>NC_090921.1:960547710-961172665 GCF_040938575.1 Ambystoma mexicanum | reverse complement strand
CGTGTCATTTTGCTGCAATGGGTTTTAAACTTTCCAATCATTTTCGAACTGTATGCTCTTGGTAAACCATTCTTTGTCATTATTAGCGTCATTGCATTCTTGCTTTAGTGAGGAATTATATTTGCTTCAAGGTGTCATTTCATAACATTGCAAAGGGTTTAAACCCTGTTTTTCTCTCTTATTTGGGGAGGGAAGGTCAGATTCGGATTCCGTTTCCCGTTTCTTATTCCTGATTACCTGCTGCTTCTGTTTATCCACTCACAATTGATTATTTATAGGTTGAGGGAACATTGCAGGGGGAAATTCTAACTTGGGTGCTATTTTTCCTGAATCAAAAATTGCACCTATTCCGCTGTGCTGTCTTCCACTAGAAAGTTAAACCCAGTGCATTGCTCACATTCTCATTGTAATTATCACCCCATTGGTGATTGCTGCCCCATATTAAAAAGTGTATGATTTCTTTTGAATTTTAAAATAAATATTGCATTTTATAAACCAGCCTGGTTAATGGTCCATTGTGACCCGGGGTATTTGAAAAGGGTGTGTGATACGAGTGGTGTACCATCTCAAACTGAATCCATATAATATAAAGAAATAAACATTTCAGTCGTGCACTGCATACTAGGCTGAGACCAAGGTGTGCGTCGCCTGACTGAAATCGTTAAGAACAAGTCTGGGAGGGTGCAGGTTCTGCTGACTGATTTGGGCGTGCGGGGAAGGGGAGGAGCACAGCCATTGCAGAAAGTCATCGCCTTAGACAGAGCCAGCAGCATACACCAATGTTATTTGGGTGGGTTCACAAAGCAAACAGTTATGCCTATTCTTCATTTGCTTCTACTGCGCTTCCGCTCTGCCTACCAAATCTGCCTGCCTTCCTAGCTTCATTTGATGCCTGGCTCATATGGTACACTAATTGCTAAGAGGGCCTCCAAGCACCAACTTGCACACTTATGTCTCGGAGTGCCAGGAAAACAATGATCGGATGAATTTATGGGGGCTAGGTGAAAATAGGACCCTTGAGAGTGCAACGGAGAGAGGTTATCGTGGTATAGGTGAAAAGAGGACGCTTGAGAGTGCAACTGAGAGGTTATCGTGGTAGCTACCAAACCCCGTATTATTAGTCCCTTTAAAGAAACAATGAGAACAATTCTGTTCATGAAAACATCAAGATCGTGTATGTTACTGAGTTACTCTGAAACAAAATCGAGATTAAGAGTCAATTGGATAGTATGCAACCTAATGCTGTGCGCTCATTACACATTAAATTCAGATTGGGAATGCCGACATTGGCCTACTGCTTAAAAAAGTGGGTTTATATGTTGACAGACAAATGCCCTTGTTGCAGTCTAGTAATTGCATCGAAAATGAGAAGCATTTTATCTTAATTTGCCCAGCGTACATAAAACCAAGAAGATGGTACCTTAAACTGAGATGTACCGGGTACAATATCAGATGTGCAATTGAAGCAGTGTTTCTATGTAGAAGCACATTACGTCACTACGCACGCAGTAGCGAAATATCTATTGAGTGCATGGTGCGGTAGGGCAGCATTGATAAAGGTGGTGGATCAATTTCTAATATGAAGTGCATTCAGTCTTTGAAGCTGGATTCAAGATGAGGCGGTTGTGTTTCATACGAACACTGCACTGTGCTCCAACTGTGTCAGGAACTCAATAAATATAATGGAATTATAATGCCAACAAGTTATGTCACTAATAAGAACCAACATAAGCACTAGGAAGTAGTGACTGATGTATTCGATTTGTCAGCCACTGAATGGAAGTAAGGCGATAGACACTAGCTGCAGAAAATACGTTTATTCTGTAATATGTGTGCAGTATGCCATCTTTGAAGTGCAGATTTGTCTTCTAGTTATGTAAGCAAGTGTTTAGTTATATTGTACATTGTGAATTTGTAGGACTTATTTGGGCACATGGTTGTTGAAACCTGGGCCTTAAAACAGGCACTATGAGGGAATAGATGTTTTCACATTAGATCCAGGAGATATGGCCAGTGTGAATGTAGCAACCATACGGAAATACTTCAAGAAATACAGTTAAGTTATAATAAATTAGGACTATGCACTTAGATCTCATTTGATTAATCTTAGCTCATTGTATTTTAAAGCATTGCATTTAAGATTGTATTGACAAATATGACTGCTAATGTTTTTCATTTCTCAACAGACCAAGCAGCCGAGGAAAGGGTTGAAGACGATTGTGGAAGACAGCCAAACCAGTGATCCCAGCAAATTGATAAACCTGGTTTGTGCCCAGGGTACCAGGCGCTAGCATGAAGTTTTGTGCACACTTGGAATCAGTCCCGCCTTGAAGAACCGTACCTATTGGAGGTCATGCCCACAGCTGTCAAATTAAAAAACCAAAGAACCTGGCGGCATCTGTATGACGTATTTTTGTTTTATGGACAAACATCCAAAATAAACATGCTTGATTCAAGGACAGAGTTCGTTCAACAATTTTATCTAGAATCAGGTTTTCCACCAAATGCAAATTTTAAATATGCAGCACGTGAGCATCATGCACTGAGAAAGAGGGAACATTTGCTGGTCTGATATTGGAATGAGGGATGCCCATAAAAAGGAAAGGAAGAACAAGTTACTTTCTTACCTTGTAACATTCTTTCAATGGGATGTTCCGATGACGTATTCCACATCTATGACAGGTAATCACCACAGCTGTGCTGCTTCGGAAAATTTTCGGCGTCTGCTTCCTGCGTCGATGAAGTCGATATGCCCGTTCGAGGACCTCCTTGGATGGCTGACGTCATCCGATGTTATATGTAAGATGCACGACGCCCGTAGCCTCAGTTGTAGTTTTTTCCCCAGAACGTGTGGCACCAATCTTCTGCCAGTATTACTACAGAAAGCCTTGCGGAAACCAAAGCTGCAATCGCATAAGAAATTCTGTAGAGGGGCAAGCTGGGAGGGTTCGATGTGGAATACGTTGTCGGAACATCCCATCGAAAGAACGTTATCAGGTAGAGAAATTAACTTCTTCGAGGGGATTGGTTCCTCCGACGTATTCCACATCTATGACAGACTCCCAAAGCAGTACCAACGCATGGAGGTGGGAAAATAATTTCGAATTTAAGAATGCCCAATCAAATTGCAGAATAGAGGACCGCCTTACCAAAGGCTAAGTCTTGTCCATGGAAAGAGTCCAGGGAGTAATGTTTTACAAAAGTATAGACAGAGGCCCATGTGGCTGCTTCAGAAATGTTATGAATGGGAACACCCCTCTGCAGAACAGTGGAGGCAGCCACACCCCTAGTAGAATGGCCCCACAAGCCTACCGGAGGGTCCTTACCCGCCAGACGGTAGCATTCCGAAATGGTCAAGATAATCCATCTTGACAAGGTCTGCTTAGTAACAGCTTGACCTAAATGCCTTCCAGCGTATCCTACAAAGAGCTGATCGTCCACTCTGACTCTGATCCAAGCTTAACGCTCTCCTAGGATCCAACCTATGGAGCCTCTCCTCTTCCTTACCACGATGCGGAGTAGGATAGAACGCCGGAAGAATGACCATCTGGCTTATATGAAATTCCGACACAACCTTTGGAAGAAAAGAAGGACGAACCCCAAGGACAACCCTGTCCTTATGGAACACCTGGAAAGGTGGCTTGGCGGATAGTGCCTGCAACTCTCACTCTGCGAGCGGAAGTAACCGCAACTAATAATACAATTTTAAAGGTCAGTCTCAAAGGACAAGAATGTAAAGGCTCAAACGGAGCTCCCATGAGGAACTTTAAAACCAAATTCAAATCCCATCCCGGGCACCTGGAAAGGCGACCGTGGAAAAACGTGAGTTAGCCCTTTCAGAAAATGAGAAATCCAAAGGAATTTTAAAATAAGAATACTCCTCAGATGAGCACTTAAATATGGACAGCGCCGCCAGGTAACCTTTAACGGTACCCACTTGCAGGCCCTTGTGGGCTAACGAAAGCAAAAAAAGACAGAACCACAGGAATGGCACATGAAAAAGGATCCACATTCCTAACCCTGCACCAGTCACAGAACTTTCTCCAACAGCAACGGTACAGGGACTTTGTTGCGGGCCTTCTGGCCGAAAGCAACACTTCCATCACATCTTCAGGGAGGTCCCAATCCTTAGATCTCAAACTTTCAGAAGCCAAGCATGAAGGTTGAGAGACTTGACCTCTGGATGGAGAACATGACCCCCCCTCCCATGAGAGCAGATCGTCTTGGTAGGGAAGACTGTGTGGAGGGCAGATGGACATGACGAGAAGGTCCGGGTACCACGTTCTCCTGGCCCATGAGGATCATTCGGGAACCGAACCTCTGTAACCTCTGCAGCACTTGCGGAATGACGGGGACTGGAGGAAACACGTACAACAGTGGGAAGGACCACTCCACTACGAACGCGTCCCCCAAGGCTCCTCTTGGAGAAAATTCCCACAAGCAGCATCTTTCGCACTTCCGGTTGACACTGGTGGCGAATAGATCCACTTGTGGGATCTCCTGGAGAATCTCCTGAGCCAGCTCCCACTCATGAGAGACCGTGCTCTGCCTGCTAAGAGCATTCACCGCCTCGTTTTCGTCTCCGGCCAAATGAACTGCCGAGATCAACTGGCCCAGAACCAGAACTGCATCGCCTCTCTGCACAGAGGGAGAGATCCTGCCCTCCCCCCCCTTTTTGTTGAGGTAGTGCATGGCCACTGTATTGTCTGTCAGAATCAGGACATTCTTCCCCTGCACAGAGAGCAGAAAAGCCTTCAGGGCTAGCATGATGGCCCTTAGCTCCAACAGATTGATATTGAGTCGGGACTCTGACGGAGACCACCGACTGCTGACTGTCAACTTGTTGGCATGAGCTCCCCATCCCGTGAGGGATGCATCCGTCATGATCGTCACATCCGGCCAGGGTAGCCAAAATGGAGCCCCCTTCATCGGATTGCCTTCAGCTGCCCACCACAGAAGATCCTGGGCGACCGAGGGCGGCACCTGAACGGGATCCGACATCCTGCAGGAGGACTGGGACAACTGCATCTTGAGAGCCCACTGCAGAGATCTCATCCGCAGCCTGGCCTCTGGCACCAGAAGAATGCAGAATGCCATGAGGCCGAGTAGCCTCAAGAACGCGAACGCCGGGAGACTCTGGGCACGTTGAAACTTGTCCACCATCTGCAGAATGTGATGAGCCCTCACCTGGGGAGGTGAACACTGCCCCAGAGATGTGTCGAGCACTGCTCCGATGTACTGGAGCCGCTGGGTAGGTGTCAAGTGGGACTTCAAGTTGAGGGAGAATCCCAGCTTGCGAAGGGAGTGGCAGGTAACTGACAGATCCAGGACTCAATCGTCCAGATGGGGGGATTCACGTCTACCCCTCTTTCCTGAGATATGCTGCCACCACCACCATGAGCTTGGTGAAGACCCTCGGGGTGGAGGTCAATCCGAACGGCAGGACCAGAAACTGAAAATGCGAGTCGCCCACCGCGAACCTCAGGTACTTCTTGTGCTTGGGATGAATCGGCACATGAAAGTAAGCGTCCTTGAGGTCGAGAGACACCAACCAGTCCTGAAGTTGAAGGGCCTGGAGGACTTGAGAAAGAGTTACCATCTTGAACTTGTCCTTCCTGAGGAGCTTGTTCAAACCACGCAAGTCTAGGATGGGTCTCAATCCCCGTCTTTTTTCGGGATAAAAAAATATGGGGAATACCATCCCTTGTTCCTCTCCGCTACAGGCACCAGTTCTATGGCACCTTTCTCCAGCAGGGATTTGATTTCCTGCGCAAGGAGCGGATCCAGACTCTTCAAAGAGAGATTCCCTAGTGGATTGTTGCGAGGCCTCTGCCGGAAAGGAAGACAGTAGCCATGGGCTATGATCTCCAGAACCCACACATCTGAAGTAATGGCATGCCACTCTACAAGATGCTGCGCCAGTCTTCCCCAAACCAGCGAACCATGGGACATGGCCTCATGACTGAGCTGAAGCAGCTGCGACAGTGCCTGACGGCAAAGAGGCAAATGCCCAAGTGGCTTGATCACCTCGAGTAACTTGTTTTCCACTTTCGGTACTCCTACGTTGGCCCCTTTGACTGGCCGTTCCCCCTCGATCTACCAAAAGAAGAGTAATATCGAAAGGAACCTCCCCTCCATTGCTGTCCCCTAGGATGAAAAGGCGGAGGTTGGCAGACTGCAGCACTCAACGACTTTGCTGCAGCTTTGGAGGGCTGCAACCTCTCAAGGCTCTCGTCAGCCTTGCTGCCAAAAAGATGTACTCCATCAAAGGGCATGTTGAAAAGCTGGGCTTGTACCTCAGGAGCAAACCCGGACTTCCGCAACCACGCAAATCTGTGCATCACGTTGCTCGCCGCCATGGACCGGCTGACACAGTCTGCCATGTTCAGACCAGACTGAACGGATTCACACATGGCATCCTTGCCATCCTGAACAAGGGCAAGATAACCATCCCGTTCCTCCCCTTCAGGAATATGTTCAGCCGCCAAAGAGACAGAATTCCACAGAGTGTGAGTGAAACGTGCTAAGGCGCACACACAGAGTGTTAGGGAGAATTCTCTCTTTAGGCTGAATTTCCTGACCTAGTGAGTCCCCCAGCAGCTTTGATGGATTTCCGGAGTTTGTTTTTTTCTCCTGCCAAGAGAGACTCTTTTTCACCCACTCTTGGACGTGTTTTATGGGCTATGGGGTACTTTACTCCATAGGGTCTCATGTGTTTTTACTATGTGTGTTACACAGCACCCTCCGTGCAGTAACACAGGGGTGTCATAGTGACACCCCACCATAGACTCCATACCCTGGGACTGACTACTGTCTCCCAGGGCATGTAAAGTCACCATTGACTTCACTAGTCCCAAATTATTAACAGAAAAATTACAAACCATCATATTGTGGACGTACTGGTCGGGGCAATTCGATTGCCCCGGGGTCTGTTAGTCGAGGGGGCATGTCTCCGTTCCCCCTGATCGAGTTTTGGCTGGTGGCAGTGGATACTACTTTTTATATTCGACTGCGAATATTTCCCTATGGGATTTTCCCATTGTTCAAGGCTACCAACTTTAATTATTTAATTCTCATAGCCTCGAACATACCGCCGGTTTATTTAATTAATATTAATTTGCCGGTTGGTATTTTTTGCCAGGACTCGATTCTAAAATGGCGTTTGTGTTCTCTTCTGTGACTCCAACCGAAGTCGAGCCCTTTGTTCCACTTTTTGGCGGACTTCTCCACAGAAGCCTCCAAAAGTGGTGCCACTCTGTCTGGGTACCACAGGGGTGTGGGAGGGGGGTTTAGGCACCCTGGACTGAGTTACCTTGGTAACTCAAGTCGCACTCTTGTGTGATTGGCCCAAGTGGTGAGCCGGCCGGCTCACCACTTAGCATGTTTGATTGACAGCTAGGCTGAGTGAATGGGGTATGCTGCATAAAAACAGGGCTTTGGGGACTTGAACTTCAAAGTCGCCACAGGACCTGAGAATCCGACGAGGGAGAAGCCGAGCCGACCTACCACGACGACACCACCGGTGGAGCTCTGCGGAACCGACTCACCACTTCCCGACAACAGAGAAGATCTCCCAGCTGGAGAGGCTTCTTCCCCTGACTGGTGGGCACAACCAGTTTTACCTTCTTTCTTCGCACCCCAGACCGGTTTGTGGTCGAACTGCCCGTGCCAAGCACCCCGGCGGCCGGATAGCCACTCACCACTGAACCACGAATCAACGGACCGCTCCTTGTACCTGAGAAACTCTGCGGCTGGTTTCTTCCCTGGCAATGCAACGGACTCCTGTCTTCCTCCACAACGAGATCCTCTCTTCCCCCGGACGAAGCACCGACTTGCATCCGCTACCAGGAACAACTGCCCCCGCTAGAGTGTTCTCACCACTTTAACGTACTGTGTCCGCCAGGCCTCCCTTTCTAAAGATTGCTACAAGGTAGTAACCACCCCTTAACCTTCTGGACTGGGCTGGCCGCCTTGACCCTCTAACTGGTCCCTTTCTGTGGTCCAACTCCTTTTTGAACCTTTACAAGACTTTTGTGCACTGCAACCGTGTGACCTTGGACACATTTCGTTTGATACTCTTAAAGTGGATCCGGCCTATGGAACTCTAACTTCACGGTTTTACTTTGCCTTCCTCGCTTGTTATGTTCTTGTAAAAGTGTTGGGGTCTGTTTCAACTTATTCTCTGCTTTTCTCTCCCTTTTACAAACAAACTATTAGAGTGCCATCTACGTTAAGCGCTCACCGCTGTCTGAAAATAAGTGGGGCTTTACTTAAGACTTGTAGAATATTCTTTTAAGGGAGTGTATATCTTTTAGTGACCATGTTTTTGAATTGCTTACTATTAGTGCCTGTGTGTTTTTCTAGATGTGGTTTTAAATAGATAATTATCTCTCTTTTACACCAAGCCCTGGTCAGTGTTTACTTGTTCTATTGTGTTCTCTTGACCTATTCTGAATACTCTGTATACTGCCTAACTCTTCTTGAGGGAAGTCTGACTGCTCAGCCACAGACTGCTACCAAGTGGGTTTACTGCCAAACACCTGTAGTCTTAAATCTTTTGCGGTGGTCCCAGAAGGAACTGCACAGGTTTCTGCCTAACACAGAGTTGGCTGCCTGTAAAGCCATACCCCCTGAAAAAAAAAACACTTTCTTCATCCAGCCATCAAAACGTTCATCGTCCCTATCAGGAGGGATGGTAGGGTACGACTCCTGCTTTGCCGGGGCCGTAGTCGCCTGCACCATCAAACTCTCTGGAGTGGGGTGCATCGTCAAGTAGCAGGGGTCGTTACTGGCTGGACGGTATTTTTTTTCAGCAACGACTTGCTCACTGCCGGGAGACTCTCCGGAGCAATCCAAGCTGCTGCTACCCTTCTCTCTAAAGCCATATGAAATGGCAGCACCGGGTCAGTGGGTGGACCTTGATCAAGGATATCCGTCAGGTCATCCTGCAGAAAATCCACTGGTGGCGCAGACCACCCCAAGTACTCCATCACCCTCGACATGAGACGCCGGTATGAAGACTTGCCATGAGTGCAAGGCTCTGGCCTATCGAACTCAACCTCCGGAGAAGTGTCCAGACCACTGGCGTCGTGCAAAGACCCGACGCAGGTCTTCCAACTGGCTATGACCAGACAAGGGTTCGTCAGGAACCTCATCAGGAACCAAACCTTCATCAGACCCTTCATCCACCTCAGGGATGTAATCCAGAGGCTGGGATAAAGCCCTGGATGAAGGCACAGAAAAAGGTTCAAATACAGGCCTCACTGACTTCACCAGGGCCTTCCTCAGAGTTGCCACGGATGCATGGGGTACCTCTGGTAAAACCTCCACAAAAGGCGTTGAGGGCTTCGAAGGAATCTGCTTCGAGCCGATGGCTTAGACACAGGCCTCGAGGGTGGTGCACCGAGCAGGTCCTTCGATGGCCTCAGCACTGGGACCTGGAGCAGGCATGGCTAGAGCGATCTACCTTGTCCGATCGGGACCTCGATGGCTCCCGATCATCGTGCCGAAGGCATGCGAGTGGTGGCCCTAGCGCGTTCCTTGCCAGCTTCTCTCGAAGGCGCAGACGGAACAGAGCCCTGCGATTCGAAAATTGCCATCATTTTCTTAGGAAATGAGTCCCATTCCGCAGGAGAGGAATGCTTGGTAGGACAAGCTACCCGCCGTCTGGCGGAGTCCTCGGATGAGGACGGGGAAGGCGACCTGCGACGGCCCTTCTGCGAGTGCCTAGAAGAGGCAGAGGGATGGCAGGAACCACTCCGGGACCGAGATCCCCCCCCTGGATTTACGCCGATGCGGAGAGTCACCCCTCAAATAATCGGTCGAAAGCCCAGCGGATTTCGACTTTTGGGGTTTGGAAACTCACCAACTGATAGCTTCTTCCGCTCCCTCAAGGCCTTAGACATCAAAGACTAGCAATCGTCACACTCATCAGTGGCATGCTCCTCGCTGAGGCACCAGAGGCAGACGTCATGCAGGTCCGTAAGCGACATCTTGGAACCGCAGTCCCGACACTTCTTGAAGCCCGACCGCGGGGTAGAAGAAGACAAAGACATGATATCTTCACAAACACCAAGTTCGAAGAACCGATAGAAACAGAAGAACCGAGGCGCACTGAGATCTCCGAAGCGAACACGTTCGCGGAAAAACCGGAACTGAGGCTAGGGGCGTTGTGCGTCCTACATATAACATTGGGTGACGTCAGCCGTCAAGGAGGTCCTCGAAGGGGCGTATCGACATAGGATGCCGAAAATTTTCTAAAGCAGCACAGCTGTGGTGATTACCTGTCATAGATGTGGAACACGTCAGAGGAACCAATCCCCTCGAATGTAGGTTTGCTAAATTACAGCATGAAGTAGTCAATAAATGTCTTCGTGATTAATTCCCGCACAACTTGAAACATTTGGGACTGGAGTTTGGGATGAGGGGTGAATGAAATTCCTGGTTTCTACCAAATTGTGACGTAAGCAGTAACAGCTACTCGTTAAGCAGGTGGGGGAAACATTTTAGCATTTCTGGGTATCTCTTAAGGTAGGGGCACTCAAGTTCAGAACGAGCACATCCAGTGGGCCACTGTGTGCTTTCATTACTTTGCAAAGTGTAAATAACTAGATCGATACAGTAAATAGGAGTATGTTGCCCAGACATAAATTTAAAAGAAAAACAAAATCTTATATGAAATCCTATTTTGTGTCACTATTGTCCAATGTTTGTTGATCACTGGCTTTTTTGTTAATATGGTATTTTAGTTCTTTGTTGGTATTAAACTCCCTTTCAATTAAAAATAGGCACTTACAAATTCCTACTCCAATAGACCATCGCTTTTCTATTGTGCGCTCCATCCCTTGTACTAGACCTTAGTAAGAGTACCACTGACATAAGTTGCCATAAAGACATTTTGGAAACCACATGTGACCAAGCCCTGGACCACGACCTTTGGAGTATTCCATCAACCATGGAGCTGTGGCCTTCCTCATATAACGTGTCACCATGACTCTGCTCTTATGGACCACAATATACTTGCTACTACCTGGACAAAAAGGACCCTGCACATCAAACGTCCCCTCCTTTGCATGATCACATGGGAACCCACATATGGTAAACACTTAGGGTGGGGTAACTGGAAAGGGTGTTGCATCAGGCACACACTCCAACTGTGTATTTTACTTACATATACGGTTTGAGCCATGGGTATTATGGTTCAGCCCACAAACCTGCGCTCTTGGTAGGTCATGTGGCACAATGTGCTTTTCTCTGCCTGTCCGAAGAATGCTCCATTTCTTTAAGTCAGGCCCCAAAATGTTCACTTGCCACTAGTCATTGTGAGCGATATAAAGTCTGGCAAGTAAGCAATGGTGTACTGCAGGTATATGGAGAACAGAGGGGATACAAGTTGCTTTATTACCTGGCTAGTAGCTTGCAACTTGCAATGTTTACCCCTGTTTAAGTGACAGTGGGTTTGAGGTAAAGATAAAAAGAACCTGAAATGTTTGCGGCTGTAAGCAGATGTTTCTTTTTCTTAGATCTCATTTATCACAATCCAAACAAAAGTGCCAAGTAAAAGGATGTGATTCGTGCAATGCCGCCATGTTACACATCTCAGTGAAGGAATGCCTATGGATGTCACAATCGCTGCCTTTTCTCTTGTCCACGTTGATACGGACATCTTTGCCAGTTGGAGATTAGTGGAGTGATCAGTTGTCCAACATAATCCATGCCAATAAGCGCGCCAAAAAGCAATTCGCCTCTTTGTGCTGAACCAAAAGCTGGAAACAGACAAGGGCCTTCAGGTTTTCAATTTTAGCAACATCCTCTTACCTCAACGCTCTTTTGGCACCCAGCATGGGATGATAGGTCTGGTCCAGGCAAGCATACCGAGAGATCACTTATTGGGTTGGGTTTATAGGACATGCCAAGATGACCAGAGACCTACATACCAGGCATGGGTGCACTAGGCCAACCTTTTCCATAGAACGCACATGTTAACACACAATATTTCAACAGGACCCAAATCAAATCTACTCTGTAGAAAACGTGTAGTGAACTACAGTTAAACAAAAGTAGCAGCACAGACAGTAGTAGAAGGGCACAACCAGTACCAATAGAGTTTAGGAACCAGATGTTTAGAACACATGCCAGAGAAGTACTAGTTTCAACAGAACAGGAGTTATTAGTATTACGAATACCATTAGTGGTGCTTCTACTAGCCGCAGTAATAGTAGTCTTATTGCTATCGCCAATTACTAGTAATATTACAACTGCCACTATTAATTATTCTACTGGTTCCATTTCCACTGATACTACCACTAGTATATATACCAGCACCACCATCAGCACTGCAGTAACAGCCTACCATCACTACACTAGGCCTACAGCGATTACTGCTTGAAAAACGAGGACTAAAACTACCAGTATTAGTACAACCAACTTTGGTACTGCCTTGTTCAACACTCATTCTACAAAGATCCTTTAGGCCAAGAGAATTCTTGTGGCAGTTATATTAATGAATGTCCAGCAGTGATAACGACATATAGCTTAGGTTATTGGGGACCAGAATCACCAGCTAGGTGCAATCTTCAATGTGAAGTAAAAGAATATGCAACATCTTCCATCTTCATTATCAACAGACCGAGATTAATTGTACTTCAAAACATGGAGGGCAGTAGAAGTAACAATGGGGGAATCTAGTAGCAGCCGAAATGAAGGTTTGCAAGTATTACAACTACATCGAATTCCTTTTTTTACAGTCAATAGATGGCCACATGCAACAAATTAAATGCATTGATAAAAGGACAATGAGAGTGGAATTATTGAGTCTCTGAAAGTCTATTACAACTCCTTCTTGGGCTAGAAAGTTTTAAATACACAAGCTTTCAGTGCTATGCGGATGACGATCCCCTCTGCCACCTCTTCTACTTCTCTCATCTCTGACTGTCCGTCTGCTATCCAGGACTATCTTGTAAAACAGAGATTCTCCTCATCGGCATACCTGAATCCCTCCTTTCCTGTCACTCTGTCCGGCCTCCGTTTGCCCTCTTCCTGCTCCCACCTGTGAGGCTAAGAACCTCGGGGTCATCTTCGACTCCACACTCTCCTTTTTTCCTCACATCTGTGACGTCTCTCAGAAGTCAAACTACTCTCTCTCTAGGCTGGACTACTGCAACAGTCTCTTTCTAAATCTGCCTGCTTCTACTCTCCAGCCTCTCTAACTCATCCAGAAAAGGACAGCGAGACTTGTCCTTGGCCTCAAGCCCGGGGATCGTATCTCTCCAGCACTGAAATCTTTGCTTTGGCTCCCAGTGGCTGCAAGGATTAAGTTCAAGACCCTCTGCATTGTCCACAAGGCCTCCTGGGGCCTGGGTCCTCAATGCCTCCAACTCCCTCTTTGTAAATACCTTTCTACTCGTGCTCTTCGCTCCTCCATCTCCCTCAGGGTCAGTCGCTTCTCCAAGCAACGAGTTGGTGGTCCATCTCTTTCTTCAGCTGGGGCCTCCCTCTGGAACAGCCTCCCTGCCTCTCAAACTCGAGGAGAACCATCTCCGGTTTGCTTCTGCCTTCTCTACCCTGCTGATTTCCTGTCCGATACTGCACTGGTCTCCTGGCTACCCTCTGATTTCGAGCCCAGGTCCCTACTCGCCCAATTGCACACCCTTGCACTTGGCTCTGCATCCAACCCTACAGTCACCCGACCGGCACTTTGACACCTGCGGTCTGCACTTACCCTTGCACCTGCCATCTGCTGGCCGTACTTCTTGTTTTTTGTTTTGATCCCATGTACTCATGGCGCTTTTCCCTTCCCACCTCCCCTGCACTTGCGCAATCTCAATGTCACATGGCCTAGCAAGATCGTGGTCTCTGTCCACCCTCCGTTTCCCCCATCCTTGTCTCGTCGCGCCTTGAAACATGTGTATAGGCACGTTACAAAAGCCAGATCATACATGATCATAGACCGGCATGTAAGAGAAAGGAAAAACAAAATATTTTAATGAAAAGGCTTGTCGGGAAATCCAGGTTATAAAAGGTCACAACTGCTGGAGAAGAATAAGGCTATGGGAAACAATCGCAAGATTGAATGCTTGATTTAGATGCGATTTAAAAGAACAGAACGACACTGCAAAGCAACATGTATTCCATTTGAAAGACAGTCTAAATGACAGAGCTTGCAATAATGGAGTATTTTTACTACCCATTTTGCTTAGAAGGGAGTATTTTTATGGTTTTAAAGAATACAAGAGGCTGCGCTACTGATCTTTAGTGCTGGAACAACGTGTTTTCTACGGAGAACGAGTACTATTGTATTTGGCGCTGGAAAGGTTTATAGGATAGTTTCTTATGAAACAATGCAAGTTCAGCAGTTGCGTGACAGGGCCAATACATTGCTCCAACAGCCCTCCTCCTTTCCTGTTCGGTTCACGTCTGGATACGCCTGGGAACTTTTGTGGCACAAACAAACGGAATAGTATTAAAAGCCTACGGACCAATCCTAACACATTTGTGAGCAAGCCATCTCGTAGAGCGCCCAGATTTCAGGAGGCATACAGCACCCTGTGAATGCGCACTGGTCTAAAGTGCAGAAATGCTTCTTCTGCCGATTCCAACTTTTCAGACGGGTAGCCTAGGGAAAAGGTGACCCTGAGGAATTCCAAAGGGTCATGGGTTCAGAGAAGGCGTTCTACAGTGTGATACAATAGATGGGAATATGGCACTTCATGGAAGCAGTGCAAGGAACGATGCATGTGTACTTACTGGAACAGGTTTAAAGTAAAACAAAAACTATAATTCGGTTCAGGTGACTGTTTGCATTGGAAAGAGGGGACCTGCCTCTTCGCACACCCGCAATCCATTTTCTAGCTGCTAGGCAAACGGCCGAAAATGCCAGCTCTGTTTTTGCAAGGGCTCGCCACAAGGCTGAACACTTAAGTTTGACAGATCACTGCACAACATTTTCTTAAAGGTTTGACGTAAACGCCTTTACAGTAGAGCTTATGGCAGGCATCCATCCTACCTGATGTTATCAATCCAGCAATCAATAACCAATGGTAGAAGCAGCTCCAGATTCAGCCACAGAGTGAAGTAAGCATCGGTCTTCTTGTAACAGACGTAGTGCACCACTGACGGCTTGTCCAATTTGGCTTCCAACTGGTTACCCAAATCTCCAGGTACTGTAAAGCCATAACAAATACAAGAGTGAAACTAACGCACCTAAACGTAACCATTTACAATCAAAGGCGTTGCATTGCACACAGATATTTGATTTAATATGCATGCATAAAAGGGCGATTGTCCAAGAGGTAGTATTTGCTAGCAGAAGTAGGGGGACAGTCACATGGAGGCAAAGGATGAAGAACGATTCTGGAAGGTTAGATGTGTCCTCGTGCAAAGGGCTGGACGATTGTTTAAGAATCCCCTTGCACACGGAGGATGGTGGAGAGGCTGCTCTACAGTTTCTATGGAATTACATTCGCTCCTCTTAGAGGACGGTGTACTCGGTTTCTTAATATGCCATCCTCTCGATTTCCTATGGTGAAAACGATCTGCTGCTGAATTGCATTGCCTGCTGGTTAAGCACGAAACAATAAAACGGTCTATAAAAATGTATGCATGCAAAAGGTTAAATCCACAAACCTATTTATGTTGCATTCATTGAGGATAGAAGGGTTTCTCTAGAAACACTTACAAAAGCAGGGAGCCAGCGAGGCGATCCAGAGTCAGGTGACATACATCAGAATTAGCAGATATCTACAAGAGCACCATAAGCACCGCCATTGACGCCATTGCCCCCCTGCAGACCAAAAAAGCCAAAACTATCAAACACTCAAATACCTGGTTCTCCACTGAACTCAAAGAACTCCGCTCACAGAAAAGAAAAGCACTAAATTCCTGGCAGAAATCGCCTTCCCCAGCCACCCTATCCTCCTACAAAAAAATAACTGCCCAATACAAAAAAGCCATAATCACAGCTAAATCAGTCTCTTATAATGAAAGAATTGCTAATGCAAGCTCCGAATCTAAAGAACTCTTCGCCATCTTCAACGAACTCACCACACCGGCCACCAAATCACTAGACATTGTTAAAGACCAAATCTGGTGCAACTCCATACAATCTGCCCTGTTAAATAAAATTGAACTCCTACAAACAAAAATTAAGGAGCACCACAAAAACCTATCACTGCACCTCAAATCTCCCACCACCACGAGCCACATGCCCACCCCTAGCTCGGGGACCCCATCCACCAAAGCCCCCACCACCCCGTTCAAATTCAGGGAAGTCACAGAACATGAAGTTATTGAGGTAATGAACAAGATCAAACCATCCAATTGTAAAGGAGATCCCTGCCCCGCCAGTCTGATCAAAGACTGCACTGAAACACTCGCCCCCTTCCTTAAATCATTCATTAATGCCTCTTTCAATACCAATACTGTCCCTGACAGTCTAAAAGAAGCCTGGGTGCGCCCGCTTCTAAAAAAAACCACCCTCGACCCAGAAGTAGCTACCAACTACAGGCCCATCACCACTGTGCCTTTCCTGCTCAAGATTCTGGATAAAATTGCCTACACTCAAATCCAGGATTATCTCGAAACCAACCATATCCTAGGTAAAAGACAGTCAGGCTTCCGACCAGGTCACGGAACAGAGTCAGCCCTACTTGATCTGAAAATACAACTTGCAGACACTATGGATAAAGGCAAACCGGCACTCCTTCTCCTACTGGATCTATCTGCCGCCTTTGACCTTGTCAACCACGATATCCTAGGCATGCACCTAAAAAATGAAGCACACTTCTCCCCGGAAGCCATTGCATGGGTGGCCTCATTCCTAAATGGCAGACTCATGAAAGTCTTCTCAGACACTGCCTCGGCAACCCCTACTACCATCCACTGCGGCGTCCCCCAAGGCTCCTGCACCGCCCCCACTCTCTACAATATATTCACCCTTCCTCTCTTCAATGACCTCGACTGTCGTAACATAGCGTACACCAACTACGCAGACGATACGCAGGTACTACTCCCGCTAACTGGGACCTACGAAGAAGATGCGACAGCATTAACCAAAATCTACACAGCCATCCAAACTTGGATGGCGGCCAACGGCCTCTGCTTAAACGGGGACAAAACCGAAATCCTCATAGTAGGGACCAATGAAATTCTCAACAAACTCCCCCCCCAATACAAATCCTTCAATATCGACAACTCCACCATCACAGTCTCCAAGACTGTTAAAACCTTAGGTGTTCACCTAGATGCCTCACTATCTATGTCTCGCCAGGTCAACGCCATAGCCTCTTCCTCAGCACTCACCACCAAGGTGATAAATGCTGTCAAGCCTTTTCTCTCCACTAAAAATTGCCTGTCCATCGCCAGAGCCACTATAGGTACAAAACTAGATTACTGTAATGCCCTGTTCCTAGGCACCTCCGCCCACAACCTAAAAAAACTCCAAATCACGCAAAACAACGCGCTCCGGGCAGCGCTGTCCATTCCAAAAAGAGAACACATCTCGCAAGCAAGGAAAGATGCTCACTGGCTACCCGTGAAGGAACGCATACTTTTCAAAGCCATGACCATCACACATAGATGCCTCTCCCTGGATGCCCCACCCTATCTCGCAGAAAGAATCACACCGAAAGCCTCCATCAGACCCACCAGAGCTCACCGCACCAACATGATTGATGTCCCTACGTTTCAAAGATCCAGGGCGGGAGGAACCAGCTTCCAACACCTCGCACCTAAAAACTGGAACTCCTTACCTACCTCACTAAGGAACGAAAAATCATACCACACCTTCCGTAAAAACCTCAAAACCCTCTTATTCCGCTAAAGTCCTCCACATGCACATTCATGCTTGCATTGTAACCACAGCATAGCATAACCCCTAAGCTCAATGTTTATTACTAATGTGAAACGTACTCTGTAACTCTGTTTACATCTGTAAACATATTCCTATGTTTGTGTTCAAGACTAAGTCTGCTGTAACAGCGCCACGATGCCCCAGGGCAGTTTTGTGCGCTTTATAAATGCAAATAAATAAATAAATAAATAGGGAGAGAGACAGTACATGGAAGGTGGATGAAAGGGGGTGTACATTTGGAGAACAGGACATACATTTTAAAATCACACTTATTGATATCCTGGTTACATGGACTAGTTACACACACGCTCACACTCGCACTCTGATGTTTTCGAAAATAAAGTTATTCGTGGGAAATTGTATCCAAGAAAGGTTTACAGGATAACATTTACAGTGTCAAGCTCTTCACAGTTGGCGCTGAACAGCCACATCGTCATTTCCCCCAGGTTTATCCCAGATTCCAAAAGCCCACGTTGTTGCTTAACCATAGAAATGTTGTGGAAAGAAATGCAAAAAGAAAATGCATCCATTACTTTATCCCATGAACGCAAAACGACGGTGTCAACATATTTCCAGGAATCTTCTGGGTAAAAACAAAAAACGCCCAATTAAAACTGTTGACTAGGCCCATTTTCTCGTTTAAGGGAAATAAAAGGAATGACTGTCACCTGAACACCACACGGGTTTCTTTTGAAAATCATTGTTTTTTGGTATGTTAATCAAGTTGAGAAAAGATTTCAGGGGTCATCAGGTGTTAGGTGGAGCGGTACAAATGTGGTGTTAATGCTATTACCGCTCTGCACAATCCAGAGTTTGGGCAGAAAGTGGGAGACCCAATGGGAATTTAACCCCCCCCCCCCAAATGGGATCCGGTGCCAATGCTGCCTGACCAAGTTGCTGTAATGCAATTTGTACTGGCGGTATCCACACAGAATTACCCCCGGGACTCCTGATAGAGCCCTACAACACCTAGCTGCACTGATCTGTTTCATGAAAGAGCCAGAATGCGAACACCTGCTCAGGTGACATGGAGTCACCTTGCCAGACTATGCTCTTTACTGGGTGGCAAAAGAGCATAAGTGACTAAAGTAGGGGAAAAAGAATATCGTTACCCCTTATGTTTGTTGCTGCCCTTTAAGTTTTAGGAAAGTGGGCACGAGTTGGAACAACTGAAGTTTCAAGGCTGAGGGGGTTACTAGGCATTTCAATATGTTGGCATTGTATCATCATAGCGATTCATGTCGATGGACCACTTTTAAGTATTAATGTGCGTTATTGTTAGCCACTAATGGCACTCGATTAATCGTTCTGAAGAGGGGCCAGGTCGGTGCCATTAGCGTTTGAAACTTGTTGCATGGCATTGTCCCTTTCCAAAAAACAGTTTGTAGCTCAGGAGCTATCCATCCTATGTGCAACTATTTGTCCGAAGGTAACGCTTTATGCCCAGTAACTCGCACCATTGGGCAGCTATTGCAATCACATTTCTAAGTATTCATGTTATTTTCTAGATATTGCAATCCTATACTCCCTCACCATATGCAAGGTTTCCCCATTAAATTCTCCTACACAAAAGGCATTTGGCAGGTATTGTTATACTTTGTCTAGGTACTCAGATCATATGGCAGCATTAAGTCTTCACCTCAGAGCCTACTTCACTGGTCTTCCAACATAGCGCTTTGAAGTAGAGCTTTGGAATCCTTTTGTATCTTAACCATACTTAATATAGCCGGGAACTACCTCCTTTCTCACCACCCCCTAACTTTTTACTAATTTTTTTATTCGTTTTACTTGAAACGCGCTGGAACTAGGCCCTTAGGCATGTACGTGCAGGACTAGACAGACATTCAATAAACAAAAAATGCCCTAGCTGTCAGGGGAGAATTAGCGGGGGAAAGGTGATCATTCAAACAAGAGATTCTTGAGTCTACGTTTAAAACAATACCCAAGAGGAGCAGAACATCAGATCCAGCAGTAGTGCATTCCAAAGACGAGGGGCTACCATTGGAAAGCATCCACCCAACACCATAGTCATTTTAGCCTTTGGGGTCAGAAGGAGGCCAGAGTTGTTGGACCTCAAGGTGCGTCTAGCTGGGAGCCATCCCAGCAAAGATGAGAGGTAGACTGGACTCTTTCCAAAGAGACATGAGTGTGCAATACACAGAGAACGAAACACAATGTGTTTCCTGATGAGCATCCAATGTTTTCACACCCATCGTCCCTTCTTCACGTGGAGCATTTGGATGGCAGAGCGCTGTGTTCACCAAATGAAGAGCTATTGGTTCCTGCTACATTTATAATCTAGACAACATTGCATAAAAAGAGCTGCTTTTGCGGCCGCAACATCTCTGAGAGTGCCCTTCATTTAGACAACAAAAAGATGATGATAGCAAATGAATCCCTGTTTAAAATATTGTAGCCTACATGGTCTACTTATTAATTTTAAGTACAAGATAATAAAACAGGTTTTCAATTGTAATGAATTTGTAGAGTGAGCGCCTAGTGGGGTAGAGGTGGAGCAGATTCTAATGTTTTCCTTGGGTACAATGTAATGTCGAGAAACTGCCCTACCTATATCTCTGTTCAGACAGTAACAGCCAATAGACCTGTACAGGCGCAAAATGGAATCTAGCCTTGCAGTGCTATCTGGGCATCCTAGACATCGTTTTACAGGGATTAGCTAAAAATAATGGAATCAAGCCATGCAGTAACTTGGCATAATGCAAACTCACCATGCTGTTTTCTCTCCTCCATCTCACTCTCCACCTGCGGAGTGCCTTGAGGTTCTATCCGCTCGCTGTGGCCAACATCTACTTTGCCCCTTTTGCCCATTTGATCTCCACCTTGTCTCCTCACTGTGTTCTGCGGTCGCCACGCAGCTCTCCTTCACGCTTCTCTCCACTGCCTTCTGTTCTCCCTGTCTCATTTCCAACTTCTATTCAGGCATGGTGTGCTGCTAAGGATCTCTGCCTTAATGCCAGTAAGAGTGATATCCTTCTCATTGGGGCCTCAGCTCCCTCCTTCCCTCCTACTTTCTGGCTGTCCTCAATGGGCCCCCTCCCCTCAACTTCTTGTGAGGCTAAAAACCTTGGTGTCATCTTCGACTCCTTTCCTTCTCTGATCACAGACCTTGCTAAGAAGGTCCACTTTCAGCTGCACCCCCTTTCGAGGCATTCCCCCCCCCAGAAACTCAACTTCTCGAGAGCTCTGGTCCTCTCTAGGCTTGACTACTACAACAGCCTCTTCCTCAATCTGCCTAAATCCTCCCTTTGCCCCCTTCAACTATTCCAGAATAGGACTGCAAGACTTATCCTTGGCCTCAAGCCCAGGGACCGCCTCTCTCTAGCCCTAAAATCTCTCCACTGACTCCCCGTGGCTGCAAGGATCAAATTCAAGAACCTCTGCATAATCCACAAGGCTTTCTGGGGCCCGGGACTCCGCTACATCCAACTTTCTCTCCATCAATACCTCCCTGCTAGAGCCCTTCGGCCTTCTAGCTCCATCTCTCAGCAGATCAGTCGCTTTTCCAAACCACAGGGTTGGGGGGAGGGGGGCAATAGGTGGGGGGGGGGTAGATCTCTCTTCCGCAGGTGCCTCCCTCTGTAACGGCCTCCCTGCCCCTCTGAGACTTGAGCTGGATCGCCTTAAGCTCTAGAAGATTTTCAAGACACTCCTTTGATGCTCCTCCTACCCTCTCGCCCTGCCCTGCTAATGTCCCCCTCTGCCTCTTTTTGACTGGCTGCCTGGTTCCTTCCGATTCTTACAGGGCACCAGTCCCTCCTTGACCAGTCTACCCTTGCACTTGGTCTCCCATGACCCCACCCCCTAATCTGCACTTGCCCTTCGTGCTCCCTCTACCTACGCTTGCCTGGCCGGGCCTGCACCCCATTAAGCCCATCCAGCCATGTCCCTCGTACTAAGCACAAGGACCTTCTTACCTTGCACTCTCTGAATTCCCCTGTCACTGTCCACGTGGACCCCCACCCTGAGCACTCACCTAACATATGGGCCCTTTTCCGCCCTGATTGGCACTCGACCGCCCCAGACGCCTGTCTTCCCCCCCGCACTTGTTAGTGCACTTGCACGATCCAAATGTCACAAGGCCTAGGACGACCGTTTTTGCTTTGCTTCCCTGTACCCCCCACCCCTTAACCCTCTGTCCCCATTTTGTCTTGTTGTGCCTTGAAACACCTTTTGCTGCATAGGCGCATTATAAATACTCAAAATGAAAAATAACTGGGCATAATACTAACTGGCCTTGCTGAGCAAAATCACTAGAGACTGAAAATGACAGCGGTGCACAGAATAAATTAACATAACGTAATATTAACATGGATATCCTAATTGGGCCTACCTGACCCGTTCACTGCTCTTTTAACTGGGCATCAGGGAGGCTGGTCCTGCTATGCCAACTAAAAAGATATCAAAACAATGGTTTCAATACTTGCGTGTTGGATTGCAATAGTGTAAATACTAGGGTTTTCATGGCAATCCTTGCCAACTGCGCGAGTCCTTGAGAATTTGATACCAGAACCTTGAAATGGTGCGATTACCTCAAAACTTCGATGCATTTCTGTGTATAATCACAGCATTACCAGACACGAGTACCAGACTTATGTCAATACCTGACAAATATTTGTACTTCCTGAGCAAATGATAGTAATAGCTGGCAATGGTGAGACTACCTGGAGGTAAAAACACCCATGCCTAGATCAGTCACTGCCTATAATCAGCGATGAACACCCCCCCCTTTCCCACTGTTTCTATCCCTGGTTTCTTGTAGATCCCTTACTGACCAACTGATCCATGACCCCCCCCTTCCCATCTCCCCCTTCCCAGAGTTAGCTCCCAGCACCATGTTGTTCCCACCTATGATTGCAAAGTGCTCTGTTGCTTCTCGAAACTAGGCCCACACTCAATACCCTAATAATCGTATTAAAAATAAAAAAAATGCCATGGTTTATTATCTCATAGGCACAATTTAGACTCTAGAACATCTTGCAGGATACCCCGGTTTCGAACTCCAAATAAATCTTGCAAAATAATGGACTCCTTTGCAAAGCCAGTAAATGTAAGGATTAAACATTTAAATGCACACAGCTCCTTCAAGCATCTGATTCAAATGTGAGGGGGAAATAGTGGCTGCAACAAACAAACTGCATTTATTCACAAACTTCAGAGAAATACAAAATACCCACCGCCCCTCCCCGCAAATTCCAAGAGCTTGTGATAGAGATTCAATGTTCCTTTGAGATGAACTTGAATGCACAAGAACATGCAAGGTCAGGCATCACATGACAGTCACGGATAATGCAAACAAATAAAAATAAAACCGACCACATGACGAGTGAAGTGCTTTTTCAATGGTGCTGGTTGCTAGACAGTTTGTTGTGCTGCGAGTGGTAAATTAGAAACGTACTGCCATTTATGTGCGACAGAATTTACTCACTACAAGCTTAAAGGATTGAGGGAAGTAGACTCCAAATAATCAGACGTTTGATATAATCTAAGTGGCAGGGGAAGCGCCATGGTGGGTGCGAATGTCCCCCTCCACTCTGTGTGGTCTTTGCCTCGTCACCCACCTACGTCGTTCGTGCCAGCGAGGCCTTGCAAGATCTCGGAAGTATGCCGGTCTCGCTAGACTGGTGCTCCACCAGTAGCGTACAGAGCAGGAGGGGGCAAGCTGCCCCACAGAGGCTCTTTTGAGTGCCAGACCGGGGCATTAGTCAGTGGGACACCTCTCGCGTTCGGCACTTCAATGAGGGTGCCCAATGGGAAAGGTGTCCCGCTGGCAGGACAATGACAATGTGTGCTGAGCAATCCCAGCTCAGCACGCTCATTTTCACCTTACCCTTTCCGAACAGATGGGTTGTCCTGCTGCTAGGACAATGTCCTAAGTAGCTGTGGGCAACAGAGGGGCTCTCACGTTTCTCTGCCTTAATAGAGCATTTCTACATGAGCAATTAGTCACCGATAAGGCAGGGGGGGGGGGGATGGAGGAGCTATTCGCAGGGACTTTTGTCCCATTAGAAATGGGAATAGGAGGGAGTGATCAGAAGTGAGAAGGGTCCATAATGCAATGACTATGGCTTTAAAGCCCAAGGGATTTGTTAGGCTCACATTAATCTGCATGATGCTATTCTGCCTTTGCATGCAGGAAGGGGAGAATAGAACTAAAGCCATACATACTCGTATTGCTCAACTTATTTCTATGACAAATGTATGTAGTTACTTTACTATGAAAGGCTAGTTTATAATGTAATGTGGTTTGACTCGAGGCATTTGTTAAGTATTATTCAAGTACACGAAATGCAAACAAAAACCTTAATATCTATATCAGCTAAACCTGGGAAGATGTGCTCAATTGCTTCAATTGTCCACATCACGGTTTCCCCATTTAACCAAAGTGTGTGATCCTGGGCAAAATCATTTAATCGCACTGTCTCTTACCTGCAGCTATGTAAGTGATTCACTTCATAGCTTATGTTAATATATCAGGCTGTTATTTAAAAAAAAAAAAAAAGACTAATGACTATAGAGTTGCTCCATGTATAATAGTGCAATTTAGGTATTTTGTACCACAAAGTTATTAGCCACTTGGCTTACTTATAGAAACTTAATCTAAAGTCACTTCCATGGTACTCCCAAGCATCAAAGACTGATGATGCTTTTTGTGATGTCCTTTTCTGTGAAGTAATTTCTGTTGGTGCAATCCATATGCAAATGAGGAGGTTTGGATATATTTTTCCCCAGAGTGTCCGGACAGTGGTTTTATAGGAGTTTCCTGCATCTGTAATGATTCTGCAGTTACATTTTCTTGTTATGTGCTAAAATGCCATCTGAAAAAGAAGAGTAGAGGTGGGCACTACTTTTTATATCTGTGATAAGTTCAAGTATATTTCTCTTATATTTGACTATTGTACTCTAAATGTACTAGGAGCTACCAGACGAGAAAGGTCTTATGACACAAGAACCCTAACAGACAAGGCACCGGACACGAATCAGGTGCAATCCACCTAATTATGTCTGAAACTCACAAATTGCTCACTTTTTGATCTTTATTTATTCCTTCATTTTTCAACAAATATATTTTTTAATCCTCAAGGACCAATTCTTCCTTCCTTTTTTCAAATATCTTATCCGATACATCAATATCTTCAATCCATCAAAAACAGAAGCAAACGTCTTTGCTTAAATGAAATTTTCAAGCAGTATTTATTCACAGAGTTGAGGCAAGAACTGCGATTAAACACTAAAATGCCATCTGCCACTAATGTTAATATAGGAATGTTTAATTCCTTTTTGTGTAATATTGGGGGCGTTAGGAAGGTAAAAGAAGGGCACCCTTGTGGTTTGATTCAAATTGTATTTAGCATTGAGGAATTGAGCAGCGTCATCCGCAATGTGTCGATCCAGTTAATAATATGATGGGTGAAATGATAATTAAATCAAGGAATGTTCGCAGACTAAACAGGAATGCTGACTCTTGGAATCCGTTTCACCCCTTGAAAATTCTTCACCAAACTTTTTCCTGCTTCCTAAAAAGCAGCTTTGGTGGGCAACTGCATGCCCAAGAAAGGAAGTCCTGGCATGGAAGAGCAGGGAGAAGGCAAAGGGACAAAATGGCCAAAGAAAAAAAAAGAACTCGTGGCACGGCCATGATAGGCACTAGTCACAGTCAGGAGCCAGACGTGGTAAATGCAGTAAGGCTCAGTAAAAAGTTATACAGATACAAGAAAAAGATACTGCTGCCACCAGTCTGTTCGAGGCACATTGTACACGCACCAAAAATTCCTTACAGGGTGTTTAGGGGCATAAAACCCAAAGGCCCCATTGCGCGGTACTGGAAGGTACTTTGCGCAATGTTATCAACAAGTGGTAACAAAGTCGAAAGACTAAGAGAAACACAGTTTCTCAGTACTGACAGCCTTCACGACGCGTCAGTTTTCCCATAACTATGAACAAAAGTCCCAGTGGAGTGGCACTGAAGGATGCACTCCACTGTAAAAAGTCATGTCAGGATACAAAAACTAAAAGTTTGGGGGGCCACGAACTATGGAGGAAAAGTTTCTTCTAGAGAAATATTTCCTAACAGAGGGGAGCTGGGAGCTATTTAGCTCTTGCTTGTAGCCTAGGAGAGGATGGCTAGCTTAAAACCAACAGCCTCCAAGAACTACTTTATGTCAACAGGCCACCTACTGTCTTACCAA
Source organism: Ambystoma mexicanum (assembly GCF_040938575.1). Taxonomy (NCBI): domain Eukaryota; kingdom Metazoa; phylum Chordata; class Amphibia; order Caudata; family Ambystomatidae; genus Ambystoma; species Ambystoma mexicanum. The sequence continues at coordinate 961,146,610 of NC_090921.1, read as the reverse complement.
CATGCATACGTGACATGGAGTATTTGAGAATGCTTCTAAAGAAAAAGTATGGCACATCTAGTACACATTTAAACATAATGAATCATACAAAAGGGACAGAAAGTTAAGTGTGCTTCTCATGTAGAAGTTAGATTTGCAGCGCATGGGTTACTCGCTCCAGGTTTCCCCAGTGGTAGCTCCTGCCTACTGGGTGATCACCCAACACCCAGGAGCTGGTTTTAGCTCCTGCTCAATTAATTTTAATTTCGAACCCTGAAATAGGTGAAAACAGTATTCGGTCGGGTCTGAAGATTAACTGTACCAAGTCCTATATGTTCCTTCTGGGTAAGCTTGTGAAGTTAAACAAGAATAACTTCAGTTTAATTGATCCCATGGACATGCGACTCCTTAACGTATTTAGGCATTACGGACTATACGATCCATTACACTAATAGAGGTAGTGGTAAAGGGGGCGGAGTAGCCATAATAACCCGAGACTCTCTGCCCGTTTTTCATACGACATCACCATGCTCGGGTTGCGAAACATTACATCTAAAACACTGTCCCACAGACAATAACTATCAATTTCTTACTCATCTACAGACTGCCCTCACTGGAATCCGAGTTCAATGATGAACTTATTCACCTTGCCAACTCATTAATTGGCCAAAATAAATCCACGATCATCCTTGGAGACTTAATCGATGGCGTGGAGATCTAAAAGGCAAAGAAGCAATCCTCCTTGAAAAAAAATCTACAAAAAATGCAGTTTAATGTAATGAACCATGATCCTACTATGGCCAACAGTGATCAACTGGACTGGGTCATCATTAACAGCATAGAGACAAACAACTTTGTAACCACCCCTTGCATATGGACAGACCATTATTATTATTTTTTTTTTATAACTGTTTATTGAGTTTGAACACCACAACATAGAGAAACAAACATGGATCATCGGCATACATAGGATGAAGGCAGCATGGCATTAATAACAGCTAGAAGGGGCCCACAGGGCCGAGGACCGTAAGACATTAATAAGACAAGGCAGGCAACCAATGCTAACAGTGATCCTGATCTACCCCCAGCAGCGGATATCAGTGAGCATCTAGCCATTTACCCCATATTTTTTCAAATTTACAGGGGCAGCCCCGTGCGTTATAGATCCGGCGCTCTGAAGCTGCGCACCTGTCCTGGACGGTCTATTTTAAAGTAGCATTTAACCTACACTTACTCCAACCAGCTAAGAAGCCCTTAAATGAAGCAAGGAAAGTCTTTTCTAGAAACTTCAAAAACATTGAAAGTTCGGACCTACAACTCTGCGTAAACAGCATTCGCACCAATCTTAATGAAAAGGACTCCTGTGACACCATTATTAATAAATATGATTAGCAGATGCTCATATTAATAAATCAGAAAGCTCCTAATCGAGAAAAAACAGTCAGGCCCAATCTTAACCATCAAAAATGGTACACACCGGAACCAACCATCCTTACGAAGGAATACAAATGCAGTGAAGCACAATGGCTAAAAACCCCAACTGATGGCAATAAGACCAGCTGGAAATTACTAGAAAAATCCTATAAGAACATCATCAATGAGGTCAAAAAGAACTAGTTCAACAGTCAAATTGAAGCTTCCACTAAATCAGCTAGCAAACTCGGACATTCTCAAATCTATAGATAAGCCCCAGGCTTTGGCCCCTGCCTTTATTCCATCTCAATCAGAATGTGAAAACACTCAGCTTTCGCCAACAAAATCATAAAAGCTAGAGAACGCATTGCCTCTGCTCAGGCTAATAAACCTCAACCTAGTCGCCCTGTAGAATTGCCGACCACCGAGGGAAAAGAGAAATTCCAATTTCAACAAATCACTATTGAGGTCATGATGAAAACTCTGGAGTCCGCGAAACCATCTTCCTGCGCCAAAAATAAACTCCACCCCCCCAAATCATTCTCGAACATTCGGACATCTTTGCCCCATTATTCACTAAAATTGTAAACACATCTTTCCGTGACCAAACAGTACCGAAAAACAAAAAAGTCACCATTACACCTCTTGTAAAAAAATCTAACTTAGACCAACGTGATCCCAACAACTTAAGGCCTATTACGAATTGTAAATTTACACTTAAAGTCATGGATAAGATACCAACTGCAGAACTTCAGGAATACGTAGAAAGACATGAGATTCTACACCCACAACAATCCGGCTTTAGAGCCGTTCACAGCACCGAGACAGCAATGCTGGACTTACAAACCAAAATGCTGGGACTTATGGACAAGGGAAAAGCTGGCCTACTAGTCCTTTTGGATCTCAGTGCCGCCTTTGACCTATTAGACCACCAGCTACTACAACAAACACTTGGTAAAATCGCGAACTGCTCCAAGGAAGCAATAAGTTGGCCATCCTCCTTCCTTGAGAACAGATTCTCCCGAGTACATTGGGGTGACAAATTCTCCTCCTAATTCAACAACGTCTGTGGTGTACCACAGGGAGCTAGTCTGTCACCTCTGCTCTTCAACGTGTATATCAGTTTCTTGTGCGAGCTACTAGAACATTTCCAGGTGTTCTTTACCAACTATGTTGACGAAACTCAACTGGTCCTGGAACTGAGTGGGGACTATGCGAAAGACAGTACGGCATTAAACACTCTTTATAAGAATAAAAAAGAGTGGATGGACAACAATTGGATGTGCCTAAACAGCAATAAGACTTAGCTAATGGACTTTGGATCCACCCAGGCTCGAGCCAAACTCTCCTCTGACAATCAGGCATTTAAAATCAAAGAATCCAGCATTGAAGTGGCGGGCAAGGTTAAAACACTCAGCATGACCCTTGAAGCCTCCCTTAATGCAGATGCTCAAGCCATGTATGTTAGCAAAAATTATAAATATGACAGACTTCTTAAAGCAATCAGACCCTTACTTAGTGAAAAAAAAAAAATTGTGCTACTATAGCAGAGCTACCATCTTGTCGAGCCTGGACTAGGGAAACGCACTCCTCACAGGAGCAAGTAAGCAAAGCATGCACAAATTCTAACTGGTCCAAAATAATGCGATCAGAACGATTAAACAAAAAGCAAGAAATGAACAAATCAGTGAAGCCAGACGGGACCTCCACTGGCTGAAAATGGAGGACCGTGTACAATTTAAGTCCTTATGATGCCTAACACACACAAGTGTCTTTATGGCAAAGCACCAGCCTATTTGAAGTCCAAACTCACTTTCTACAATCCTTCCAGGGAACTAAGATCAGAAGCCAAGGGCCTGATGATAACCCTGAAACCTAAAAAAAAAAAAAACTCGGTATGGGTAGAGCTTTCGCCAACCGGGCAGCAGTCAACTGGAACAAACTGCCGATCTGTCTTAGGTTGGAGACTAATCACTCCTCCTTTTGTAAAAAGCTTAAAAATGTGCTTTTCAAGTAAACCACTTGCAAGATCCCTGGCCTGAAAATCTCCTAACTCACCCTGTATCATGATCTTTCCTGTCTCACGCCGCTTTACTATTCTTTCTGTCCTTGTCTGTATGTGTGCGCCCCGATGCCTGCGGGCGGTCAGCGCAATATAAATAAACAAATAAAATAAAAATTAACCAATACAAACATCAGCAATTATACCTCGAGGATAACAGCCATGACACGTACAGACTTGAAATCCACCGGTACAAAAAGGAAAGGACCAGAAAATCAGCCTTTTTCGCCTATGCCCCAAGATTATGGAACCTCTTCCCTGTCGGCATCAGACTTGCCCCCACTCTCCTATAATTCACAAAAGCACTCAAGACCCACCTCTTCAAGGAGTCTCCTCCTAAACACCTAGGCCATCACATAGCCCCTTGCGCCACCCGACTCGCTAAACGCCCCCACCCCTCTCCTCCCGGTCACCGGTACAGCTGTACCCCACCTCTGTACCCTACCCTCCCGCTGTACATCTGTTCTGTCACCACTGAAAAGCGCTCGGTTATGCATCTGTAATGCTGCACACCTCTGGAAAGCACTCAGCTGCTTCTCGAAGCTAGGTCTGTGCTCAATTAATACCAGAACAAGGCATAAATTAGTTTTCAAAAATTGATTAGCAGAGTTTGCTAATTACATTTTTCTTGATTAGCAAACAAACCCATTTGATTAGCAATTTTGTACTAATGTTTTTAATGCCATCAGAAGATACTTATACCCAAGATATAAAATGGGCAACAATATGTAATTTTGTATACCGTTGAAGACATTAGTGAGATAAGTCAGGCCTTGCAAATTCTCTGTAAAATGGTGCACGTCACCACAGACCCACTTTAGTTTGGCCCACTGCTGCCACCCAGAGGCCAGCCATGCACAGTGAAACTTTTATCTGACATTTACTGCAAACAAAGTAAAGTTTAAATGAAAGTTTCCAACATCCCCTGCAAATGGTACTGGCCCTTAAAATCTACTCGACTATACGAGAGGGCGAAAATACTTTGCGAGCCCTGGACGAGTGTCTGTTAAAAGGTTAGCTGCATGAATGGACACAAATATTTATGATAAAAAGGCTCTTACAACAGTTTAGCCAGCTCCCTCTGCTGCAGGTACAAATATATAATGCAATCATAATCATAGAGCAAAGTGAGCTCTGGAGGCCAACGACAGCGCACAGTTTTGCAGTAGGTATGTAGATGTACAGACTAGATTAAACTATTGATCGCTACTTTAAGTAAATATCAAGTTAGCTTTGTGTATTAAATATGTAAAAGACTAAGCAGAGTGGATGGCATAGCAGGCAGAGAACTGGACAAACTACGCAGACTATTGTAGTTTGCAGCCACCTCACTTTCGGGGTAGCGGGTATAAGCCAACATGGCAAGATAGAACGTCAAGGAGTATGGTATCAGGTCATGGGTTGAGCACCAGTTGCAAGCTATATGTAACCAGCTGGCCACAGGACTAGGTTTGCCGTCAAAGCATTTGGCCGCGTGGTCATGTTCATTTTCAAAAGGCACTCGTCAATCTTCCCCAACAAAATGAAATATAGTTGGCACTCGGATTTAGGTACACTTCACTGTAAAGCATTGAGACAATGCAGTGTTTTACATTAGCAATACTAAATCTTCATTACGTCGTCTGGGAGGTCCCAATCCTTAGATCTCAACCTCTCAGACACCATGCGTGAAAGTGGAGTGTCTTGACCTATGGATGGAGAACCGGATTTCTCTCTCTCTCTCTCTCTCTCTTGGGGAAAATTTCCTGGAGCACATTGTTGCACTTCCGGCTGACACTGGTTGCAAACAAATCCACTTGAAGGGTTCCCCAAACGGTGAAGATCTCTTTAAAGACTTCCCAAGCTAATTCCCACTCATTCTCCTCTCCGGTTAGGTGAGCTGCCGACAGGGAGACTCCTCCTTGAATGACCGAGAACGAGCGCCACGTTGCTTCTCTGCACAGTGCTAGTGACCCTACACCACCTCTCTTGTTGAGGTAGTACATGGCAACTGTGTTGTCCATCATTATCAGGATATTTGTTCCCTGGACAGAGAGCAGAAAGGCCTTCAGCGCTAGTCCCATCGCCCTCCGCTCCAAAAGTAATTAAGACTCCGCTAGAGACCAATGACTGCTGATTGTTAAATTGTTGGCATGGGCTCCCCACCCTGTGAGTGAGGCATCCGTTAGTACCGTTATCTACGGCCATGGTTGCCAAAAAGGTTCTCCCTTCAGAATATTGTCCTTGCATGCCCACCACAGAAGATCCTGTGCGACCCTGTATGGAACCTGAATAGGTCTGACATCTTGCCAGAGAACTGAGACCACCGAGTCCTGAGGGTCCAGTGAAGGGATCTCATTCTAAGGCGAACCTCAGGCACCTGGAAAAATACAGGATGCCATGAGACCGAGCAACCTCAAAAAGTCAAAGGCCGGAAGATGCTGGGCAGTCTTGAATTTGGTGACCATCTGCATAATGTGTTGAGCCCTCAACCTCAGGTGGCAAGGCTTTTTACAAGGATGCATTCAGGACTGCTCCGATGAATTGTGATGGTATTATGTGGGACTTCTTATAATTGAAGGAACAGGCCAGTCTGTGGAGAGTGTGGTAGGTTACGCAGAGATGTTCCAGGGCCTGTTTAGGAGACCGAGCCCTGATAAGCCAATCGTCCAGGTAGGGGTAGACATGAATCCTCCCTCTCCCGAGACTTGCTGCCACCACCGCCATCAACTTGGTGAACACCCTTTGTGGCGGCGGTCATCCCAAATAGCAGAACTCGAAACTGATGATGAGAAGCGGCAACTGCGAACATCAGGTAGTTTGTGCTTGTGATGGATCGGCATATGAAAGAAAGCATCCTGATGGTCCAATGACACCATCCAATCCTGCAGCTGGAGGGCATGAAGGATCTGAGAAAGTGTAATCATTTACAAGTTGTTCTTCCTGAGGAACTTCTAAAGTGTCTCATTACCGAAATGGGTCTCAATCCTCTGTCCTTCTTGGGGATTAGGCAATAAGGAGAGTACAACCCTTTGTTACTCCGTCACAGGTACTGGCGCTCTAGCACCTTTCACTAGCAGGCTCAACATTTCCTCCACAAGGAACGGATCTGGAACCTTGAATGAGTGTCTCTGATGGATGGTCCGGAGGCCAATTTAGAAAGGTAAGGCAGTAACCCTGGGCTACTGTTTCAAATGCCCATGCATCTGAAGTAATGTCTCGTCATTCTTTCAGATGCAGTGAGTCTGCCTCCCTGCGGGGTCTTGTGGGTGAAGGCCTCAGGCTATTTGAGGTGTCCGAAGCAGCGGCTGATGGTAAAGTAGCTGTTGCTTGGGCAGGCTTTGCACCTCTCCCTCGTCCACCACGTGGGAATTTTCTCTGACCCCTTTGACCAGCCAGTCCACTCACTTTTCCAACTGAGGAGTAGAAGCGAAAGGATTTACACCCCTCCAAGATGATCCACTGGAATGGGAGGATTGAGGCGGTCTGATGGTGGCGCCAAGGACTTGGCCGCTGCCTTTGAGTTCTGCAGCTTCTCTAGGCTTTCATCAGCCTTGCTGTCAAACAGCTGGGTGCCATCAAAGGGCATGTTGAGGAGCCTGGACTACATGTCGGTGCAAAACCAGACTTCCTCAACCACGCAAATCTACATATTACTGTGCCAAGTCCAATTCTGACTGCAGAGACTCGCACATAGCCTCCTTGCCGTCTCTTACAATCCTTAGGAAGCCATCTCTCTTCCCCTTCGGGAATATGGTCAGCCGCCAAACTACACAGTCGCACAGGATTGTAATTGAAAATTTTGCTAAAGCGAAAGTGGAATTTGCTTACTTGAGCACCTTGCTTCCTGCAGAAAATACTTTTCTTGCCCAAGCATTAAAACGCTTATCATCCTTATCTGGTGGGATGGTAGGGTACGCAGTTTATTTTGAGGTGGACATTGCTGCCTAAACAACTAGGCTTTAAGGTGTTTTGATAGGTAGCTAGGGTCGATACTAGATGGCCTTGTAAGCATACCGAAATGTCGGCTCTACTACTGCGCGCTGGCAGTCACTACGACTTACCATTGTGGTAAGCAAGGGACAAGAAAGTAAAACAAATAAAAAAATATAAATTAAAATTAAAAGCACCCTGCAGCATCAGCTTCGACCCACGTTAGTGGGAGGAACTGACACGGCAGGGATAGCGGGGTGTATGCGGCACACACAGAAGTGTGCTGCCGTAATGGTAAAAAGGGTGGGGTGGTGGAGGTTGATAAGGGGAATGCAGGCCGGGGGATGCGGGCAAAGTGATCTGATCACTGCACCGTGTCGTAATTGGCATCAACATTTTTGTCTGCGCCGTATCACAGATTCGATGGCCTATATTTTTTTGGTGAGGTTTTTGTTCACTGCAGTGTTTGCCTCTGGAACCTCCCAATTTGCCATGACCCTTTTCTGTAGATCTACATGAATGGGAGTATGGTATCCTTTTGTGGACCTTTATCCAGAATGTCTGTTAGGTCATCTTGCTCAAACAGTGGAGCAGGTCAGCCCCGTCCCATGAAGTCAATTACTCTAGTAATCAGGTGCCTATAAGAAGCATCAGTATGGTCTGCATGATATGGATAGCCAAACTCCATTTCAGGCGAAGTGTCAACCCTACTAGCTGACTGCAAATTCTCATACATCTTTTAGCCTGGATTCTTGTGAAACAAGGCTTTCTGGGACGTTAGGTGTGCTCAATTCCAATCCAATTTTGGTAGTGGTTTGTAAGATATTTGAATTTATTTAGGCTTGGAAGGTAATGGCGTCGATGACCTCGACACCAACGGTGTTGATGACTTTGACGTTTATGCTAAAGGTGTCGACGTCTTCAACGACTTTTCCATTTTTCTTATCTTCGACTGAGCCTCGAAGGACCTGACCCTTGACTCGAAAGAGTCTGACTATTTCTCACTGTGTCTATATCTAGAAGGATCTCCAGCTTACTTCCAGAGCTCGAGGGAGCACGGGATGTAGTCTTAGGCCTTTCCTTTTCTGCCTTAGCCGGCTCGACAGGAGCATGGCTATTTACCTTTGAGGGGGTTGACGCTGCTCTCGAAGATTTTCAGCATTTCCTCCCTGAAATCCTCCCACTGTGCTGGAAAGGAGGATTTAGTTGGACAGGTTATACTCCTTTCTGGGGAGGAATCCAATGAACTGTAAGTGGGAGATTTAAAATGCCTTTTCTTCCACTTCCTCAAAGATAACGAGGAATGATGTACCCGCTCATGGCACGTGAGCATTTTTGACCTTTTCCTTCGAGGAGAGTCACCTCTCGAGTCGAATGATCATTTCTTCGATGTAGTCATCATAGGGAATTTACTAGGGGGCCTACCCACTGCTAGTTTCCCCTTTACGCTCTTTCAAAGCCTTACCAGTCATCGACGATTCACAGTCCGCTGTACTATGTTCGACGCCAAGGCACCACAGACGCACACAATGGGGGTCCGTGAGCCGCAGTTGTAGCACTTTTTGAATCCGGTCTTCGGGTCTGAAGGTGCCAAAGACGAGGCCATAGTAATTGAACTAAGTTTTCTCACAAAAAAAACAAAAGCGAGCTGTAATTCTTCAAAGCGTTAGCTATCGCAGAAAAAATTAAACTGAAGCCAACAGGCGGTGAACATGCTATATACACACAGACAACGACGTCAACTCAGCGATGGAATTCCTTGAGGGACAATGAGTCGACTGCAATGACGCACACATTTCCAAAGCGGCTGAAGCTGGAAGATATACCATAAGATGAGGACCACGTGGGAGGACACAATTCCAATGGACGCACAGACCTCAACTGCCAGTACTACGCAACTGTTAAAAGATGGTAGCCCAAATGTTAGCTACCCACACTCTGTACAGCGCTCGCTGCTCTTGTGGTAGGTCTGCATTTTAAACAAAAAATTTTAAGAGAAAGAAGTTGCACTGCTATTTGAAACCGTGACCGGGAAATCTGAAGAGTTTACCCTTGAGGTGCGCCTCTTAGTCATGTTGGCTATGGTACATCATGAGGGAGTATAGCAAAACACAATTGGTGAACGCCTGGACGGTTTAGAATTCATCTTAACCTCTGCCATTGCTCTGGGCAACCCTCCAGACCATCGTTCTTGGCCTGCCAACCCATTACACGAGGGGAAAGACCAGATTTCATTTATTGGGTATTTATAATGTGCCTATACAGCAAAAAGGGGTTTAAAAAGTGTCAATATGCAAATCAGACTTGATCCCACCCCAAAAGGGGCCGTCCAGCATGAACTGCTAGGTCACAACCCTTGTGCACAAGACCATAAGCATTCCCAGCCAGGTATCGAGGAAGTAATCCTAAAATGTATCAATTTGGGCTTTGCTATTGCTGAAGACTGAATTGGATGGCCCAGGCAGTTCAAACAGTTGAGAAACGCCTAGTTTCACATCCCCCTCCACCCACCAGATAAATTGTTAAACTGAGATTGAGCCACCTGTACCCCGCTCTCTCCCTGCCCAATCGATAGAACCGTTCTAACTTGCATTGATCCTGTCTCGGTAGGATAGCACAGCAGCAACGTGCTCGCCTTGGAAGCAAGACGACACAGCTGTGGAATATATTGACCCACTAAACAGCATTTCCCCAATCACCAAGATGCAGTTGCGCAGATACCACAAAATGGTTGCGCTGGCTCCTGTGAGCGCCATGGATCAAAACTGCATTTTGCAACAACAAAAATGGCTGCACCGTCCTGTCAAGCACACATCGGGCAGGATGGGACCAAGGGGGCACACTGAAGAAGATTGCCAGTGTGTTCTGACAAGCAAAAGGAAGAAAGTGGAAAAAGCAGTGTTGCTTCGCTACAAATGCCAAAATCTCCATAGAAAAGAAACCCCTTTTCAATTTTTTAAAAAATGTGGCTTTGACGCCAATTCCCCCTGTTCATTAAAGCCACTGTGATGAATAAGCCTCACCAAGCCCTGTGCGTCTCACTCTGCCTCAGCAAAACCAGGCATGATTCTGAATCGACAAGCCCTGTCAAACCAACTTTTTAAAAAAATAAAAATCAACCAGGAAATTTACTTTTACTTACACGGGGAAACACATTCATTTTCTTTGCAAAAGTATCCAAAACTCAGCTTTCCAGAGAGACCCTAACTAACTGAACCATGCCTGTTAAATGCATCTGTGCTTTAGACCAACTCCAGCATTTCAAGAGAATAACTATAGCTGCAAGACAATTTATGAATCTGCTGGAGATGAAAAGTTCAATTTAAGAAGGAAGGCCAGCTGCACCACATGTAAATAAAATGGACCTTTGCAAATTAAAGAAAAATAAATGCCTGTGTTTTGGAACAGTACACTCATGAATGAAAGCCTGCCAGTATTTATCAATATGAAGGGGTTAGTTGCTCGTGACTATAGACTATATAACATGGGTTATTTATGCAATAGGCTTGTTTTAATTCTGGATCTAAGAGATAAAAGTTAAAACTATGGTGGCTGGTGTTGCAAGTTGAAAAATAGGTTTTCTGCTTGGAGGGGTGGCACCAAAAGGAGGGCTCCCTCTCAGCAGATACGGACAACCCCCGGATAATTACGGGGTTGAATAGACTTTTGTCTCTGCTGGGACCATGACAATGAAGCTCCCAGGGAAGGAATTCTGAAGTGCGAAGGGGCAATAAAACTTCAATCAAAGGAGAAACCCACACCATGCTCTGAAGGAAATGACAGTTGGCAGCATTTGAAGGAAAGAAAAAAAAATGACCCAGGGACAAAGGGACTGCCATTTGTTCCCAAAGACTATTTCAGGAATAAACTTTTAAAGACTTCTATCTCTGCAGCAAGACTTTTAAACTGCAATATTTTACAATTTTCAAACTGATTTTTTTGTGCTGACACCTTGGAGACAGAAAGGGCAAAGTAATGAGGATAAACAGAGAGGTATCAATGTTGCAAACATATATTTTTGTACATACATCCCTTGGAATAATTCACATCTATGTATAAAGTTATGGAATTTAGGCCAAATCTTTCATGCTTCAAATCCCCAAAATGTATCTGAAGGAGGAAACAAGGCCCCACCGACTGGAGGATTGGATTGATATGTGCTGCACAAAATATGTAACCTGTGTATATAATTTGCTAAGAGACTGCAATTGTATAAATGTATGTTTTTGGCAAAATCGGATTTTAAGTAAAGGAATTGGGGGAGTTTTTGAACATTGTAAAACTCACCTCATAAATCTGACATCATTCCCTTGGAAATCCAACCAGTTGAGAGCAAGGCGGAGATTAGCACCCCTGTCTAATGCAAGTAGTTTAGAGGTGTGCCTAGTTAACCTTGCCCAGCCTATACTTAGATGATGTCATTATGCATTATAAATAAGGTTCCCTGACCAGACTCTAGACACACTCTTCCTGATTTCCTGTGCTGCGTTCCTGTTCCCATCATCTTCCAGATCCAGACTCCAACTACAAGGCCAAGCATTGCTGATCCTACTCCAGGGCCCTCTGCAAAACCCAGTTACTGCTGATCCCATTCCCAGCAAGGACTTGAATCGAGAAAAAAAAACTACTAAATCCCCATTAACAAGGGGAAAGCTCTGGTACCTTTGGCATCCTGATCCAGCCTGGCTTGCTGCCACTAATTGCATGCTGCTGCAATCCTGCTACTCTGATGACCTTTAGTATCCAGTGACCAGAATTGCCCGCCCAGTCCTTGCCAGCCGGTGACAAGAACCACACAGCTGTTTGCCAGGTGCCCCGCCGTGTAGTGACCAGACCCGGTTGAGTGTCCAAAAGCCCAAAGATAAAAAGTGGATTGTGAGTATTTCATCACCCCATAGAAATCCCTAGTATACCTTGTCTTGCATTGTCCTCATCCCACGGTATAAGTCATCCTATCCTTATCCTGATCCTGATAACTTGTCCCAGTTTCAGAATTCTCTGTGCATTTCGTCATTGATCTCCAAGCCTCAGCGCTACTTTTCTCTTAATTTCTGTCTTGCATAGATCATATGTCATGAACGATATTTTGATTAAATAAAGTAATTTTCCTTAAAGAAAAGAAAAGGGGTACACTGCATGAAGGGTTACAACTGCAGCGTAACTTAGAGAATTCACGGGTGGCGTTCCTCTTTTCTTAGTCAAACTGTTCCTTTCCCCAAACTGGATTTCCTTTCCAATTTCATCCTTCATTTTACTAAAAGCGCGCCTCCTCCTATATTGCATAACTCTTTCAATTTTCCAGCTAGAGACTTAGTTTCAGTTCCATTTTGTACCTGTAATATATATATCTATCTATCCCCCAACATAAATACCGCACTCCTATTTCACCAGTTTTTATTAAAAACCGTTTGGGTAATTTTAGGCGGGAATTGCAAAAATGTAAATTTTAAACATGTTATTTTGACTGCAATCTGTTTTAAACTTTCCACTAATTTCTGAACTGTATGCTTTTGGTAATCCATTCTTTGCGATTGTTAGTATCTTTGCATTGTTGCTTTAGTAAGGAATCCTATTTGCTTCAAGGTTTTTAACACACATTCACTATTGATTTATCCATTTTCAAGTGTCATTTCACCATGTTCCAAGGGGTTTAAAATCAGTTCTCTCTCATTTGAGGAGGGAAGGTCAGATTTAGATTCCGTTTTCAGCTTCTTATTCCCGAGTACCTGCTGCTTCTTTTTATCCACTCAGAATTGATTATTGGTGGGTTGAGGGAACATTGCAGGGGGAAATTCTAACTTGGGTGCCATCTGTCCTAAATCAAAAATGTGCTCCTATTCTGCTGTTCGGTGTACATGCTCCACTAAAAAGTCAAACCCAGTGCATTGCCCACATTCTTATTGTAACTATCACCCCATTGGTGATTGCTGCCCCATATTAAAAAGTGTGTGCTTTCTTTTGAATTTTAAATAAATAAATAAATCCTGCATTTGACCAACCAGCCTGGTTCATGGTCCATTGTGACCCGGGGTATTTGAAAAGGGGGTGTGATACGAGTGGGGGACCATCCCAAAAATGAAACCACATAAATAAGGAGAAAAGCCCCTCAATAAGGAGCTATATACTAGGCCGAGACCAAGGTGTGCGTGTCACCCGATTGAAATCCTTAACAGGAGCAACACAGGTTCGATCCCCAGGTCCACACTTAGAAACCTCTGGGTATTAAGCGCGTTATAAATAACCTATCATATATCCCATACAATCGTTTCCCCTCATTGTGTTATTCCCGCTAGGACTTGTAAATTGCTCTGTTGCTTCAAAAAGCTAGGTCTGCGCTGAAATAACAAAATGGTGCAGATCACCCACCACCCCGTCACAGTTCATCAACTGGGCAACGTTTGAACAGGAGACAACGAGTAGGCTGTATATAACAATGGTGGATGATATGTTATTTCAGAATGGAATGCAACTGGTTTCCAGTTCTACCCATCACACCACCCCAACACTTACCCACAATTAAGCCCATTGTATACAGGACGGCTAATTATGAATGCGACTGCAGTTATTATCCTTTTATTAATTTGAAAGAGGAGTAATGTATTTTTACATGGTCTCCAGTCCGCCCTGCTCCAGCCCCATCCTGACACTTCCCAGCTCTGAAGTCCATTGTATACAATATAGCTAATGATGAATGTGATTGCAGTTATATTATCCTTTAATTATTTTGCAAGGTATGGAAAGATACAGAGTGGCAGTACACAACAAAATTATCTATGATCAGATAGTTTGGTACCTCCTGTTCCTCTGGGGCTCATGTTCAAGGTAAGGTATAATATTACATCTTGTATAGCAGAGACAAATGTGTGCTACTATACCTTAATACATATTATATAGAGCCATTATTAAACTAATACGGTCCATTGTGCTTGTGGTCTCCTCTAGAATATGGATCTGTCACTGGAGATCGTAAATGTGCACCATTTGATGGGCTTTGATTATTGAAGAGGTTCCAGGTTAGAAGTAGTATTGGATATACAAGTTACACCTTGATGCTAAAAGGGTTATCCTTTGTTGTAGGTTAGTCAGAAGGTCTGTATGAATTACTAGATATCAAGGGGTCTTATTCTCTAGAAATTACTATTGAGTTAGTAATTGTGGAGACTGCAGGTACCTCAGGGAAACCTGTAGGTACATTTGATTCCCATTTTATTGCTAATCTGAAACATTTGTGGCGTTTATGTTATTCCTATTTTCATCCCAATAAAATGTCTGGCCCAAAAAACAGGTACTCACCATATTGACTACTGCAACAATCTCTATATCTGCCTCCCAAATTACCTTCTGAGAGCATAAAATACAGCAACAAGACCAAAAAGATAGGAGCCCCGAACATTAAACCCCGGTGTGGGTTTTCCATCAAATGCAGTATTCAATTCAGACACTTATCGCCCTCCAGATCACTAATGGAAGGGGCCTAAAAGTAGCTCCGGAGCAATTTACCCTCCTATGTCTCAGGCAAGGCACGAATCAAACAAGGTTACTCCATTGAGGAAGCTGGCGCGCGCGGTAGGTTTGCCTCTCTGTGTGTCCATTTTTGTATTTGAAAAAAAAATCGAAGGGCCCCAGGTCCCCTGAAGCACCCCTCGCCGTCCATCTCCCACCCCGCACCCTCTTCCTAGTTTTCCTTCCCTCCCGCCACCTGACCTGCCTGCCCTGCTCCGATTGGGCCTGCGTGCCCAAGCCATAACTGATCCCCCACAGGGCAGCCCTCTGCCCGGCAGCCCCTGCGGGTAAGGGCCCAAAGGCAAAGGGCGTCTCCAACAGAGGCGGCTCCAGGAAGTGTCAGCAGGTGTCCGCAGGGGAAGCCAGTGGCCAGCCATCAACCAGCAACGACCAGAACCAGTAAGGTAAGAGTGGCCTAGGTGGGGCGTAGAGCAATGAAAGCCTAGCCCACTTATCAAATCTATCCTAAAAACGCCCTAGTGATAAATAACCTCTTTAGCCTTCCTTAACTCTTAACTTTACACAATTGAGCATAGTGCTGTCTAGTATAGCACCAGTTTGAACGGTCAGGGATAGGACTCTCCCAAGTTAGAATTATACTCTTTCACCGGTTAGGCATAGGCCTCTCTCCCACTATGCAGAACTCTCTAGTCTGGCGGTGTTTAGATTTGTACTCTGTCACCTGCGTTTAGAATTGTAATTCGTCACGTGTTTAGGATTGTAACCAGACCGAAGCAAACAAAGACCAAAACAGCTCTCAACCCCAAAATGGCACGCAAATGACCTGTACGAGTGGAAGAAAAAGAGCAGAAAGAACAAACAGACCGGAACAGCAAAAAAGACGTGCAACTGCAGAAAACACTCGATTCGCAGGAATGACACTCGAAAGAACGCTGAGAGAAGAGAAAAATCCCTGTACTTAACTCCAACCGTCGCAAACAACCAGTCACCAGAACGACCCAACCCAACGCAAGAATCAGCAACAGCAAACAAACACAACCACGCAGAAGATCAGACAACGCTAGAAATAACGAAAACATAAATCAACGCAATAACACCCTACATCACCAAATCAAGAGTAACTTCCACTCAACACCCACATTTTGTGGAAGAACCACCTGAGGAAAACAAAAACTAAGACTGAACCTAGAAGAACTTTGACGACACAGACGCACCTGTACGACACCTCAACTAGAAAATCGACCTAAAAGGAAACCCCAACACCGATCAGAAGACAACCCCAACAAAGTCCAAACCACACCTCTAAACTCTACTTCAACCTATTAAAACGCAAGATCCATGTCAAAACATTCAACAGAGATCTTGGACCTTCTCGATGACAACAGCACTGACATCCTATTCATCAAAACAACATGGCTGGACGACAACTACAAAATTAACTCCAAAGTTGCCTCCCAGCCAACTTCAAATGCCTCCAAATAAAAAGGATTTCAACATCTGCTTTGAAACAAGTCACGCCAACTCCCTAAACTCACTGACCGGACAACTTACAACCATGAAACTACGACAGCTGGTCAAAGGAGCAACACACTCGGCAGGACACACCCTCAACGGCAATCTTCTCACAGGAAAAAACGTATCACCATGGCACCACTGATACAAATACTGTGGAGCGACCATCTCATCATCCCTTTCATCATCAGACTACCTACTCCACTCTGCATCCAGACCCCCAAATTCACTACCACCACAAAAAGAAACTGGAAAACCGTCAAAACAAGCAACATGTTCGAACAACTGGAGACAACCAAACCCTCAATTACAGAACTAGAGTTGGCTGACCTAGGCAGGAAAGCAGAGCTGCTACACAAATGGAACGCTGATACAATGGAAAAGATCGCCCCAGAAAAACCATTCACCCCATCAAAAAAAAAAAAAAAAAAAAAAAGAGCAATGGCAAAATGGTTCACCCCACTACTAAGTAGGTGTGTAACAGTATATCGTTATAGATACCGTGAACAGCTTAAATGAACTATAATAACCGTTACGTTGTTTATACCGGTACACCGTTTTAGGGCCTGCAGCTATTAAGTGAGCTTTTCAATCTGATTTGGAAAGGCTGCAGTAAGCAAGTGCTGCGCATTCTGGATCTTGCACTGTGGGATGTGGTGTTTGGCAGACAAGAGCATAGGGAAAGTGAGACCACATTAGTAAATGCAGCTTTGATGCTGTGACCGCTCTCTCTGTGATCAGTAGTGTCGGGTTAAAGATCAGCCGATTAGGAGTTTTCCCATCAATTTGAAAGATGGGGAACTACACATCCCAGAATTCAAAGAGGGGAATTAACTGGATGCCCTTCTGATACATGTCCACAAAACACTTTAGCTCTGTAGACTGTACGAACACTGGGCCTATTAGTGCTTTGTGCTAGTATATACACTGCCCTCCCCCCCCGTCCTCTGTGTAGATGTACACATTGGCACTAGAGTTGTTGCTCCGCTTGATCCTTCACCTGCCTTCTGCATGTGGCACTGGACTCAAGCAGTCAGGACAGATACTACATTCAATTTGAAGTATCCAGAGCAATGGGGGCGAGATATTTCTCAGATCTATCCTCGATTTGTGACACCACCCATGAAAGCATTCCTCTGTCTCAACTGCCATGACAAGGGTCCTAATGCGCTCAGACCTGGGGAAAATGGTAATGATGGGGCTGTGGTGATGTGGTGGTCTAGGCCATATTTGGTGCTGATATGTATTTTAACTTTGTCATATTCAAAAACGTTTTGTGCCACTCTCTTTAAGAGGGTAAATTAACATGTATTGCAAGAATCAAGAAACAAATCAACAGCGCCCACTGAACGCTGTCCCGTTAGGATTGCATGGTCAGTGGTGACTCCAACATCAGACCTTTATAATTCACCAGGCAGATGGTAAACAAGTTATAGTGATTTGATCAATATACAACCTTTCGGTGAGTGTGTGTTGGCTAGGACATTTTGACAAAAGAAACACAATGACATGGGCTTTCAGACCTCACGTGAGCGACTTTTCTCCCATTAATGGGATAAAGCGTTATCAAAAAAAAACTTGTATGACTGATCGCAGCGAGGGGTCATGATGCCCATGCCATGTAGTTCCAAAATAATGCAGGTCGAGGCCGGTTTTCAAATAGATGACTTGTGAATGAGCAGCAAGCTCATTGCTCAAAAT
The DNA here is from genome assembly GCF_040938575.1 of Ambystoma mexicanum. Taxonomy (NCBI): domain Eukaryota; kingdom Metazoa; phylum Chordata; class Amphibia; order Caudata; family Ambystomatidae; genus Ambystoma; species Ambystoma mexicanum. The sequence continues at coordinate 961,128,567 of NC_090921.1, read as the reverse complement.
GTGCATTTTAACACTTCCACTAGTCACTCTTTCATTCAAGACGATTAACATGTGAGCACCATGAATTACCAAATCTGCAGCCACCATAGATTCCTGGAGGATCAGCTAAAAATGTGCAGAGATCAGTTTCAAAATGCTGACAATTTATGACCTTTAAGATAATATTTGTTAAGATTAGTTAACTCCACCTGCTATAACGCGATAACCACGATATACCGTCATTTGGCAAGAAGGTGATCATACCGCTATAAAACCAATACCGTGACACCCCTACTACTAAGCACCATGAAAAAGGACAAGAAAATGGAGCTGGAATGGAGGAAAAAAATACAACTCAGAGAAAAGGAAAAAAAAAAACTGTTCCGGAAACAAATCCGAGCATACAAGTAGGAATTACAAAAGGTGAAGAGAAGGTATTATGACAGAATCACCAACGCGACAAACTCACAAAAAGAAATGTTCAACATCATTAAAGAATTGAGAAACGCACCAGGCTGCGACAACACCCTAACCCAGTCAGAAACTTTGCAACGACCTGGCAGACCACTTCCAAGAACAAAATCAACAACATCTGACAAATCATACAAAACAGGACAACCAACCATAACATCCATCCATCCAACCAACCAACCAACCAACCAACCAACCGAACACAACACAGAACCACAACACAGACTCCAAAACTATCCCGAAATTTCAGCAGAGGCTTTCGTCTTTCTGGTGGAACACAGCAAGAAATCAGGTTCACCCATGGATCCGAGCCCACCTGACATCTACAAATCAATCCTCGAGCAAAGAACACCATCACAATATTACAGAAACCTCCTAAATCTCTCATTAGCAACAGGAACCGTACCAAAAACATTCAAATCAGCATATATCAAACCACTCTTAAATAGTGACGACGTAGAAGACCTCTCCAACTACAGGCCGATCTCAAACATTCTCTACCCAGCAACAGGCTTGGAAACCTACGTATACAAATGAATCCAAGAACATGTAGAAAAACACCACCTGTTGGACCAAGTACAAGTCGGCTTCATAACGCAAGAGGAACAGAAACAGCACTATTATCCATCTGGGACGGCCTAAAAACAAACGTGGACTCTGACACAACCTCAGCCCTGATTCTGCTCGGTCTCTCTGTAGCCTTTGACACAGTTAGCCATGAGACCCTAACCAAAAGAGTAGAAGACATAGGCATAACAGACACGGCAAAACTCTGGATTAAATCCTTCCTAGCAGACAGAACAGAAACCGTCTGGTTAAAGCCCTTCAAATCCACAACACGAATCAACGACTGGAGTACCACAAGGGTCCTCACTATCACCACTGTACTACAACATCTACCTAACTGCACTAATCAATCTTCAAAAAATACAAAATTACATAATACAGCTACGCAGATGACACTCAAATCATCTACAAAATCGAAGACACTCACTCAACCCTAATCGAGTGTCTAAAAGAGGTCTTTAATTGGATGAATGCCAACAACTTGAAAATCAACCCAGGAAAGACAGAAATAATGATTATATCCAAAAATCAAGAGAACACCTATATTCCATGACCAGCGGTAACAGGAACCACACCAACACCAAAAGGTAGTAAAAAATCTGGGAGTCCTGATGGACAACACCCTACCCTTAGAACCACAAATAAATGCAATCAAGAAATGCCTCTTCCTCCTCCACACGGCAAGAAGAATCCTACCTTTCCTCTCCTTCACCCACAAAACACTCACAATCGTCGCCCTCATCATGTCAAGAATCGACTATGCAAACAGCCTCTATCTCGGGATACCAGAATACCTCCTGAAAAAACTACAGCGGATCCAAAATGCAGCAGCCAGACTCCTCCTCAAACTATCCAGAAGAGACCACATCACTCCAGCCATAAAAAACACTGCACTGGCAGTCAAACATCACATCACCTTCAAAACAATGTGCATAACACACAGGGCAATCAGCGGACAAGCAGCTGAATTCCTACAGAAGTAAATCTACAAGCCAACGAGACTCCTCAGATCAAGCAACAAAATCTGTCTGGAAGAAAAACCATACCTTAAGACTTAAGAAAAAAACTTGGAGGCTCCTCCTTCTCCCACTTAGCCGCAAAAACCTGGATCAACATCCCAAAAGAAATAACACCAAAGACCACCTACAATTCAGAAAATTACTAAAAACCTGGCTCTTCAACATAACAGATTCAAACTGAAAACCAAACTACCAAACGGGAAAAACAATGAAAAGTTTGACAAATCTAGGACGACAATGACAACATCCAGAACCGAATAAAGAAACTCTTACTACAACAAGAGAGACGACACCAAGTCTAATAGGACGCAAGCAACACCCATGAAGACTAAATCCAGCATTCCTAGCCAACTCCCAGCTAACAACATCACCCACTCGACAAATGCTACTATAGTTCATACCTGTATAAAGTTGGGTGAACGTTAGCACCCGCCACACTAAGTAAGCTGTGGATATTGCCAGGGGCATGGACCGACGAGATTCGTGATTGAAGGCAGACGCCGCACCTGGGCATAATTGCAAGCTTCAGCATTGCCACATTTCCAAGGTGGTAGGAGCGGTAACGAATGTGCAACCGAATAAGAGGATGAATGCTGAGCAGCCCAACACATGGAGGGAGTAAACCCGGGCTTACCCATGCCACCCTCCTGCTAGACTAGATTGGGAATGCTCTGGGCTAGACTGCAAGGGACGCACAAACGCCTGCCCGCCCCGCATACAAACAGGGGCCACGCAGGCGGCCGGTACACAACTTGGGCAAAGTTAGGCATTTGAAGATGCCATATGGTAAAAGGGACCGTGAGTGTCGTACAGCCCCGATCTGGACGCAGACACGGTGACGCCCACACACCTCACCCAATTAGAAATACGGAAATGTAGCGCCTCACTTCAAGACAGCAATGCCAATTAACCAACCCACTAACAACTTCACCATCTGCATACACGTTTCAAATTCTAACCAAACACAACCACAAACCTACAACACAACAATCTGTACTTACTGCACTACACTGCAACAACAAAACAAAGCACACATGGACCCGCACAACAGAACACGTCTTCGGACAGTATAACACCCCAAGCCCAGCCAACGGAATTACAGGCTGAGGGCGCCAACAGCACATCACTGCTCTCTTGTACTTCTCCAGCTCATCCCACTAACTCCCCCATCACCCCTCCCTTTTTTCCAGAGCCGCCAGAGCGCCAAGGGGCCCACTCCGGTGGCGATAGTGCACGGTACAAATATCCTTTAACATTAACAGTATAGATGCCCAATTCAACAGGGAAAGGCTAGGAGGGACTGCCTATACAAGTATGGCCATAAGCCTCTCAAACACCATGGTCCGATAACATTGCAAAACAGGAACATTTGACCTTTCGGAACTGTTAAATACCTACCCTTTTACCAAACCAGAATATGGAACATACCACGATGACTGCCTTACGGGACGCTAATGGAATTCTTTGACACTGCATCAGCGGTAACCAACCCAATGACTTCAAACAAACATCAAGGCATACAGTTCAACGATGAAAGCAAAGGCAACCCAACAGTACAGGTTGGAAACCAAATATCCCAGATGCTTTCCGACAAGAAGAATCCACAAATAATAAATCTGTAAATTAAGCTTTATGGCACTGCTCATTCAAGTGGCCAGGCTAACACAACCTTGCACCTAGAATAACACCATTCAACATGGACAGAAGCAAGGTTGCCCAACAGTCTGCCAGTGAAATCAGAAAACACAGCCCTTTCCAAATAAAACTGTATAAAACACCACACAATTCCTAAAACAAGACATACATTAACACTCTTAAAATACATAAATGTTCAGTGTGTTAAAAATCCCAAAAAGGTCCTTGTAAAATTACTGTCAAATTAAATCAATGTTTGGTCAATTTGTTACATGGGATTATGATTTTAACTTGGCGAATGACAAAAGTGCGGCACCAGTCCCATTTTGCCATTTTCAGTTCTACTATTCCACTTCGCAATCCCGTCAGTCAATAACTGCAAATAATTCTGTGACTGAATTAACATACGGTGCAAATCCCTTATTCATCTCCAGACCCAAGGAGAACAACAAAGTGCATTTGGGTTTGGTCATGGCCTTAATGTATACTAGGCCTTGTTTCAACAGTACAGTGGTTTCCAGGGAGAGGAGACCTATTTTCAGTTGCAGCATCTCCATTGGAACGCACAGCGGTAAACCCAACATACTTTTCCAAAAGCAACCCTCCAATCTCTGCAACCATACTACATCTAAGAGTCAGACTTTCCAGACCATAAAGGATGGCAGGACAGAAACAGTCCTAAACTGAAGCTCCCCCCATTAGTTTAGTGAAATGAGCAATTAATGCTGTTAACTAGATTGCCTTCTCCACGAGGCAATACAGTCCACGGAAATTTGCTGTGTGCAGACTAGCACTCCCAGATATTTTTAACAGCTGGTGTATTCCACGTCCTCCGGCCAGAACCGACTGTCTAGATTTCATTGTCTTCCCACTAGAAAAAAGCATAACCTGGGTTTTGTTCCTATTGATGACCAAGTGATTTGCTTCTCAGATCTTAGTAGGCCAGAGAAAGTGTGGTCAAAAATCACAAGGTCATGAGTGTACGATAAACATACGAAGTGTCAGGACTCAACTTTCAGAGGGCAGTTTTAAACCCTATTCAGGTAATTAGGCATATCTGGTAGGTACAAGTTGAAGAGCAGGAGGCCAAGACACAGCCCTGCTTAACACCTCTAACAGTGGGGATGGAGCTCTTCATTGTCCCGCGCCATCCAACTTGACCTGTACAGTAGTACTCATGAAATAATTTCAGAAGGTTCAGGATATAGCCTGGGCAGGTTGTAGGACAAATGATCGAATCTAAATGGTCGACAGGACAAATGGTCGACAGGTCAAATGGTCGAATTCTTTTTTTTTTTTTTCACATTTTTTTTTTTTGGGGCTCCCCCACCCAACCCCCTTTTTTTTGCTTAAAACCACTTTTTTACCCTAAACGAAAACCTAAAAAAAATATATATAACAAAAAAAATGCAATCATTTGACCTGTCGACCAAATTGTGTCGACCATTTGACTAGACACTGCCTGGGCACCCATAGGCCTCAAGCTTGAACCATAGTTTGTCTCTGCAGACTGAATCAAAGGACGCTTGAATATCAACAAAGAGTATACAGACCAGGGTTATTTACCCTTTCTCTCTCAGACAGTAAATTCATTGATCTTAGGTTGTGTTTTGTGGCCGAGCCTGCTCTAAATCCTTTTTGGAACCAGTCTAAAAGTTGAACTGACTTGGACCATTGTTGGATTTTGCTCAATAAAGATTAAGCAAACATCTTCCCAGTTATGTCCAACATGGACAAAAGTATATAGTTCCCGGGTTCATTACGCTTCACTCATTTGAAGATGGTATCAGGATCGCTATTCTCCAATATATAGGGATTTTACCTGTTTGTAGCATCTTTGTAAACAACATTTCTAATATACTGGCCCACGCATAGGGATCTTTCTTTAATACAATACTAGGTAGGCCTTTAGGAGCAGGAGCTATTGATGCCATTAATATGCCAATTTTCCTTATTACATCCTCTCTTTCATCACAAACTTTATACATTGAGGTCTTGGACTATGTTTGTATCTCTCTCATAATGTGAGTTTGCTTCTAGATGTTTACGCCAGTGAATCTCATAAATAGGATTAAGGATCCTCTTATTTGTATTCCTTTGGCCTCCCCCAAGAGGTGCCATATGCTTCTAGTATCTCGCGAGTTTAACATGAATACCATTATTTATCTTCACTGGAACGCACTCCCTCTCTCAATCTGCTCTTCCACTACCCTTCCCTCATTTCGCAAATCCCTTAAATCCCTTCTCCTCCACTCTCCTCCTTGAAGATCTTCCACATTCTCTCTTCATCCCCCCCTCTCCCTCTTCTGACTCCTTAATCCCCTCTCCCTCCATTCTCCCACCTTCCTATTCTTCACTTGTTGTTTTCTTTTCTATTCCCCCTCGCCAATCCTACTTCCTCTCTACCTCGCCTTCTCCACAGTTAACTGCTTTTTGCACCGTTTTACTGTCGAATGATTCATCATGTAATTTTGCTCACATTGTTGGTTTATTGTTTATTGTTGTTCACTGTATGAGTTGTTCCATTGTACAGCGCCATGGCATAAAGCGCTCTATAAATAAACAAATCAATCAATCAATCATTTGCCAGGCTGCGCTTCTATAAGAGGAGAGCCACCACCTTACCCAATTACTGTGCTTATTTGATTGCCTTAAGTGTTTCCCGTATATAAGAAGGGTAAAATCTACTGTTCTTAGCACAACAAATTTCTCTGTGCATATTTCTCTTTTTATCGCTAATAGTTTTATTAAACCCGTACCTCTTTGTCTCACACTATATAGGTGCACACGTGTACAGCAAAATCACTGGAGAGCTGCAACAATGAATTCTCGATCTCGTCAAGAACTAAAGATTCTAATTGTTTATGCAGTTCATTCCCAAAGTAGCCTATACAACGATTAGCTCTCTCCACAGTCTGTGTGGACCAAACAAAGTGGTTACCCGCGTGATTAGTTACAATTGCTCCAATTTCCTGCTGTCAAAGCACCACCTCACTAAGAGTTGTGAATAGTGAATGTAGCATGATCATTAAAACCATTCAGTTGAATAATCATTCTATAACTCATTTGTGAGACGTGTGGCTAGCAAAAAAGAAAACAATCCAAGGTGGCCTTATTGCCCGATGCCCAAGAATATTTCCCTGGGCAATCAACCACTGTGCGTACCTTTATACTACCTATTCGGCTGGGGCCTCCCTCTGGCACAGTCTCCCTGCCTCTCTGAAACTTGAGGAGAACCATCTTCGGTTTTGGAAGTACCTCAAGTCCGTCCTCTTTGCTTCTGCCTTCTCTCTTCCTCTCCCCTGCTGATCTCGGTCTGTTTTGGCACTGGGCACCTGGCTACCCTCGGATTTCGGGCCCAGATCCCTGCCCACACAGCCGCATACCGCACTGCATCCGGACAACCCTTGCACTTGGGTCTGTATCTGCAACCTTAGAGTCACCTTCCTGCACCTATTAGACACCCGTTATCTGTGCCTTATTCTTGCATTTGCCACCTGCTTGCCGCACTACCTGTTTGATCACATGTTCAACACTGTCCACTCCTCCCCTCCCCCTTGCACTTTCCCCCTCCCGTCTCCCCTGAATTGCGGGTTCTCAATGTCACTGGGCCTCATAAAATAATCATTTTGTTCTCCTTTGTACCCCTCCCTTTCTTCATTGCGCCCTGAAACACTTGTGTATGGTGGCGATATCAATAAAATATATCATATTCAAATGGACAAGCAACAGTGCACACACCTGTACTTATGGAAAGCCAGCAACAATTCAGTGCAATTGCAAGGACACAGGCAAGAACCTTGTACCTGCTGAAACTTACAGTTTCATAGAACCTACCACTCGATACGCTAACTCGAAAAACCAACCTCTTTCACACATTTAACATCAACATGTGCAAATGAATGGGAACATGAGGTGCACAGTAACATCCTTTGTATTCCATTTAGCATGTTCATGGGGCTAGGCTTGAGATCTCAATATGAACAGGTCTCTGCGAAACCACAGATGCATCACCAATAAGATGTGATAGTCCTAAAACATCAGGGGCATTGGTAAGGTGGGTTATCTTTTCCATTAAGCAGTAGTAGATGGCTGCTGCAATGTATGTAGAATCTCAACATTCTGTAAAAATAGCAAATGATACGCTTTGGCAGGACTAACTGTCTTACCTTGTGAAAGACCATAAAACTTAAGAGTGGCATTCCAAAAATGATCTTGAAATCCCAGTAAAACGCACACTCAATCGGAGCTCAGCTAAAATAGCTAGAATTGTGAAATGCCATTGTGGTTGTAATCTCCTGCTTGAAGAGATCACTGACATTTCCAAGAAATGTTTTTTTCCGGCCCCACAGGCTGGGATGAATTTAAGAGCATGGAGAAAGTTAATGATCAATAAAGTAAATGCTGCTGCTGAAAGAGCAACTGCAGCATATTTACACCCAGGGCCTAATGAACAAGGTTGAACAAATGTAGAGACCCCCTGGTGCCATTAAAAAAACACCCATAAAGACCGATAGGAAAGCATTCAAGCAAAATGTTGGCCAAACCATTCCCCTAGACTGTAGCAAGAGAGCAGAATTTTAAAACTGGCATGCCAAGATGATACAATGAAGAATCAGAGTCACATCTCCAACTTGAGTGAGATCCCTAAAAATGGAAGGTGAAAGGCATTATTTTCTCCTTTCTCCATCTCGTTCATTACACTGCTTATCCCGCAAACACTTCTGCTGACCCAAGACAAACCTGGATATGTGATGGCAACAAAGGGCTTGTATTCAAGAACCACTGCAAAAGCTGTTGCTCAGTTATGAAACATGGGGTGAATGCAGTCTAGTATGACAACGTGTCATGCAGCAAGGTATTCTCTGGCACCCATAAAGTCTATTGGCAGCCAGGAGAAGAAATTTGGTCAGCTTAATGCATTGATGCAGAACATAAGTACAGCAATAGCAATCCAACAGAACCGCTTCATCTATAATGAGGAAAGATTTCAGTGTCGAGGTGATGGCCTTCAGTTCTATTACCTTTCTACGCACGCTCCAAACCCTGAGGCTTCGAGCCATGATATTCAAGAACCCTTTCCTAAAACTAGGATAGTCCATTGCCACAGGGGCCCAGTGATTGGGAGTTAGGCAAGTAGTATTATTGAAATAGGTTCGACTCTTCGCCCAACAAGCTGAACAGAGCAGTGCATTTGGACAGCTAATTGGGTTAGAAGTTTCCAAAAGGCACTATTACGATAATTACATTTACATTTCCCCATTCCGAATCTGTATTAAGAGCAAACATTGATGAGATAATTGGAGTGGGGGAAGTTATGGTTAATGGATATTGTACCCTCTGGAAAGGGAAAGCCACAATCCGATAAATAGCCAGAATCGTCTACATGTATGGTCTATTGGAAGGCAACCGGGTACAAATATTGCTGAACACCAGACCCAGTCCTCAAAAACCAGCCACAGGAGATAAAATGAAAAAGCACTCCACTATTTATGTACACAACACCCATTTAGATTAACTGTATTCAAATATATTTAGTGTTAAAATCCTGGAACATGAAGCAAGTTTTGCTCTGGAGTATCCCTAGTGTGAGGTGGAGTCTGGTAATGGAAGGCAAGGAAAAACTAAAACATTCAAGACATCCGTCATGTAGATTATTACCAGCACAAGACCTTGTAAACAACTGGGTGACTAAATTGAAAGGCAACAACTTTTTTTGCTGACATTTTTCTGGTTGTCCAGAGGAATAAAAAAGTAGATTTGGTCAACTTAAAGACCCACTTCTACATACATGCCAGAATATTGGCAAGGGGTAGCAATGTCCTCTCAGGACTGACTCTGGGGAATCAGTTCAGTCTAAACAGATTTAGGAATGGTCTTGCACCTTCTGTCATTTTGAAGATTAGGAAAACGTTGAGTGTAGCAACCATGACCCCATGGACATCTACCTCCAGGTAGAAAGCACACCCCCTCCGAGTTCCACAGTTCATGGCTAGATAAGCTTGCTCCATTCCTGTTACTAATTTTGGTGTCCTCATTTCGTTCATGCAGACAGGGGTCAAGCATATTTCCGATTATCAATTAACTGCACTCAAGAGTCAAGGGTGATTTTTGCCCGGTGATGTTGAAAGCAAATCCTGCTACCCCAGACAGAAAAGGATGTCAAAGGAAATACTGTAGTTATTGCACACCTGTGACACAGAAAACCTATTTTGTTTAATGTTACACAACTAACACAGCAACGTGCATAGAATCAATGACACGGATCTAATGCTAATCGCAAACTAAACTGCCGCTATTCACTTATTATGGTGACCAAAATGTGCCATTACTTAAAACTGGTTGGCTTTTGTTTTTGGAGCTTAATGCAACTGAGGATCTCTGCGCTAACCTGTATACTTTAGTTGAACCAAGTACCGGTGTTCATTCTTTATCTTGTTCCTTTTCCTGCTTCCTGCATGTAGGGCTCCAAGGGACAGAGCTCCTGCAGTCCCTGCTTAAGGAGTTATGATCTGTGAAAGGGTTTGGAACCTTGTTGTGCAATGGCGCTGGTTCTGGTGTTCACCAGATTTGATTTTTAGTTGGTTAAGCATTCATTCTTTAATGATTACTGACAATTCTTGCAATTATGTGAAAACACTTAGTGTTTATTTTGCCCGTTGGTCAAATGCACGTTTGCGTCATGTAATATCTGTCACATTTATGACATGCATCTAAATGTACAGTTTATCAGACAGTTTTTAAGCTGATTGCTTGTACTTTGTGCCGACACGTGTTTCAACCATGGGTTTTTATCAAGGCTGTGGTGCATAGGTGCAGTGATTGTGATAGGTAAGAGCAATTCATATGATTGTTTTTTTGCATGTGGGCAGACCATTTTGTTTCACGTTTACATTAAGTACATATTTAAAGTTCATTGTATGAGTTATACACCTTTCCAAAAACAAAATTGCAGTGTGAATACGTTCATGTGAAGTGAGCCGTGCGAGTGGCATACATATATTAGATGTGTGTCCCACATAGTCAATATTGTAGTCAATGGTTTATTCAATTTTCATTCACATAGGAACAATGGAAATGGGTTTTAAAACAATTTCAAGAAAGGAGAAAAAGGACACAGGTACGTTTTTTTCCTTAGCGTGTAATGTTATTAGGTTGGATAACTGTGTAGTATGGTGTGTTTATCCATAGCTTATAGATTTCTTGCCCCGTGTGGGTCTGTCTCTGCTGTATGTTCTGTGGTGGTACTTTAGTGGGTAACAATTAATATTTTAGTGGTGGCCGCTATCTCAGAATGTTACTAGAGCTTGCTGCTTGCATGATGTGACCGTTGGTGGTGGTGGTAGTAGTTGTGACCACCGTTTGATGGGTGTGAGTGGTTAGCCTGTGTGCCGCGTGTGGTTTGTGTGGAGTAAGGCTCCAGTGGAGCACTGTGTCCTGTATCAGGAGACAGAGTACCGAGAGTGTTGGGTGTCGTACCTTCGCGCTAATACACAAGTGGTTCTGCTGGAGTGTTTAGGAAAGGGTGGGGCTGTGTGATTAATTTGCATGGCCGCTTGCGGTTGTGCGTGGGTGTAGCCTCAGTGGGGCCCTGTGTCCATAGGTGGAAGGACAGAGTGAATAGTGATGCTCAGCCGTAGAATAATTGGGCCGATACCCGACTTGGCGCCGCTATGGAGCGTGTAGTCTTGGGGTAGGACTATAGCAAAAAAATGCATCGAGTCCCATTTGGAACAGAGACGGCCGTGGCGCCGGAGATCCGGAGGCTGAGTGGGCCGCTATGTGTGGGTGCCGCAGTGATTCCTTTTTAGGGCTGTTTGGTATATGCGGCTGTTGTGTAAGCGGGTGGCTGCGTTCCCCTTGCTTAGGTGTGCTTGTTTGTTACGCCCCAAGTCCTGGGGGGTTAGGGTGTTATATTGGAATTGGGAATAGTAATTCCATTTCTGTTGGTGCGTGATTGTTCACCTGCCCCCTCCCCATACGACACTGGGACAACACCAGGGGTACCCACACCAGCAGATCCCACTTGGATGACCGCAGGGTTACACACCCACATTGTTTATCAGCACACAAGACCCAAGGTCACCACCCGTATGAAACCCCAAGTAGTGTTAATCCAACTATCCCAACAGCCCACTGATAACAGCCCAGGCCACGCCCCCTGCCAACGGCAGGCGAACAATTACGCACCAACAGAAATGGAATTCCAATAGAACATCCTAACCTCCCCCAGGACTTGGGGCGTAACGCAAGCATGCCTCGCTGCAGATCACCACCCAATAGACACAAGAAACAATACACAGTAACGGGGGAATTCCCCCCCTCTCCTCCACGACCATTCTCTTGCACCTTGGAACCGTGCACAAATACAAATGGGCGTCAGCCTATCAATGGCGATCTGCCTTCAGCCAATAGTTTTTAGGCTTTTATATGCACCCACAAAACTCTCACCACAATCGCCAACACGACGATCATTGAGAGACCACACTCTACGCCCAGCCGGGCACCGGTAAGCAATATCATTTCTGACTATCCTAACAAGTTTATTTGTTCCTACTCACACAGTCATCCCAGACACGCCACTCAAGGACTACTCGCCCAGTCGTGATATTTTGTCCAAACGAAGCACCACCGCGCATCTTCTTCCCAACAGTTCAAAATCATTCTCACTCACCATCTACTGTCTGCCATGGCATGCCATTTGAGGCTAACTCGCCCACCCGGGACACTGCCATGCGGAGCGCAGTCCGTACGATTCACATGTCAGCCTTTCAACATGTCACAACCCTATTAGTACTACCGAATCCGATCATAGCCATGAGTCACCCACGTCCAGGCCACCAAGAGCACGCAGAACGGGCAACTCCCAGGGAAACAGAATGCCAACTCACTGGACGTAAACACTTATCATCCTGTAAAACACAATCACACCTAAGCCATAGGGGAACGCAGCCATCCCGCTTACACAGCAGCCGCATATAGCAAACAGCCCTATAAAGGAACCACTGCGGCACCCACATATAGCTGCCCATCCAGCCTCCGGATCTCCGGCGCCACGGCCGTCTCCCTTCCAAATGGGACTCAATTAATTTTTTTGCGATTGTCCTACCCCAAGACTACACGCTCCATACGGGTGCCAAGTCAGGCATCAGCCCAATTATTGTACGGCTTGAGCATCATCCAACAGGACCCTTTATGCAACACGGCTAGTTACACCTGTCGCACCCTGTTCACTTTCTGTCCTTCCACCTATGGACACAGGGCCCCACTGAGGCTACACCCACAAGCGGCCATACGAATTAATCACACAGCCCCACCCCAGCAGACCTTGTGTATTAGCGCGAAGGTACAATACCCAACACCCTTGGCACTCTCCGTCTCCTGACATAGTGCTCCACTGGAGCCTTACTCCACGCAAACCACAAGCGGCACGCGGGCTAACCACTCACAGCCATAAAACAGTGGTCACAACCACCACCACCAATGGTCACATCATACAAGAACCAAGCTCTAATAACATTCTGAGAATTCAGGCACTGTGGCCCTGCCCTCCCCCCCTCTCCCACCCCCCAGAATACCAGCCACCACTAAAATATTAGTTGTTACCCACAAGATACCACTGAGGTACCACCATAGAACATACAGTAGAGACAGACTCACACGCGACAAGAAATCCATAAACTATGGTAAAGCACACCATACTACACAGTTATCCAACCTAGTAACATTACACGCCTATCTAAGGACAAAAACTTACCTGTGTCCTCTTTCCTCCTCTCTTTCTTGAAATGTTTCTAAAACCCAATTCCATTGTTCATTTGTGAATGAAAATTCAATGATCATTGACTACAATATTCACTATGTGGGACACACATCCAATCTATGTCTGCCACTCGCACGGCTCACTTCACATGAACATATTCACACTGCACTTTTGTTTTTGGAAATGTGTATAACCCATACAATGTACTTTAAACATGTACCTAATGTAAACGTGAAACAAAATGGTCTCCCCACATGCAAAAAAACAATCATATGAATTGCTCTTACCGGTCACAATCACTGCACCTATGCACCACTATCAGCAAACTGCACAGCCTTGAGAAAACCCCCATGGTTGAAACACGTGTTGGCACAGAAAATACAAGTAATCAGATTAAAAACTGAGATAAACTGTACATTTAGATGCATGTGTGTCAAATATCACCTGACGCAAACGTGCATTTAACCAACGGGCAAAATTAACACTAAGTGTTTTCACATAATTGCAAGAATTGTGTAAATAATCATTAAAGAATGAAAGCTTAACCAACTAAAAATCAAAACTGTCGAACACCATTGCACAACAGGGTTCCAACCCCTTTTACAGAACATACTCCATTCATCAGCCCAAAGTGCTGTCAGTTTCTGGAAATTACACGAGGATTTCATGAATTGACCTGAACAACAAAAGTCAAGTGGGAAAACTTGGGTTATAACTGAACCCTCCTGCCTATAATGTTTGCAACTCAGTCACTAGACAATAGCCATCAGCCGGGTCGACCAAGATATTAGCAAATACTTAACTGCTATACATTTAGAAAAACACCCTGCATTTCCATTACTATAGCCGTTCCTATAGAGAAGTGCTGTCAACGTTGACTTGCAAACAAATAGGAATGCTGCATACCATCAAGAGCTCGGCTTTTGATATTCTGTTGTAATTAAGGGGTATCTTAGTTTTAAAATATCGATTCAAACTCCTGTATTGTGAAAATACATGAACTCATTTATTCCACTTGCGTGCATCAGTAAAAGTTCTTAACTAACAAAAAAAAAAAAAAAATCAGGAACTTTAAAAACTACTCGGATTCTACTGTGATGTCAATTGGGAACCAGAATGAGAAGTCGAATAAGAATCAAAGATTATTCTTAGTATGAGGAAGCAATACTTCTTCAATAGAGTTTTTCAAGCAGTCAGTCGGCTGCTTGTTGGAGAATTCCATTGGAGAAGCACTGGCCTAGAGATTCGATATGTTTTTTTGAAGGTTTAATTCAACAGTGTACTGTTTTTTTAGATATTGCACCACTACCAGATCAACATTTGCACTATCCAATGGCAAATTATTATTTACTATTGGCAATTGAGACACGGCATTTTCTCTGTATGTGGAGATCAGGAATTTGTGTTGGGGAGAAAACGGACTTCGGCCTATCCAATGATTTACAACTTGAAATGTTGCACCATCACTTCACTTGCTAATGATTCACAATCACACGGTTCAGGCCCTATGCCAAGTGTTGTCATCCTCTAAATGGCAGTAAAATGTTTGATTTCAGCATAGGCCGGATTACTGTACATTAGTAGTTTGTATACTTTTCAATAAACAAAGTTCTCTTTTCAATCCAGTTCGTTCCCACTTCAGCCTAGCAAAAGCAACAGTTATAGCAGCATCAGTATTTTTCACATGTACATACTCCCAGAACACAGAATTAACTTCTTGGACATTAAAATGCTTCACTGATGCACACGATTACATCTGCAGTCACACTACCGGTCAGAAGCACCTTTATCTTTACATACAATCATCAGAATCTGAGCTTGCCACCTATTGTGTACATTGCAAAAGGTGCCACTTGGGCAAAGTCAATCCCAGCATTTACAGCATCAATTGGGTGAAAAGTGGGCGGGAGGGACAACCCCTGAACCCAGGTTTTAATTTCACAAGAATAGAAAAGCAAAAGATATTAAAATAACAATACAACATAATGACCAGAGTGCGTAAGACTTTTGTGAACTAAGACTAGAAGATTATGTAAGCAGTAAATAATTTAAAAACATTTTTATTTAAAAAAAAAAGGCAGCTGCAAATACGGATTATCTATGGGTTGAAGTGGTAATGCTGGATACATAAGTGGGAGGATACACACTTCCCATAATAACTGGTTGTCTTCAGCCTAATTAAGAGTGGATAAGGCTTTTGACATGTTAACAGTGTGAACGTTACAAAAGGCCCCAAACTGTATTTTTTCCCCATGGTGCAACGCCCATACTTTACCACTTTCTTATTAATAGGCGAATGTGGAAATATGAATAAACTAGAACATTGCTATTAAAAATGGTTATCAAAACATAAAACCAACTAATGCACATTTTAAAGAAAACCCTGCTGGAGAGGGCAAAGAAGATAGAAGGACAATATTAACACCAATCTTCAAAAACGGTACTAGTGTAACACGTGATGGCGAT
This sequence comes from Ambystoma mexicanum, assembly GCF_040938575.1. Taxonomy (NCBI): domain Eukaryota; kingdom Metazoa; phylum Chordata; class Amphibia; order Caudata; family Ambystomatidae; genus Ambystoma; species Ambystoma mexicanum. Next base: position 961,112,667 of record NC_090921.1, on the reverse strand, counting down.
TGCACTGCCCCATAATGTTTTTGATAAAACTTCTGCCCCAGGCCCCGTGCCATGCAAAGTGTGACACGATGGAGGGCCTGGGGGGTTAGGCGCACGGTGGGGGAGTCAAACGGCGGGAAACACAGAGGGAGGGGCAGCCAAAGCGGCGCCCCCACCCTCAGCGTTGCCAGAGGAACGCACCAAAAGGTGCGAAGAAAAAACAGCAGGGGAGGGCAGGAAGCCCGGCCCCCAACAACACAACAAAGGGGACTGGGAGGATAAATACCCCGGTAAAAACCAAGGTAAGCACAAACAGGTCCGGAGCTCACCTCATTCGGGTAAGCGCCCCGGACCTGAGAAAGGGGGATAAAGAAACGTTTGCCTCGGCGGGCTTACCGTTTCTGTGTCTTTTTTCCCTTTCTACAGGTGACATCCTTCGTCGGGTTGCAGCGAGGAAGCCGGAGGACGAGCGGGATCAGCGAGCTACGGAGTCAGGTCCACGGACGTCGGAGGCGGCAGCTCGGCATCAGGAAGAAGGACACCAGCAGAGCAGGGAAGCGGCGCAGGCTTCAAGAAATAACGGAAGCAGCATCAGGCCCGCCCCGTACAAACAAAGGCAGTTCGGCAGCAGTCGGAGTCACGAGGGAGGAGACCGGTTGCGCAAGTGATAAGTGCTGGGACTTGCACTGCAGGAGGCTTGAGTTCTAATCCCCTGATCGGTGTGTCTTTATTCGGGACGCGGCGTGGGCTGCAAGAGGCCGCGCAAAGCAGCACCAGGCCCACCCATATAGAACGTAAAGGCCGGCAAAGGGCTCATTAAAAAAGGGGTGGGGCTACAACGCGGCACGCACGGCTGGCAACGCCTGCAGAGGGCAGCTGTGACGCGAGTGAGCCTGCAAGAGCTCGGTAGCCAAAGATAATTATCAGGCGCGGGAGCGCAATGGATTGCATGTCGGTCTTGGCGAATTAAGTCTTTCAAGGGGGTGGGTTCGGATCCCACGAGAGTCGAATTTTGGCATTGGAATTTCTTGGATAGATATTTAAATAATTGTTTAAAAAAAAAAAAAACACGCCAGCAACACTGAATTGAATACTGGAAGCAGGGAATAGATTTTAGGCAATATATAAAAAAGCCAAAAGTTGGGGTTCAATCCCAGTGGAGTCAACAACTTGGAAGGAAAGGTCGAAAAGGCAAATAATGGCAGAGGAAAGAGCAAAGAGAGCACAGGAATTCAGCGCATGGGCTAAAAAGGCAGAGAAAGAGTATGGGGCACAATGGGTGCTGGATGTGGTGCAGACGGAAGAAAGGGCTAGGGCAATGTCGCCCTTGCTGCTCGAGGAGTCTGCTGGCAGCGATGAAGAAGCGGCAGTACCTCAAGGCCAAAAGAGGTTAAGAGAGATAACAAGGGAGTCACAAGAGCCGGAGATGACAAAAATAAAACGGAAGAAAGGAACCAAGAAAGGTATCGTAAAATTGAATAACAATATTGACAAAATGGTGAAAGTTTTAAATGCATGTATCACGGCTCAGGGTAAGTCGCCCAGAGCCAGTAAAGGGAGAATAAAAGAGCACAGAAGGGTGGCATCTGATACAGAAAGTAGCGAAGGCGAAGAGAGGGACCACCTTCAAGCATGGGTGAAAACGAAGGGGGTTATAAGTAAGGAAAAACAAAAGGCAAGTATAGATCAGGGGGCAGGTGAGCAAGGGCTAACAGACAGCGGGGTTCCCATCTCACAGGGGCTTCCCCAAATTCCTGGTCCCCAGGGGTCACCTACCGACACTCCAGTAGCTATGATAGGGCCCGCCATAGTAAAAAAGACAGAACCCATCACAATTATGACCAAATATGGCAGGCCCACGATAGGCAAGGATGCAGAAGGGCGGTCCTTAAAAGCACAAGCTTGGTACATTAGCGACAAGGTGAAGGAGAAGATATGGAGAAAAGAGTTGATAGATATCTTCTCCCTGCTAGACGTACAGAAAAGGGGTCATGATGTATCAAAGGAAGACATAAAAGAGGATGAAAAGGGCTTATTAAAAAGAACAGCTGTGTCAAGGAATTTTGACAATTGGACAGCAGCATTCCAGATAATGTCCTCAATCATCTTGCAGAAATTTCCCGAGGAAGGCCCATCGCTAGTGACATATCAACAGAGAGTCTTGAGGGTGTACAAAGCATTTGGGGGTGATGCATGGAAGGAATACGACCATGAATTCAGGAAAGAAATGGATTGCTTCCCGGATATAGGGTGGGATGAAGAAAATTACAATCTATACATATTTAACGTACTAAAAGAGAAATGGGATACCAGGGAACAGTATAATGCAGGGAGCTATTATAGGAAACAGTATGGCCAGAACGTTTATAGAAGCGAGTACAGATACAACAACAGGAGATTCGATAACTATTATGACAGAGCAAGGGAGCAGAATTTTCGGAGTAGACAGTACGAGGCACAGAGAGGGTGGCAGAGCAACATACCTCCGACAGCACAAAGGGGTGGTAAAGGGAGTAGCGGGACAGCAAAGTCAGAGCCAGCACAATGCCGTAACTTTGAGAAGGGAATACCATGCAGCTGGGGGAAGAAATGTAAATTCAATCACAGATGCGAGAATTGCGGAGGAGAGCATATTACTACCAAATGCACCAGAGCAGCGCCCAGTAAGTACAGGGTACCAGAAAAACGGAACTAGGAGCAAAGGCGAGAAAGGGGTCTCACCAGTGAAAATCGAGAATATGGAAAAGTGGCTAAGGGTGTTCCCAGACCAGGATGGAGCAGAAACAATAAGGCGAGGTTTCCAGGAAGGTTTCATAATACCGTTTAATGGACAGGGCTCCCAGAACACTCCAAAAAACCTGAAATCCGCTTTTGAAAATAAGGAGTTGGTGTGCAAAAAAAATCAAGAAATTGAGCTAGGGAGGATGGGAGGCCCTTATAGTTCTCCTCCTTTTAAATAATATATATGCTCACCTTTGGGCTTAGTCCCAAAAAAAGAGGCAGGCGAGTTTAGGCTGATTCACCACCTTTCATATCCACCAGGGGCCTCGGTTAACGACGGCATCACACAAGAGGCGTCGTCGGTAAACTACTCAGATTTCCTGGAAGCAGTGCAGTTAGTCAGGAAAGCGGGGCAGGGAGCTTGGATGGCGAAAGCAGACATTAAGTCAGCGTTTCGCCTATTGCCAGTGAGGAGCGAATCACAGATGGTTGTGCATGCACTGGGAGGGCAAATACTTTGTGGACAAATGTCTCCCTATGGGCTGCGCCATTTCTTGTGCATACTTTGAAAAAGTGAGCTCTTTTTTGCAATGGGCTCTTACAAAGGAAATGAAGGGGGCACAGGTAGTCCATTACCTGGACGATTTTCTATTCGTAGGTCCACAAGGTTCCGAGCTGTGTAAAAATACTTTGAAGAAATTCACGGCATTAACAGAAGAGTGGGGTTTTCCGCTTGCAGAAGAAAAAACGATGGGGCCAACTCAAGTGATACAATTTTTAGGCATCGAAATTGACTCACAGGTCGGGGTGTGCAGGATCCCGGAGGAGAAGGTGGCGGACTTGCTAGGTACAATCACAGATCTGAAAGGGAGAAACAAGGCCACAGTAAGGGAGTTGCAATCACTAGCAGGGAAACTGAACTTTGCGGGGAGGGTCATACCGCAAGGCAGGATATTCCAGAGAAGGGTCGAACAAAGGGTGCTAAGGCAGGGCACCACAGGGTGCGGATCGGTGGAGCAATAAAGAAAGACTTGGAGGTTTGGGCAGAATTCTTAAAAGCGTTCAATGGTTCAGTGATCTGGCGCACACCTGTAAACGAAGAAAACGAAACAGTGTTGTTCACGGATGCAGCTGGTGGTTTTGGCTTTGGTGCAATATTGGATACAGAATGGTGCGCAGAAAGATGGCCAGAGGCATGGCATGAGGCAGCATGGACAAGTAACATTACACTTTTAGAGCTATTTCCGATCTAGGTAGCACTGTGTGCATGGGAAACAAAACTAAACAGCAAGGAGTTAAATGTATGGTCGGATAACATGGCGGTAGTGCATGTAATAAATAACGGAAACGCTTCTTGTCCGCTGGTCTTGGAGTTGAGGGCAATAACTCTGGCTTGTCTGAATAATAATGTTAACATAAGGGCGAGACACATCGCCGGTGAAGCAAATATGGTCGCTGATGCCTTGTCTCGTTTTCAGTGGAGCAGGTTCAGAGAACTACGGCCAGATGCAAGAAGGATGAAAACGCCGACGCCAAAAAAGGCATGGGTACCGCTGGAGGCATGGGAAAAGGGTCGGTTAGCCACGAGGTTGACTCAGAAGAGGAAGAAGGCCCACAGGAGCAAGTGGTAGAAAGATTGGCCAGAAACGCCATAACATACAAAACTGGTGAGCAATATAAAAAATATGTGAATAATGTGTTGAGAATCAAAAGTGAAAGATGTGGGGGATATCACAGTCGCCAATTTGTGTGACTTTTTGGGGAGTGCATTTTCACAAGGGAAGAGGAAAAGCTGGGCGGTAGCACATTTGGCCGCAGTCGCTTATACGGCGAAGGTGGCTGGGTTGGCAGACCCGACAACAAGCCCTTGTTTAAAATATGCAATGAAGGGGTGGTCTAGGTTAGAAGGCAGGAAACCAGACAACAGGAGGCCCCTGAATTTTTTGAAAGTAGTAAAATTGTTGCATAGCACATGTAGCGACAGCTATGAGAGTATGCTGTTCAGGGCAGGGTTCGCATTGGCATACTATGGGGCATTCAGGGTCGGGGAGCTTGTAGCAAGTAACACGATGGCGGGAGACGGGCTAGCAAGGAGCGACATCAGCATAGGATCTAAGGGTATGTCTATAATACTAAGGAGATCAAAAACGGACCAAGGAGGGAAGGGGCGAACAATTGAGCTAAATTGTATTAAGGAAAGGGACCACTACCCCAGGTGCATTACCGAGCGATTTCTCAAAGTGCGTCCTGAAGTTGGGGGGCAGCTATTGATACATAGAGATGGCAGAGCCCTCAGCAGATATCAATTCCAAGCCGTACTAAAGAAAACCATAGCGAAAGCAGGGTGGGACGCAGCCGAGTTTGGAACCCACTCCTTCAGGATAGGGGCAGCCACCTCTGCATGGGTAGGGGGGCTAGGGGCAAAAGGAGTAAAGAAAATTGGGGGGTGGAAGTCACAATGTTTCAAAAGATATGTGCGAGAATATTTGATATAATTCATCTCCCATCCACCCACGCAGATGAGACCCCCTACAAGTTGGCATGGATAGTTGGCCATTCATTCGTGACACGTGCAGGCAGGTGGATCGAGGATTTCAGAGAAGGTTTGCATTTTAAACGGACAATAACTTCCTGGTGGGGCCTCCCAGGAATGCATTGGGAGGACATCCACGACCGGCTATCGGATTTGATCGGGTTCAGGGATCCCCCTGAATACCTGGTCATCCACCTCGGGGGCAATGACTTGGTTAAAACAAATAGGGGCGAGCTGATGCGCAACATGTGCGAGTCCTTAAGGGCGATAGCACACTGTTGGTGGAAAACGGAAATTTTCATGTCAGAGATAATTACCCACAGAATTTGGTATGGGGCACGCAGAAGGCAGGCCATTGAGACAGCACGGAAAAAACTAAACAAATCTGTAGAAAAATATTGTAGGAGCACGGGTCTCCATTTCATAAGGCATGGGCTATCACATAATGACCCGGAGTGGTTTCATCAGGACGGGGTGCACTTATCCAATAAAGGGATGGGCAGATTTACAGACAACATCTTTCAAGCATTGGCAGCTCGTGGATGCAAATAGGTTCGCTGTTTGGGGGGACCTGAGCGGGTTAGGCAACACCCCCTCAGGCGTGGCGGCACGTGTCCAGGAAGGGATGCCACAGGGCAACGAAAACTAGCCTAAGGGAAGACTCGGCATCCATAACCCCTGGACACGATGTGCCCAAAAGCGATTATTAATGATGTTTGGCTGTCATGATTATTGTGTGGCATTATTTTCTGTAGAAAATAAAAGGGCCTACGGCCACAATTTTTCCACTAAGCAAAAATATGGTCTGTACTATCATTTCATTATCACAGGTGTCAGGTATAAGAGCAGGGGGGAGCCCACACTACTCAGCCTATGCAATTTGGGGGGCGCTCGAGAGCCTGAGCAAGATGGCAGTGGGCTGAGAAAGCTCCAGAGGTGGAAGGCGAGCAAATCCGTCTTTCACCCCTTCATACGCTCATAAACACAAAGAAAGGGAGATCCGTTCGTCGGAACAGAGGGGGCACATCATGTCGCATTCCAGTGGAAAACCGCACCTCGGCTCCAGAGTGAAGATGCGACAACGGCGGGTGCACAGAAAAGGCACCAACTAAGGAGAGCGCATGCTGACCTCGCAACAGTCCCCAGTGAAGCATCTGCGACGCGGGGCTCAGGCATCAGTCCCGACCGCAGGAAAGGAGCACAGCTGAAGCCCCATAATGGTGCGAGACGCAGACACCACCCACAAACGCTGAAGCGGAGCCATCCAAGTCCGACTGAGCAGAAGGGCTGCACCTCTGCATGCGAGCGAGCACACATCGCAGCACCAGAGGAGGGGGTGCCCGCTTCGGACCCAGAGGCCGGGGCGGCCCGAACTGCCGGAGAAGATATCAACCGAGGCGCTGGTAGGCACCCCCACTACCCCGCGGTGCCCCAGGCAATCAGCAGAGCGAGGCCCGCCGGCACCATACTGTGAAGAACCGGCCCCGTGGAGGCACTGGCCTGCTCTCTCCCGCACCCTCACAAGGAGAAGGACCAGCTACACTCGCCTGCCACAACAGCAAGGACGGGTGATCCACCGTGCCCCGGCAAGGGACCCAGCACTCCAGCGAGCAACTAACACCGAGGCCTCCCCGGGAGCCCAGGACACAAGGGGCCCATTGCGCCTAACTCCTTGTGGGGGATCCCCCCAGGCCAGATTGCAGTCTCTGGCCTCCTCCCCCCACAACTCCCCCCCCCCATCAGGTGAGGAGCAACCTTAGGGAGGCACAGGGATAACCTGGGAGGCAGTGCATAACCCAAGGCACATCCCCAGCCGCAGGGCAATAAATATACACAGGACAGAGGGGAAGGGCAACCTCAGGCCCCAGGGATCACCACTGTGCATGATAGCCTGGACCCACTTAAGGCACGTCCAACGAGGCGCAAACAAGTCCACAGCCACCACAGCGGTGCAACCGCCACCAAAGTCCTTGCAGACGCCGGAAGACACCCCAGAATATACCATTGGAAGGCTGAAATGGGCAGCGTGGCACCCAGGCGCATATCCACAGGCCCTCGCGGGCACCATGGAAATAAGAGCCGCTAGCAGACCCCAACCAACAAAGACCGCCCGCATCCTCTAGCAGGGCGGCAGGAACCTCACCAGCAACCCCCACAGGCGGACGGTACCGCTCCAACACTGGACTGCCAAACCCAGAGGCTCGAATAGAATTCTTATCGAATGTCCCCAGCCCGTCTCAGGCAAGTGCCGACCCAGATAAGAACACACCCTACTCTCCCCCCTGTGCCATCACAGACTCTGAAAATACTCCTTGGAGGGCATGCAACAGGCCCCACACCCCCAACAACACTCGACAGACGGCCTGGACGGGATTGCAGCAGGAAGCCTACCCCGAAGATCGTCTCCGAATAGAACCGAAATGGACGTCCAAGCACAATTATAGGCCATACTAACCAAAATGAAACTGATTGGGCAGCGAACCCAGGAAACCAACTCCATGGTCCAAGACATCAAAAGAGCCCTCCAAGATGCCCAGAAGCAACTATCAACGCAAGCTGAAAGGACCACCGACAACAGGCAACGAATCAGCACCGTTGAGGACAATCAGGCATCCATAGAAACAGACTTACATGGGGTCATCCGTGAGGTACAAAGACTTTGAGGGGGGGGGGCGACTGAAGGACCAGGAAAACAGGTCACACCGAAACAACCCTCAGGGTTGTCGGGACACCGGAAAACACTGAAGGGCCAGACCTCGAGAAATTTATCTATGAGCTCCTGCAAAACAACCTGCACCTTCTGAACGCCAGAGAACTCACTATAGAAAGGGTGCACAGGGCCCCCGATACCTAAAACCCCAACAAAAGAGCGTCTGAGAACCATAACAATGAAGTTTAACTTCCAACACAAGGTAGCCATATTGAAGGCATACAGAGCAACACCCACAATACATATTGGGGGCTCAGAAATCAGGATCTTCAATGATTACTCACCTTAGGTATCCCGGCGGAGGAAAGGGTTCAATCCGATATTTGAGGCACTGAAAACAACAGGCCATAAACACTATCTAAAATTTCCCGCGACCTGGTGCATGCAAATTAACCAGCAATGGCATTCCTTTGACGAACCCGAACTGGACTGGCGGTTCCTGCAGCAACAAATCATCGTAGAAGCAGAATGGGAGACAGCGTCCCTGGCAGGTGTGGGAGCAGCCCACCCATCGCCACACCAGCCCGAACGTTCATCAGCAAGGAAGGGGAGATGGCACGTGGATGGAATCCTGACCACAACAAACAACGGGGCACAACCTAAAGGCGACCATAATCAACCACCACCGGAAGAGGACGGTAACTTCTGCACTATAGCCTTATTTCAAGGACGACGGACCTCCAAACAGTCGCAAGGGTGGGAAGACAAGAGCTACCGCTACGAGAAGCTATCACCTACCCGGCTCAAGCCAGCCAACACCCCCCCCGGCACTAAGTGTATATATATATGGAAGCGGGGCACAGGCCTCTGGCTCACACCTACCAATATGGGCATGGGCTCTAAGCCTTGTATTGGGTATGGGCTAATCATGAAGCCCACCCAATGTTTCTGTTCACAGTTAAAATTGGGTCTATGTTCAGACCTCGAAGTTAAGAGAGAGGAGGCCTGCCCCGTCTGGTTGAAAAGAGTGAGCATGAGACAGGGCGGATATGCAGACCAGACTGATACACCGATATACAACCTCATACAGTTCTACGCATGGACCCCAAAAACCTACATCTCCCAATGGCTAAACTCAGCCTAGTGACACTGAGCATACAGGGCTTAGGCCACCCCATCAAAGGCAGACGGGCAATGAACTACCTACGGGACACCCAAACTGACATTGCATTCCTTCAGGAGACCAACCTCAATAAAGTGGAGGCTGAGAAATTGGCTCGAGGCTGGATTGGAAAAGCAGCTCACTCACCCCACCAAGGGAAGAGTGGAGTCTCCATCTTAATCCACAAGCGGGTTCCACTACAGATCCTATGAACGCACAGCGACAAAGACGGCCGCTTTATACTAACACAAGGTCAACTGGCACAACGGCCAATCACCCTACTGAACATCTACGCCCCACGAAGGACTCACCGGCATTCTTCACCAACACCTTCCGAGAATGCGCCCAATACATGCAATCTCACCGTGATAGGAGGAGACCTAAATATTACTCTCAATCCAGACTTGGAACGTAAAAGTGCAAAACCCACCAGCACACTCAAGATCAATAAGAGACTCGCCCTCTTAACCCTAATGAAGGACCTGCGCCTGGTCGACACCTGGCGGTACACCCACCCAAATCGACAGCACTTCACTTTCTACTCCCACAGCCAAGACAGCTACTCCCGCCTAGACTACTGGTGACACGGCCCGGTCATTCTCAACCTGGCGATCCCCGACATGCCCAGTAAGCTCCCAGCCTGGCGCCTCAACCTCAGCGCCCTCCAATACCCAGACTTAGTGGAGCACTTAAAGAAGTGGAGGGATACTGGGAGAAGAATGAAAATCCGGAATTCTCCCCATATCGATGCTGGGAGGCCTTCAAAGCTTTCCTCAGAGGCCAATGCATAAGCCGCTGGGCACACAAACAGAAGGAATGGGTGGGGGGGGGGGGGGGAGAAGAGCCCCGACTCCTGGGGGACCTGAAACGCCTAGAACAATACCACAAAAAGGCCGAAGACAGACAAATTAGACTCCAGCTTCACACATTGAGAAACAAAATCAAGCAAACAGGGCGCAAAAATCGTACACCAGCCAGATGCAAAAGTACTATCTCGAAGGAGACAGACCCCTCCGAGGGATAGCGCTCGCCCTCAAGCAACGCCAAGCCACACAATTTCCTCCATCAGGGACAACGCCAACAACCTGGTAACGGGATGTACCGATCAATGAGAGGTTTGTCGAATTCTATCGCGAACTAAATACAGCAACAGACATTTGCTCACCACAGGCCATTGACTATTTCCTCGCCACAGTCCCCATCCCCTGTATCCCAGCAGAACAAATGGACGGTCTAGAAGCCCTTATCAGTACAGTCAAAGTCACTTGCGCAATCCTATCGCTATCCAAAGGGAAAGCAGCAGGGCCGGATGGGATCCCTATCGATATGTATGAGAAGCTAGCAGAGGGAATCGCGCCAAAACTCACAATGGTCTTTGAAGAAGCCCGGAGGCACAACCAACTTCCCAATTCTATGATGGGGGCCCAACATCATTGTATTTCACAAAAGTGGCAAGGAATAGGAAGCCTGCGGCTCATATAGACCTATATCACTGATCAACGCAGATGCCAAGATTCTAGCCAAATGCCTGGCCCAAAGGATTGAACACACCCTCCCACACCTGGTGCACAAAGATCAAACAGGCTTCATGAAAGGACAACACTCCAATGACAACATTCACAGGCTCCTACACATAATTGCAGGGGACAGGGACCCCCAAGACGCCATTTTGGCGGTAGACGCAGAGAAAGCGTTCGACAAAGTCCAATGGGAATTCATGTTCCGCCCAAGTATGGGGTCCCCCCACGCCTAATTCAACGAATCAAACTCCTTTACACAAACCCGACAGCCTCCATGGTCACAAATGGGGTGGCATGAATCCCCATTACAATTGGGCACTAGACAAGGATACCCACTCTCACCTCTACGCCCTCTCCATCGAGCCCCTAGCAATCAAAATGCACACCAACCCGAATTGGATGGGCATACATCAAGGAACAGAAGAGCATATGGCATCACTATATGCAGACAACCTACTCATGTACATCAGCAACAGCCCTACATCCGTCCCATTCACCAAAACCACTCTGCAAATTATTGGTACCATGGTAGGCTACAAAATCCACTGGAGCAAATCGGAGGTGATGCCCCTACGAAGAGACCATCCTTGGGATCCTGGTGGGGTCGGCCCATTCTCACTCCAAACAAACTTAATAAAGTACCTAGGCATTCACATGAGTGTATTAATGGAAGAGCTCAGAGACCTCAACTACCCCTGGATCCTTCACAATATCCAAACTGACTTGGAGAGATGGGACACGCTGACCATATCTATGTCAGGCAGAATCAACGTCCTAAAAATTAACTCTTTCCCCAAGCTGATCTACGCAGCAATGATACCGACCGGCCCGACTCCCCACATGCTAAAAACACTTGATAAAGCCATCAGCAGATTCGTCTGACAGGGGAAGAAAGCACGGATTCGCCTGTCTGTACTCCAAGCCGACAAGCCAAACGGGGGCCTGGCAGTCCCCTCCCTCAGGGCATACCATCAAGCTGCTTAAGTGAACTGGGTAAAATGGTGGCTCATGGCAAACAATGATACCAGCTGGCGGAGCATGGAAACCGCTGCAATGGCCCCACTTTCATCCATTGAACTCATGGGAACCCCACCACAACACATACTGCCTGATTTCAAGGAGGCACCCGATCATCGGCCCCACCCTGAAACAATGGCACAAACTATGGGCCGCACAAGGGGGCCAAACCTCGATGGCGCCGGCCTGGGCCAGCATCCGCTCGGTATTACAGTACGGATAATGGACATCGCGGAGGAGAGGGACCTGCTGGGACACCAAGAAGCAAGCAGAATCTTGGGTCTTGGGCCGGGAGACTGGCTTGCATACCGCTCCATCCATGCCGTGATCACCAAGCACACTACGCAAGACACTCGAATACACCCCCCCCCCGTCCTGTGCAAAACCGAAATGGAACGCAACATCTATGCATTCCCACGTATCTGTATTTTTTACATAATGGCAATATCTGACAAAGTCAGGCTTCAGACTCTTGCAGCGACCTGGACAGAAGACCTGGGGATACCAATCAATGACAACGACCTGCAGCGTGGCTAACCCTCCATTCCCTCGGTCTCCCTAAACCTCAGAAATAGGGAAACCCAGTTCAAAATTCTGCAAAGGCAATACTATTTGCCAACCAAACTACATAGTATGGGCCTTATCCTCACTGGACTCTGCTGGAGAGGGTGCAACGCCAACGGCACGCTGGGTCACATGCTATGGTCATACCCTGCCATCACCTCCTACTGGCGGGGGATCCACCAAAACCTCTCAAACAGAGGGGGGGGTGGATGTCCCATTCACCCCAACAATGCTGATGCTCAGCTCAGACGAGGCAGATTACCACAACAACCCACTCAAGTGCAAACTTACCTCCCTCATGGCCTTCACAGCGCGGAAATTACTACCGACACACTGGAAATCAGCAACACCGCTCTCGATCTCACTCTCCAGAACGTGTAGGCTCGAAAGGGCAGCCTATAAGAGACAATCCAGACTGGACCCAGACCGTGCAACGAGATTCTGGGAGATTCTAGAGGACTATACTTAATTAACTCTCGGCCCATAAGAACACCTCGGTGCCCTCCCCGATCTTGATTTGCGCACCTCTACAGCCTTTTTCACTGATAGGTGTATGCGCCTTGTGTCTTTTTGCTCTTAGTTTGTTGGATAAAATGTTAATAAAAAGAGTTTGATAAAAAAAAAAAACCTCTGCAATTTCTCTGGATGGAACTTTAAAAACATGAGAATTCTTTAGATTGTGTTTTCTCTTTCCTATGTCCATTATGAATAGGCTTCTTTTCTCTAAAGAGCAGCCACAAAGTCAGCAGTGGAGTGTGCCGTCACCAGCACAGAGTAAGTGAACAGCCACATTTTTGAAATTCTACCAACTATGAACAGTTGTTAGGACCAGTTTATGGGCCATATAGAAGATTTGAACATCTATATAAATCTTAGAAAGGTCACACAATGCTTTGAATTTACACTGGACGAGAACATTCATATGAAACTCAGAAAAGCATTTTGTTCTTGGTTTCTAAAATATTCAAAAAGGCTTTTTGAAATGCTGCAAAGACAAGTAAGCACATTTCCTCTCCAAGGGCAGATTATTAAATGCAATTAACACAGCGGAACTACTTGTTTTCACAGATACAAGGTTGTGCACCCGATAAGCATGCATTGGACGATGCCATAATTGGTTACGGCAATAAGTGTTATTAACACATGCAGATTGTTACGAACCTGCTCTCAGTCAATCAGAATGTTCAGAACGCAGTCAATAACTACTGGTATTGACTGCGTTATGAACAGTCACTGATCAAAAGCAAACCGAGAAACAATGCAATTTTCAGGCAGGATTGTTTTATATGAGACACCACTTCTCTGGGAGGATCGTTTTTTGATGCAACATCCTACTGAAGACAAAAAAAGAAATCTAAAACATGGAGAAATCTTTTACTTTTACACAATGCCCAATGCTTGCACAAGTAAAACCCACTCTTTGTGGCCAAGTTTGCAATTGAAATGCTTAACTTAAAAAACAAACATTTAAATTCTACAAAATAAAAAAATAAAAACACATTGGTCTACCTGCTTTACTCATGAAAACTCCAAAACATGTGTTGCTATTACCACTATGTACCTCGGGAGGGGTCATTATCGTTTGAGATAATGAACCTTCCCAAAATTATGGCCCGAGGCGAGGTCATTATTCCTCGAGAAGCCTATATTAATTTGCAGAAGTTTCGACCAACATTAGGAATCTAGCTCAAGGAAACTCCAAATCGTTTGGATCACATAGGGAAATGCATATGTAAATAATTCAGGACAACACGGAGAGAGAGAGGGGAAAATGGAACATTCATTCACAAGCCTGGATCCAACAAGGAATTCTGAAGTTTTGCACCTTTACAAGCATGAAAAAGTTCCTTCCTTTTACAGGAGATAGAAAAAGATTCCTAGGTTGCAGCAAATGGAGACGTGGATTTGTTTGTGATTAAAACATGCTGAAGGAAGTCAAAACAATAAAATACTATACTGAGTACCCGATTACAATGCGCGTTACAGGGCAATTCAGAAAGATTGGGTCGCAAGCATTTGTACAAACCAGTGCAGGTCAAGTCGCTAGATTCTTTATTCAAAGGGTTGGGAGTCACTATTTAGATTTATATAAAAAAACTATTACTAGTCAAGTGGCTGAAAATGGATCTGGATAGTTTATTAGACAAGAGGTGAGCCATTTGATGTTATTGCTGGTTTAATAAGATGCCATTGTGGTGGATTCTTTCGATGCCTTCCCATTGATTAATAGAATTACATTTTAAAAATGAGAAATCATAAATCCTTGCAACTTTCACAGTTCTATTGTCTAACAGACGTGAGAGATGATAGAGGGAATTTGAGCGAGAGTAAAAGATTAACATTTGTGATAAAGATACATTTGAGCGAGAGTAAAAGATTAACATTTGTGATAAAGATAATCAGAAATTACAAGTTTGAAGGTATGTAGCAGCAAGGCATTGAAATGGAATTAGAGTATAGTTAAGACGACTTGCTTAATACAAGTGATCCCCTAATTATACCATCTATTTATCATATATGAATTTTCTTTCACCAAAAGATTGTTATACCATATACAAATATTGCAAATATTCAAACCAGGCTATTTAAAACAAATCGTAGTATGGAAAATAAATTAAGATTTGGCCAGTTAGTCATTTGAAGAAATTCTTTAATGTGAAGAGTTATACAAATCTTAGAAAGGTCATGGTGAGTGGTGAAAGAGTTAGTTTCAACCTTACACCAAGAGGGAGGATATTAATGATAGGGATACAGGTATGGGTAATCGTGTATCTTCAGACGTATGGGAGGAACAATTATTGGAACAATGTTTCAAAAAATCTGTTGCTGCAAATATCTCAGTCCATGTATTTTATTAATCATTGTGCCTACCTCACACAATTGTGTATTTTTAGATTCTCACCCAACACAACAAGTCACTGCTTAGGATGTAATTCCCCCCAACGCTGATTTTTTAAATTCTATTTTTCAATGTGAACATGCACACGCTTTCTGGGAGAAAACGTGGTCGACACTGCAAATGATGTTTATTTTCTCTACTCCTTACTATTAATAACATAATTGGTAGCCCATTAGTTAATAGAAACATTGCCAAAATTGCTTCTCTAAAGTTATTTAATCCATTTCAATTGGTTTTCATTAAATCACCTCCAACTGGAAATACTCTGATAAACTGAATTATCTAATGTGGAACCATATATGTTTTATACAAAGGATTGAAAAATTAGATGCTCAAAATGTTAATGAATTGTCTAAATATAATGAAAAATGTTCTGTTAACTTCCTCAACTCTTCTATATTAAACTTGACACCATATTGTGTATGCTCAATTTTCATATTAAATGAACGAACAGTTAACCTGCATAAATGTTCCCATCTACCCTAATGTTCCTGTAGTTTTTGGCATGTGTCCCCTGTGTGTGTACCACCTTTAATAATATTTTAACGTTAGATACATTTTATTACTTAATTTATTACTTAATTTAGATTCAATCATGTTTTTACATGATTGAATCTAATTTAACTAATATTTACAATTGTTAATGAAATTACTCTTGTTATTATATAGATAACTTATTGTATTAACTTATGCAAAATAACATTGATTTCCAACAAACTTTAATAAAAATTATTTGACAAAAATTAGAGCAATTTCCCTGCAATTCGGAATGTGGACAGGGATGTTTAAAGATCTGGCAGATGACGTGAAGGCGAAGAGTCAGCCGAGTCATTGCCCAAAACACGGTTAGGGTTGGGGTTGGGGATACTGGGGGAGTGGTACAATGAGAAGTCAAGCAGGATTCAGAGTAAGGAAGTCCAGGGATACGCTGCTTACAGTAAACATTGGCATGCTTGGTAATCATGTATCCATGAGCCGCTATCGAAGTTGCTCTTAATTTGCAAGTTTTACGTTGGTTTACTCACGTTTCCTCAGTCACATCCAAGGTGGTTGGTTATTACCTGTGAATCATCACTGTAGGGATTCTTTTTCAGAATGCCTATTTTTCCTTTTGTACTTGAATGCCCGTGCTGCCCATAGTTCTTTCAGTAACTGCAAGACGTTAAGGGTTTAGCTGTGCCCTATATTCTCACCTCGCCAACTATACTGTTCTGTACCATTCTGTATGGTCCAAGTACCCACTGTTCCACCTAGTGGGGACTACGTTGCTGTCAGCATCGCATGAGGTAACAGTACGCAATCCCATCAACCACAACGTTTTGAATGCCAAAACTGTGACTAAAAGCCCTCTGCCTGGATATAAAAGTTGTAGCTTTTAAAAATTGTAACAACCACAAATGATGCAGCTAATTCGGTTTCTGAAAGGGAAGTCTGTTAAGTTGTTAATCTCAGAGCCTTTCATAATGTTACATGTTAAAATAAAAAGAAATATGCATGTGCCTTGATCTAACCAGTCTCTTGACATCTACAGCACAAGCACTGCTGTGTCACAGAGCAGGCTCAAAGGTCACCTGTGCATCCTTGACAGATGTTGGACCACAAAGTCCATGCAGACAGAGGTGGAATTTCAACTGCCTGCCTCCAATCTAAACTCCAATGATTGTGTAAGCTAAACCGTCTGATGGCATGAAAATATAAGACATGCCTGGATTGGAACAATGACAGCTATAATCCCACAATTATGAATCCACATCCATTTGACATCACACTAGTGCGAGCTCTGTGAGCGGAGCTATGCTGTGACAGGACCGATATGATTTTGTGTCTGGATGGACCATCTCCACTGCAGATATGTGGAACAAAAGAAAGAAGGCAGCCCCTTTGATGCTCCAGCAGCAACACCATACTCTCAGGACACAGGAACTTCCCTTGTGTGGTCTCCTGGGAACCTCGCTTCAAAGGCAGCACTGACAAAGCCAGCCTCACACCAGGGTGCCAATCACTAGCGTTTCTTTGATCATAGCATGTCTGGAAAAGGGCAGAGTTAGCATAGCCAGAGATGGATGGTACACCGGGAGAAGGGCGTCACCATCTTTCGGTTAGGTTTCTCTTCCTTTTGATGTCCCCTAAATTTCCTACAAGCAGGTTATTCTGGGTGTGATGTCCTAGGGCAAAAGGCACTTGTTACAACATCATCATTGGACCCCTAACAGCAGCCTTGCTTTGGGAGAACCCCCTGTGGCATTTTGCTTTTAAAATGAGGGGCACCCCTCCCCATTATCGATTCATCTCTGGATTTACACAAGAGAGAACTAATCTGGACCTCTGTTTGGGCTACAGTCTACCCCAAAGTCCTCTGCCAGAGAAGTGAAGACAAGATACATCCAAATCAGAGGCGTGCTTTGCCCCCACAAACGTCCCCAGCGAACAGCCTGGTGACTGCTGGTGGACCAAGGCCTCACGGCAGCTGCACTGGAACCAGGTCCCAGTCAATGGAGGAACCCTTGTAGGTCAGCCAAGAGTGTTGCAGTGGTACTCTTATCCTGGAGCCCATGATTTTGGAACCGTTTGTGCAGAAACTAGCTACTTCGACCATCCTCAACGCCCTTTGGAGCTACTTACCTACATCTTCAAGCTATTTTGACACAGTCTTGCACCAGTGAAGATCAGCAGAAACTAGGCTCAAGCACCGGCTTACTGATGTGGAAGCATCGGACTTGCCTCATGCCAAGCACTACATTGACCCTATAGAATCTCATCTCGACCTGTTGGAATCTATTGGGTTCATCCCAGCAAATGCATCCCAGCAAATGCATGTTTCAACCCGACCATCGAACCTGTTGGGACCCACCCACTATTCACGCAGAGCTCCGTTTTAACACTGGATCAACGCAACTCGCTCCATATAGATACCAGCTCTACTGACGGAAAGTGCATAGAAGCCCAGATAGATGCTGTTAAGCGCCCAAGACCAAGTAATAAAGAATATGAAGAGGCCCTCTCCCCCCACACACTACTTTTGGGCTCAGTGACTAAGCACACCACCCTGGCTTTTTTAATTTTTTTACAAGTCCCCTTCTTAACATTGTGCAGTGTGCCTGAACACCCCTCTTCATCTACCTAGTGTGCTATTCTACAAAAGCTTGCATTTTCTGTGTTGCTTTACAGAGGTGGGTCTTTGCGCGTATTATTCGTTTAGCTCTTGCCATTTTCCTTGTTCAATTAAAAAAAAAAAGTCTACATGTTTACAGAGCCTTGATTGAACTGTTGTCTTTTGGAGTCTTTGCACTATTGTTGTTTGGGTTGCTGCCGTTGTCAGCAGCTCACCCCAAGGAGGAGTACCAGTCAGGCTGTGTCCGTTTTACCTTTACGATTGGGATCACTGCTGGTTTACAATTAGCGTAGGACCGAGTAGCAGTTTAGACACTACTTCGGCAGAGCATAATTATCACAGCTACAACTAAAAATGCAAAGACTGGCTATGGAGGATGGCAGCCTCACACAAAAAATATGCCAACATGAATGGATTCTTCTGCTCACAACCCGTTGACTTATTTAGCATCACAATCACTTCTGGGGAAACAGTCACCAGGTTCTATCCTTTTATTAAATCACTGTCAAGTACAACAAACATGCGGTGACCCAATGCGTTTGTTATAAACACAGACAAGGTAACTTTACACCGGTAAAATGGCTAAGTGGGTTAAATGCTTGTTGCTGTGATCTGTGTTTGATCTGTAAGTTGCAGGTTCGAAGGCAAGGCCAGCTCACCCTTTCAGGTTTCCGAAGTCGATAAATGAGTATCAATTTCAATTGAGTAATAATAGTAATGTATGTACATATGTCCTATGTAAAGTGCTTTAGATTAACATAAAAAACAAATAATAATTATTATACTGCACTTGAGAACGACAGTTGTGCATTTCTATCCTTTTTAAATCGTCCAAAACTGACACCTCAATAAGAATTTTCACCACTAGTTTGGCTCGAGTTTAACTCCCATGCATGGCCAACGTAGCCATGTGAGATCCGATCTTTTTGCCTCTAGGTGTCTTGTCATTCATCAGGGGTCAAAGTGCCTGGACCAGCATGACAGCGACTGACACAGACACACATATTCCCCCCCCCCCCTGTGGCAACGCGCAGGTCTGGAAATCAGGACCGGGCTGAGCAAACCGGTTCGAATCGCGGTCCCGCGTTGGGGGGGAAAAGAGAAAAAAAAAACACCACAAGAGCGCTTTACAAATAAACTGCCCTTGCACAATGATGAAACCGGCGCCTACATACCTACGGGTTATGCGCTGTAAATAAATGCAAAAATAAATAAAAGATGGTGGGCCAGTGGTTGGAAAGCTTGCCTGGGCACCAGAAGCTGAGGCTTTGGTACTTCCCCGCCAATGTTATTGCACCCCCTCCCCACCCCCCTGCCCCCCCAGAGTAAAAACGCTGTTCGGATATTGGTTTTTATTTATACCTTGTGTTTTCCTAAAGTCAGGTGTATTTTTTTCTTTTAACTCTAAGTGTTTTTTCACATTTTATGATCATAGCATAGAAACTAAATTTCTGCAGACTTTGCAAGGCATAACAGGAATCCATACCACTGAATGTATATAGGGTAATTATTTAAAACCAGAAAAGAGTCTGGCAGAGCATCAGGGGAACGGCCTGCCCCAACTACATTGGAACAGTACCCAGTGCGATCCCTCAGCCTACCAATGCTGGCTGTGGAACAGGTGACGTCCTGCAAATTAATCTGCCGAGCAATGTCCTTTTCTTTTTGCATTTGTGTAGTACTGCCGCACTACCCACAAAAGAGTATATAGCTATCTTTGCTTTGTGAATGGGTCATGTCGTTTTTACTGAGTAATGCAGAGAAACATCAACCCTTTGAGGCTACAGTTCTTGCCCGCAACTCCTCATGAGACTATGAGACTGAGAGACAGACACACAGACACACAGACACACACGCCAAGAAAGTCTGAAAGAAGCAATTCCTCTTCATCGCGCAGGTACGCTACTGTGGTGCACTATGCGAGTCTCTTTCCCAGCTCAACCCCCCCATTGTGAGAAATGAGACTGAGTCACTGCACAATAAGCCAGTGGGCATAGAGCACGAAAAGGAAAAGGGGACAGAAAACCCCGCCTTCAATCTGTGATGTAGACGAGGCGCAGGAAGTGCAGAAGGTAAGAAGAGTTTGCAGGACTGAAGAACATGGGCTTTTGGTTGCCCTCAGAAGAACAAGGCAACTGCACGGCCTCCCTTGCCACCTAAGCTCCAAGATGGAGAGGACTTTCAATGGGGCAGGCAGCCAGAAGTGGCATTTACGCCACCTAATCATCAATACGTAACTGTTAAAAGCAACAGCAGTGAAGTGCAAAGGTGTACGGGCAGAGAGGAACAGGGGAATATGCACCGTCTCATCAAGCAAGAGCCCAGGAGAAAGTATTCATGACGTCTACCCCCGCTTTCCACACCAACACCCTCAAATATTGCTGCCACCACTCCTTGGACTTCTCCACTACACATTTGGCATTCATTATAGTGCCTTGAACCTTTAAAGACTGACAAAAACAAATAACCACACCCCCCGAATGAGTACCTGCAATCAATGCAACCACATTTTTATTGATGAACATGTCATTTTTGAAAAAAGTGTTTTTTCCTTGTTTATTATTACCAAAACAATTGTGTTCTTATTAGAAATCTTTGGCAAAGAGAATGCTAAGTTCCAAACATATGACCTTCAAAAGTTCCAGAAACATTTCTACAGCAGGACCCATGGAGCTGTATTTGAGCCTTTGCAGGCTTAAACATTGCACAGTTGAGGAGCCGTCACTTTTTAAATTAAAAAAATCTTGAGATTTTAAACTCTAAAGCAGACATCACAGGCTAAATCATTAATATTTAGCAGGTTAAAGGATATTGCTATCTGATGGAAACCCCGTCACTGTAGAAATAACAAATTGGCTTTTGCAATTAGTATCAAGATTGTGTTAAATAATCAGATCAGTTTTCCTCTGTGGCACGCCCATGCATGGGTGAAGGATGTTTGTTAGCGCCCTCTTCCAGCTCCCCCACCTTACAGAGCAACATGGGTGGAGTCCTGAACCAGAGAGCTACTCTTTAGTTAGAGATGCCACCTCTTGCCGGGGTGCATCTTTCTCCACCTGTTCTGCAGCATTGGGATCTGCAGGGTGGTGAGCGGGAACTGGACTAACCATTTGGTGCTACGACTCCCATCCTCCATAAAATGGTTTTGAGCACTATGTCGAGCTAAAAGTGTATGCTTGTTGTCCACAAAAAAGTACACAACCTGAAGGTGCCCCACGGCGTTGGTATTGTAGGCCAGACATCTGACCAAGGGTCTTTAATGTATCATGTTCCTTCTTTGCTTTTATTCTTCCTGGTGCTGCACTATTTGGGTAGTTTTTGTGTTTGGATAAAAGCAGTACCCCTGGGCAATCTATGCATGTCTTTTAGTGACTGCTGCACCTGCCACCTGATGCTGTGGGGTTTCTGCTGAATCTAGGGGTTTTAATTAGGACGTTGGCAGAAAGCTGATTATGCTGCACTACAGCATGTACCCTTTCCTGTAGGCCAGCTGGCATGTCATTGACTAAGGTACTACAGTCACCCCAGCCTGCTCTGTTGTAGCGTGCCATTAATGTTGTGAAATTACCAACCTGTACGTGCAGGTTGCCATCTTACAGTCATAAGCATGCATCTTCTGGCTTGAATTATCAGGTGGGTGCTCTGAAGGCGAGTGGGCATCATAACAGCCAGCGAGTCGGGTGTGGCCTGGTCCTGAATGTATCAGAACATAGAGATTCTTTTTTTATAACTTTGTTTATTTTTAAATCAAGGCAGAATGATAAATACAGACATTATATGCAAAGGTTATCTCAGCAAGTTGACCCCCAGTCTTTAGACCCCCCCTGTGTTTTCTCTCTCTATCCTCCTCCCTGGGTTATCAGTCTCACGGGCTCTGCGAGCGGGCTCCTCCCGCCCGGGCGGTCCGGCTGGAGCCTCAGCGGTCATGAGTCTTCCTCCGGGCTCTCCTGGTTCGTCAAGATCCAGAGGGCTCTGGCGGGCTTATAGGTCAGGGCGGGGAAGCGCTGGTCGAATTCCAGGACTGGGGCCCAGATGTTCCGAAAGCGATGTAGCATCCCTGCTCGTGCTGCCGTTACCTTCTCCGCTATCAGAATGTCCCATACTTTGGTCCACCATTGGGCAATGTGGGGGCCTTCCGGGGATTTCCAGGTTCGGGCCACCACCGTGAGTCAATAGTTTCGCTCTGGGTCCGGAGCGCGGGTAGATCCCGGGAATTGGAGCTCCTAACAGGATCGGTTCTGGTTTCAAGGGAATCATTGTTCCGGTAATCAGCGAAATAGACTCTAGACAAGCTTTCCAGAATGGTCGGATCTTCGGGCAGTCCCACCACATATGGAAGAAAGAGCCAGGGAGGCCGCATCCTCTCCAGCAAGCGTGGTCTATCTGGGGGTTCATATGGTGGAGTCTGAGGGGCGAATAATACCACCGCAGCACAATTTTGTATGCGCATTCTCTGTTGGTGATGCAGGTGGATGCGGTATGTGTTCGGGTCCATATGTCCACCCAGGTTTGATCCTCTATCGGGTGTCCCAGGTCCGCTTCCCATTGGGCCATACATCGGGTTCTTGTGGTTAGGAAGTCGCTTAAGAAGCGTCTGTAGAGGGTGGATACGCTGCCGCGAGTCGGAAGGTCTCCTAGGGTAAGTTCCAGGGCAGTGGGAGGACGGGTCGCTGCTTGCAAGGTTTGGGGGTGTGAGCACCAGTGGCGTAATTGGATGTAAGTAAATCTGTCCCGTTCCCGAAGTTGGAACTTCGCCTTACATTGGGCGAAAGTGAGCGGTTTCTCTCCTGTATACAGCTGGTCTATGGTTTCTAGCCCACCTTTGGTCCAATTTTGGAAATTGCGGGGATGCATGCCCGGTGCGAACATTGGGTTGAGAAAGACCGGGGAGTGTGGGCTCAGTCCTCTTGGCACTCCCTTCCGTTTCAACGCCCAGTCCCAAGTGCTAAGGGTGTGTTTGGTCGAAAGTAGAAGCTCTCCCCCATGGGACCTGAGGGGGGGCGGGATGTGTGGCAGAAATCGCAGAGGCAGGGGGGTCCGCGACTGTTCCAGCTCCACCCATCTCGGGCGGTCTGTCGTATTTTGCCAGGCCTGGACCCGAGCCAGTTGGGCTGCCACTCTGTAGGCCTGAAGGTCTGGAACCCCCAGTCCCCCCAGTCTGGGACTCCCCAACATAGTTCTGAGAGGAATTCTCGCTTTCTTACCTCTCCAGATAAAGTTCAGCATTTTTCTCTGGATCCCTCTGAGAATCGGCGTGGGGATTGCCACTGGCAGTGAGGCGCATATGTATAAAAATCTCGGGAGAAGGTTCATCTTGCAAGCCGTGATGCGTCCAAGCGGCGAAATCTCCTGGGTCCCCCATCGCTTCAAGTCGCCCTCCAGTTCCTTGAAAAATCGGGGAAAATTGGCTTTGTACGTCTCTTTTGGATCAGCCGGAATGTAAAGCCCCAAATAGGGGATGGCGCTCCTTTCCCATACTATCGGGCACCTCTTAGTCAGCGGTTCTCGCTCTGCTGGGGTGAGGCCAATGCCCAAGGCGGAAGATTTATCGAAGTTTATGGTGAGGCCCGAGACTTCGCCATAGCTGGTGATTTCGCGAATCGCATGTTCAAGCGATGAGGGGGCCTCCGAGATCGTAAGTAAAATGTCATCCGCATATAGGGCAAGTTTATGATGTGAAGGGCCGCTTAATATGCCCTTGATTTGGTCATTCCGCCTAATTTTTTGTGCGAAGGGCTCCATGGTGAGTGCAAAAAGTAAAGGCGACAACGGACAGCCCTGCCGGGTCCCGCGTGACAAGGGGATTGGGGCCGAGAAGTGGCCGTTGATCCTCAGGCTTGTTGTAGGTCGATCATAGTTGGCCAGCACCATCTTCCGGAACGCCGGTCCGAAGCCGAAGGCCCCTAAAGTGTGTTCCATAAACGTCCAATCCACCCTATCAAACGCCTTAGCTGCATCGAGGGCCACCAGGATTAGCTTTTGGGAGTTCCGGGAGGCGAGGTCCACCAGATTCAGGGTTCTCCGGATATTATCGCCTGCGGTCCGGTGCCGGATAAACCCAGCCTGGTCTGGATGAATGATGTTCGGCAGGATGCGATTCAAGCGGGTCGCCAAAATTTTCGAGTAAAGGTTCGCATCTATGTTCAAGAGTGCGATGGGTCTATAGGAGGTTATGCTTCTTGGGTCTTTTCCAGGTTTGGGCAAGAGGATGGTGGTCGATTCCTGCATCGATGGGGTCACCGCCCCCGTTTCCCTGAATGAGTTGAATAGGGTGGTGAGATGGGGGGTCAGTTGCGACCTGAATAGCTTGTAGAACCTGGTTGAGAAGCCATCCGGGCCAGGGGCCCGTGTTTTGAGAGATTTGATAGCATCCTCAATTTCCTCCCCCGAGATGGGCTCCTCCAGTTCATCTCTCATTGCGTCGGAGAGCTGGGGCACCTCTGCCTGCCGAAGGTATTCCTTCTGTTGTGCTGGATTCCGTGGGGTTGCCTTCATGATTTGGGCCAAGTGCTCAGTCGCGAGGCGTTGCTTCTCGGGTTCTGAGTATAGAATGACCCCGTTGGTGTCTCGCAGGCCCATGATCGCGATGCTGCGTCTCTGCTTGGCTAGCTTGGCCACCAGGAACCTGTTCGCTTTGTTGCCCTTCGCATAATACGACTGTTTAACCTTTGCCATTAGTTGGGCGGTTTGTTCCGCGTAATGGGCTTCCAGTCTTTTCCGTGCCGTGCGGATGACCCGTTGTGTTCTGGGGGACCAGCCTTTCTCCTTGTGGAGTGCCTCGGCCTCTCTCAATTCCAGCTCCAGGGCTGTCCGAATTCGTCGTCTATCTCGATGGTAGGCCGCACCCTGGGCTATCAAGGAGCCCCTGATTACTGCCTTCATGGCGTCCCAGTTGTTTGCTAATGAGGTGTCTGAGGCCGGGTTTTCCGCAAAGAAGTTCTTTATTTCCGTTGCGATCTTGTCTCTGGTGGCCATGTCGTTGAGGATTGGGTCGTACAGCATCCATTTGCGCGGAATGGTGGGGTCAGGGTTCTGAACCCGAAGTTCCAGGAGCACTGGGGCGTGGTCGGAGATCGCTCTTGTGCCAATAGTGACCTTCTTAACTGAAGGGAACGTGTGGGGTGAAATCAGGAATAGGTCAATCCTTGAGAAGGTGCGGTGGACATACGAGTAAAAGGAGAAGTCCTTTTCATCAGGGTGAAACACCCGCCATGAGTCTATTATCTCCAGGGTCCTAAAGAGACGAAGGAGGCTGAGTGCTTGGGCGAAGTCACCTGGGGTCGGGGGGTGTGATCGGTCTTTAGTGGGGTCAGGGACCCCGTTGAAGTCCCCACCGACGATCGTTTGGCCCTCCACGAAGTTGGCGAGCGATGTGCCCAAGGCGTCATAAAAATGTGATTGTCCAGAGTTGGGGGCGTATACTGAAACAAAAGTGTACAAGTCTCCCATCAGGAGACATTTGATCGCTATAAATCGGCCTTCTGGGCATGTCTTTGTTTCCAGAATCTGTGGGTTCAAGTCTTTCCTGAAGAGAATCGCCGTGCCTCCTTTTTTGCTTGTGCCGGAGGCAAAGAATTGAAGCGGAAATAGCCGAGACCGAAGGCGGGATATATCAGCGGGCAACAGATGGGTCTCTTGTAGCATAGCAATCGCAGCCTCCTCGTCGCGGAGTTTTAATAGAATTGCCTTTCGCTTGTTGGGAGAATTCAAGCCATTAACATTCAGGGAGAGGATCCGAAGCGACTGAAGGTCCTCTGAAGGCTCACTCTCCGTTCCCTGCGTTAGGGGGGGGGGGGTCCTGGGGTGGAGGTTCAACTGCCACGACTGATGGACGCACTCACAAAATCATTCTGCACTTGAGGTTTTAACGCGGAATCCCAACGGGGGATCGCAACTTTAACAGGGCGGTAGACCGACTTTGTCAGTACGGTCGTACCTAAGGCCAACAGGGCCAATTGTCCCATACTGTGGGTTCTCAAGGAACAGAAGATGGAAAGTATCCTTGGGGTGGGTATGAGCCATGGGCGTGCCCCGCCGCCGCTGTGTACTTAAAAGAAGTTGGCAAGTAGGTAGCGGGTTCTAATTCAAGCGAGCATATCTGTGTCCCGGCTAGCTCGTTGTCGGAGCCCGGGGCCTTGGAGGCATCCGCGTTCATCACTTCTTGTTGTTTCGTTGTATCGACGACCAAGGCGTGCGTTTAGCTTTTGGGGAGGGAGGCGGGCCAGGGTCCTCAGTCCCCTCTAAGAGTGGCGTGGAAGGGTCCCGGGGAGCGGTCGGATGCAAGATTTTCTCTGCATCTTCCAGGTGGCTGATTCGGCGTAGGGTGCCCTTATATGTGAATTGAAGAGCTGTCGGGAACAGCCATCTGTAACGGATCTGTTGCTCCTGGAGGAATAATGTCAGAGGCCGAAGTGCTCTTCTTTTCTGGAGCGTAAGTGGCGAAAGGTCTTGGTAAATTTGAAGAGGGCTGCCCTGGAAAGTGATCTCTTCATCTTGGCGGCTGATCGCTGATATCGCTTCTTTCGTTGTAAAGAAGTGGACCCTGGTGATCACGTCTGGAAGGGGGTCCGATTCTGTCCCGCGGCGCTGGCGAAGCCTGTGGGTGCGGTCCAATATGAGCCGAGATTTGTCCAGATCTGGAAGTAGAGCCTCGAAGAAATTTGCCACGTAGTCCGCTAGCTTGTTATCGGGGACGGAAGATGGAATGCCCCGGATGCGGAGATTATTGCGTCGGGCCCTATTTTCGAGATCTTCCTGTTTAAATTCCATAATCTCACATTTGTGATGTAGGGAATCGATTGATTTTTGCATTTCTCCCATAGCGGTGGTGTGCTCCTGGGCATGATCTTCGATCTCTCCAACCCTCTGCTCGAGTTCTGTGACTCTCTGATCTGTTTGGTCAACTTTGGTAGCGAGTTCCGAGAGGCAGGCGCGGAACTCAGATTTGATGTCCGCCATGAAGGCTATCAGGTCTCCTTTCGTGGCAAGCTCGCCCCTGTCCTCTTGCTGCTTCTGTGGGGTCAGTTTGGGAGGTTCCTGTTTCTTGGGTTTCTCTGTAGCCGTAAACATGGCGGAGATATCCGTGCCTTTGCTCACTTTCGTTTGTCTCGACATGTTGCTCACGCCAAACAGTTCTAATTGGGAGACTAGCGGCGAGGCCCAGGACGGTGGGAGATGGCAGCTGGAGAACTCTGTCACCCTGGCCTCCGCTCCCGCTCCGGGTCAGGTATAAGTGGGTGGGCAGGGGCGCCCCAGGAAGGGTGGAACGGGGAGAAGGACTTCGGCAGGGCTGATCCAAGATGGCCGCAGTGGTCCCGACTTGATCTGCAAAACGGGGGGAGGAGTGGAGGCCTGCTCTTAATAGCAACCCAGGAGGAATCCAGGCTGCCCAACCGAAATCAGGGGTTTCTATGTTAGGTACCGCTCCCCCTCTCTGGTTCTTCTGCCTCCCAAGGTCCCGCTACCGGCAGGTGCGGAGCGTGCTGCTGAGCCCCGGTATGGCGGCCATCTTAGTTTCGTCCGTCGGGTACGGGGGAGAAGTTGAGCTTCAAATTTCTAGTAGAACGCCGCCACGGTCGGAAACGATGTTTAGCCAGGTTATGCCATGTCGGTTCCGGTCGCTGTAGATGGCCTTAGCGACACGAAACCCTGCCTAGAACCACCAGAATTTGACGGCGGCGGCGGACATCCCACGGGTGGCCTCAGAGGAGCGACCACATCGATGGCGCTCCAAGCCACGCCCCCCCAGAGATTCTTTTTTTTACAAATGAGCGGTGGAATTAAATGGGCAATTGGTGTATGCTCATCAAAAGGTGTCCTCAGCGAAGTCGATCTCCCTTTTATCATGCGAAAAACATGCCTGTTCTTTTTGCTCCTCTTCAAATCAAGTGAATTCTAGCACTTGGGCAAGCCATGTAAGGCAGAAAATAGATATGGGCTTATTTGTACATGGACCTTTCTGGCAGACTGAGCTTCCAGTGCCTAAGAGACAAGCGCCAAGGGAGTGTGGGCATGTGTTTTGGTGTGGAAAACAAAGCTTTTACTGCTGTTGAGCTTTCTTTTTGTGTGCTACCTGAGATGGGGAAGGGATGCTATGCTTTAATGTCTCTGGCCGTGTGCAAGGCCTTTGCTGTATGAGCCATAGAGGCAGAGGACTTCAAGCTTCTTTGTGGACTCTGAAGACATTTTGACGCCAAGCTTGGACGAACTGCGACTGTTTGATTAAGCAATGATCTTGACATTTTACCGGATTTGCTTTGTGGGTCAGCTTCCCGGGCTTTGAGGGCTTCAGTAGGGTTCCCCTTTTTGGTTTAGGTTGGTTCGCAGTCTATGAGCAGGCCCTTTGGAGCCGACGGCAGGGGCGTCCCTGAAATACCCTCTTGGGATGGCTGCTCAGACTAGTCCCTTCCCTCGGCTCTTTGACTTGTATAACCTCATCATAGGCAGAGGTTTTATTGTGTTTTTAGCATTTTACCCCAACACATTATAGGGTTAATTAAAAAAGTTTGCCCTCCTATGCGTGGTCCCTTGGTAGGCAATAATTACAGACCCTGTGTCATTCCTTGCAAAAGGGAACTTCCGGTTGTAGCCGGGACAACATTTGAAGTGTGTTCGCCATTTGGAGAGAAGCAACAAGTGAGCTTACAAGTGTGAAGGAATTCTCAGAGTCAATTGAAACTCAAGGCCCTGCTTACCATACTGTAACGCCAGGTGGAGGTTATTGAGCAGCAGTGATAGCACTCCTCGATTGGTGTACATCTTCATACATGCTGTATGGTGGTTGAGGTCAACCAGAGTAGTCATCGATCAGTGTTGGTGGTCGGTGCCGGTCAGCATCGAGCAGAACATAAAGTCAAAGTTTTTATCTGCTTTCTCTCACCACACCAAAAAAGAAGAAAAACAATCTGAGGACGTCAACAAGTGAAGCATCGTGGGTACCTGTACACATAGGGATAGGGTGACAGGAACACCCCTCTCAATGACCTACTTACCTTTGAAGTAAACAACATTTCATTTTCTGGACAAGTCACTAGGGTGGTCTGTGCAAGGCATGGAAGTCAAAACAGACTCGAGCCCGAGAAAAAGATTGGTTTGAAATTAAATCGTGTTATTTTGCTCCTTTTCGCGAGAGTTACTTAGTGGGGTTGCTCACCAAAATCTGGTGCTGGGATTGGGAGTAGTGTTAAAAAACAGCTGGTATCAGAACTCACTTGACAAGCATTCGAGTTTTGAAGTTTGTGATCCATTTTGGTGCAGAAGAAGCATATAATGATATTGCCAGTATGAATGGTTACAGTTTAGAATTACTAGTGGATCTGAAAAAGCTTGTTGAGCGAAAAGTTAATCTCTTCCTGCCCATTATTAACCCAAGGGGAGAGGTACATTACGGAGGATGTCAGGCCCTGCTCCAAATTCTGGTTATGCTGCAAACATTAACTGGGTTCACTATACACGTATGCTAGTCCCCCATGTTAGACAGTGCAATGCAGTTTGAGACTAACACCTAAATTGATTATATACATCTTAAAGGAATGGTTCGGTCAAAAAAAGTTATTGCCCCTACGGGTCGGCCATGTGTTTTTAAGCCTAAATCGCTCGATTTTAGAAAAATAATATAATAGATAATCCTATCATTTCCCCCATCGCCCTGGCTGACCTGCTTTTGCGGCACTAAATCATATCCCCCGCCTTTGAGCCTGTCATCAGCAGACACGTACCGCCCATTTCACAACGCCAAAGCAGGTCTCGTGTCAACATTCGCTGCGCTTCAGCCAATGACGTGTCGCCATGGAAATGGCAGGACGCCTCTTTCCTCAATAAGTATAAACAGACCGTTTCACAACACACAGCAGCAGATTTTCAATTCAATTCCTCCCTCTGTGTTACTTTGAGTATTCTGTGACTCGTTTCTGTGCTCTGGTCAGCTACCTTCGTTGCTTGTAGTCCGTGTGGACAGATACCAGTACCACCGCTATCAATTATTTTACTTTGTGCAACACAATGGATACAATAATGCCCTACATGTACGAGCCCGAGTATACCGAGGAGGAACTACTGGAAAGGGAAACACGCGAAAACGATGGGGCTTCGGACAGCAGTTGGCAGGATGAATCAACGGATGAAGACACTGGACCTAGTCGCATGGACGGTGTTTCCACCTGGTGCACATGCAATCGGTGCGAGCTCATGCCGACCGAGGAGGAGAACTGCTGCTGCTGTGAAAACTCGGGATGCGTGGCCTACATTTCGGAAGGCGAGCCATGACCGCAATGCATCACCGAGCTGCCAGACTTCAGGGCAGCCTGCCTCACACGGTCCGTGTTGAGGATAATGATGGTGCTTATGCACGAACTTTGCGCAACTGTTCGTCCTCGTAATCCGAGTAAGTGTACTCTGCTTGTGATGCCACTACTATTTCATGGTCTTCTACTATATCCAAAATTACATATACATATCATTGTAACGCATGAAATTCGTTCAAAAGTGTGCAGTGTCTAGATAGCATTTGTCCGAGCAGAATGCCATTAGTTACAAGAATTGTCATTGACAACAAACGTTTAGTAAACTTATCTTGGTCATTTAAAAACAGTTTGTTTCATTCCTTTTCACAGGTGGTACAGGCTGGTGGCCTATCGTTCCTTTACATGGTGGCTTCACGGGAGGCTTGGACACCGCGTTCGAAGAGTGATACCCGCCTGTGCCGTTCGTGCCATAAGAGAAACGTTCCCGAGTGATAGCGGTCAGTACAGGGGATTTTCTCTCGCTGTGCTGCAACCTGAACTGTACAATGTGTAAACTTTTGCATTTTTGTGTCATCAAAATAAGCTACAAAATAAAAACACCACATATATTTTAACAACGGTTGTTTCGATTTTTTAAATCAATGAAGTGTGTCTCCATTCAAGGATGGACCTCAGACACCTGTGCTCGGAATGGGTGAAGTTCAGGTCGCTGTGAAGCAGGGTGGTCACTATCTAAGCTAACAATCTATTATCAATAATGCATGCACTAAATAACACTTGTTCAAAGTCTTTCAGTCGGTTATGTCTCTATAAAAGTCACACAAATATCAATACTATCAATGAACATTGGATTATACAGGCCTTAGGTCAAGGGTCTTGACCACTATAATACAGTGTTTGAAGTGTGGATCTGTGCTCACAAGAATCTCCGATATGTGGCATTTGTTATTGATAGACAACGATATACTGCAGTAGGGGTCTAATGTTAGTTGGGGATCTGCTAGGTGGGCATCATGGCGTGGTCAGTGGTCTGGCACATTAAGAGAATACCTTGCAGGGACACAGGGTCAGAATGGCAGTAAGTTTCCACTGGCGAGGGTGCGTGGGCAAGGACACGTTTGTGGAGATGAACGAGCCATGTGCTTGGTTCAGGCAGGTTCACTTGCAGGACCATGATCTCAGAGAGTGATGCGTTACATTTATTAGCTGTTGCAAATACCTCTGGAGTTTTCCAGTCAGAGTGGGAACTAGGCTGTGGGCCATGTGCTCTGCGCGCTGTACTATCGCAGTGAGGCCTGGTCACCAAAATGGAGTGGAAAGGGGGTACAAAAATGGATGCCCCGTGTCCTTTAACATCACATAAGGGCAAGGGACGGGCGCAAACGGCCAAGGTGCCGAACAGCATGTACACTTAAAAAGGTATCCCACGCCCAGGGGCCATCGCTCACATGGCCTCCTCAGACCCTGTGTCTCCAGGCAGGCCTCCCCTCAGGTAGGCCGCACCCCTGCAATCCACATAAGTGTGTCTCCATTCAGCAGTCTTCCTGTGCCTTATCTGCACGCCCCAGGCCCATCCATCCCACCCCATCTATCAAAGGCGGTTCGCACCCGGGGATGAGCGCTGGCATGGGGGGCTGTGACGGGCGCAAACGGCCAAGGTGCCAAACGGCATGTACACTTCAAAAGGTATCCCACGCCCAGGGGCCATCACTCACATGGCCTCCTCAGACCCCATGTCTCCAGGCAGGCCTCCCCTGAGGCAGGCCGCCCCCCTGCAATACCACGACATACACACGTCATTCATTCACAAACACACCCCTGTTTCTAATACTTTATAAACCACTTGATATGTCTCATGAGAAAATCTTTGTGCTTTGCAAGTCAACTCCTGAACCTTCTACCTGAGAAGCACTGAGATCTATGCTAATCTGCTCGTCGCCGTGCTATCTGTGACCGCTTCGAGCAACCTCGTCAGTGTGCTACCTGTGGCCATCTATCTGTTCTCCTGCAACATACTGCTCGGCCTGCTGAATCCAACTGTTTGTTGGTCAAGGTAAGGCCATGTATCCTAGGCATATTTCGGTCATTTTTACATTTCAATCTATTTGCTATTACAGTACCCAATAGAGCTATGGTCATTGGTCTCATTGCTATTGACTTGAGTTTCAATTGTTATGCTATCAATACATCTATTTATTTTCATCTGTGTCAATTGTCATCGAATTGCATCCTTCGGGGGTCCAGTCGATAATGTAAGCATGGTTCCTTTTCGTGCAAGACAAAACAGAAATTTCTGTAATTTATGCAAATACTAAGCCGCACATGATGAACTGGTATAGTTCCGGCGACCAAAACAAACCTTGCATTGAGCATGGTATGGTTCATTTACTTTTTTATGACATTTTTATTCATCAAGGTTTTATAATAATCTTGAGATTTACTTTTCCGAATTTTCAACAATACCTGCCTGTTCGATTAGCGGTTGCCCTTCGAAGACCATTGCTAAAATCTGAAGGCACTACAATGCATGTATTCCCGAAAACTGTTGATCGAATAAGAGAATGGGTCAGACATTGCGGATATCCACTGGATGAGCTGGAAAGTAGAGTCCAACAAGTCTTTGAGGACAAGAGGGGTGATCGATACCGCATCTGCAGCCGGCACTTTCCCTCGAACATGTACACCACATCTTGGGTAACAAAGAACAACAAATGGCGATCGACACGAAAATTGCTTGCAAACGCTATTCCCACTCTATTCATCCACAATCCGCCACTGGTGAGTCAAGTGTCCGTTTTTAGCTTTAGGCCTTGCAGTAGTGTTTAGGTAGCCGAATGGATTCATTGATATTTTAGATGTCGTTTCCAATTTGTAATACTTTCGACATTGATATGAGTGTATAGCTTTTTGAATAATGACATTTATCCATATATATTTAGATTTCATAACCCACAAACAAAATCTGTATATGGGCACAGGGAACTGAGCTATATTGCGCATTAC
The DNA here is from genome assembly GCF_040938575.1 of Ambystoma mexicanum. Classification (NCBI taxonomy): domain Eukaryota; kingdom Metazoa; phylum Chordata; class Amphibia; order Caudata; family Ambystomatidae; genus Ambystoma; species Ambystoma mexicanum. Next base: position 961,079,265 of record NC_090921.1, on the reverse strand, counting down.
TCAAGTATTCTGTCTCCTTACATGGCAATTTTAAATATTGGCATTTCATTATCAAACAATTTACCTTTACAACTTCTTGACTATCCCTTGAATCTGAAGCAAGAACATTCTACTTCCGTCACGTGCTCGCAGTTATCAACCACTTCTAGTGCGTATCATGTAATCATACTTGGCTATTCCGCTACAGACTTGTTTTATGCAAGTAATAGTTTGTATGCATCATGTGATTATTTTACCAATTGTTTGGTTAGTGCTTTGCAATTGATATACACCTTAGTTGTCGTCCCCTGGTGTTTGTTTTCAGTTATAATTAGTGTTATCCATACTAATGCAAGTACTGTCTTTCAGGGAGATGCTGAAGCGTCCACCACATTGACAACAGCCCTAGATGTTCTTCAGCAGCCCGAGGTATGGGTACTGACAGCTCAACTGACCGTGATCATCAGGACTGGAACACTTGTCGTTTGATTGTTCTACACCATGTTTCATTTGTGGTTAGCCATTGATATCTACCTGTGCGGTCGACCCCAAGCGTGTGTTGTGTTTTCAATATTGTAATCCTTACTAATGCAAATACTATGTTTCAGGCTGTTGTTGAATCGTCAACCCACGCACTTGATGCGGAGCCTGACATTCAAGTAATTCCGGTGGAAGCGGGACCATGCGGATACGAATCGGCGCAACAGCTTTCGGAAGTGCGCACCATATTGACAACAGCCCTAGATATTCCCATGAGGTATGGATACTGACAGCTCAATCGAGCATCGGTCATATAACGTGATTCCATTTGCTATACTTTCTTCCCTATTAATGCAAGTACTGTGTTTCAGGGAGATGATGGAGCGTCCACTACAATCACAAGATCACATTTAGATGATGCATATGTAAAGAAATCGGAGAAATAAGTCGATTAAATCTGATGATTTTTAAATATTCCTTGATTCTTTTAGATAATGCATCATTTGTGGTTAACTCTTTATATGTACCTGTGCCGTCGACCCCAAGTGTGTGTTATGTTTACGATATTGAAAACCATACTAACGCAAGTACTGTTTTTCAGGGAGCTGCTGATGCCTCCTCTTTAATACAATCATTTGTGGCTGTCCATGTAGAGCCAGAGGTATGTATACTGACATCTCCATCGAACTAGGTCATCAGAGGTCGAATACTTGTCGTTTGATTGTTCCACACAATGTTTAAATCGTGTTTGGCTATTGAGATGTACATGTGTGTTCGTCCTCACGTGAGTTTTAAGCTAACAATATTTTGATACACAGTAATGGAAATACTATGTTTCAGGGAGTCGATGGAGCTTCATTCCGTGCTGTCTATGCGGATACAGAAAATATAGTCGTTGCAGCGCAAGAGGAAGGGGAGACATGCGGATACGTATCAGAGCAACAGCGTGCAGATGTTGAAGGTCGAGTCAAAAAAGTTGTAAAGAAAAGAAACCAAAATAAGGTTAGTTACAAACAGTTCAGAACTTTAGAAATTATTTTGTGCTGGGGACTATTTTATGTTTTTTCCAGTAAATTGTACTATTCTTGTGTTTAAACTGAACATCCCTTTTCCAATCTGTCCTCTAGTTACCCGTGGGTCTACGAACTATACATACACAGACAGTGAAGCGAATGAGAGATGTTGCTTGCCAGACCATTTACACTATGGAGGCTATGGAGGAACTATTAATTCAGACGCGGCGTGTTGAGACTCGGGATGCTCATGTCCAATGGCCAGAACATGAAATGAATGTGTCCGGAGAATCCAGCAAAGTTTTATTGGACCATTGCTACAGTACGACCGCATCGCCGCAACAACATGATACTGGAAGTATTGAAGATAGCTCTTAACTAGTCGCAAATCAATTCACACAATCTACACCCGCCAAAAAATTGCCACCAAAAAAACTGTCGACATTGTTGTGTTCTCCCATCAATGTTGAGGTAGCAGATATTGAAATGACAGAGAATGAACCAGCAGCAGTATTCACCGACGCATCAGAACTTGATAGCAGCGATATTTCTTTCAAATGTGGTGATATGTCCTCAACGTCACAGGCCGAATCAACTTTGATGCAGCATGACAGTCTAATGAAAGAGGGCAAATACATAGTATTCGACAGTTGTTTGATGGATATTATAAGTATGCTGAAATGTGGGCATTCCGTCAGAGGGAAAGTATGTAGGAAGACATTGATTCATGTGACTCGTCAAAAACAAGGCAGTAACGTCACAATACATGCCGCCTGTAGATTACATCATACGTTCTCATGGTCTGCACAACCAATGCTGGGGAAACTGCCAGCAGGCAATCTACTGTGTGCAGCTGCATCACTTTTTAGTGGCTCCAAATTTAGAAAGTTAGAGTCTTTCTTTCAGTTTGTGGGACTCCATTTCATTTCAAAAACGCAGTACTACAAATACCAACATGATTATCTGTTTCCGGCCATTAGTGATGCCTGGAAAATTGAACAATTGTCTCTAGCAAGTACAATCGAAGGCAAACGATTCAGGCTAGCCGGCGATGGACAGTGCGACAGCCCTGGATTTTCTGCCACGTACTGCACCTACCACTTTCAGGACATGGATAGTAAAAAAATTGTGAGTTTGGTGGTTGTGCAAGTAACACAATGTACATCCTCAGTGGCCATGGAGAAACTAGGATTTATAAAATCAGTGGAATATCTACAATCGAGGGGAATGCACATTGACCTCATAGCCACGGACAGACACGTTTCAATTGCCAAGACAATGAGAGAGCAGTTCCCACATATTAAACATCAATTTGACGTATGGCATCTTGCTAAATCAATCAATAAGAAAATCTCGGCTGTAGGGAAAAAAAAAGGTTTGGAAAGTATTTCAGAGTGGTCCCAGTCTATCTGCAACCATCTTTGGTGGAGCTCCAAAACTTGTGAAGGGTCAGTGGAAATACTACTTGGAAAATGGCGGTCACTGATGCACCACGGTACCAACGTGCACCACTGGTCAGAAAACCTACATTTCCACCAATGTGAACATGGCCCTTTATCCCCAGTGGAGGCACGGAAGAAGTGATTGAATCCATCTTCACTGACACAACGCCATTGAGAAGATTGTTTTCGATAAAACTCTATCAAGAGATTTGAGGGGACTGACAGAATTCTGTCACACAGGAGGTTTGGAGGTGTTCCACAATATGTGCCTAAAGTACAGGCCAAAGCGCTTGCATTTCACCATACAGGGCATGAGACATAGGACTCTACTTGCCGTCTTGGCCCATAACGAGAATCCCGGCCGTGAACAATCTAGGACTAAGGGTAATGTAAGGATGCCTCACTACACTAAGGCCTTTTCAAAAAAAAGTAAGCAATGGGTGATCAAACCAGTCGATGAGGAAATGGAGTTCGACTTTGTCAAAAGACTTATTGTTGCTGTATTAGAGAAGCACAGATATGGAATTTTGAACGTTTCTGTGCAGAGCACTGAACCATTGCCACCCAACATTGCCACTGTGCCATGTCCACCCAAAGGAGAACTGGTTGTGAAGTACAAATCCCGGTTTAAATTATTGTAATACGATTGTCTTTTTGTAAATAAATGTTATTGTACAGTGTGCATACAAAGTACGCTAACCCTAACCCCTACCTTCACCATCCTGGGTGCCGAACTACCTAGGTGTCATCTTTGAATTCTCCCTCTATTCACCTCATATTGCTGACCTCGTCTATTTGTGTATGTATATATTTTTGTTGATGTAACTAATTTTCGCAATCTCTTATAAATGTTGGGCACTGTTAACCGAGGGGTGGCTTGCGTATTGCAAATAATGAAACAAACAATCAATAAATCTCACTTTCAAATCAAGTGCTCGGGTACTTTATACTTTCACCTGACCTTCCACAAAAAATTAAACGTCTCAATAGTTATGGTTCTTTGGGGCTTCAAAGCTTGCAGACAACGAGGACAACATTGGGGCCTTAGAACGCGCCAAGCGAGCCGTTGCAGATGAGAGAGAAGCCAGTTCGCATTTGCACATTGAGGCGAACTACATAGATGGATTTGAAACTTCAAGTTCTCACAGATGGCTTTACTACGGGATATTGCAAAGAAAGAATGTATGCTCATTTCTAGTGAAGGCCAGCGGCTTTGATTTTCAGCTTGTGCCCTGAAGAGGCCCACAACTCACACTGGCAGTATAAGGTTCTATTGTTTTTTGACCTTGAGAGACAGGGACCATGCTGAAAGCACTTCATTTGAAGGGGGGGTTAGGGGTGCAATAACGTTTGAGACGATAAGGCAGAAAATTCTTAAACTAGACCGAGTTTCATGTTAGTTCAGTATACGAAAAATCGTTGTCAAGAGCACAGTGGGATTTACGGACTGCATTACGCAGAGACACAATGGAAATTGCAAATATAATGTAAGTAACTCTTTAGACGCTTTTATACCTGCATGAAGAATTAATGAAAGGATGCATGAATAAACGATTGAATGCAGAGCTTTGAAAATGTTTGTGGTATCGTCCTTGTAGCGAGCACATGGGCATGCAGGTCCACATTCCACACGCATGTAGACAAAAAGTCGCTTCTCATTGTGTACCAACCTCGATTTATTTAGTTAGTTTTCGCATTGATTTTAGAGCCGAACATACTCCATTGCACTATACTTGAAAGCAAATAGTTTCAGCTCGGCCGTAATAAATAAAATGAATAATATTAATAAAGATCGTCTGACGAGACTAATTATACATTTTATGTTTTCAAAATAGGTACATACTCCCGTTTTGCCCATGCCACCAGTTTCAGACACCGGCAGATGGTTTTTTTAACCGCCAACTGCAGCTTAATGTAAACAACTGCACAATCCTGATGATTTTATGGGACGATCGCCAAGGGCCCATATGCCCTTACACGGTACTGGCGGCTAGAAGCAACCTATCAAATTTTAAACTGGCCTAGTGCCTACTTGATGGAACAGCCTTGCGGTTCAACGTGCGACAAAAGTGCCTCTTTGAACGAAAAGCAACACCCTGTGTACCATAAAGGAACAGTGCGTGACTCACGATAAAATTCTAAGGATTTGCGGATAGAGATAAAAGAAAATAAATGACTTTCGGAGTTCATATGTCAATTCCTGAATGTTCTATAAACATTTAATGTCAAATAAATGTACTTTACCAAATTTACCGTGTTGCTGTTTGATTTTAAAGTACAGCTTCATATTCCGAATTGTGGCACGCTGTGTTGTGAGCTGATCTGTGTTGGTTTCTGGGTTCTGTGTGAAGTCGCGTAGAAGACGACTGGGCGCGTTTGCCTACGCAGCACAGTAACGTCACGGAGAGAGGCGGGGAATATGAATGTTTTGATAATGTCAGGCTCATGGGCGGGGGATATGATTTAGTGCCGCAAAAGCAGGTCAGCCAGGGCGATGGGGGAAATGATAGGATTAGCACAAAATGGCTGCTCCCTGGTGCCTGTTTTCGCGTGCGTTTAATGGACGAAAACTCGGGTAAGGTCCATAGGAAGTTTTTCTAAAATCGAGCGATTTAGGCTTAAAAACACATGGCCGACCCATAGGGGCAATAAAAATTTTTGACCGAACCATTCCTTTAAATAGAAAAAAAAAAGCACCGAGATGTTCTACCATTGATTTGTTGCACAAAACTAGGTTGCATACTATCAACCTTTTTATTTAACTTATCTGTGCAACCTGAAGTGGGAGTTCTACCCATCTCGATAAACAGTTGGGTAATTCCTAGTCTAAAATGTTGTATGCCGACGACCTGTTCATTGTTCTCACAGACCCACAATCAAACCTCTTCTTCCAGTTTCAGTGGAATTGATATGAGTTGCTGAATTTATATCCCCCCCAAATATATTGACTTTGAGAATTTGATACTTGCAATAAGGGGCAAAATAATCGTTATATGTCATAATTGCGATTTTTGTAGGTCACCTTACCAAAAGACTGATTTTTTCCAGCTGATTTTAGGCGGCCTACAAAAATCAAAATAATTACATTTTTTTCACCTCCCCACCCGCGCTGCCCAGATTTAATGCAAATCAGCCCCCCCCCCACCCAAACTCCCCTCCCTCGGGCCCTGGTGGCTCCCTGCCCTCCCAACATCCCCCCCACCAAAACACACACGCACATACACATAGCCACTTACCTGTTCTCCGTCAAAGCCGCTTCCAGGTCCTGGCCTGCCCGCCAGCCCCTGCGCATACTCGTTTGCGTCGCAGGGCCGGACAGATTTAGAAAGACCGCTCTGTGCATATCTTGACCCAAGACCAAAATAATGACTACAAAACATGTACTTTATCTCCGTTACTGTACACATTAAGTTGGTTACTCCCTATGGTTAATTCAGATTGAGGTTAAAAACATGTGCTAAGGAGGCTGCATACACATTCTAAAGAAAATCTAACGCATGAGTGCAAAGCAAGCCAGCTTTTGTTTTCCAGATAGTCTGAGATGACATTGTACCTCCAGTTTGCAGAACTTATATTATTGGTTTCTCTATGTGGTATAAACAACCCTAGATAAACCACAGGTTTAGGTGGACTAAAGGTTCCATTTCAGAATAACAGCTGAACCAGTACAACATCTAATATTTGAAAACATGCAATAATGAGGGGGAATTGTATGCTTGTATGCTGTTATGACGAACATTCAACAGCAATGATGGATCAAAAAAAATACATTGGAAAGCTTGGCAAATGGCTGGTAAACCTAAGGTTAACAATGTGTTTGTGAAAGACTGAATGTTGACTTCCGAAGTTTCAATGTAATTGCAAAGTTATAAGAAAGAGTAAACTCAAAAGAGATTTACAACACTTAGCTTGATATTACACTTAAGCCTCCCACTGCTCGGAATATACAAACTTGCATAAACGTGCCTCATATAAGCTTCCATGTTGTACAAACAAACAACGGCAACCCCTTCAGGTGCCACATTATCTTAATCATGCAAACAGAAATTTAGAACATGTTCGTCTTATTTCAGAAAAAGAGGTTAATAATTTGTTCAAGTCTGCAGGATATAAGATCTACTTGAACTTGGGTTACGCAATGCAATCGTCTTTAGTGGACATAACTTTGCACAGTGCATGGTTCAAAAGGTTAGATGAGGAGGAGCTAGCTCCTCGCCGTTTGGCTTCATATAGTAGGAGTAAACTACCACTGGAGAACAAGGAGCGAGTATAAAGCGCACTGCAAATCCAACTTCCACATGAAGGGCATACTTTAATATGTTTTTGTCCACATTTAAATGGGTCGTAATTATTTTTGTCAAAAGGTATAGTGAGCTAAAGCGTGGCTGCTGACTCTAAAGAGGGTACCTTCCCAAAGAACAGGCCATGTAGCCAGGTTCGTTCTCGCAGAGGGGCACCCATGACTATTTTTTTTATTTACATCCTGAAACATTCAAAGTTAATGTCACATATGCATGTTTTCAAGGTACTAGACGGCCTTGGTGGAAGCCAAAAAGGAAACTACTGGTAACTGTTGGTTTTAAACTACCCAGGCTCTCCTAGGGTAGAAGTAGAAGCTAAATAGTCTCCAACCATGCGGTATGTTCTAATGGAAATTGTTGCCACTTGTTGGGAGATATGTTCACATGTTTTGGTATTGGGTGCGACTGAAAAAATTTCAAAAGAAATACTTCAACATATAGAACACATATGGGGCAATGTACTACTTCGAACTCCCGTGGTATCAATTGGTTTTATACCTCATATGATTGAAGAATGTCCCCAGTAACGAAATGAGGAATCATCATGATTTATGGACTAGAATGTATCTTAAAAGATAGAGGAGAATCCAGACAATCATTTTAAACATCCAGAGAAAACATTGAACACATATGAAGTTATGAGGAACTTCTTTAAAGTCTTGCATCCTCTCACATGACTGTTAAGATTATCTTTCTAAATGTGCATTATGATGTTGCTCCTCATCCCTTTTCCCTATAACCAACCTCCGCTCGGAATTGCACTCTTAACCCCTGTCCTTTCACTCAGAACTCATTTGCACATATCACACAACCCCAATCCCAAGTTCTCCAACCTCATTGCGATTGCTGGTCTCTCCATCCCTGCCCTTTTTTCCCACTAAGTCCCAAGGCACTCACAGGGGGGTCACTCTTTTTCCTCGTGCCCCAGAGGTTGCCTTACTATGTCTCATGCTCACTTTCCCACCCCACTAAACCCCATCCCATGTACTCATCCATCACGAGAAGCACATGCCCACTGTGCCACTTATCCCCTTATCCCCTTGTCTCCCAGATGTGGGCGCTTAGTAGTCTTCCAGCAAATGCACAATACTGTACACACTTGAAGGGTATGCCATGTAGGAAAGCCTCACTGCAACTACCCAAAAACCACGCTCCAACACTTGCCGGCCTCACAGGTGGTTCCTGTGTTGTGGGTGAGCTCTCCATCGCCATTATCCACCACCTGCTGCTGGTTCATGCCCCTCTGACCACACTTGTGAGTGTTCCATCTAGGATTTCTCGTAGGAATCCCACCCCAAACTGAGACAGCCTTTCCTACCCCCCCCCTTTTGGACACTATCTATATAGATTCTACCAGTGAATACCTCTTCTCAACAACAGCCCATCCCATTTCGGTCTTGTGTAACAAAGTGGACCTCCAGTACTTCAGGTAAGTTACAGGTTCCTTTATTGTCCATGTCCAGTACTCTTCCTCAAGACACAGGGATGGTAGGGGACACAAGATGACAATGGAAAACACCGGGCTCACCCCCACACCCATCTTCTCAGCTCACTCTTCTCCTCTAACTCCAACCGTCACTCTCAGAACCCTGCACACCAACATTCCACCTCAACATTCCAAGAGATGATGTCACACTGAAAGCAGATTACTACACATCTCCCCCCCCTTAGAAACACAAAAGCCAAATACTACGCCAACGCTTTCCAGGGAAGACAAAAAGGAATGACAAGGTATTGTGACCAGCACGGGACCTTAACACCCCAAGACACCACGCTACCAGAAATGCCACAACACAGCGGCCGCCTATGTGTAGAACCTCTGGCAAAACCAAAACGGAAATCCAACAAAAGGACAGCATTAACTGGACACCAACGGACCAAGAAGGAAATGTTTTCCAACGGCATGCAACCAAAACAAGACAACACCACCCCCTCGGTCACACCTCGAGGCCACAAAAAATAAAAAACAAGCACTTACGCCAGTCCCGAGCTGCCCCTCAGGACCTAGGGCTGCCACCCCTAGCCAAACTATTGTTAGTTAACACTAACACAACTAATGCCTAACCAACCTAGCCACCTTAGCACAAATCACCTTCCACTTCGGTCTGCCACCCCAAAGTCTCAGAGCTGCCCCTCCAAGCGCTAACCAACCGCCCCCAAAGGAAGCAACAACAAATGCCAACAAACCGAGGGACCACTTAAACCACTTTGACAACAGTATGGGGAAGAACCACAACACCACGCTGCTACTCTGCATAAAACCGTTGGCCATTCCCTCTAACCACAAAATCCATTTCAAACACACCAGGAGACAACCTGACATACCATACATGGAATCAGGAAGCACACTGGCAAAGCAAAATATACAACACCACCTCGTCCAATATGATACACTCAACTCAGGCATAGCGATCAAATCATAGATAACAACGCTATGTATCACTACAGCAACAACTGTCCTGAGTATAAACTCCGTCAAAAGTGACTTACCCTGATTAAAGCAGATTACTACAAGAAGCTAAATTGGGTCTCAAAACACTACCATGAACCGTTTGCTTCTAGTCCTCACTCTTTGTGCAGCTATGGAAACATCAACCATGTCCCAAAATACAAGGATTGAAGTGCAGTGTGAGTCGCTCCCTAAAGTCCCCTCATTCAGTCTTTCACAGTGCTATAGGAACTACACATCCAAGCAACAAAGTTTATTCCTTGCATTCATTTTGTGCACATGGCTATACAAGCTTCGGCTCTTGCTTGGAACAAATTTGCTCCCCACATTACATTTTCCTAAATTCCCAGGGTTAATCCGCTAGCTCTGTAGTCTGGCTCTCAGTTTTCTTTGCTCTTTGGAAAACCCAGTCAGGATACGTCAGGAAGTTGAAGCACTCAAGTCCCTTCTTTGACTAGGACCACGCCAGGAAGTGGCGATTCCAGCAGGCTGCAGTTTTTTCTCACTACGTTGACCTTGTGGTGACCGCAAGGAGGGCGAATTCGCCTCAGATGTACATCCCATAATCCACCCTCTGAACGCCTGCACCACACTTGTATGGTATTCCAGGCCCTGGTCAATTAGCATTTCTATTACGCTGTACCACAGAACATTACTGGACCATTAAAATCAAATTTTACACAAAAAAAAAAAAATCACAACGTGGTTCCTTCTACCTGGCTGAGGTCAGTTGATTACAGCAGGCGCAATAGTTAGGTAGGTGAGGCAACCCATTAAAAATGTATCAGTGTGCAACATGCGTAACCAACATGCCTAACCAATCATATGGATAAATACTAATAATTTGTTTAGAAGCATTACCTATACTTGCGATCCACAACGCTACAATGTATTCCCCTTAGAATACACCTCAAACCATGGTACCACACACCAAAGATACTGTCATCTCTGAAAGCATTTCCTGTGAAACAAACACTTCAGAGACGCATACCCGGAAGGATTTGGCATCACATGAGAAAACAGATCTATTAAAATGCTCGACGCAGGTACGTCAGCTTTGTAATGAGGTAACATATGTAGTGAGTGTTTCAGCATCCGACAATACTTCTGCACAAATAATCTCAGTTGCTTGTGCTGAAATACTTACAACGCTTAAAAGGATTAAAATGCCTGACCCCATATCAGCAACTAGAGAATTTAAGACCTGAAAGCACAGCATCCCGAATTTCAACTTACTGCTAAGTGAAATCTGTTTGCCCTACATGGTAAAGATTTAACGCAACCATTTAGTCAAACAATCATTGAAATGTGTCCTTTACACTTGAAAACTGATGCATTGCCCAATTCTTTTCGTTCATTATGGTTAATGAGAAAAATATTGGACGCTCTTAAATAAAAAAGGTCTGATGCTCAACACAAAGATTCTCCTACTGCTAAGCCGATGTGCAAGATAGTTTATCCAGGTTAAAAACAAAAAAGGTCTCAGGCCAAGCGAATGTTGATTTCTCTCCAGCAGCGAGATCATATCTCGCCGTGCCTCAGACATCTCCCTGCCCAGCAGAATACCTAGCGTCGCTTGTTAAACACAAATGTTGAGCCACTGCTACTTTTCACGTGAAGTAATGTGAGCTTGAAAAAATGTCAGCTATATTTTTAGAACGTTTCTGGGGAAGAGATTAACGTTGATAATTGGGTTGGTTTTGCAACAACCAAACCCAATATATAAAACAAGAAAGAGCAATGCGAATAGGTCTGAAAAAAAGACCAGATCCCTATGTTGGGCTGTGTCCCTCTGTGGGGCCCAAAGTGATATTCCAAAAGCTGTGATAAACTCTAAGGACCAGGCCTTAATAATTTTCAAGTTTAACGGGTCCTCCTATGGAGGTTGGGAAGGGAGGCGGTGGAGGTGCAACAGTTCCCGTACGGCTACAACGATTCTTCTCTTCCATTCTGCAATTGCATATTTTCTTTCAGACTATCCCAAAAAGAGGGGGATGGACAAAGGCAATTGCTAGATGCAGTGGGTTAATCAGATGAAGTTCTGCACCACCCTCTCAAATTGGTATGCAGGAACCCTAAAACAAGAGTCAGTCGAGCCAACAATTGCAGACTTTGGGGGCAAATACAGTGTACTTGATGGGGAATGGTTGCGATTACACAGAGAGAAGGGCAGCATTGTGGATGGAGGACAATATAATTTGAGCAAGTGAGCCAAACCAACGCATCATCATCAGGTCATACCAGAAACGATTGGCTAAACACTACAAATGTCTTGCATGCAGAGTCCACCGGCACTAGCCATGTTACCCTAAAATTGGGTAGAAATGTTTTTCTGTGCAGAAGGCATATGACCCATCAGTGTGGCATAGCAGTTTGTGCTGGGGCACGCTTTCTGGGTGGTTCTTTCACCGATTTGCAAAAGAGTTTCCCTTTTCTGTAACAGAATATATGGGATGAAAAAATTATGGAAAGAAGAACATGCCAAACATATTTGGGTCGTAGGGTTTCTATTGTGTCAGGTCATAAGAAATGCAAACACTTCCTGGAGGTGAGCTATACAAAACGCAGAACTAAAATGGAAATTAACTCAATTTATTTTAGCATGCTAAGACTTTTTCTTCCACTTGTCTAGTGGCATAATATGTAACTAGTACACCTACATATAAATATTACAGGAATTGTCACACCGTACTTCAGATTAATAAACTGATGCCCGCCGTTACTCCCCAACCCTGTCCCCAACACCATCCACACCCACCCTGCACAAGCACCGGCTTGCTTGCAAACGAACACACACAAAAAATAATGAAAAAATAAAAAATAACGCAGGTACATGTTGATAGAGAGCACATAGGCAGTCATGCAGCCACAGAGAAGAGCAAATGGTAAAAAAGATACAGCTTTGCACTTTTCAGACGTTGGAAACTGGGCTGTAATGGCAGAAACAGTTGCCATGTATTAGTGGGAAGAAAGAAGAGCAGGATGTGGGGTAGGTAAGGAGAAAGATGGGACTTTGCCTCTATAGAAGAGAAGGTATCATGTCTAATCCATCAACTACTCTGCTTCCACCTCCTTTCCAACCTTCAACCGCTCTCCCTCGAATCCCCTCTCAAATCTCTATGGGTTGCACGCGCGTGTCACCAGTAGAGATGCCAAAATACATTTCTTGCATACAAGATACCAAACATCCCCTCACTTCCAACAGCAGACTGTTTACACTGTGTTCTGTGGGGTACATTTATCAGCCCAGCAGAACTCCCCTACATCACCAAACTGCATTTTCAGCAGTTACCAGCAGGCCCGGCCCTGTTGAGCACCATTGTCTTGCACCAAAACTGCGTTTTTGCAGTCACCAAAATAATGGCTGTGCTGTCTTTACCAGACAAATCTGGGGTGAGAAGGAACATGGAATACCCAGAGAATGGCTACCAGTGTTTTCCTTATGTGCACCAAAGAAAAGAATTGAAAGGCAGCGCTGCTATGCTGCCAGCTCAAAACTTCCCACTGAAAAACAAAATGTTCCGCATCCCAGAAAATGACTGCGCACAGATGCTCTTTTTTATCTTTTCAACATTATCCCAGTTGGTTCCAGTAAGACATTCATGTACACTCCTATTCAGGGTGTAAACCAGCAAATGGGGGCATTCCTCACTGAATAGCATGTTGTGTCAGACAAATATCTGTGAAAGAACACACTCCAAGCCACATGGAAAACGCTTTACTTTTTGAAACAAAATAACCCAGACAAACCCTTCATAAGGCCATCTCTCTTTGCTTATGTCAGTTTCAATGGACCCTTGCCTTGGACAGATTCCTGTACAGTAGAAACATATTTCTTTCTATTGGTTAAGGGACAGAAAAATAAAATTACTGTGAAGCCAGCAGAACAGGGGTGACAGGCCCTGGCTTCAAAAGGCCCTGCCTTTCCTGGGAACAGGATCATCTTTCCCCAAATGGACCAGCCCCCTGGAAACTATGAATGGGCCAATGGGAGGTATCTTGCACCCTCGTCAGACGAAGCAGCACTGCTCCAGCATGAAACAATGGACTGCTAGTACACATAGGTGTGAATTCCTGGTGACAACTCCCCTCAACTCAAGCTGAAGGGCTTCAAAGGTGAACCCATGACGACACTCGGCTAAACTGACCAGAGCCTGACATTTTCCTGTGGCCTGGAAAGGAATGTCCATATTTGGAACACAAAGCCAGCCCAGTTGATTTCAGAGACTATGCAGCTTATGTCATTTATTTCAGTAACCAAGACATATTAATGTGAAATAATGGCCATTTAAATGTCATGTTTGTGCCATTAAAATAAGACTAGGTTTTTCTAGCATGTTGGAGATGCAAACCCCAGGAAAATGAATTCTGGGGAAAACATACATGGTACAACTTTGAAAATTAATGAGAACAGGACCAGTGATGATATGTATACATATATAAAATTGTAGACTTTTAGGTGAACTATTTTCCATGGAAATGGTGAAAGATTACCAGAATGAATAAACAGCATCATACCGTCTTGGGATTTGGATCAGCATGCGTCTTGTAAGATGTATAGTCTGCCAATATTAGTTTCCTGACGATGAGATTTGTAAATATGAGTGTTCTGTTCCAGAACTGATTTTGGCAAACGTAATTTTGACAGAACAAAGCACATTGTAAAAACACCCACCATAAAACTGAGTCACCTACTTCATTCCAATCTGCTTCCAGGGAGGAGGCGACATCCACAGGTTGACCTATCCGATTCTAAGAGGTGTGTCCAGCTTGAGCCAGTCCCATAGTAAAATCCTCGGATGTCATGCTCCTTATATAAAGGGGAGGCATGAGAGCTCTGGACTCTTGACTTTTCCAGCTCCATTGCATCCAGAGATCAAGACATGCCAGATTCACCCTGCAAGATTCCAGATTCAACTGCCAGGGCCAAGCTAGCTGACCCTATCCAGGCAGAACCACTGATCTAGAAAAAACCCACAAAAATCCCAATAATGCAGGTAGAAAGGGGGAAAAGCTGTGGTATCATTTTGGGAGTATCCTATGACTAGACCAGCTTTTGCCCCGCTACCCGCTTGCCCAGCTGATCCACCTCGCTGCCCAGTGACAAGACAAGGCCCACACGTCGCCTTCTAGGAGAGCCTGCTGCTGTGTGCAGGGACCAGATCTTGCCTCGCTGTACAGAAACCCGGTCCACTGTCCAGGCAGTGCTTGTTGCAAGTATTTCCCTTCCCCAGCAACCACAAACTGCATCCCTTGCTTTGTTACCTCGTATTATGTCCAATCCCAGCGAGATACTATAACTGTCCTAGCAAAAATCATTAAAACTGTTTGAATCCTCTGTGTACCTTATTTTTAGGAAAATCTGTAGTGATCTCCAAGTGTTAGTGCCATTCTTTCCAACACATTTCAGTTCTTGTGTAAGTCCATAGTACTTTTTTGAATACATTAATTCTCTCATAAAGAGGCACAGCGTGATGGGGTTCAAACTGCAGCTTAACCCTTTTTCACAGGCAGAGTCCCTCTTTTCTAGCCACTAAAATCTATCAGTCAAACTTGTAATTTCCTTTTCAAACCGAGTTGTCCCGTGAAATTATTCCAGTTTAAAAACCGAGTTTTCCTTTCCCGTTAAGGATCTCATCCTGTCATCCATTCAGAGTTACCCTTTCACTTTAATATTATACCTATGACGTGCATTTGTCCCTTAGCATCAAAATCGCATTCCGATTTTGTCTGTTTAACCCATTTTTCAAGCTATTTTTTCATTATAAACCTGTGAAAAGAAGCTAATGCAATTTCTCCACGTGCGATTTGGCTGCATTGTATTTTTCCTTCTGAATCGATTTTCTGAACTGTATGCCCGTTGTTAGTACATTGCTAGTATTTACATCTTTGATACTGCTATACTCATTTCGACCTCATTCATTCAACTGCACATGTAAAATAGGTATTTAGCAATTCAGAGTGCTATTTTGCTCATTTTTCTAAGGTTTTCAACACAATTTTGCCTCCCATTCAGTGGGGGGAGGGGGGGGAAGAGGTCGGATTTGCATTCTGTTTATTGCCTGGTATCCCTGACTCCTTGTTACTCTTTTCTACCCACAACATTTGGTTAACAGGGGTTTGAAGGAGCGTTGCACGGGGAAATACTAACTGTGGTGCTATCAAAAAACACCTCCTACAAATAAACTTGCTTTTATTCAATTGTGCATTATATATCTGATGTTAACAGGTCAAACTAATTGTGTTCTATCATTTTACAGTGTAACTATCACCACACTGGTGACTGCTGCCCCATATTAAATTTGTGCGATTTTCATTGAAATTTAAAAATATATAAATATTGTATTATACACACCAGCCTGGTTCAGGGTCCATTGTGACCCGGGGTGTCTGTAAAGGTGAGTGCGAGACAGGTTGGGTGCTTTCTCAAATTGAATTCATAGTAAATAATATCTAAGTATTTTGATTGTGTGCTGCATCCCCGGCCAGTAGAAAGGGCCCTGATGTGGAGTGTACCGTGCCTTTGAAATCCTTAACAGTTCACAGATATCGAAAAAACAGATTCATTCACTCACTGATACATTTCAAAGTCAAAACATCTCCTTCGAAAGAAAGACCTTGTACTAACCTTGATTTCCCCTTGTGACACTCCAACCGACCTGATCAGCTCAGCACTCACCCAGCCCCTAACCATTTCTTCTAACCCCTATTTTAGGCTTTTGGCTCAATCAACGTTTCCGCTCCTTTAGGGCGGTACCGATATTAGAACACGCTTATGGCGTTTCCATTAATTGGATTGGTTAATCTGTGGGCTATATGAGCTGGTAAATTGAAGCTGCATACCTGTCACCACCACCACCGTGTTGGGTGTCCTGACCCACGTTTGAGCTATCATGCTGCAACATTTGGTGCTGTGGGCTTAGGAAATCCAAGATGGCCAAAAAGCCCACATGCACGCCAGAATAGGAAAACTGTGCAGTACTGGCATGGAAAACATCATGATGGCCAGAACTTCCCAGAAAATGCACAGGGAAATGCATGAAGAATAGGCTGCCACCCATTTTTGCCTAGGTTGTGAGCACAGGAGGGCACTGCCTAAAACCACCATTGGGCTACCCACACAGTAGCCTGAAACCATTGGGAATGGCAATGCTGATTGCCAAAAGCAACCTAGAACTGTGGGGAATTCATTTTCTTAAATCCCAAAAATGGTTGCATTACCAGTACGCACCACTATCAGAAAGCCGCGTTTTAAAACCACCAGACTTTTGTGTAAAACTGAACAAATGAAACAAAACCAGACCAAGGAAAGACTTGCTAAGAGGTGGATACAATGCAAAACTATACTCTAAAATGACTTCAAGGAAGTAATTATTTAATGTGTATGTAAAAATCGTAATGGACTTAAACTGGGGGACAAAAAGTGACATTTAGCTGAAACCTGGCTTAATGAAACTGAATTCTGCCCGACATCTACCCCCACAGGACTTAAAACCTGCTCAGCCACTCTTCCCCTTGCCAAAAGGAGTTGTCACCTCTCTGATTAGATTAGGGGTGGAGCAGCTACAGGGAGTTGAACAAAGGCCTGTCCTGGGCCCAGGCAGATGGTTTATTGGGGGGATCGTAAATGGCTTCCTTTTGAACAAAGCCCTTCCTTGACTCAGGCAGAAGTTATATTGGGGGCGTCGTAAAAGTGGCTTCCTCTTGGCAGAAACGGGCAGGGGCAGCTCCCTCTGAGGACAGGCTGAGCTTAAAGAAAGTGGATAGACTGGTTTCTCCACCATGTGACCTGGGAAGACACACCCCTGTTGGCCAGAATATGATTTTAAGAAAGATGTATAACTCATGGTGCGGACTTGTCAAAATTATCTAAATGATACCATAATTCTTGTGATTTTTCTGCCCACATTTTAAGAGGTTTTAGGACCAGGTGGTATGATCTGGGGGGTTGCTAGCGGAAAATAGGGTTTCACTCCAAATGTCTGCATGTTAAAAATCTGACACTTCATCAATTAATGTCCATACTCCTTGCGCACATGTGTGTAAATTTGGGTAAATGTCCGATATTGCAAAACCAGTTAAAAAGTGCAAAATGTTGCCATTTCTGAATGCAAGCCACCAGGAAGAGCAGAGTTTGAACAGAGTATACCTCATGTGATATGTGATGGGTGCATGTAATTTTAAACAACTGTGTATCTGTGCAATATGTATTTGAATCAAATATAGATTTGTGGGCAAACTGACCAGGGGAGGATCCTCTGACCCATAAAACCTACAGCATCACTCTGACTCACATTTCCTTCCCCCAATCATGGGAGAGGTGAGAATTGGGCCACTGACAAGTAGAGAGGGGCAGGCTTAGCTAGGCCCAGGCACACACCCATTTTCAAAAACACATAAAAAGAGACTGCTGGGACAGGTAGAGACATTCAATTCCATTTGCTGCGGAGCATGCTGACCGACGACTTCACATCCAGAGATCCTACACTTCCAAGCTAAACAGAGACTACAGAACTTTGAACCAAGAAGGCCCACTGCAAGAAAAAGTATTTGTCAGCAGGCCCAAAATCATTTGCAGACTATTCACAGCCGGGCTGAGCTGTTGATTCTGGCCTGAAACCCTGCGCCAGAAAGATCCAGAAGCAGTGCTGTACCCAGAGAAAGCAGAGCAGTATCCAGAACCAGAGGCCAGAGATCCAGAGTGACCCAGACCGCTGTTAGCAGAACCAGAGAGCTGACCCAGATCACTGTGAAGTGCCGAGACCAGAACCGGAGTCCAGTCCAAAACCTGACCAGATCCGTGGCGAGGCCTATTTCAAAAATATATTGTGAGTACCTAGCAGAACTGTGCAGAACCAATCTCTTAGTTAAAATAATCTAATCCAAACTATTTTAATCTAACCAGAACTGCCTCCTAGAAGTTGTCACTTGTCATTTTGTAAAGGTGCACCACTGTCGCTTGTCAATTCTGAAGCTGCAAAGCCGTCACCTGTCATTTTGAGTTTAATTAAAATCCGAAAAACTACCTTTATTTAATCGTCCGTATCTCTGGAACCGTTTGGGCTATGAACTTGGTTTAACTTTCCTCTGAATGCTTAGAATCTAAACTTTCCAACAAGCCCAGACTTCCTACTCCTTATACTTTTTCCACGATCACGATTCACGCACTCGCGAATTTTGCCGCGATTTGCGATTTGGCCCAATTTCTTTACTTGTAAAAAGATAGCTGCTTTTGCCTGAACTGCTAAAATTCGTTTGCATCTTAAGAGCCATCCCTGAATCATTGCTAAAGTGAACCTGAACTCATCCCAAGTAGCTACCACTCCCCCTGAACCTCCTAAAGGGAATTAAAACCATTTTCAGCATATTTCTCACTTCATTGCCATCACCTTTTAAAAGCATTTTGGGCCTGTGTTTCAAACTTCTATCTGTGGTCTAAGCTTGCTGGGGTGAACTGAATTATATTTGATTGCATTCCTAAGAACTGTGTGTGTTACTTCCATGTCTTACATTGCATAGGGGAGGGGGGTGAATTGCCAGAGAAAAAGTGATTATTTTATCTTTTGCTAAAATCATATCAAGTATTTCTGTACTGCATTTTATTCCTCATTGCTTTTCCCTTCAAATCATAAAAAGTATTTTTGCTACTTTATCCATCCTATACTAACTCCTCATTGATTGTAAAGAAGTGTGCTAGTGCCAGATTACCCATTGTTGATCAACATATGTCTAAGTGTATTATCAGATATTAATTTATTATAAAGTGTGATATATATATATTGTTTAAATTCTCAAATAAACCTTTTAATTTGCAAAACAAACCTACTTCTTGGCTCAGTGGGGTCAGGGGGATTCTAGGAGAGGGGTGTTATATAGGGGTAGTCATCCAGAACTCATGAACTGGACATAAAGATATATCAATAAGGGTTTCCATTCAGTATCCCAGACTAGGCATTGACTTAGCTGTAGTGTTGAATTGAATCCTCTTACAACCGCCACCCGTTCCCAGATTTTACCTAGAACCTGTTGCTTAGTTATTCTGATGAATTCCATCTGCAAGGGTGTGAAAGTCCTGGTTTTTGGATTTGTATTCAATAAACCGATGCCAGTACTTCCATCTCTGAAAGGGAAATCTGCTAACCAGATTCCCCTTTCAGAAGCTCCATGCCAAAAACAGTGTGTACTTTGTGCCCTGCTGCATCAGCATCCCGATTCGTAGGACTTGCTCTGCCAGTGGCACAGAGCAGGTTCAGAGGTCACAGGTGCCCTCTGGACAGCTACAGTGACAGTGAAGTCTTTGCAGCGCAGGGCTGCATTTAAAATATGCATCCCTGTTCCAATAACTGCATAACTCTGAAGTGCCTTGTCCTGGTGGCACGCTAAACTGTGTAAGTTATACACGACTTAGGATATGGTGGCCAGTATCTCCCATAGTTATCCCAGCCACATTCATTTGATATTGCACCTGTGGGCTCAGTTCAGCTGTGAAAGATTATGTGTATTCCCCCCAGCCTGGCTAGGCCCTGCCCTTCTGGCAGGAATGTATGGTGGGATTGCCCCTTTGTTCTTTTTTTAAGGGCGGGTAACACTTTTCTCCCAGGAATGGCCACTCCACAGGATGCTGGCCTGGGAACATGAATCAAAGGGCACACCCATTCAAAAAGAGCAAGGCCTAACTCCAGGGGGATGCATTTCTAAAGGCCTTTGTTCTTCAGAGGGAACGGAAGGGGTTCAGGGGGGGATAGAGTAGTCATGGGAACTCTGTTCAAGGGAAGAAGACTTCCACCCTCTTGAATCTCTGCCTCCCTTTCTCTTTCCTGTGACCCCCAACTTCATCTGGAACAAAGCGCTTTCCATGTGACATCAGAAGGGCAATGTCCACACATTTCAAGTCCAGGGATTGACCCCCAAGACAAGCTATCTTAATTCACCTGGAGACTTGCCTATAAAAAGGAGGTCTCCCACCACATCTTTGAATCATCTTGAAGCATCTTTGGATCATCACTTGAGAAGATTTTGTTGGCCCCTGCTTGGTGAGCGGTCATTTCCAGAGTCCTCCAATTGTGAGGCTACGGAAGGTGTTCCAAGGCAGAGGAGAGCTCTGTCCCCAAACCATCCTCAGGGACCACTGGGGTTAATCTGCTCCGGAACAGGACCTGCATTCTTCCAGCCACAGCAGTACCCAGGACCTCACCATTTTGGAGGCCCCCCCTTCAGTTGTGCGTCAGGCTCCCCCATGCTTGGGAGCACGAGAAAAGGACCATCTTGTCCCCAAGCAACTAGTATAGGGACTCGCAACACCTTGAAAGCCAAGACAGCCGGGACCATAGTGTTTTTTGCAGTTGAGCTGCTTGGAGCATGCTTCAAGAACTGTTCAACACATTCGAACCAGCAGAAACCTACGTTTCTGCATTTTGGTCTCCATTGATCATTGCACAGTACCAAGAAGTCTGCCTTGGTGCTGGCGAACCACCAAGAACTTCAAAAAAGGTATTATTGACTGCTAACTGCCCCATTGGTCCAGTTTTGGGCACTAGAGACTGGTTGAGTCACATCAAACACTTTTTGCTCACAATAACATATGCTTTTTCAAAAATATTGTTGCTTGTGCATGCCCTTCACTGATTCATTACCCAGTGTGCTGCATCTATTAGCTTTGCTCATTCTGTATTCTTTCCTCAGAGGTGAGCTTTGTGAAGTGTGTTTTCTCTAGTTTGTTATTCTTGTAAAAGGTGTGTTTAAAGTATATTCTTATAGAACCTTGATTGGACAGACCTTTATTTTGAACTGCAACACTTTGTTGTTTGGGTTGCTACTGAACCACATTCACACCCCCTCGAGAGTATAGCCTTCCCTCGGCACATATACCACAGAGGCAAAGGAGGTATATCTCTGGACTGTCTGTTTTACCTTCAGGATTGTGTTGGCTCTTGGTTTGGAGCAGTGGGAGGCAAAGTGGGCATTTTAGCCTCTACTCTTCCCTGTAATCTAGGCAGAACTAGAAGGCAGTATGTCACAGTTATGTTGAGTTCAATAGATTGCAAGAGATCTGAAGCATCATGGTGAGTGCTGCCATTGCTTTCGATATAGCTGTTCGAAGTAGCCATCAAAATTAATTTGCCATCTCTTCACCCTCTGTCACTATTTCTCAATGTTAAGTCTCAAATATAGTGGGCACGGTCTTCTCGCTTTTCAAACCAGGGTAACATTTTCCTGGCTTTATATACCGGCTCGTAGATTCTGCCGCTAGATTCCTTATACGCTTGGTGTGCTGTGAGCGCTTTTTCAATATTTTTCTCGTCAGTAGCGTTCATTGGGTCTCCGACGAGTGATTCAGAGGAAACTCCTTTTCAAATTTCTCTTCAGTTTCAATGGGGTGGAATTTTTTGATCATGATCCCCCGCCCCTGGGAGCCTTCGGTGAATCAAGCATGTAAAGCAATTGCATAATTGATGGACCTGGACAAAAATGTACTGTCAGCTGCCATCAAATTTCTTTCTCGGAGTAGGACAAAAACTAGCTTATGTCAGTTGAGAATTTGAAGGTCAGTCCATTGTTTGATCTGATCGCATGTACCATTGATATTGCAGGTCATAAAGAAAACCCATTAACCGTTGAGCTGCCCATTTGTTTTATGAACAGATAAGGAAAAATACAGAATTGAGTAATGAAACCTGCATGTCCATATTTGAGTGGTACGCTGTCACCCGATTATTAGTTTATGATTTTGAGTATTTATAAACGCGATCATAACGGACTCAACCATATAGCGGCGCAGCTGACATTAAAAATGATGAGATCAACAAGCAATGTTCATATCACATTTTCATAACCAGGGGGGAGTCTCTTATTTAAACAAAAATGTCTTAAGTGCTCTACGAAACTGGTAGAGCATGTCAAGAGTTATAATCTCTCTGGGGGATCCCATTCCACAGTCTTGGCACAAAAACTGTGAATCTTCCGTCTCCCCTTAAAACATATACTGATGAAGGGACAGTCAGAAGCAAACAATCCTTTGACCGTAAACACCTTGACGGTTGATTGGCACCTCCCTACTTAAGGTACAAGATATGTCTATCTGTTTAAACATTTAAAAACGCTGTCAAATTTGATACAGTCCATCAGTGCAATGCCCGGCAGAAAGGGGATACATTTGCCAGGATGTCAAACCAGTCTGATGGCTGCACCTGGGCTTTTTGGAGTCTAAATAGTTGTTTGGCCGGGATGCCCGTCACACTATTGCAATAGTCCACATTCCAAATTCGCACCTAGGAGTGTGGGGGGAGTAAGCATTTCTTTGCAGTTGCAATTAAGTGTCTGGGACCAAACAATATGAGCTCAGTTTTAGACGCATTTTGCTGGAGCCGATTCATATGCATCCACTCCATTGTTTGACCCTACTGAAGGTCTCCTCAAAAGTTCCAATTTTGATGAAAATGTGTGTCTCATCAGCATAAGAGTGATAACTTCATCCAGTGGCACCACAGAATATCCATCAACGGTTTGAAATACAAATTAAAAAGCAAAGGCGACAGAGAAGACCCTTGCGGGACTCCACGCCCTGTCACAATATGGTCTGAAATGCGTTCTTCCAATTTAACCTGCTGTTTGTCAGCCAGGAATGATTCAAACCACTGAGACTTTGCCTACCACTCTCAATTGATCAGGTAGAATGTGGTGGCTGACCAGATCAGAGGCCATGGACAAGTCCATCCTGCACAGCCAACAAGGCTGTTTCTGTTCCGAACTTAGGTCGAAAACCTAATTGATAGTGGTCCAGCAAGGACTCCTTTTCCATGTTATCCTGCAACTGGCAGGTGACCACCTTTTCCAAAACTTAGTTTTGAAAATTGCTGGGTCCAGGTTTTTTTTTTATTATTTATTTATTTATTTATTTATTTTTTTAACAATGCGGTCAGAGAATAGTGTTGCTTACATTTGTGGCACTTTGCCATGGTTCAAGGATTTATAAATAAACCAGTTAAAAAAGGTGTGATCTATTGAGCCAGCCATACATCTTGCTGCATAAGCAAGCATAGGGAACAGGGGATCATTTGTGGGTTTAAGACCTATAATCAGAGATTGAACACACTCCTCGGATACCGTATAAAAATCCAAATAGGACAGCCAAGTCCATTGTCTCAACCTACGCGGCACACAGTAGTGGAAGCCTTCCTAAGGGATTCAATACCACAGTCTGAGATTTAGCCAGAATATCCTTCTTAATAAGTTCAATTTTAACCTTAAAGAATCAGTTAAAAAAAAAGGTATTGCCCAGTGTTAAGGATGGTTCAATAAAGGGTACATTGCAACTAGGCTTGCAAAATGTAGACAGAATAGTAAACAGTTCTCTCGACTTGTTTCTTGCTGCCGCTATTGCCTTAGCTGCTGACAGCCATCCTTGCCAACTAGCACCCTCTGGGGTTCTACAATCCCTCTATTTTCGATTTGTCAAGCTAACCAGTTTACGCAGAGGAATTCAACCTCGATTAAACCAGGGTTTGGATGTCCCCTTAGGTTTCAAAGGTACCGTATCAGCACATATCGTGTCCATAACCCTTACTGCTGAATTGAAAAATTCCTCACACGATAATGAGGTATTGATAGAGGCGAGGGTTTCCTGTACCTCTGCTCCAGAGAGCTTATTCAGACCTTTGATTTTTCCGGGCTAATAAGAGTTCATCTTTAGTGTCTGATTTGTTCCCTAGTGGACGATTCATGGAGAAGAATTGCGCAAAATTGATCAGACCAGTGGATTTGTAATGTCTTAGTCAGCGACATAGTATTACCATTTGCCAGCAACACATCCAGACAATGGCCTCTCTCATGGGATGGCGCAGTTGCCAGCGGGCGCAACCCATAGTTTTCCAAAGTTCTTTTGAATCTGGCCTTGTGAGATGGTCTATTCAAATGTTCCAGTCACCCATTAGTAATACTTCTTTATGCTTACTCCCTTAATAGCCCCACGTGCGACTAATCACCCCATTCCAATGTTTCTAGATGGAAGACTTGTAGTGTGGCCCTATAAATAATTTAAGGTAATCATCTGCGACCAGGTTATGTTATTCTTAACATTAAAAAAAAAAACTTCCAACTCCCCTCTGCCCAAGGATCCCGTCAACCTAGTGTAGCTGTCGCCAAAATATAGAACCATACAAAACGAACCATTAACAAACAATAGAGGCCCTATCGCAGACAAGCACTCTCCGGTCCAAGATACTTTGATGAATCCCTTCATATCCTCAATTCTCCCTGGGAGGGGGACCTTTCTCATGGGTCCAGGGAGGCGAGGCCAATGCCAGATGGTCCGCCTGGGGTGGTACTCAGTAGGAGGATCCCACGGCTGTAGCTCCCCCCAGGAGAAGAGAGGACTGCCGAGGGAGAACGCAGTATACACACAATCATGCTGCTAGACAAGAGCCATAAAGCACTATAGGAAGGATCAGATATCCCCATCCTCTCAGTCTCTTGCTTCCACTAATATACTGATACATCGTGTTATTTCCCTGATAAACACAATAACTATGATGAGGACGAGTTGATATGGATAACTACAAAAGTAGTCAGGAGGAAGAGCAGGGCGATGCAGAGCACCACAGAGAACACTATGAACATGCTAGCTACTGGAAGTTAGAAAGCAGTCAGTACACAAACACTGGCAAGGGACTCCCCTCAGAGTCTGTCCTGGTCCCAGAGCAGCTTCCCGCCAGGGAGTAAAACGCCAAGGAGAGGTCCTGCGGCAGACCCGACCACCTGGAACAGAAGAGCGGAAAATGGCAATACTGACAAGCACCACAACTTGCCTGGTTGTGGTATCCGGCATCCAGTGACAGAAGCAAAGCCACCCGAGTGGTCCAGGCGAGACCCAACACGCAGAGAGATACCAGCGTGGTACAGCCGCCGAAGACCGGGAGAGGCCAGGGGAGGTCGCAGAAGCTTTCCGGTGTTGCCGGGGACTAGAAACCTTGCAGACCAAGTACAAAAATGTATGCAGAGGGGGACCGGGAAGGCACAGGGATACCACAAAGGCTGTGGTTGGGAGGAAGTGCAGAGCTATCTTCCTCGTCCCAATGGGAACTTCGAGAGAGACAAGTTGAGAACAGAGGGGGGTGAAAGATTGCCCCAGAGAGCCTAAAAGAGAGGCTTGGCAGGTTAGCAAACCGGGCATAGCCAAGAAATTACAGAGTTGAACAAGGGGTGTGGGACCCACAGAACGAGACAAGAAGTCCAGGGGAAGAGAACCTTTGGCACAAAGCACGAGAAGTCCATGCAAAGAAATATAGTTTAGGAGAAGGCAGTACTGTGATAAAGAGATTATTGACAAAGAGAACCTGAGGAATACTTGGGGAAGGGCGACGCCTTCCCAATATTGTTTTGAACTCTCTAAAGCATCCTGAAGAAGGGGGCCACCCTGTTTCAAGCAGGATGTAGTTTAGTTATAGATATTCTGTTAAGTTTAAGGAACAGAAATAGGTTTAGGACATAGGACTTTAATACTTTTGATGGGCATTCTGACATTAGCATTCGTTTTGATTGAGGCAAGGAACCCCCCTCTTAGTCAAAGGGACAGGTAGGGTTCTTCCTTATTTTCAGTTCAATAAATATCTATGCCATCAAGCATGCCACCTGAGTCTACTTATGCACCCTTATAATACCCATAAGTGATAAGAATTATATAGTGTAAAAGAAAGCAAAAATGTATCTTAAATACACTATAACATTAACAAAGAGGTTTCATTCCGCCAGTGGTCATACCATTTTTCATGATGTCTTCCCTTATTCTCAGGAGCAGTTCAGATTTCAAGAGGGACTGGGAAAGTTTGAATTCAATCCAGAAGTAGCTTTCTGGTGTTAATGTTGTCGTTTCCTGGTATCAGTACCATAATGTGCATCAATCCAGTTCAAAAACCTTTTGGGGATCAGAGAAGGATGTTTTGCCCCCCTGGTAGATTGAGATTTGCCAGAAAGAACAGTGCATATTTTATGGCAAGAGATTGACAGCCTCCAACGATCGCCTGGCTTTTTGAATCACTTCTGTGAAAATGGGGAATATCGCAACCTTAACCCCCATTGATCCCAAGGCAGCCTTTTTTCTTGCGCTTCAAGAATGAGAGTTTGACGGAGGGGCCTTCTGCTTTCTCTGGAAGACCGAGGGCACAAATATTGCTCCTTCTTGATGTTCCTTCTTAAACTTGGTCTTAAGCCCCTCAGTCAGTTGCCTTTTTACAGAATTTAAGGCGTCTTCTGTCTCCGACACACGTAATTCCTTTGCGCCAACACACAATGAAATTTTCTTACAGATCCTGGTGAAAAAGGTTGACATCAATCCCATGGCATCAATTTTATTCTCCACTGAGGTCCTCGAATCGCTGATAGCCAGAATCACATAAGTGAGGGGAAAATTGACCGTCATGAGAAGGTAGTTATCATTTAGGCAATCTGTTCTTAAGTTGCATTTAGGTGTTGAGTTGGTAGGTAGCATGGTTCTTTTGTTTTGAAAGACATTGTTTTTTGTTTATTTTTAGCCATTGCAACATGGCGTTTGTGTCTTTTGTTTGAATAAGTCCATAACAGTACTCCCCTACATGGATTGTTCCTCCAGTAAGCTTTTTTGCCACAACAGATTAGTGTGGTTATATAGAGTATTATGTAGGAGGTGTGTCTGCTTTTATCGTAAAACGGTCTGGATCCAACATAAAAATCTATAACTTATATGGTGCATATGCAGAGTGTGCCCTGTATGTATGTGTGGGAACTGATCAAAATGAAAGTGCCAGCCCACAAGCCAATTTACCAATTGTGCACAGCAGGATAAGTTACGAGTGGGCCAGCGGAAAACCCATCTTGCTGCTTGCATGGTTCCAGTATGTTGCATACCAACACTGAGCAAGTGATTCTGGTGTGTTGTTGTAACTTCACCATTGGGCAGGAGCAAAGGGCCTATATGGCACATTCACTCTTTACGCCTCATTCCACAGCCACGAGTATACACTTGGGCCATGTACGAGGTTTGCGGCAAATACATCAAATCGGAGGGGTTTGTTTTGGTCAAGGTTAGTCGAAGCAGTGTTTTCCAGAATCACTTAGGATCTTCCTCAATTAACTTCTCACTCACATTGATCCAAACAATTATTGCAAATCTGCAGCTTTCACACAAGTCTCTGAAGCGGGTTTGTTTCTTACTGGCATTAGATCCTGTGGTCTGTAATACACACAAATGCAGGTAGAAGTGAAAGGCTCCTGGAGCCATTTTATTTGGATTGCAGCCCATGTCCTACAGGTTACTAAGAGTCCAAACACTGTGTACTCAACTAGAAGTACTCTCACCACTACCCCCTGCAACTGTCATAAGGGTAGTGTGCACATTACCGCCCCCCCCCAGGGATTGAAGTGCGGGTTAGTTGTTCCACATGAGGTTTAAATAGATATATTACCCCCCCCCCCCTTTTACCTTAAGAGACTGAAAGGTATAGCCATCCAGGAGGTTTGGCTAGGATCTGGAAGACGGCAAATCTCCTCATTCAAAAGGGGGGCTTTAACTGCATCTTCATAACAAACAACACTAATATATATATATCCAGAACCACATCGAGCTACGTAAACGGAACATTGTAATTTCGCATGCCTTACTGACTCATCCAAGTTGAAGAATGGATTCAAAGAAACTGGCACCACCACACATGTCAAAAATGTAAAAGGATAAAGCCCCCAACGATACGATAATACGTAAAATGTGTTATACCATCTATTCAGATGGGTCTTTTCACCTTGTGCAGCTACCTGACAAAACGATCCTGTTCTTTGCATTAGTAACATCCTAATTGGAATAGTATGGATGCAGAAGAAGCTCTCTTAATTTTAACGTGTCCAAAACCATTATGTCCACTGTTGCTTCACCCTGAATGGCACAAACACATCTTGCCTGACTTAAGGATTTGCACTGGTCAACAATAAAGGCAAAATATGCACTTCAAGCGCCTATACATGGTCCATAAACAGTTCTACAACCACACTGTCAGGCCTGACAAGTTTACTAGCTTCCAAGACAACAGAGATAGTCCAAACGGACCCTACTGTCCGTGTGTTGCAGGAGAGTTTGCCATTATGGCAGCTGGACTTTGCACTTTGTCCCCTATCCCCCACATTCCTGACATGCACTTGGTTTACGGTTGCAGTCAGAGGACAATTTGTGCAATTTTGGAAAGGCTTCCCTTTGCCTACGGTAGCTTAGAGATCCTGCCACCAGGACTGCAAACAGTTCTTTCTAGCAGGCAAACAGCTACGCTAAACCAGGGGTCTGCAATCTGTGGCTCTTCAGATGTTCTCAACTACTCCTCCTATGATCCTTCGCCACTCACTTGTTGCTAGTAAGGATGGGAGATGTAGTCTAAACCTTCCATCAAGCCAAAAGGTGGCAGATGCCTTGACTAGACCCACAACAGTCCTCCATTGCTTAAACCATTGGTTTACAACAAGATGAAAACCCACGTTTTTAGGCTTGCCGCAAGTTCGGATGGCTTGCTCTTCTTTGGATTCTCCCCCATTATAGCAAGGTTCTCCAAACTTTGGATTTCCAGATGTTTGGACTACAACTCCCATCAGCCCCAGCAGGCATTGACAATGGTGAGGTGCCATGAGCGTTGTGTACCTAACACTGGGGCCCAATGCTGGTCAGTTCTGCCAAAGGAAGGGTCAGGGCTCAAAATGTCCACTCACCACTAGGCATTGGCTAGCGATTATTGACTGTTAGCTTGTAAGAAATGGTGTTCTGTGCGTATGTGCAAAACTGAGGGGGAAAGTGACTTTTAATGGTTGACTAGTATATTGAAACTCATGGGCATAGGACGGGGGGGGGGGGAATAGGGCAGACAAATCCCCCACCCATAATTTTAAGTGGGGGATATAATAGCTTTTATCCCCCCCAGATTATTTGTGACTGCTGTAAAATATGACTGCAGCCTGCACTGCAAGCTGCAGTTGTCATGTAAGCTTGCAAAAGTTAAAGTAGAGTCGGCATGGGGAGGATTTTTTGGAGGGAATGTGCGGCTGTGCCAATGTCAGATGTTGTTTCTAAACATACGCGGCACATTGCAAAACTGATCAGGGAATCCTGGCCTCTTAATGAAACATTAAGAGGCCAGGATTCCCTGATCAGTTTTGCAACGTGCGGCGCGTGGTTATAAACTGTACATCTGACATTGGCAGTGGCACACTTTCATGAATTGAAAAACCTGAGGCCCTGCCAGTGCCGCCCTCATATTTTTCAATTCATGAAAGTGTGCCCCAGACCTTGCCAAACAGGAACATCACATTTCGGAAAAGGCTCTTTGTTCGTTCCTTACTGATGGGCAGCCAGGGATCACATTTAAGCTTCAAGCACTGGCCAACACAGGATTGCAAGGCTGCACAAACAAATAGGGAGGCCATTCACCTATATAGCAGAGGATCAAGGGTGCACCGATATATAGTGACATGTACGTGCAGTTTCCATACAAATGCCACAACACCGTTTATTGCCTTTTTTCAGGAGAAGGGCGTGACGACTAGTTTTGCTGCTTACACTATACTAGTGCCCCTAAACCGTCAGGTTACTTTGAGACTGTTTCTAGTTTATTTCCTTAAAGTTGGATCACGCTGACTGCACCCGATTGTAAGTGATTTCAATCCGGCACACATCCAAGTCAACGCCTAACATGTAATGCACAACGGAAATCCTCATTTATTTGTGTCTAAAAGTTCTTTATTCTGAACGATATACCACTCATATCACGCCCCTCTCTTGGAACCCCCCGGTCACACTGAACCAGGAATCAGGCTGGTTTGCAAAGTTACAATATTTATTTATGTATGTATTTACAATTTAATCACATTATACTTTAATGGGTATACAATAATCACCAATGGGGTGATGTACCACAGAAAAGTCTCTTTAATACACAAGGAGTAGCAGTGAGCAAAACAACTCAGCACAGCAATAATACTTGTGTGTGTGTGTTGAGATCAGATGGCACTGTGGTTAGAGGTTCCCCCTGCGCACCCCTCAAATCCCCCCCCCCCCCCCCCAATAGGCAGGGTAAAGAGATAAGAAGAGAGCAGGTATTCAGGAATGGTAAAATTCAAACAAAATATCAGCAAACACAAGAGAAAAGCGGAATTGACTGTCAAGCTGTCAGGATGGCTTTTAAAGTTATCTTAGCATGGATTGGGCAAAGAACACCAAATATGGTCAAATTTGTTATAAATTCTTATGGGCGCCGCTTTGGATAGTTGCACAGAAGCAATGATTTAATATCAAGAAACAATTCAAAAAAATTAAAAAGTTAAAATTGAAGTCGGAAGCAATCAAAAGCTGTTTTACACGTGTCCGAATTTCCCAAAAACGAAATTTGCGGCAAACTTTTCACTGCGTAATAATTGGGAGAACCGTATGGATTTGGAATCCGGTTTTAGATGCGATTTAAAGCTGTCGATATTAGCTACAGGAAGAGGTTGTTTCTAGCTCAAAAACTGAGGAAGTTATTTAGTGGAGGTCGTTTTTTCGAGATAGGCGCAAGAATGGAAAACAGGAATGCGCTTTTAAAATGACAAATTAATTGCTTACACTAGAGGATAACTATGAATACAACGAATACCACACAGGAACACAGCCACTTGATCAGAATGACTGCCTGCAGAGGACCCGCCTTCTTTAGATGGGAAAAGATCAGCGCAAAGATAGTTTTAGCAATACTATTACAGGGGGAAGATAAGATGGATTGGAATAGCGAGTTCAGACAATTCAAAAATACTTCTAACAATACAGTTCTGAATACAAGATAGGATGGGTTTAAGATGGGGATTAACTAAGCATAGTACATATGCTAGTGAAGTGACACAGTTCTTCCTGTAGATACTCACTAGAACCGTCAGGATTCTGGTCCGTCAAGATTCTGGTCAGGGAATGGGATCTGGTTCTAGGACAGACAGCTGGGCACATCGGATTGGATCTGCAATCAGCAAAGCGCTCTGGTCACAGCACGGCACACGACTGGATTGGATCAGCCCTTCTTGGTTCTGATGATGATTCTTTCAGCAGGCAAGCAGTACAGCGCAGCCCAGCTGTATTTTGATGCTTCCCCTTTGTGGGGTTCTGGTTCTAGAGTTTGAGGCCTAGCTGAAAATGGTTCAGCTATGTAATGGTTTCTGCTTTGCCAAGTTTCTGGAGTCTGGAGCAAGGAAGATGTAGAGTTCAGCAGCAGGGGGCTCCACCAGTTTCGGGATGGTGAGTGAATCTGTGTGTTTCTATTTATGCTATGATAAGGGGGCGTGTGGGCTGGTTTATCCTAAGCTCGCCCCTTTGACAGGTGATAGTCTCCTCTCTGCCTTGATAGGAGAAGAGAAACAGTGTGTCGCCTTTATGGTGTGATTTTATGAGGCTGAGAATCCACCCCTAACCCCTTGGACACAAAATCTACTTTTGGCACCATACATATTTACACATGTGCAACCTCTATAAGAATCACCTATACAGAATACACATTTTATATGGCAGCTATCCCTCAAAACCCCATAGCTGTGGGATCTTGTCTCTGCTTTTCACAGAATTTTGCCCTTTTCATCAGGAACACAATGTCCAATTTAAAAGCAAATTTGTACAAGTATGCGCACTTAGCAGGGGCATAAGTGTATAAAGTTTCATACTTCTAACAGAAATACAGTGTAAAATCACATTTCCTGCCATTTCTTTCCAGAACATGTCACACAATTTTGCTGTCTCTTGGAACGTGCAGCCAAAATTTAGATTCACAAATCTGTTATTTTCATTTTTTTCCCCCAATTTTAACAGGCAAATCATAAGTCTTTTTAAATGTTCTTTGTGAAGGTTCAGCCACAGATGGTTGTTCGGGTCCACCTCTTTCTGTCTGCCTGCCTGCAGTCCAGAATCAGTCTCCTCCCCGTTTGCTCTTGGCAGAGGCCATTTACGATGGTCCTCACACCTCGGATTTCCTTAGCAGCAGCTGTTCATTGTTCCCTTTTGCCTCTGCAGACCAAGTTCTTTCCAAACCCTATAATTATCGCTTTGGTGTGATTTCCTGGTGGGGGGTGGGGGGGGGGAGGGAGGAGGGGGGAGGCCATCCTTCTGTGGAGAAACCGGATATTCCAGTTTGGTAGCTTTTAGCCAGGCTTGATTTAATTGTTAATTCTGTTGCATTTTCCCTTAGCTTAAACCAAACTTGTGGTTTCAAAATAGCAGCTAGAATTCCGATTCAAGATTTTAAACCATGGGATCAAAACAATTACAAGATGGTTACTCTCAGTAACAGGCCTCTTAGATTGCAAACATTTGTTTTCAGTTTATCCATGTTTAAAGTTTAATCAGGCAGGCTCTTGACAGCTGTCATCACAGCAGTCCACTGCTGCACAGAGATTTTTGAAATCCACAGACAGGCCACTTTTGCTGTGGAAATCCCTTTATGCGTTCAGCTTTTCAGGACCTTGCAAGTTCACAATAATTTCTTAACTAAGTGAATTGTAGCACCCAGCAAGAATTTTGGATGTTGGAGGGTGTTTTGTAGCGGCATTTTGCAGTTTGAGCAACAAAAAAAAAATTTCAAGCAAGCTTTTGGGGTTTCATTTTCACTTGTTGTGGAGCCCAGTGACATATTCCAGGAGTGAGATATCTGTTCCAACACGGACAACATGCGTGGCAGATTGGGCAGCCATCTTTTTGGGTGTTGCAAAGCGCGGTTGTCAGAGGTTTAGGTGCGCACAAGGGTTTTGTGGCCATTTTGTTATTTCTGGCACCCTCATAACAGTGCTGCAGCATAGCAGAGCAGAGCAGAAGTGTGTTAAAACAGCCCACACGATACGTCTCTCTGCAAAAAAAAAACATTACAAATTCTATAGATCTATAACTGCTTCCCAAAATGAGACCCAGTCCCTCAGCTGGAGATGACATCTATTGCTGTGACACTTTGTCCTTCTTCACACTCACTCAACATGCTTAGCATACATCAAGCAACAAGAAACTGTTAGAACATTTACGATTGAGGCATTTCGTTATAGTGTACACTGCCAACTGAGTCACTTCTAGGTGATCCCAAGTAAACATATATAGGAAATTATGCACAGTGGGGGGGGGGAGGGAGTCCCACAATTCGACCAGCATCACACAATCAGGCGAAGACTGGATTTTCTCCAAGATGTCCCTGTACCCCAGGCCTAGCTTGCAAAATGCAGACACTGCCCGAGATATCAGCCTGACACTGTAAACGAAATCCTCATGAAACCATATAAAGTAAAAGGAGGATGAGCCAATCTACGTGGGATGTGTGCTCTTTTCCATAGTAATGCCTAAGGTAGGCAAGGGAAAACACTATGTATAATTTAATATCAGTAGGCCTCACTTAATGCACACCCCTCCACCTCTTCCCACCAACTCACACCAGCTTGAAGTTTGGATTGTACTACACCTAAAGCTTGGTCTCTGACACGAGGGCTACCTGTATTTTGCTAGTTCAAACCCAGCAGCAAGGTCCACTTAACCTTTCATTAATTCAGTGCTGTTCTAATGAGGGTAATACTCGTTATTATATTGCCAAGAAGCTTAAAGCATCCAGCATGAAGCTCTATGACCAAAGTGTTATTATATTCCATAAAGCAAACTATTACCAGCAGACCTGAACTCTGTCCCTGCCCAAAATAAACTATTTGTTGGTGCCTATCCTGCGCATCTCTTAAAAGAAATCAAGCGCTAATCTTCTGTAGGTCTTGGCTAAGCTTCACCCTGTCTTATTCAGCCTGGCTGTTTCTGTCAGCGTACTTGATTGGTCGCAGTGCAATCAGATTTTGGTGGTAGAGCCTCAGCAGTGCGTGGATTTGGTGACTTCTTTGTCCGTCCCCCCTTCCAAATATCCATGCTCCTGACTATTTCTTAAGAGTTACTGCTTGCAGGTATAATGGGCCCTTTTAAGGTCGTGGATATGGCATGCCTGTTCCAGCTTATTTGAGAAGCTATATGGAGTGGCTGATCATGCATGGCGTGCAAGAGCAAACCTTTGAAATGTAACCCAGGATATTGATGGTGCTCTGAAGACTGAGGAGAAAGTGCTGAGTAAGTGTATATGAGAGTTGTGGGGTGCTGGCCATGGGGGTGGGGGAGAGAAGCAAGGGACTGGGGTGCAGTAGAGTGTGAGACTGCAAAGTGAAAAGGGGTAGAAATGGCGCAGAGGACAGAAAAATAGAGGAGCAAGGGAGGGGAGAGATGGGAACAAGAACCGAGATAGAGTTGGTTTGCAGCACGGGGTGACCAGTGTGTGCAGGGAGACAGGGGTGCAGGAATGACCAGAACACAGGGAGAGTGGTGTAGGGCAGAAATGGCATTGAAGGTGCTTCGGGTTTTGCAAATATGTACAGACAACTGAGAAAGTGCAGAGGGCAGTGCGTCAGAGGAGTGACTTGGTGTGGGGTGCAGGGAAGGAGAAAAGGGTGTACAGCATACGGGAATGTGGAGTAGAGAAAGGTACAGAGGGGAGATTTGTACAAGGAAGAATGGTGCCTCGCCTCATGTTCCCAAATAAAGGGTGCAATCACGAATGCGTCTTCTTCTAACGCTTAATCCATGCTCACAAGGCTTGTACGAGGACAATTAGAAGTTGTTTGTTGAAATAATTGCAAATATACACTACATCATATCTGTCTGCGCATCGATTGGGCCTGATAATACACAGTGGCCCCCCTCTCCCAGGTTCAGGCCAGCATGGGGAGGGTTTATTAGAGGGAACTTGGGAGCTCTGGCTTGGTGCTCTCCCACTGCCCCAGTGTCATCTGCGCTCTTGTCTGGTTCGTCTCCAGGAAGAGGCAGTCACAGCATGCTGTTCCTGCATCAACTCCCTTTTCACTCAGTCCTACCTGCACCCTAGGTCTGAAGTCAGGACTAACCTTAAAATGAGGTATATATTCAATTCTGACCCGTTGTGTAGTAGGAGCTGGTGCCAGGGTGTGTGGCATCTTGCCCTGTGACACAGCATCATGTTATTTGGGCTATCTTAGCAACTTCTGGGTTTTTGGTGGATGGATGCTATGGGGCCGCAGACTCATTTTACGCCATAACCTACTCCTTTTAAAAAAAAAAAAATTAAAAAAAAATAAAAAAAAACTCTAGAATGATCTATAAAAGGGCACTTAAAGCGCCAGTTCTGAATCAGATTCAGATAACGCCTTTGACTTAGGGATGTTTACTACAAAGCCCTGTGTAATTAATAACTGTATTGGAGCCGGGAACATACTACTGTTGTAATACAAATGTCTTATCCAGGGATGCCTTCATCCACTCCTTTTCTCCTTAATTGTTCATTACACTTGCACTATCTGAAATGTCATCAGGCTGATTGTGATAGTTATTCTTCACATTCTTAATTGTTTGAAGGACCTGTAAGAATGTAATTGGGACTGCGCATGCACGCGCCGCTGATAAAGATCTAAATATACCAGCTCCCAGCAGCCGCCAATATCCTCATAAAATCCTGCCCCACCTGGAGACGAAGGTCCCCAACCAAAGGCACCACCAGGTTGCGGAACACCTCCGCTTCAAATCCAAAAAAATAAAAAAAATAAAAATAAATAAAATAAAAATCGGAGCGGTTACAGCAATAAACGGGCCGTGGGCCCCTCGCCGCCTGAGAGCTGCCATCCTGAGGCCCGGCGGCTGCTGAATACATACTCCGCACCAGCCCCGCAAGCCCTCTGCAGACGAGCTGTAGCTGCATCCCACCCGTGGGGGCTCCCGTAACACCCGGACACACCACGGAGCCAGTGGGCTGCCAAGACACTGGATGTTGGTGCGGCTGTTGCCGCACGAGAGCACTGCTGACCTGCCCACGAGTCCGCTGATGCCTGAGCCCCCTCTGTACTCTGGGCGCCCCTGGGTGCTGTCCGGAGACAACAAAGTAGGACTTTTACTTTACCCGCAGCGGGGCCCACACATCAAACACCCATGCACTGGGGGTGGACGCGGCTGCACGTGGCATCCGCCCGGCCCACTCCTCTCTGCTCCCTACAGGAGTCCCGACCCGGGAGTGAGGCGCAGCCCAGGAGAAAAAGGCCCTTCCCAGGAGAAACCCACCACAACCAGCGGTGACCAGCGGAGAGCCCCCCAACAAACGCCTACAGGGCCCCCACCTACCAGGGACCGAGAGGCTGGGACCAACTATGCTGCTCTGGGGGTGAGACACTCCCAGCTGAACAGGCCCCCACCCTCGCTCTACTGCTCTGGGATTCTGGGGTCACTGGACCGCGCCACTGAAGACCCACTCGTAAACACTGCGACCAAGTGGGGGGCAGTCAGACCATTCAGCACCAAGGCAGGGCCCAGGCAAGACCCTAGACTCCATGCAAAGGAGAGCAACTGGCAATACCGGGAAACGCACCGACAAAGGATCCACAAACCCCCAAACACCACTGGGCACGTCCCCGTGCTGGCCCCCGCCTCAAGGGCAATTACAAAACAACACTCATTGAACCCCAGAAGAGACAGCACCTCAAGGCCCTGCAGCACTAAAAGTGCCCTGGGCACACCTCCACCCGGCCAGAGCAGAGGAAGGGACCCCCCCCCCAATAAGAACCCTACTCCCTTCGAGGCAATGAACCGGGGGAACCCACCACCCCACCGCCCCTAGACCTGGACCCTGGGGAAGGGCAGAAGAGATCCACAGCTCAACATCCGATGCAGACACTGACAACACCCCAAAAGTGCCCCCCAGAAGCCTTAACTACATTGGGCTACTCCCAACAGCAAGGACCCTTCACCTGATACAAGACCCTCAAGGTCCCAAATAAAACCCCTCCATAAAAAGGCCCACGGAACAAAGAAACGGGGCACCCTCTTCCCCGATCCAACACCCGAAAACATGGGCAAGGATAAGGTCGAGCAGCAAACTTTCTAAAGCAAAATGGACTTACATACAGTGGGCGCCTCGCATGGACCCCCCCCCCACCCAGGCCCCAGAGAGACGCGACACGATGACGGAAGACCCGACCATCTCACTGACAGATGTCATGAAGGCCATTAGAGAGTCGAGATCATCGCTAGGGGGGGAAAATAGGTGGCCCATCAGCTCTCTCGTTCCTACGCCAAGACCTCCAAAAAGTATCTGCGAGAGTGGGAGAGAGAAGAGAGGATCTCCAACACGGAGGACACAGTGAAACAGATGGATCAGCACCTGGCCACCATCACCCAAAAAGTGTCCCAACTGGAAAACAGGGCTGAGGACAGCGAGGGACGAGCCACACGAAACATCCGGATCCTCGGAATCCCGGAAAAGGAGTAAGAGCCCAGTGCCAAACTCTTCTTGGAAGACTGGCTGGCCGATGTGTTTGCCCAAAAGACATTCTCCAAATTCATCTCCGCCAAACGCGCCCACAGAGTCCCGTCGGGACGCCCAATACCGGGAGCACGCCGCAAACAATAATTGCACAACTGTTGAACTTTCACGACAGAGTTGCTATCCTCCTGATGGCCCGAGCTACCGGACCAATTACCTTCAATGGCCACCAAGTTGGTTTTTTCCCCCCCGATTACACTAGGGAGGTCCAAAAGGCCAGACAGTCTTTCGACTCAGTCAAAAATAAGCTACACTCACTATTGATAAAATATGCACTCTTCTTCCCAGCACTCCTGAAGGTACACCACAATAGCATCACATATCTGTTCTACTCACCAAAAGAAGCCTGGGATTGGCTAGAGACACAAATCCTGAATGAGCCAGGACAGCAACGCTCCCCAAGAGGGAGCCTGTCTCAAAAAAACCAGGGTGGATCACTTACCACTGCAACTCGACACGCCGGACCAAAACTCACCTAGACCCCTACAGGAAGGCGAGAAGGGCGCAGAGAAAGGATGAGGGCGCACGGCAGAGATACAGAAAGTGAAACACGGCTTACGACTCCGGAGGACAAAGACTCCATGGCTGCCGAGGAAAAGACAGCAAGCAAGTCTCACAAACAGACGAAGCGAATACTTCGCAACACAAACGATTTCCAAAGAAGTTTTATAGTTTGAGTTCAATGTTTGGGCGACAGGTGCTTCCAGTTTTGGGGGGTGGGGGAGAAAGAGTACAGGGAGGGAGGAGTTCTACGGGTGTTGGCAACCAGAAATACAGAGCAAGGTGGCAACATATACAGACCTTCCGACACAGGAAACACAAACACTCCATCAGTTGGGTCTGAAACACCCACAACACTCAGCTCCCAGTCATACAGCTACAGGGCAACCATCAGACACCCCTCTGTGAGAGATACAATCGACTACTCCAGGCCTATACCGCATACCCAATGGCAACGATAGACCCAGATACAGGAAACGCTACACAAAGACCGAGAACCTGCAATACTCAGACCAAGGAACTACCGTAAAACGTCGGCTGGTGCTCCAATACCTTAATCGATACCACATACAGCCATCCTCACGGAAACCCACTTGATTGGAACCGGCAACGGCTTCTTC
The DNA here is from genome assembly GCF_040938575.1 of Ambystoma mexicanum. Lineage (NCBI taxonomy): Eukaryota > Metazoa > Chordata > Amphibia > Caudata > Ambystomatidae > Ambystoma > Ambystoma mexicanum. Next base: position 961,040,119 of record NC_090921.1, on the reverse strand, counting down.
AGAAGGTCCAACTACTCACATACATACCAAGCAGGGTTCACGAAAGGGGCCAGGGGTACGATGATACTCATCCACAAACGGGTGCCCCTACGGGTCAAGAAAGTGCGGACCAACCGCCATGGCCGATTTGTAATGCTACTCACCGACATTTGGGGAGAACGATGGGGCCTAATTGCGGCATACGCCCCCCCCAACACTCACGAAAGAACTCCTTGGTCGAACTACAGAACATACTCTTAGAAGAAGAGGCGGACCTTTGGGCCCTCGGGGGGGGGGGGGGCCTCAATGAAGTGATGGAGGTCACCGCCAACAGATCCCACAGAAGAGCCGGTACCCAACACGCCCCGACCGTTCTATACACTTTTGCCGAGACACTGGGAATGTCCGACACTTGGCGATCACTACATGATACCGATGCCGGATTCTCGTTCTTCTCCAGTGCACACAAAACATTTGAGAATTGACTACACCTTCATCCCCCACAACATGTCCTGCAGACTCTCATCCGCTGAGTTTCTGGCAAGAGGGATTTCAGACAACTCCACGCTCCTTATAACCATGAAGACTGCTCGCCATCGCCTGGACATCAACTGGCGCCTGAACACGTATCACCTGAGGCTTCCCGAAATTGCTGAAGAACTGGAAAAAAAGACCACGGAATACTTTGAAATAAATGAAGGCTCAGTAGAATGTCCAATCTCGATATGGGAAGCGTATAAAAACAGTCCTCTGCGGAGAAGCCATCTCGGCGGTGTCAGCCCAACGCAAACGACACACCCAAAAGATCGTGGACGCCGAAAAACGAATATCTGAATGTGAGGAACAATTCTTCGGGCAAGGAACCCAAACCACAAAGGAGGCCCCGATAACGGCCCAAGAAGCCCTTAGCAACATATCCCTGGATAATGCACAAACAGCCCACCGACTTGTTCAAAGCCAAATCTGCAAGAAAGGGGACAAAGCAAATAAAAAACATTAGCCTGGCTGGAAACATGCGAACAAACAAAAAGGCACGTGTGGACTATACGATCGCCTGAGGGGGAACTATTAACTGCAGACTCCGACATAGCGGAAGCATTCGCCACCTTCTATGAAAAAAACTTTACACCCTGCCCCTAGGGAACCCCACATCCATCCCTCAAAATGTCTTGACCAGATCGAAAACCCGAGACTCTCAGCACAACAAGCAGACCTCCTAGATGCTGACATTACTGAAAATGAAGTGCAAGAGGCGCTGGCACAGCTCCAAACCGGGAAGACCCCGGGCCCCAATGGTTTCCCAGTGGAGACCTGGAAATACCTCGACATGACAATACCTGGCCACATGCACCGCATGTTTCTTCGAGGTAAAGAACAAGGCGCACTCCCCCTGGACCTCAGACGAGCGTGCACAGTGGTCATACCCAAAGCCAGGAAGCCTCCGGAAGACTGCACCTTCTACCGCCCCATCTCGCTGATCAATGGGGAGGCCAAAATCCTCGCCAAGGTGCTGGAAAATAAACTACTCAAGGTAATCCAGTCTCTTGTTCACCCGGATTAATGCGGAATTATGCCCAACAAGTCCACCCGCATGAACCTACGTAGTGTCCAACTTGCCCTTGACAGGGACCCGGAGATACCATGCCCGCTGGCCCTCCTGGCGGTTGATTTTGAGAAAGCATTCGACTCAGTCGGATGGGAGGCCTTGTGGGACATTATGGTCTGGATGAACTTTGGGCAAGACTTTATCTCCTGGGTTAGACTCCTATACGCGTCACCAGAGGCAACTGTAAGGGTAAATGGCAGGACTTCTAAACTGTTTTCACTGGGCCGAGGGACCAGACAGGGCTGCCCCTTTTCTCCCCTCCTATCTTGCTAGCTATTGAGCCACTAGCAATTAAACTTTGAGCGGATAAAAACTGGTCCGGATTCACCTGGCCAGGAGGAGAAGATCGGCTCTCGTTCTATGCGGACGATCTCGTCATATACCTTAGCAACCCTCTCACCTCATGCCCGACGGTGTCCTACACCCTCAAGGAATACCAAAATGTGGCCGGCCTGAAGGTGAACGAGCAAAAAACCCTCTACTTCCCAATCCAGGGTGGCGACACAGCGATTCCTAAGACTTGCCCCTACCACATCCCCATTCAAGAATTCACATACCTAGGCATACGCATCAGCCCGACCCTCAACGGATACCTCCAGCTTAACCTACAACCTGTACTAGACAGATTTAATCAGAGATGTCTCTCACTGGCAACCACTCCCCCTATCACTAATGGGCAAGACAGCCCCGTTTAAAATGATGACACTCCCCAGACTCCTATATGTTCTACAAAATACTCCACTCCCCATCCCCCACAAAATCTCTGGAGGCATTGCCAGGGGCCTCCGTACACTGCTCTGGGGCGGAAACAGCCCAGAATCGCTCTTACCATACTCCAACGCTCTGTATGGGAGGGTGGCATCGGATTACCTTGTATACGCACGTACTATTTAGCAACACAGACGGGGGTGATAAACGAATGGCTACATGCAGACACCACACTACCACATATCCGCATTGAAACCGAAGCTATGTACCCCGTAACACCCCTAGAACTAACTAAGCTGAAGGAGAGGTGGGAAAGGGATCTAGGCGACCTAGAACCGGAAGACTGGATAGGCGCACTGATGGTCCCCCGAGAGATGTGTATCGAAGCCATACTTAGAGTGATACAACTCAGGATACTCCACCGCTCCTATTACCCTCGCACGACCATCGCCAGATGGGGGGAGGCCAGAGATGTGACATGTCTCCAATGCAAACGAGAGACGGGTACCTTTTTTCACACGATATGGGACTGCGAGGTGCTACAAACCTTTTGGGAGGAATGCATCAATACATTGTCCAGCATACTAGGAGCACCAGTTCCGATGGACCCCAAAATGATACTCTTGGGAATCTGGGGGAGGGGGAAGGAGGGTGTCAGACCTCACCAAACATGAAAAATCATTCCTAGCGGTGGCAATGGGCGCAGGGAAACGATTGACCGCTGCAACCGGGGGCTCGGCCGACTGTATATGCTTGAACCGCTGGATCAATGAACTAAGCAGGTGCACATCCATGGAACGTCACATCTACAACGTACAGGGATGCCCCCGAAAATTTGAGAAGATATGGGGCAAATGGCTGGATGAATACTGAGAGATACCCCTCCCTCAACCCGCCCCTCCCTACCCCCTCCTCTCTTCCTCCTTCCTCTCCTCACTCGGGGACATGTCATGTTGCCAGAACTATCACCCGTTTTTCTGACTTTCAGAGGTATGCAAGACACCCCCCCCCCCCTAAGACTTTGTTTGTCACCGTGGTCAATACTGTCATGTGCTTCTCTGATAAATGCCTATGTTTATGATGTTTTGGTGTTTAAACTCAAATAAACAGTTACAAAAAAAAAAAGAATGTAAAACTATTTCTCCCATGCTGCCTCCCCCCTTGCAGCGCTTTGAAACACACTGATTATTTGTATAGCGCCTATGCACAGTCACTATGCATTTCCTTCACTGAAGTCCTGCTAAAAACCAGCAATGGCAAGTATTGGCTGGTCTATAAGTATTGGGCATTTGCCAGGCACTGCTATTAAATGTTCAGGTACTTCCACCATTTTGCAGCTGCTACCATCAGTGGGTACCTAATACCACTATGGCGGTGCTTGACAAGGCCTACATTAAAGCCCAAAAGGTTGGCGTTGCCAACGCTGGTTTTAAAATAGGCATGCAACTGCATTTTCGGTACCCACCACCAGCTGAAGTTGTAGACAAGTTTTAATAGAGGCCACCATAAGCCATCTGGGTGACCCAGAAAAAAATAAAGCAGAGCCTTGAGATTCAAAACAGCACTTGTTTAGCTATCCATGTAAATCCAGTGAATACCCTGGTGCTGAGGTATGATTGCAGCCCATACACTGCTGTAAAGGGGTACATTCATGTTCCATCATTGAGGGTTCAAGTGGAGCAGGATAGGAAGGGTTGGCGAAACTCCATAAAGCATTTGCACTTAAAGCGCAGGTAAGGTATTATAAAAGATCTCTCTAAAGTCCATCGCTGGGAGTATAAAAGAGGATTTTATATTCTCAACTGCCTCCCTTTTCCTTTTCTTCGGTTTTCTTCTTTTCTCTTGTTTTATACAGTGATGATATACGTAATTTAATACGTACTGCTATTTTAATTTTGTGAAAGTCAAGTTCTTTGACTAAAACACAAAAAAGAAATTAAAAAAAAAAGTCCCCTAGGTGTCCCCTGCCCCCCCCCCCCGATTTTATGGGTCTCCTACACCCCCGTTGAAACTTCATATTTTTAGCCCTAGAAAGGCAATTCACAGGCATGCTGGTGAGTATTGGGACGAATAAAGAGCATTCATCCCGTCTCCCCAAGAGAGAAGCCAACCCCTTTGGGACTACGGCATTGAGCCTGCTAAGCTTAATACGCACTAGGGGAAAGGGAGAGCGGGATCCAACTGGAGGTGCCCTCCCCCCATACATTCTTCGAGAACAAGCCATCTCTAAACATGCATATATGTTATCCTCCCTTGTCGTAAGAGACAAATAGTAGTGCTGGTTACATGGGAGCTAAACTGTGTAATAACAACTTGCTACACAAATGGCTGGTATGGTTTCTGATCTTTTACAAGCACCATCCTGACCTCAGAAGGGAGAGCGGAAGATGGGCTCATCCACGCGTTGTGTGGAGGATAAAGACCCAATCAACCTTGGGAGTTAGGAAGAATGTATCCTGCGGAGCTGCAGAGGACAGCCAGCCTACTGGGAGGTGTGGCAGGAAAAACCAATAACACGCCCAATGTGGCCAATCAAGGCACGGCCAAGCCTGTAGAACTCAGAGTGTCCCCGTCGACACACGAACCAGAGAAGCCCAGCTCAGGAGACTTGCGAGCAGTTAGAACCGTTAGAACCATCTGAGTGGTGGAAAAGTGGCACAACGAGAAACCAATGCTGAAGCCCTGCAAGAAGGCTGCAAAAGGGAGGGCCAGCTCCCGCATACACAGAACACACAAAAGAAGTTAGAAGGGAGAAATGTGTCAGCGTTCATGAATGCCTAGCTAGAGGAGCACTGAAAAGGGACAGAAGGTACAGTCGCTCCGGGGAACCTGGGAAGAGGGATGAAAGTACATACCAGGCCTCCAGGTGGCATGAGGGGAAACCAGGACCCCAGGCGGCATGAGGGGAAACCAGGACCCCAGGCGGCATGAGGGACAACCAGAGCTCAAGACAGGATGAGAGAAAGCGAATAACAAGGCAGAGTGTGTGAAACCAGGAGGTAAATAACATCAGAAAATAACATGAGATTCAATGGCGAGGAACCCAAGGAGAGTATCTGGTGTTGACTTATGACCCAGCTAGGACTGAGACAAAGTCCCTGGTAACAAGGGAGGAAGAGACTAACCCAAAGACTCAGATGCAAACCCAGAAGGAGGGGCATTTGATACCATTTTATGCAACTGTGAAACGGGGCAAGGAGCCCTTTCTTCTGATAGAGACATAACAGTGGGCTCAGAAAAAAGTCACAATTCCTGTGTTGGGCAAAAGCACTCATTGTATTTTTATTAAAGTTAAGCTCTTTCAGGTTTACAGTAATAGGAAAAGAAATCAGGCTAGAACAGGTGGACGTTGGATACTTTGTAGGACATCCTTTAGACGCCTTTTCTTTTTTCTAGAGTAGGACCGAGAAACTTCGGATATTCAAATAAAGAGCTACTAACCCAAAATGCCACCTTGTACGTCAGCAAATTCTGACTTACCACAGTGTACAGGGTGGATTTCAGCTATATCAGCGGCGGCCGTCCCTGGAGTGACTACATTGTACAAATCAACTGAAGATCTCCATCCCCTTCACAGGATGGGCAATTTATATAGAATACATTCACTTGTGATTGGCAGTAAGCACAGATTTTGACAAAGCGTTGCGATCCGTTTTGTGTGTGAACTAGCAATGTTGTAACCAGTCAAGCTCAGCATCTTTACAAACAAATGGATTTTCAAAGCAGTTTCTGCTTGGCAAGTCTTGAATAGGAAAAATTAGCCATTACCTTAACTGTGGAATTGTGGAAAATGAACTATTGCCAGCGAAGTAGCTGCAAGGGTCTGCATCAAGATCAGGCTTAAAACTGGAACGCTAGTCATTGCTTTGTAAACCGCATCTCGATGCTAGGAGGAGTAGGTGACATAGCTCGGAGGTGTCGGTGACATTGCTCAGTGGGTTAAGCATTTACTGCTGTGATCTTTGTGTGTTCTGCAAGACACAGATTCAATTCCCAGCAAGTTCGACTCAGCCTTTTGTTCTTCCAAAGTAAATAAATGGAGTACCAATTTCGATTGGATAATGATATTTTTTATTATATTGTTTAAAGGAGGGCCCTAGCTTGAGAGCGTCGGAGCTCTGTACTAGGTTTGGGTTGGCATCTTTTGCATATAAAAGTATTCTATGTAAAGCACTTATGATATAATATATATTTTATTTATATCGCGCTCATACACAAGTGTTTCAGAGCACGACCAAGCAAAGGGAGGGGGAACAGGGGAGAACAAAAATATGATCTTACTAGGCCCAGTGACATTAAGAACGCGCAAGTGCATGGAAAATGGAGAAAGGGGGAAGTGCGTGGAGGGGGAGAAGTGAAAAGTGCAGACAGAGGCGAGAACAGAATAAATAATAAGTGGGATAAATAAATAAATAAATGCAGACAAGAAGGTAGTGCAGCCAGACACGTGGCAAGTACATGAAGAGTCAGATAAGGTATATCTGATAAATGCAGAGGAAGAGTGGGGGACTGTATGGGTACAGATACAGATCCCAGTGAAAGGGGTGGGCCGGAGGCAGTGCAGGAGGGAGGCAGGGTGCGCAGGTACCTGGGCCCGAAGGACAGAGGGTGGCCAGGTGCATGGTGCCGAGAGAGAAACAGATCAGCAGGGGAGAGCAAGGGCAAAGGCAGAAGTGAAGAGGAAGGTCTGGAGGTGCTTCTGGAACCGGAGATGGTTCTCCTCAAGTATCAGGGTGGTCGGGAGGTTGTTCCTAAGGGAGGCCCCAGCCGAAGACAAGAGATCTGCCCCCAGCTCGTTTCTTTGAAAAACACCTGACCCTGAGGGAATTAGACAAAGAGCAGCGAAGGGCTCGAGAAGGGAGCTATTTACGGAGGGATAGTTGAAGGTATTTCGGTCCCAGGCCCCAGAAATCCTTGTGGATAATGCAGAGGGTTTTAAATGTAATCCTTGCATCCACTGGGAGCCAATGAAGGGATTTCAGAGCTGGAGAGATACGATCCCAGGGCTTGAGGCCGAGGACAGGTCTTGCAGCTCTGTTCTGGATTAGTTGTAAATGCTGGAGGGTGGAGGCAGGTAGATTTAGAAAGATGCGGATAGTTCAACCTGGAGAGAACCAGAGCTTGGGAGATGGTCAGCTTCTGGGGGAAGGAGAGGAAAGGCAGAGTACCTCTAAGGAGGTGCAGGAAGAGGTTTCACTTTTTAGCGACATCAGAGACGTGTGCGGAGAAGGAAAGTGTGGAGTCAAAAATGACCCCGAGGTTCTTAACCTCGCAAGTAGGGGTAGGAGGAGGACCAAGGGAGGCCGGCCAGAGAGTGAGGTGACAGGATGGTGAACGTGTCCCAATGAGGAGGATCTCAGTTTTGTTGGCATTTAGACAAAGATCGTTGGCAGCACACCAATTTTGAATGGCGGATAGGCAATCACAGATGAGGAAAGGCGAGGAGGTGGCTGAAGGAAGCATGAAAAGGAGTTGGGCGTCCTCAGCATAGCACTGGAAGTTTGAGCAGAAAATGGAAATGCAGTAGGCGAGAGTTTCCAGGTATTGGTTGAAAAGCCAGGGCGAGAGGGAACACCACAGGTAGAGAGGAAGATAGTGGATAGGAAGGACCCAAGTGTTACCTGGGAGGGTCGATCAGAAAGGAAAGAGGTCAGCCAGGCCAGGGCCTGATCGGTGATATCCAGGTTGTCACGGAGACTTGTCACCGAGACGATTGAGCAGGATGGTATGGTTGACCGTGTCGAAAGTAGAGGAGAGATCAAGAAGGATGAGGACAGAGGGAATGTTAATCAAGGTTAGAGAGCAGGTCTTCACGGATGTTCAGGAGAGCAGTTACTGTGCTTCTGGATCCAGATTGGTGGTCATGGAGCGAGCCAACCGAGTCAGAAAGGAGGTTAAGCTGGGAGATGGCAAGTTTTTTCAGGAGCTTCCCCAAAAAGTAAGTAATAGAAATTGGGCTGTAGTTAGCCAGACAAGAGGGGTCAGCTGTGGGTTTCTTGAGGAGGGGCTGCACAAGGAGTGCTTGAGGGGGGAGGGGGGGAGATCCAGAGGCAAAAGAATGGATACAGAAATCGGCAAGGGCCGGAGTGAGGGCATCAACGTGGTCCTTAATCGTTTGAGGAACAGGGGTGGGCCTGTTTTGATGAGGCTTTCATAGATCGGACTTGTCTAGCAACCTCATTCGGGAGAAAAGAGGAAAGGAGGAAAAAGAGGGAGGGTGGCTGAAGGAGTGTCAGCAAGCCGGGAGAGGGGAGAGGAGGCGAGGTGGAGGAGACGGTGGATAAGATGTCTTGGGTTTTGGAATGAAAGCGAGAGGCAAGCGCATTGCAAAGAGCCTGCGAGGCAAGGGGGGGTGAAGACTGCAGCAGGGCTGGCCAGCTCCTTGCAGATTTTAAAGAGTTCGGCCGAGTTGTTAGATGCTGCAGAGACGCAGGCTTGAACGTGACCCCTCTTCTTGGAGCGGACAGAGATAGTATTGCCTTTGGAGCAGGCCAGTTTGTCAGAGGATGAGCAGGAAGCCCTCCATTTCCTCTCAGCCACCCTACACTTGCATTTGAGTGTCGGTAGCTCAGAGTCGTACCAGGAATTACACTTGGATTTGGACTTCAAACGGATCCTCATGACAGGGGCAAGAGCATCAAGAGTAGAAGAGATAGAGGAGAGGAGAGGAGTAGAGCAGGGACAGCGCTGTGTCAGGGTGTGAGTCAGCCTGGGCAGTGGGAGGAGGGGAGAAGGTGGCAGCAAAACCCTCAATTGACATGCGCTTCAAGGGCCAGATGTCCGAGAAGGTGAGTGGTAATCTTGGGGGAGGCTGGGCTTGGGGTGGCGGTGGAGATAGACAGATGGGAGGAGAGAAGGCAATGTTTGGGTAAACACTTTGTAAATGACAAGTCGATTATATATTCATTTAATTTTCCTGCTCTCTGCAGAGCTGCTTGCTCCTGATTATAATAAATAGTTATGGCATGGTAAATATGGCTTTATTTTATCCTGGCAGATTAAGAGCTCAAACTAATGGAATGATGGAAATTTTGAATTAGCTAATATTCAACACACTTTGCCCACTTATCAGAGGACGAAAGGGTACGAAACATTACGCACATGCGTTACCAAAAGTGTGGCTTAATTGTTAGTTTTGAATCAAATCCAGCGAGGGATGTTAACAAACCTGTAAAATATACTCACGTGTAGCAAGCGTATGCCAGAACAAACAGGTAATAAAAAACACACAGTATGGACACTCAAGAGAATTGTAATCTTAAGCAAACTGCATGAAGAGACCACTCGTTATGGAGCACCTGCTTGCAATTCTGGCATAGAATGATTAACAAGAAAGTGGATAAAAGCTAGCCTTGTCATACATACTCACATTTACCATGCAGCCTACAAATGAAACTCACCACCATCTTCTAATCAGACTGGGGGAAAAGACCACAGTTTACTTCCCATCACCCAAACTCCCAGTCAAGGTTCCAAAGCATTGATCGCTTTGCTAACTCTGCTCCACAGACACTGGTCAGCACTTCACACCCTTTATCTACAGTATCTAAAATGGAACGTGGGGTTACACAGCGCCCTTCTGCCCATAATCCTGGCCTCGCTGTGCGTAGCTTTGTAAGAAAGGAGAGCAGTGTGCGTTAATCGGCAGTGCACGAGATGACTTCTTGTTCGCATCCTGTTCCACAACACCATGGATGATGGAACCCTGCGCCGCATCTCGTGTTTAACAACTTCCAGTGAAAAGCAGAGGCTCCCTCTCTTGCCTCATGCCTTTGCCGGAAATGCACGGTTCCTACAGCAGCCAATCTCCCAGGCAAAGCGGATGCTTTATTAACAAAAAAAAATATAATAATAATCTGCCTTTCCTACTTTAATGGGATTCAGAAGACGCACTGGGGATTTACACGAACCTCTTCAAATTCAAGATAAAAAGCGAAGGCGTTACCAAAGAAATATGCGTACAATGTCCGTTTCGGGCAAGGAAATTCGCGGTTCTTTCAGTTGGTGAGCACGTGTTAGGGCCAGGGTGAGGCAAAAGAACTGCATTTAAGATGCCAGGTGAGGGCAGTTTCTATAACACTAAAATGCGCCCTCCGCCCCTGCACGACATGCGTACGACTCCCCAACTACACTCCACGGTTAACTCCTACCCAACGGCCGCAAACCACTGCTATACAAATGAGACAGGTTTTAGCACATTGCGATTCAAGAACTTTGCAGCAATTCCTCAGACTAAGCGGAGTACGCAAACAGTACATACTAGTCTTGAGTTATAAAGATTTGTGTCTATGTTAAGGGCACTCTCCTTGACTTTGCTGCTGCAAAAGCATTTATTGCATCCTCCACCCTCCACCCCCAAGCCTCTGCTCCTTATTGATTCCCCATTCCCTGCCTCCTGGCCCTGCAATCTCTGTATTTTGATAACATTTAAAAACGTACCTGGAACTAATAAGAAAATATGTTCCTCTGAGGCCCGATGGTGCTGGCTGTTCTGTGCACTTTCACTGTTCCGGAAGATCACTTTAATTTAAAAAAACAGCGCATTTCACGTTGACAGTGCCTCATTGTGATCACCCTCGGGAGGAAAGGGCTCCCAGAGTAAAAGTTTCCACATTTGGTTAGAATTGTGACCACTGGCCTGCGTCGCACCCATTCTATATGACTCCCAAATCTAGGTATAGCTTCCATCCTCGTCGATTGCAAGGTGAAACGTAATGCATTATGAAACCGAGGCCTCTCGCCCATCTTACAGCCTCTCGCCCATTTTAGAAGACCCTGAAATCTAGGTATGCCCTCCACCTTTGTCTACAATATGTTTAAACGTAATGTACCGTGAAATCTAGTTGGGGCCCACATCCCTGTCTACTACACGTTGGAATGCAGCGTATGTGAGACCGGGACCCCCCCCACCCACCATACAGGGCTCTCCAATCTGGACATTTAGCCATAATGCTAAGGTCAGCTTCAAGACATACAACCCACCAACCAAAAAGCTCAACATTTCTGCATACTTAACTCTCACAACCACCTCTCGCACACCAAGGCACACGCACTTCACCACACAGCAACAAACACAAACGGCATCAACAGCACACGAGGACTATCATCGATCCATTACTCGCACCAAAGGTCAGCGCACTGTGTATACAGAACTGAAGCTACCAACATGACACCACCTCTCTCACTATTCTGCTCCCTCTTCTCCTTACTAACCGACCCCGCCTTCTCGTTTGCAGATCCGCCTCAGCGCCTGGTGACCAACTCTTTGGTGACGCTGCGCAGTACAAATACCTTTAACATGTCCAGCACTGTTTGCAAGGCACTGCCATAATGCTACTACCTGGACACAAGATACTAACAGATGGAAAATGTGTACATGGGTAAATTCCTATTTAATGCCTATACCCAAGCCCAGATTTCAGTGCAAAGAACAGATGCAAGGACACAGCGCCTGCATATATATCAAGTGACTGAAGGCACATCGTGTTAAGACTTTATTTTTTATTACACCTGTAGCACATTTAAAACTACAATTAAGCCATTAACGCTCAAAAAGGACTCCAAAAGTCTAGCAGGCCCTAAACCACACAGTTGATGCTATGACTTGATAGAATTAGCTCAAATAGATCCCAGAAAGACCTATTTTGGGCGGGAGGAGCAGGTAGTGGGTGAGAATGGTTCCCGGGATTCGCACGGCAATGGAGAGACAATGGGTGGGTGAATAACCAAACCCCACCCGCATGCTTTGTATTCGTCCTCACAACCAATCGTCCTCCAAGCGCTACATTCAAGCAATAGTTTCAGCTTATAAGTAGCGGTTTTTCTCAATACAATGGTGAGTGTTTTTGAAAACACTACTTTAGCATTTGTGCGCTTGATTGGTCTTTCTCAAGGCATGTAAGCATTGCTATAAGCCCCAAGTGGGGTCCTGGTAACGTTGTAGTGGCTGTCCTTTAAGCAGTCTTGGCTCCTGTTGGGCCCTGTGCGCAAGTCGGATCTCGTCCTGTGCGGCTCCTTGGGGTTTATAGCAATGCTTACATGCCTTGAGAAAGACCCTCAGGGTCGAAACACGTGTCGGCTGACCAATCAAGCGCACAAATGCTAAAGTAGTGTTTTCAAAAACACTCACCATTGTATTGAGAAAAACCGCTCAGAATATCAACAATAAAAGCGAACTTGTATCGCATCAACTACTGCGTTAGAAAGAATCATTTCAAAAATATCAAGCAAGATAACCAGGAGTAAACCCACTTTACCTTCATCTCAAAAGGAACATCACGATGCTGGAGGACTGATCAATACGGCTGAAGTGGCGGATGCCGGAAACCATAACAAACCAGCACGTGGGTTACAAGAAGCAGAGGCAGCACCTGCTGCCGCTACTCACCACAAGGCAATCGCGCCCCGAGAGCAAAATTTCACCTCCTAGGGCAAATGCGCCCCGGCAGCCACTCGCTGCGCCCGGGGCCAAGAAACAGGCCTGTGCCAGGTTTTTAGCTAAATACCAACAGTGTTACACTAATGTGTTGAGGGCAGTTGGCTGTGGGCCTGCAGTGCTTTCACGCCATCTCAAAGTTGTTGTTTTTTTGTATTGAAATGTTTATTGAAATATATACAATTCAGTACAAACACCAACTCCAAGTTAGGATCTCGAATTGAACCGCGACTTCATTGATAAAAGGTGGGTCTGAATAAGGAATTACAGAACGCCTTTTCGGGCAGAAGGATGGCACACTACATAAAAACCCAGCTGACCGGGGTAACAGCAGGGATTGAGTATCAAAGGGAATATTCACGGTGGCGTCCATAAGAGTTACTGTGTTTGGGGGGGGGAGGGGCGAGCGCTCGATGTCCGCAGCCACCAGGATGAGCTCAGCATCACATGGCAGGGAAGACTCACGTGCCCCCGGCCTTCCCTTCTCCAATTCCAGACACTTAAAGGAAGGCTTCCCAGAAAGCCGGCACATTCTATTAACGTGAAATTATCTTACTCAGGAACATGTGACAGCATAGCAGTTAGTGCTGCCAGAACGCAGGGCCTTCATATCTTGGACAACCGGTTTCAATGCATCCGACCCCCACCCCGTAAGCACACGCCCTACAGCATAGCGAGGTTTACCTGGAGCACCTTTACCCCCATCCATGCTCACGATTCTGCAGCAGCAGCACAGCCTACATAGTGCACTCGTCACATGTGCTAGCCACTTCTTTTTATTATAATTATTGGCTTGTAATAAGTGTAGTTACTATTGTATTGCAATTAAAATAAAATTAGATCCAATCTGTTATTTGAACTTGTGAAAGGTTATGCAACTGTGTGCCGCAAACGGACCAACATAAAGTAAAGACTAGCGTGCTACCCAAACAGACTCCCTACCTCATTTACATTTACAACCCCCCGAGGGACAACTCCCATACGTTGAACCACCCAAAAACCACTAGGGTGCCCCACATAAATTAGCATGCTCGCCCCATTGCAATAATAGAACCCCCAGAGGACGTGTCCAGGATGCTCCGAAATCCACTTCAAGAACAATGCTCTGCGATTCACAGTCTTTTGCCAACTTCTTGTAACCCCCCTCCCCTCTATCAACTTTCAAAGGCCGCATGTACACTGGCCGTATAGCAAACACCGTTAACATGCAAGTCTTACGTTCCCGGGAACACACCACAACCATTGTATTTAATCTACATACAGCAAATCACTCAGCAGCCTTCTTTCACTTGGACCAATCCTTCAGACGCATAGGAAGGGCCCATATGCCCACTACTATACATTAAAGAACACATCTCTCTAAGCATCACACACAGGAATCCACGTGATATGTACCAACAACTGCTTCATATGTGACCAACAGCATGCGATTGTTGGCCACGGGCCCATTTCACCCCTGCACATTCTGCCAACAAGCACCATCCTTTTTTTTGTTTGGGCTTCTAATGCCACTAAAAGTCAGCCTCCGTGCATTCGACAACGATATAGGGTTCATTAAAAAAGAATACAATCTTCCCAACCAAAAAAAAAATAAATAAATAAATAAAAGTTGCAGGTAAGGCGCTCAGGCATGTATACACAAACAGCATTCGTACACAGTCCGATTAAGGCATAGTAGGTTGACAATAAGACTAGAAGTTGTTTCCAAGCGATGCATTTTATTCAATAACAAGACATTTTAAGAGGTGGAGTCTTGGTTCTTCCCAAATGGCCTTAAGTACATCATTTCAAATAAATCAATAAATAGATAAATAAATAAAACACCAGAAACAGAAAAAAATACGGCCCACGTAAAACGTAGCCCCACCTGGAGATACTACACCAGGGGAGGCAAAATGTTGCAGCTCTTTACAGAACACACAAGTAACGCACACAGCTCAACCTATACAGGTTTGCTTCAAGTACCTTTATTCTCCACTAGCAAGTTTTTGCAGTCATTTTTCTCAAAGATGAAGATGCTGTGAAGAATCCTTGGAGTTACAGGTAGGGGCTCTACACATACATAACGCAGATCCATGTCCTTACCTCACAAAAGGGAAGTTGCTACACACCTCTACAAACCTGACATACAAGTGTCCGACATAATATAACGAATTACTTTAGTGACAGGGTTCGAAAATGCTCAGAGCTACTTGGTGCCGGCTACTAGCCCAGTAGAAACCGGTTAGCTTAATGTTAACAGCTACCTATTGACCTCCCAAGCCAACTTAACTTGGTGTGTTTAGAAATGTGTCTCAAAGAAGTCTTGGACAAATCTAGTAATAAGTTTAAATCTGTGAAATATTAAAAAGGGACAAAAATTTATACTTGTATCTCATGCGCAAAGATTTTTGGCACCTTGTGTACTAGTTGTTCATTCCCCAGAGGCAGCGCCTTCTTATCAAGTAATATCTCGATTACTTAACCGCAATCTTAATTATGCCTTGTCTTCCACTTCTTTGTCCCAGTACTTCATCTATTAGGCGCTGTGATTAATTGCCATCTGGCAAGAGTGAGAAATCACTGGGTTTTTAAAAACGTTATAATAAAGTGGTGCAGGTAATGCCATCTCTGAAACAATCTGCTGATCAGATTCCCCTTTCATACACAGTAGGCTTTTGGCATAGAATGTATCCGTGTCCTGCTGCATCAGTATTCTGATGTGCAGTGCCTGCTCTACCAGTGGCACAGAGTAGGTTCAGGTCACAGATCTACCATCAAAACATCGAAAATATTACGGTAAGTCCAATAAAATTGTTTTTTTCTTTTACCCCATTTTCCCACCAATATATGCGGGGGGGCCCTGAAGCCTCCCCCTACATCAATTATGACCCCCCCAAAAATCTATACTTTTCACTGAAATGTGAAAAATACCCCCCCAAAAAAAATAATTAAAAAAAATAATAATAATGGATTCTCAGTAATAGGAATCAATGTTCTGGTAAGATACCCAGGTCACAGCCGCAGGGACAGTCAAGCATCTGCAGCACAGGGGCTGCATTTAAGATATTCACCCCTGTTACAAAAACGGTTTACCTGAGGATTTGAGGAGTTTTTCCAGTGTGGAGCCGGCTGCATATTTGTCCTAACAGAGTCTGCTTTCTATATCCTTGCTACTGAGGAGGAGTTAAAATCCTTATAATCCTCCCTACGGATGTGGAGCGTCGCAGAGTGTGAGGACTGTGATAAGTGCTCCTAGGCTGTCCAGGAGCAGCCATGAGCCGGTGGCGCAGCATAAGAACATCCAAACAACCGCTGCGACCCCGAAGGGTCTGCAGAGTACAGAGGTAATGGAGCCGACGCAGGTGCCAGGGGCCAGTGGATTCCAAACACCATGCAGTCAAGAAAGGAGTGTGCAGCCTGCAGGAAATGGGATGATCGGCCTGAACAGCAACTGTAATGAACTTAGTGAAATTTAACACAAGGGGGTGCCTTATATCCAAATGGGCAGGGTTTTCCCCCCCAACTGTCAGGTTTTAACACACAAAAGGCAAAAACACATCTGTACATTAGTACTAAGCAACATGTTTCTCATTCAAACAGTAGTCATAGGAGGGACTAAGAGTACAGACACTAGTAGAGACACCAGGATAGCAGAACTTGCTATCTATGCTTACCTATTTGGTAAATAATTCTAGGCAACGCTGGTGTGCCACTCATCTACAAGAAGATATAAAAAGAAAAGGAAACAGGCAATTGGCTGCTAGGTAATTCCAAATCACTGTTTTGTGAGTATTTACCACAATGCCCTCATAGACCATACTCTTTCACTCATAATTTAAAAAGAGAACATCTATGGCAATGTTCAGTAGTCTATTTCCAGGTACAATGCAATGTATTACCCTATATACACACTGAGCTTTTTTTTCCCTATGTTCTCAAAGATTAAAACTAATGTTCATTATTACAGTAGCCTTAATTCGCTTTGTTGAAGACATTAGCTCTAGGCTCTCTCTGAATGATTACTGACCATCCACGAGGAGCTTAGAGTAAGAGCTGCTTGGCTAGGTGAGCAAATTACTGCCTCCTTTTGCAGCAACTACTGTCTAACGGTTTCAGTGGTGTGTGTTTATTAGAACCACTTTCTTCAGGGCAGTCTATTATACAAGCAGTGATATACTCGCTGATATCTAAAGGAGGTGATGGATGTTGAATATTACCACACCATCCTCTGTCGCCATGCATGAGAAACTCAAAGAGGAAGTCTGCAAGAAGAAAATGATGCAAGTTCACGGCTCAGTTGCAAAACTAAATAAGTTAGATGAGGTAAACATGCATCAAGATCACATTTCCTAAAAGCACCAAATGTCTCAAGAAAAACACACCAAAAAAAAAAAAAAAGACCACCACCATCCAATGACTGTTGAGCTTCATGTACACATGAGTGGAATAAAGCCACCTTCTATTCCCAGAGGATACATAAATACATTGCTGTCATTCAGCTTTTAAGATGTCCATCGTCTACCGGTCTACCGAGTAAGACAATTACTAATCCAAATCACATCCGTGCGGCAGGTAGGCCGCTGGATTAAAAGTGGAGACAGTTTCTAACTCAAGTACTGCAACCAAAATTGGTCTTCTGCCAATTTGCGTTCCCTTAATGATAAAAAAAACAACAACAAAAAACAAAAGGGAAAGAGCTTGCCACATTTAGGTGCGTTAGCGTTACAGGCCATATCCATTGTTGGATCAACAAGCTGTTGCTGCTCCACATCAATATACGAATACCGCGTGTGCAATTTAATCAAATCAGTGCAACGTTGGCAGCATAACAACGGGAGTGTGCACATTAGCAAACCGCTTCCCCATTTCATGCGTTTCCTTACTTTATACAAGAGCTCTCCTTTTTTTCAATCCACAATTGCCATCCGTTGGTGTTCCGAACAGAAAAGAAAAACTGCTTTTTCTTCCGTGTTCGGATCGGGACGTAATCTTCCGGTCCCCTCCACTTCCTCTAGAACAAAGCACTTTGGGTGTGCGGTCAGAAAGGCAAAATTCATGTTTTCGAAGAGCTGGGGTTGGACCCCTAAATCAGGCTAGCTTTAGTCCAATCACACATGGACTTTCTCCTATAAAAGAAGGGGTCTCACACCACTTCTTTGAATCATCGTTTGGACTTCAACCTTTCTTTCCCAAGTCCTCCACTAGTGGGGTGAAGACAGAATATCCAAGGCAGAGAGAAGCTCTGTTGCCTATCTATTTACAGGGACCAGTGTGGAGTGAACTGCTGCTGGAACAAGCACCTGCCTCTCTGCCAGCCACAGCAGCACCCAGCACCTTACTGTGTTGAACTACCTCTGCAGTTGTGTGCCAGCCTCCCAGTGTTTGGAAGCACGAGAAAACACTCATCTTGCCTGTGAACCCCTGTATTGGGACCCTCAGCTCCCAGAGAGCCAAGCCAGCTGGAGTCCTAGTGTTTTCACCATTGAACTGCTTGGAGCAGTGTTTTCAAGACTGTTCAACAGTACTCTCTATTTTTAAGTTGGGAGTAAAATGATACATTTTTACTCCCAAAAAAAAAAAAAATAAGTCCAATTCCGAATGCAAATGAAAATATGTTATAACTGGGAAAAGGGAATTTTTTGTAATAATGATTTCTTTACACCTAGTTATTTATACACATTAAAAGATAAGTTTACTTCTTCCGATCAGGCAGTAGTAGCAATGTCTTCCTGTGGTACATGCACTTCTGGCCCAAACATATCCATGGAGCTGTGTGGGTGAAAGAAGGGGCACAAGGTCATGTGTTTGATTCCCACTTTTTTGGGAGTATTTCTACTATTTTAATTTTTTCAGGCCATTTGCCTATTTTTAGGGGGTAAAAGTGGCTGATACTTCCTTTTCTGTAGGGATGCTCCCGATCTTTATATCACTTGTGTAGTGACAGAAAGTCTGGTTTGGCACTGCCAAACTTCCACGAACCGCAAAAAGGTACTGTTAACTGCCCCCTTGGTCATGGTCAGGGCTATAGACTGGCTAGGTCATCAATTCCCTTTTTGCATCCAATAATCATACCCTTTCAAAGATCATTGTGGATTTTGCTTACTGTAGACCCCTAATTCATTACTCAGGGTGCCGCATTGTCCTTGCTCATTTTCTATTCTTTCCCCAGGAGTGAGTTTTGTGTAGTGTTTTCTATTGGGTTATTTTGCAGATGGTGTAGTAACTATTTTTAAAGACAGTCCCTTTATTTTAGACCGTTACGCTTTGCTGTTTATGTCACTACTGAATCAAATATAGCCTTCCCTCGGCCCACCTTGCCACAAAGGGCAAAGGAGGCATCTTTCTTAATTGTGCCTGTTTTCCCCTTTAGAAGTGTGATGGCTTTTGGTTTGTAGCAGTGTACGGGCCGAGTGGGCATTTTATCCTTTCCTCATCCTTTTACTCCTGCAGAGCAGAATCCAATTCGTCACACGCGTGCAATCCCAAAGTCAGGCACACAGTCGCAAACTGTTTTTTTTTTCCCATTAAAAAAAAAAAAAAAATAATACCTTCTTGGCCCTCAAGGTAGAAGAAACTCCTCCTTACCCACAGTCCTCCTGTTAATATCCAAGAGGCAGGGACGAATCCCCCTCAACCAAGAGGTATGGCAGGAGTCAGTACTGGATGGGAGAAGCAGTAGGTGTAACGAAGATTACTGGTCAATAATAGAGGCATTTCCAGCAAGTCCCCGCTCCCTCGTCTCAGTACTTACTCTATGAGGTCTAGCAAAGACCACGGATGAGTCAGCCCCAGACATAAACAAAGCACAGCAGAGCTCAGGCCGATTTCTGTCTTCCTCCTCTCCAGCCATTGCACCAAAAGGAGTGGGCGATGGCAAACCCCAGACTGAGCAAGCTCCAAAAGGTGACACCAGCAGAGATCCTAATTAGGTTCAAAGGAGATGTGTCAACTGGGCACACAGACGACTATCATTGTGCCTCATGTTCTGAGTAAATGAGCAACAGCCCTAGACTGTCAAGCTTCATGACGGATACTCCTGTAAACAAACACATACTCAATAATTGCATACATTACGAAAGGAGGTACGAGTAATCCCCCATATGGACAGGGAGCACCCCATCACAATGTAACATTACAGCAAAGGATCCGCATTTACCCAAACGCATGCCCATATTCTTGCAAACGATAGACATTTTATAGTAACTACTAACAAGGCAGAGACAGACAATTACAGTGCCATTTTCCCTGGCAGTCCTCGGGTTACAGTTGTACAGTTGTGGACCTGAAAGACACCAGGGGAGCCAACTTGAAAAAGGCCAAAGTTAATTGCCTAGGCCAGAGCTTAGCACCCATATAAATCCTCCAAACAAAACATATCCAGGGACACCCGCACCCCTCAGACCCTATTGTAGGGAGGATACCCCAACAGAAGTGACCATTACATCCACACAGGTTTGGGTATTGTACCAATATGGCTGCACCAAGCTCTCATCCATGGCGAATGAAACTAGGTGGGTAGAAGTGCCGAAAAGCCGGCTACACTCGACTAGCACGAGTCGTAATTGCCTTACACCAACTGAACCACACCACCATTTGCCCTAGCTGAACTGTCGCCAACAGCATCGTTACATATGTAAGCACTTTGCATAACAGGCCCAGCAACCATACGTTGGCGATGTCGAAGAAGCTTTGCACACAACAGCCCATTCGCGGACTAGATCAAAGGAAGGACAACCTGACAATATTGGTCGTAAATGCAGAGTCCCCGTAAAGCACAATTACAGTGGGATGAAAGGCACTGCCTGCAGAAGATGCCACCCACAAGCGTACAAATAGACAATCATGATAATCAATGCTCTAGGAACTCGACATGAGCGGGTGAGGGGGTAATCCATCTCAAGCATACTTTGTCATCCTTGCTATGGCCTTAGTGGCACAGCCAACATCAAGGAACGTCTAGGACTGGATGGTAACTCCAAACATGTCGCACTATAGATCAATTCCACCTGCAGGTATGAAGCAAAAATTCTGAAGTAGGCACACGTTTCCCCATGGAACGGACACTGCATGCCTCCTTACTGGAGGTTTGGGTGGAGGGACATGGCCCTAAAGACACTTACTGTTGAAGCAGCCAAAAGGCAGAAGACCCATCACCCTATCTTCTACCCAATCTGATACACTTCCAAAGGACACACGTGCCCTTCATTAACCATACTACCAAAAGCCCCGGTAGTGAGAAATGCGATGAACAAAGCATTGCAGGCGCTGACAAGTCCCATGTGCAGACCTGAAAATCCCCCCTTCCTAGAGCAATGTTCCAGTAGCAAAGACGAAGTGACTTTTGCAGGCAACTCTTGAATCAACTGCCAACACATGACGTGAATGTGCAAAGAGTTCCTCTGAAAGAATCCCTAAAGCCACCCAGATAGGCAACTACTATCTTGCTGCGACAGCCAAGCAGTAGAACCTCAAATGGGAAAGTCTCTGTGTGACTCACACGGTAGTATTTCCCCACACCATGCAGAGAACTAAAGAGGCAGACCAAGGTAATCCCAGTCACCAACAGAATACGAACTATCTATGTGCCCCATGAACACTATCCGAGGCATTCTGGTTCACGGGACTAATAGGACTTTCACGGGTGGGGGCGATTATACTTTATAACTGGTGCGTTTAGACAATTGTGATTTAATAGGTTATTTTAGGCTTGGAAAAAACGCTCGTATTTCTTCCTTTTTGAGAGCAGTTGTGAGGCAGACGGGCACAGCGTGCATGCCTGCAGCGTGGTAAAGGCAAGCACATCTCTACCCGTCGGTGCCCAGCCGCAGCTCCTGGGGTTTGCCAGAATACTCGCAATAAACTGATGGGTCTCGCGCCAGCGGATGTCAGCCTTCCTTCCCCCTGATCTGCGGAGCTTCACTTGCCTGTGTTTCGGTCCGGAGATACGCATGCTGCAATTATAAAGGCCAAAATGAGTGACTGCTGCCGGATGCTAAGTCCGGTGACATCCATGTTTCCACTGCAGCTGGCTTCCTAGTTAATGCCAGATCAGCAGTTGCCGCCCAGAATTTTATTTTATACATGTATTCCCTTTTAGAAGATTCTGCCTAGACCCTTCTGTATTTGACAGAAACCTAGTCCTCCGATCCTGATATTTTACAGATGCTTCCCCCTAAATATAGCATTTTACACTTAGATAGCACCCCCTCGCCCCCCACTACAGGGCGTGGTTTGGCGTTGATTCACATAGCATCCATAAATTGTTATCCAATTCCTTTGTTTCAATAACTGGTAATGTATGTGGGGTTGTTGTGTCACTCTGCTTGCCACTTGTTATGTCAAGTGCTTGGACTGCTGCTCTAAGGGATGCTCTAAGGCAGTGGTCTTCAAACTTTTTTGGCCTGGGCCCCCCCTGAGCAAAGTTTGGGCAGGCCGGTCCCCCCCAAAAGTGCCAGATGGACAGTATGTAGAAATCGCTATGAACTTTTGCGTGCCGTCACCGCACCCTATTCCCAGTACAGACCCTGGGCTCTCCCCATCCTACTCCCACCACTATCCCAGTGCTGCCGCCCATCCTGCTCCCACCACAGTCCCAAAACACAAGCATACACACATCCATACACATTTAAATAAAAAATAAATCACCATAAACGTACCTCTGTAGGGGCCTGCGTGTGGTTGCTAAAATGCCCCGCTCCAGGTTGCTCTGCCCGTATGTGCGGGGAGGCGCAGGAGCACCCCCTCGCACATACATACATGCAGTGGCCCAGTCAGCATTTCCAATGAGCTATGCAAGGCTGGCGAAGCAAAACTCCCCCAGCGTTGCATGGCTCAGTGATCATGTGCGGCTGGGGAACTGAACTGTCAAAGGCAAACAGTGGGCCTCATTACGAGGTGGGTGGTAAGGGATTACCGGCACCGGTAATCCCTTACCGCCCTACTACGAGTTCCCTTTGCGGGTCCTTCCTTAACGCCTGGTTTTTGCAGGCGTTAAGGACGGGACCCGCAAAGGGATACCAGGGTCAATAACGGTACGGCAATTTGCGGTACCGTTATTGCCGCCTTCCCCCTTCCCATTGAGCCCTATGGGGGCTCAAATGGAAATGGGGAATGGCCCTGGTGAATGGGGAATTACCGGTCCCTCCGACCTCGGAATGGACCGGTAATTGCTCCATTCACCAGGCCGGAGTTGGAACGAGTTTGGAGGCAGCCATGCCGCAAATAGCAGCATGGTTACCTCCAAACTCGTAATGAGGCCCAGTGTTTCCCTTTGACAGTTCAGCCAGCCTAGGAGCACTCCCTCAGCTGGAAAAAGCAGCTCAAGAAGTGCTCAGTGTTTCACTGGGCTGGCTCCTCGGCTCCTCCATAATGGGTGAGGGGGCCAGTGGGTGGACGCCCCCTCACCCATTATGGAGGAGCCCGCAGGCTTGGACTGGCCTATAGGGCAATAGGGCGATGACCGTACCAAAAATGCAAAATGCTAGGTGTAGGCCAGTCAAAATGGTCCACTTTTTGGACAATGTGGGCCAGTTTGAGGAGTTACTTCACTATGCAGCTAGTAGTTTTGACCATTGTTGCTGACTAAATATTCTTTAAATATCACAATTTGTTTACATTTCAACAAAAAACAAACCCTTGGGTACTATTCAAACAGTCTGTAACTAAAGGACTGAATATCCATTTGCAACTGCTGGCCATTTTTTCATTGGTGCCCAAGACCGTTTTATGGTCCAGTCTGGCCATGTGAGCTGCCCACTCCCATTTCCTCCACTCGAAAAAAAAAAAAAATTAAAAAAAAATAAAAAGATGTTTATTTTTGTTTTTACATTTCATACTGGGCTCTGGCGCCCCCCCTAGGAGGCGGCCGTGCCCCCCTGGGTGGGCACGCCCCAAAGTTTGAAGACCTCTGCAGGTATACCTATACATAACTCTTAATACATTATACAGCGTGTCACCCCTGTATAGCGCCCGTCCACCTGGTTTGTAATTAGTGGCTTGACAATTGTATTGACCCTCTGATGACACGTGCTTCGACCATTCGGTAAGTTTTGTTCAATTCAGAGTTCTCCGCACAAATATTATTTCTGGGATAACTATCCCTTTTGGGAAACACACTTCGAATGCTTGCAGAGTGCTGCGCTTCAGGAAAACAGGGCACATTCAGGAGGAATAAGGAAGCAAAAGGGATATTTACCCCAGAAATAAGTTTTGTGGAGAGAACTCTGAATCAAACAAAACTTGATTGAATATAAAGCCATGTCTTGATGAGGACCGAATGTTCGAAATACGTGTCAACATAGGTGCTATACAAATATCAGAGTCAAGCCACTAATTACAACCTTTGGTACATAAGCTATGTGGTGAAATGTACCCAATTCAGCTTCTAATCCCCCCAAGATTTCCTCTCTTATTTTACTGGTCTATCGCTCGCCGTCTATCTTTAACCAGCTTTGTATATGATTTTGAACAGTTAATTGCAGACCTGGTTTTAACTCATCAACAGCTTATTCTGATGGGAGATTTTAATGTCTGGCCTAATAACCTGGCAGACACACATTCCAAGAACTTGAGCGCTACTTTGGATGATACGTTTCTTGACTTACATAATCCTCTCCCAACGCATAAGCGCAGACATTTTTTTTATTTGATTTTTTCATATAATTCTCTGACAGCTGCTTTTCAGCCACTGCCGGTCCCCTGGACTGACCACTTCGTTCTTTTACGACCCCCACGACCTTTAAACATTTCTCAAATTCGAAGTCTTTGAGGTGAGGTCTGCTCCACCTCGTTGGGAAATTATCTCTTGATGAGTACCAATCACTTTATGACAGAGAAGCATGAACCGTGGAGTGCTCTTCTTAAGGCCCTGGCAGGCGCAGCAGATACTTTTGCTCCAGCTGTGGCATGCATTAATCAATCTAAACCCTCACCCACCCGGTTCTCTCCAGACCGTATGGTACATAAGCAAGCCTATTGGCATGCAGAACGTAAATGGTGTATTAAGAATGGTTCTCAATTTATGTGGCATTATAAGCAGTCTTTGCGTCACTACGAGGAGGCTACTAAACTAGCAAAATCTCAGTGCTATGCAAATCATATCCCATCAGCCGTGTGCTCATCAAGAACACTTTTTAAAGTAGCCAAGGAGCTTGCAGTCCTTCCTCCACCAAAAATTGACTGTGCTCACTAAATGTGATTCTATTAGTTTGCTGAGAAGATTTATGAGACTCGCCAATCTATTTCCAGTAGTGATCTGACTTTTTCAGACCATATACAACCCACACACTCTGCTACTAGGAAAACCATCTCTGAGCCGTTTCTGTTTTAACTGGGTACGGATGATGCAGTCCTGGTGACCCTTCATAACCTTACATGTGTCCATCCTATCCCCTCTGGGTCGTTCAGTCTTTGCCTCTTAAAGCAATCCCTTGGTTTACTGCAGCTCTTCATCGCTCCTTCACTGTGGGTGTAACTCTGGCTTCTCTAAAGCACACGTTTATCGCCCCGCAACTCAAGAAGCCTCCTCTGGATGCAGCTCATGATCGGCCTATATCCCTCCTTCCGATCCTTATGAAGCAATAGTTACCCCACAACTTTCTCATTTTCTAGAGCCGCAATCTCTTCTACACCCTTTCAGTTGGGATTCAGACCTCTTATGGGCACTTAGACGGTTATGATCTCTATCCTGGACGACCTTGCTTTACTTCAGGACCGGGGAGGTCGGAGTTTTGATTTTCCTGGACCTCTCCACGGCTTTCGATACCTTTGACCACAGTATACTCTGTGGCTTTGAAAAGGCGGGTATATCTGGTTTCCCCCCACCCCCTCTATTGGTTTTCTTCTTTTCTCACAGTACCGTAATCAAACGGTATCTCTGCCACCATTTCATTCTGCTCCGGTGTCTCTTTCTTGTGGTGTTCTCCAGGGATTTTCTTTCTTCCAGCTTCTTTTTAACCTCCATCTTCAACCTTTGGTAGATTGCATCTATAAACATGAGGTACGTTTTTATGCATATGCAGATGTCACTCAGCTGTTATTTCGTCTGGACTCTCCAGTGATGGATCCACCATCTAAATTGTCTGTCTGCGATTGGCGACTGGATGGCTAGGAACTGGTTGATATTGAATGGGGAGCAAAAAAAACGTGGATCTTGATAGTGGGCTCATCTCCTTCAAATACAGCCTTGAGTATGGATTTTTGACCGGTGGGTCCCTGCTCCAATCCTAGTAAATTAGTAGAGTCTTGGTATTAAACTTTTACCATCAGAATCTAGAGAAGGTCAAATTTCGTTTGTGTGTAAAGCAGGCTTTTTAAAAGCTGAAGGATCTTGAAGAAAACTGCATTTTCTTCCAACTGAGCTTCAGACCAAGGTAGTGACTAAATCTATTTTGGGATCTTTGGATTACTACAGAGTAATCCAATTTAGTCAGCCAGCGTTTTTGATTCAGCGCCTGCAGTTTCTCAAACGATGCAGCTCGCTTGGCATTGGGTGCCACTAGTTTCTCACTCATACTCTGCTGCAACAGCGACTCTGTCTCCCAATAAATATCTGCATTCATTTCAAGACTCTTTGTAGTGTGCATTGTGCAATATCTCCAATCTAAACTGTCCTTTTATACTCCCGCCAGGGTGCTATGCTCAAGCCTCACAAAATGTGAGGAGGGTCCCTAGACACTACAGAGATTGGGCTGGAGGCCATTCTGTTACGCTCTTCCAAACCAGCTTTGGGAAACTATGCATTACTTTGGTTTTCGAAGTTTTGTTTTTTTCCTGCTGCTTTCTGGAGGGCTGCTGCCTGCCTTAGCAGCTAGATGCCATCATGCCATAGTTAGCACTTTACAAGTATAATTACAATACAAGAATGCTTCCCCGAGGATGGGCAACCGTCCGAATCGCATTGGACATATGACAGCATTCTTTTTGTCTGCGTCTTGAGCAATTACTTTGTTTTTGTGAACTTTTTGGCATACTGCCCAAATATGCACAGTGATGGGCACACAATTATAAAATTACCTTGCTCCATTTTATTTCTTGAACGTTCTTGAAAATGTTTTATCATATATGGTTAACTCATAAGGGGTCCGACCAAATTCCTGACAAGTTTGCTAGGATTCTTCTTCACATTGTCTACAGCTCCTAGTGCAAAGGGAGCATCGTCTGGTTACAGGACCACATGAATTACACATAGAAAACATTGAAGTACTACTGGTGGTGCCCACCGAATCATTTCAGGGGGCTCAGCAGCCCCCATGCTAGAGCTCAAGATAACACTCAGTGTAGAAGGTCCAGCCACCATTCCAGGTTTGAAGCATTTTTACGGTATAGATTCCAGCTTGTCACTACATTTAGGGCTAGTCTCTTCTTTTATCCCCTAACCCTAGATAGGCAGCGCGCAAGCAGGTCGGATAGCACAGCGAGTAGATCGCTCGCTTTGACATCCGTGCAGAGCCAGGTTCGAATCCCGGCAGGGCCAAACTGAGCCTTTCATCTTTCCGAGGTTGATAAATGACCACACACTGTGGGAAATAAGCAGCGCTCAGATACCCGAGGGTTCGTAGCGCTACATAAATGCACAAACAAACAAGCCCTTGTTAGGGTAAGCAACCACATGAGGGACATTCAATAGGTGGGAGGACAAAAATAGCTAAATACTCCAGTAGTAGGCCCCATCTCCTCCCAACTCCATCCAGCACGCCTGGTTGGACTGTTGTTGAGTATAATCACCTGTGCCTAGGTAGCTTTTTGTTATTAGGCGAGTAGTAATGACTTCGCCCCAAAATAATGGGCAAAAGGGGAGTGGCCTGGAAGCCATTATAGGGGAGCCAAAGTCAGTCCAGTTAATACCATAGCGCTTCCTCCCTCAGCTGCAGTGTGCACCCAAGGAAGTAATACAAGGCCAGTTGTGATGGTGGGAAAATAAGGTTTTCACCTCTTTGGCGTATAACAGTTGGGCATTCCCAATGACCCATCCATGGTTGGAGAAATGTTTCTTCCCCACCTCTGCATGACCCATTGGTCATGCTGGCTGGGATATTGCAGGGTAAACAAGTAAGGGGGCACTCGTCCACACCTCTGTACATTATGAGTGCCATGTGCATTCATTTACTGCCCCTCCACCAGGAGCCAGGATTTGGGGACATTTGTTTGATATCTCCCCCTGCTTCCTACCTACAGGGTGAGCGGGCGGATAATCCGGATCAGCAGCTGACGAACAGAGATGAGCAGATAAGCAATTAAAAAAAAATGTTCGGGCGTGTCCTTATTAGCTAGGGAGATAGGCTGTCTACAGATGCATTGCACATGTTTGTTTACAGCTGATGGGGTTGGAACGAGTGAATTCAACAGGAAGAGAGAGCGTGCTGTAATCAAGGTGCCAGCTGCGAGGGGCAAAGATGACACATTGGCATATTCATCATGGACAGGGTTTGCTTGCAATGGCATTACTGGCTTCACGGAACAGGCAAACAGGATGGTATAATTACGTGGGGATACTGGCACAGAAAGCAGGGGTATGTAGTCGTACACTGGTATGGGACAGAGCCAGAATTAAACGGTCTTCTTAAACTGGAACAATTACAGGCCTATATAGTGTTGGCAAAATCACCATAAACTGCTCCCGTGTACTGACTTGGCAGCTATTGTTTTGTTCGTGTTGTGGCACAATGCAGACTAAATTGTATGCCGCTGTACCCAGTTTTTCACAAAAAGTGCTATAAAGGGAATCATGTTAAGCAAATATTTGCACCAGGACCCCTCCCACCCTCTTACTTGGGTTCAGGCTCCCTAATTTTGGGGAAATATGTACATCCCCTAATGAAAAATAATACAAATTAACAATCACGACAGTCCCAAGAAGGTCATTGAGATTTTGGAAGGATGCTGCTTCCCCGAGTTAGCACTGTGATGTTGCCCCCCTCAGCCCCAACCTCCCCCGCGAGGAGCCCACTCTACCAAGAGCGCAGTGTGCGCTTGACGTTGCAGTGTCACCTCTTAATGCGTACCCGTTTAGATTTCAGAGTGCGCAGATGTGTGTTATCGTGGGCGGACATGTATTCCTTCTACGTGTTGCTTGTGCGGTTCACTGAGAGCGTTGCAGAATCCAGAGGTGAAGACCTTTCTAATGTCCGTAGATAGACCCCCAAGTCCCAACTAAAGTACGAGAGACATATGCACTCACTTACCGAGAACTACAGGCGGGCCTGGGGAGCAGGAGGGTGCCGCTGAGTTGCTGTGCGGCAGGAGCAGCAACACCGCGACTAGCAAGAGGCGCGGAGGGACAGGGAATCTAGCACCGCCGGGGCTCATGTCTCTCTTGCATCCCGTGTACAAGCGCCCAACTGCGACTCTCAATGACTCAAACAGCCAAAATCCAACTGCTGGTGTGCCTCAATCGAGGCTGGTCGTGAGGAAAACAGTGCAGTGCAAGGGCCAATCACAGAGCGCCGAGCCGCGCCCAGACAGAGCCAGCCGAGTACAGAAGCACTGCGCGTCGCTTACTCTCCGGCTTCAGAGGGATTCGCAGAACGAGCGTCCCTGCCAATGAAACCGTTCTAGACTAAACACATTGCACGCCGATGCGGGATTGCGTTTGTGGCATTCAGTGATGTTTTTCGCCAGTCAAAGTTAGCGTCCCCTATTCTGAAGCTGCGTGCTTATATTTTATAAAGGTTAGAAAGGGACAGTTTGGAGGTATTCCTGTCTCTGCTCTTGAGGAGTTCTAGTTTTGACAATTACAGATTTAAAATGTTGGCTATTAGATGGCGCTAGTGCCACCTATAAGCCGCAACTATTGCAATAAAGTAGGAAGCAATGGTTAAGCCTGGAAGTCACAGTTGGGGGGGGGGGGAGTGCATGTGGGAGGGGAGATGAAGATGAAAGCGATGACAATTATGACAGTAATGACAATGTCTGAAAGGAGGTGGCCAAACGAGATATGAGGTGGAAAAACTTTGGCCACAAGCATTATTGTAATACAAGCCATGGTGCAAAAGAAAACGAACCATAAACAACATCATAAGAAAAGAAAAATAACACAAATACATTTTGGGGAACAGAGGGATCAGGTGAGCGGGGGCCCTACTCCCATTTAGGGCAAACTCGAGGCTGATCCCTGCTGCCCTTCATGCGAAAAGCTTGAGACGTTGGATTGACCGGTTTATCTTCACATTCTTTACTTCCATACTGGATCCTTCCTGTTTTTTATCATGCAAGCTGGAGAGGTATATGCCTTTCAGCCACTATTGTGCGCTTTTCCACGCTTTGAGGCATTTGTATACCTTCCTATCGCTCTGGTGACCCACTTGTGATGTTGCCCCCTGAGGGCCGTTATTAATTTTTTATCCTCAGAGCATACATGCCAACCCTCCCGATTTAGGTGGGAGACTCCTGATTTTTGCATGAAAAATGTTGCTATTTCTCACGTTCTCCCGCCTAAAATGAATCTTTGCCCAATATATTCCTATGGGAAAATCTCTGTTTCCCGATTTTTCAGACGTAATCTCCCGCACAGGTGGGTTGAAGTGTTGGCATGTATGTCAGAGGTGGATTCTAGAGCTTTGGCTTGCCTTCCACTTGTCTTCAATTTTGGGCATTGTCCTTCCCTTGTACCCTTTGTGGTGCGGCTTGTTAGCCTGTTCCACTGTGTTTAGGCATCCTTTTAGCTCACTGATCCACTTGGTGGGTTCTTGAGCATCCACTTGCATCCAACCTGATCTGGTTTTTGGCATTTTGCCCTTCCATGTCCTCATGGTGAACGAGGGGCATCCTGCCTTTCCCCCTGCTGCCAAGTGCCCTTCTTTCACTTTTAAGGCATCTTTCGGCATTCCCTTTGCTCATGATCCACTTGTGTTTGAGCCCCTTGTGAGGCGTTATTGATTGGTTTCTCCTCAGAGGTGGGTTCTTTGAGCTTGGGTTATAATAACTGAATTACCGTTCCCTTGAACGTGTTTAGCTCTATTTTTACCTTTTTGAATTTGGTCGTTATTATTATTTGTCCATTTTAGTAGGCGTTTTTGCCTTTATGTATACTTATTAGATTTTTTAAATTGTTGCCTACTTTATTTGTAAAAAATGCAGACACTATCGTGTTTCTACCTAGCCCCTTCTTGTGTAGTTCATCCTGAATTTTAAAGGGGTGGGAGGGAGGTTTTATTTATTGGCTGCGGGATCAGGAATCCAGTGCTGGTGCCTGGGCAGAGGAGAGGCACTGAATGAGAAGGGCTACCTTGCCCGCCCTGGTTATAGGCTGAAAATGGTAATTTGAACATCAAAGACCCCTTGTCTCCACATCCGTCCGGATGGGAGGGGGGCCTTTGATGTGAGGTGTCAGGGGCAGGGACTACCTGATGTCACCTGCCCCTGCCACCTCCGTTCCGTAGCAGGCGCCCAGCTGTCTGTAGTTGTAGTGGGGACCTAGATGCTCGCCCTTACACCGGCATGCTAATGGGGCAAGCACCTGGAAGGTGCTGCCCCAGCCGGACCCACAACAAGTCCACCTCCCAGCTTACGCCCCTGGGCCTTCCATACCAGAGGGCCCATGTTTAATGAGGATGGGCACAAAGCTTGTATGTGTTGTTTGGTTAGTTACACTCATTTACAGCCCATAGCCATTCCCACTCACATCCATACTTCTTAATTCACATGCTTTTGGGGGGTGTCACCCGCCTTGTAAGTCGCTGTCTCACCTGCCAGTGGCCATAAAAATTGAGAGCTATGCATATCTTTCCCCTCCCTGCCCAAAACACATCTCCTTGGATCTCTTTGAGCTACCTTTATCAAACCTTACCATCAAACGTTGCACTACAAGTGACTGGCAGTGATTTTTTTTAAAGCATTCTTCTGAGAGTTAAATGACTTAATTGGAGCTGTCAACCGCTACTGTTGTAATAAAAATGAATTAACCAGGTCTGCCTTGAACCACTAAATTTATAAACACTATGCATGTCCTTCATTGAAGTCACGGTAAAAACAAGCATTGGCAAAGAGCAGTTAGGGCTTGTGTATAAGTATTACGCATTTGCAGGCACTGCTTTTACATGACCAGGAACTCGCTCCATTTTGCAGATGATACTATCAATTACCAGTTAGTACCACTATGGCAGTGACTGGCAAATGCCTTACACATGCCTACACAAATGCCAAAACCTTTGGCATTGTCAATTACTTGTTTTAATTGTTAATTATTTTTTGTTCATATACCATGTACACATTGTCACGCTGTTATAATTAGGATATTTATTGAGTGCCGACCTATCATCGGGAAGCAAATAAGAGCTTTGCAAGTCATGGGGGAAGGATACAGTGAGGGAAGTAGAGATACAGAAGGGTAGCTCACAATGGGGTAGGGTAGGGCGGGTATTTTAGTAGCAATGGTTCTATAAGCAACCATGTGAGTAAACTGAGGGGAGCCCATCACCCAGGCTCAGGTTAGGTGGGGAGTGTACGGTGTGTGAACCTAGGTCTTAGGGATGAGCCATTCCTTGAAGCATAGCACTCAACGTACACTCTTGTGGCGAGTGTCACCTTCATGGAAATAGCTCAATCACCTGCCAAGCCATTTACCTGCCTATATAATTAAATGTGCTCTCATCCGCCCAAAACAAAATTGCCTGCTTTCACCTGCTGTGAGGGCCAAAAAGGTTGAGCGGTATGCCTTGAAGAGGAGAGTCTTGTTCTCCTTTCTGAAATGTAGAAGCGAGGGGATGGTGTTGATGGGGGGGAGGTTCCAGAGTCTGTGGGCATGGACAGAGAAGGTCTGTATTCTTATTTTTTTCCTTTCTGCACCGTAGGAGTTCAAGACTGCGCATGTACTTACTTCTGGTGGACTGTTGGCCTCCGAGATGCAAAGTTTCTCAGTGAAGTAGCGTGGGTACTTCAGGTCGACCATCTTGTACATGATGCAGCAGGATTTGCAGATGACACGGTCTTGCCTCAGAAGACAGTGCGGTTCCATGAGGGTCAGGGTTATGTGGTTGAATTTGCAGAGGCCTTTGATGAGAGTGACAAATAGCAGGTATTCATCCCTTCTCCCCTAGGGAGAGACTCCCCCTGTGAAGCTAGGGAGGTGAACCCACTCTGCAAGACTATCCCTAGGTGTCGTGGAAAGTGGGACCTCAATGGTACTGTCTTCTATGAAGAATACTATTCTTACTTCATGTTTGGCTGAAGGCAATGTAAAAAGAGACATGTGTATTTAACTGTGATGACTCAGAGCAGATGGATAGGAGGCGAGTGGTATGCACAGAGGAAGACCCCTGACCTCATCACGCCTTGTGGAGGTGGAGCCCAAGCCGATTGTGGAGCCCACATGTTTTGAAGAACCAGAGCACCAGAGTTTGAGACACCGAAGCCTCAGTGTGCAGGACTGCAAAGGAAGCGGTACAAAAAGAAGGAAAAGGAAGAGGTACCTGGTAGTGGCGTGACCACACATGCAGAGTGGTGCGCAGTACTCCAGAAGAACAGCACCAAGACTACCATGACAGGAAGTCTGAATACCTACCAAATACCAGCGTCTGCAGATGTCCGACGAGGAACCGAGAACAGGAAACCAAAGAACAGCGAAGGGAACGCGAAGCAGCACCCGATCGAGAGTCGAGCCCTGCAACCATTCCCCACATAACAAAAGGCACCAGATGCATTGGGAACAATGGGAGTCTGCCGAGGAATACTTTTCTATGTGAAGGAACTCATCCCAGTCCTGAGGACAAAGGAATAACCAGAATGTTGAATGACTGGAACTGTACAAATCTAAGAGGACGAATAACAAATAACAGGTAGGGAAATAACCCTATACATTCAAAATTAAAGCCATGAGAAAGTGTAACCCTGAAACATATGCGAGAAAGAGGAGATAAGGCTCACAATTGAACAGGATAAAATAACAGTGAGTCTCAGAGAGAGTATCATTTGTAAAGAAAGCTTGAGAGGAAGTCAGTAAATATAATTTGGAAAAAGCTAAGCGAATAGACGGTAAAGAGCATTTATGTGGTGACAGGAGTGTGAGAAACTAGTGTAAGGAAAAGTACGACAAAGAGAGGACTACAGAAAGCACAAGATTCAAGAATTATCTTGAGGAACTACAAGAGCTGATAAGAAAAACTATCAAAGGAGATTACACTTAGAAGTATGTAATCCAAAAGGAAAACTTTATATGAAAGAACTATCCAAAGTGAAGAGAATACCAAGGGAAGAAGAGACATTCTCTTGGCCTATTTACTTTAGTTATATTTGGTGGTAGGGTTAGATAGGTTTAGCTTGGATGGAGGACATATTTACTGTGCACTTCCTGACGTCTGATGAGCACCTTTAGTTTCTTTAGATGAGTGGGGTATTCCCTTTAGCCATAGGGAGAGATAGGCCTTATTCTTTCATTTTAACAAAGATAGTACAGAATGTCCTCAAAGGGTCCAACTCCTTCTTCTGACCCAAACAACTGTTAGAAGGTGGCGACCTGTGCTGTTTCCAAAGTAAGCCCTAAAGCCAGAGCCCCTACTGTAGCCACGGAAGAGTCCATAGGCTTTGATTTACAAAGCCCAGAAGAACTAGTTGCCCCTCCAAATGAGAGACAATTTATTACCCACAGGACTTACTCCTGCTCCACCCCGGGGTACCTATATTAGGCTAGCCGCAAAGTCAGGATTAGTTTAGCGATATGGTTTAGATGTTATGGCCGGAGTCATAGTCCCTGACTTTAGGGAAGACATCAAATTTCTACTCCATAATCACGATAATAATCTGCAACCCTAATTTTCCCCAACTGCAAAAAGTGCCCCACAGCTGATGCCCCTAGCTGCCCAAATGCCTCACTTGCCCAAACTGTACAGAGCACTGTCCGCAGCAGCAGTTGCTCCAATACCCACAACCAAATCCCCTCCAAGCACAGGTGCAAGCCCCTCTCATCGATGGGACAAACATTTGTTACCCCAGGGTGCAGTACCACACTACATAGGAGTGAATGTGTCGGGAGGTAGCCCTTTCACATTCCCAGGCACATACTCGACTTCCCAATAGTATATCCCACATGGGACTCTGACATGCCCAGTCCTTTGTGTAACTGCAGACCCAGAAGAGAAACCACAGGTTACAGTGAAGTTAGAAGACAGGACATTCTCATTTTTGGTCAACACAGCAGCTACCAAGTCTTGTATTAAGGAAGCGTTCCTCTATCGGACAAAATAATGGACACCAGGGATTTTCTGGGGCTGCTGTTACGGTTCCTGTCACTTAAGATTTACCCTTACCATAGGCACGGTAGAAGTTGTAGCACCCACGTTGTATTCAAAACAAAGACCTATTAACATGTTGGGCAAAGATATTATGAGCAAACTACACATGACAATTTAATTAACCAAAAAGAGCATAGTGTGTTCCACCCGAGGCATGTACTATACACAGGCGATTTCAGTTACACAAGCATTCTGTGTTCACATCACTCTGTGAGGTGCGCCACTTTACCCAGAGTTATTCCGTTATGGGGAGCAAGTGTTGTTAGGTTGGGTGACCGGAATGGAAGAACACTCTTTTCAATTACCCACAGAATTCTAGATTAGACCAGCAGTTTACAAGAACATAGCACCACTATTATTTTACACCTAGAAGCAGCAACCACAAGGAAAGCTAATGTAATTTTGCATGCTGCAGATGAGGATGGCATTGAATGGCGCACTGTCTTATGCATTGACCCAGCACAGTGCTCGACAGATTTAACTGATAAACAGCTGTTTATAGACGATGATGACGTAGACCAGCAGTTCCCAAGGAGGTAGCACCAGGCACCATTACTATAATACACTTAGAGGCAGCAATTGCAAGGAAAGATAAGGTAATTTTTCATGGTGCAGATGGGGATGGCCCTGAATGGTGCACTGTTGTTAACACTGTCCCAGCACAGTGCTTGACAGGCTTGACTGATGACAGCTGTTTACAGACGATGATGACATAGAGGAGAGGGTGTTTCAGCTAAGCATACTATGTCAGCTGGTTGTAGAACACAGAGAGGTTCCCCAGAAGGTAAATCTCACAAAAACATTATCAGCACACTTACAAGAGGATTTTGACAGGGTCACCAAAGAAATATGGACCAGTGGCCCGCATGATGTGGGTCTTTTGAAAGGAATTGGGGGCGTCCACATAAAGCTAAAGTCAGGGGCAATATTGCCCTTCGTCAAACAGTACCCCATGTGTCAGAGGAAGCAGATGAGGGAATTTATGACATTGTTGCTTTGTAGCGACAGGGCATCATACAGACATAGGAATTCCCATGTAACACAGCTTTATACCTGGTAAAAAAAGGAAAGGGGTATCTTGGAGGATGTTGCATGACCACCCCACCCTTTAAATAACATCGTAGAAGCAGTGTTTCCAGTAGTGCCAAGTCCAGCCACCATTTTATGCAACATACCCATAGGAGCAACCTTTTTACAGTAGTTGATCTTAAAAACGTAGTATTTTCCATTGCATTACACCCAGATTCTCAGTGCCTTACTGCATTTACATACTGTGTTTACATACCGAGGCTAAGGATTCAAACACTATTATTTACTACAAGGATTTTCGAGTCCCCAAGATTTTTTAACAGAATGTTACAAATGGATTTAGGAAATGTGCAAACACTGAGCACAGTTATACAGTATGTGGATGACCATCTGGTTTCTAGCACCATGGGAGAACAGTGTAGGGAGGATTCAGTGACACTTTTAACACTATTGGCAGAGAAGGAGTACAAGGTGTACAAAGAGAAACTGCAATACTACAAGAAAGAAGTTATGTATCTAGGGCAAATAATATCACCAGCACGGAGAAGCTGCCCCAGAAAGAGCAGCAGCAGTGCAAGGCACACCACATCCAAATACTGTGAAGCAGATGCAACCGTTTTTGGGCTTGTTTAATTACTGCCGGCCCTGGATTTCTTATTATTCTACTTACACTAAACGCCTACTTCAGGTGTTGAAGAAAGCACAGAAGGTGAAGTGCCCCATTAGACACCTGAGATGATTGAATCATTCAAGGAACTAAAGAATGCACTCAGTAATGCACCTGTTTTAGGGACCCCAGATTATAATAAACTGTTTTTCCTTTTTTGACATTTTAATGGTTAGGTGATCAAAGCTGTCCTCACCCAGAAAACTTCACAAGGTTCACAAGGTCACAAGCCTTTGGGCTATTACTGTGGTATTCTAGACCCAGCGATGCAGAGACATTTTCCATGTGAGCAAGTAGCAGTAGCTTTTGCCATACAAATTTCATCCACCATTATTGTTAATCCAGCAACATTTCATGCAGACCCAGTGCAGCCAAGTGACTATGTACATCATTGTACTACATATCAGAACATATTAGATGACCTAACCCATGTTAAGAAAGACCCCTTACAGGAAGGAGAGATACTTTTTGTTGACTAGTTCCCGGAGATCTCTCTCTCTCAGGGGGCCAGATCACGACCATTGCTTTTGGATCCAGACCCTGGGGGCGGACCAGTGTGGGAGAATGACCTGGATGAGGGGTCTTCGGGGAGCGGGGGTGAGGCAACCGATGGTGAAACGCAGTATTCCCCCCTTTCCCGTACCCATGCCCCATCCTATTTTATAGGATCCTCTAACGTCCCAACTCCCCCCCTTTTCTACACAAACACTGGGCTGAGGAAAAGGGTGACTGAGAGTAAAGAGACTAACCCTTACATACCTCATTGGACATGTCCTGCTAATTGGGTCAGGAAAATTCAGTCAGGTGACTTTAATTACATACATCTGATACCCATTAGCTCTCCCCACATGGATAAAAAGCGGAACATAGAGACACACTCTGAGCACGGTGGAAAATGAGAACGAGCAGATCTTCCGGGGCGAAGGCAAACCCACTGGAGCAGGTCGACTGATTGAAGAACTAGGGCAAAGAGTAGAGAAACCTTGCAGTTCTCTGCAGGAGGTTGTTGCCTCCGGGAAGCCATGAAGGAGACGTGGAGAAAGACAAATCGCAAACAAGAAGAAATCTGCATTGTGTTTCAAGGATGCCAGCAGCCCTCCCGGGTGAACAAAAGAGTTGGGGAAGCAAGGCCAAGCCTGTGGTATTTACCTTGACTTGTGAATCAAAGCTGCAGAGACAAGAAAGGAACATGCACAACCAGTGAGTTAGTGAAAGACATAAAAGGCCGGTTTGGGTCAAGGAAAGATTGAAGCCGTAACAGTGTATCTCACAAGTGAAGGTTGCGCACATGCTAATGAGACGCGAAAGAAAGAAAACCGGTGATGACCTTTGAAGTGGCTGGTAACTGTGAAGCTAGTCATATAGAGTAGCAGAGTGGTCCAGCAACAGTAAGTAGCCCACTCGAAAGTCTCCATGAAATGTGAAATGTTTTGTGTGAGAAACCAGAAGGTGTCGCACCTGCTAGTTCCTGGGGATCTCTCTCTCAGGTGGCCAGGGCATGGCCATCGCCTTTGCATCCAGACCCTGGCGATGGACCAGTGCAGGATGATCACCTGGGTTCGGGGTCTTCGGGGAGTGGGGGTGAGGCAGCCGATGGTGAGATGCGGTATTCCCCCATTTTATGTTCATCTACCCCATCCTATTTTTTAGGATAGTCCGAGATCCAAACCCCGCCTTTTTGTACAAACACTGGGTCTAGGTGAGTAAGAGTAACAAGACTAACTCTCATACATCGTATTGGACATGTCCTGTTAATCAGGTCAGGTGAAGCCAGGCACTTGGCTTCAAGTGCATACACCTGATACCAATTAGCTCTCCTTACACGGATATAAGGCAACACCTAAAGGCACACTCTGAGCAAGGCAGTACACAAGTACAAGCAGAACCTCTGGGACAAAGGCAAACCTACTGGAACAGAGTGGTAGGCCAAGGGATGAGTGCTGCGGGTCAAAAACCCCAAAATGTCCCTACTGGTGATCTTTGCCTCCAACAGGCCACAAAAGACACGTGGAGAAGGCTAGATCCCACAAGTGAAGACTGCATTGTGTTTCAAGGATGCCAGCGACCCTCCACGGAGAACGGCAGAGTTGGAGAGGCAAGGCAAAGCCTATGTTACTAACTTTGAATCATGAATTAGACATTGCAAAACCCAGGAAAAGACGCACACAACCGGTGAGTTGGCAAGCATCCTAAGAGACCAGTGTGTGCTAAAGTCTGAAACAGAAACATTATATCGCAAGTGAAGGCTGCACCCGTGTGGATGAGACACGAAGAAAGGCAGACCTGTGAGTCTTTGCAACTTTGATGTAAAGGACAGCTGTGAAATCAGTGATACTAAGTAACAGAGTGGCCCGGTGAAAAGGAGTAGACCACTCGAAAGTCTCAGTGAAAGGTACTTTGTTTAAAGCGAGAAAGCGAATGAACAGCAAAAATAAAGAAGAAATATTCCTAGAGAAGGGAACAGGGAAAGTAAACCAGTGAACTTTGCGTCGAAGTGGTCCTGCGTTGTCTGTAAAAGCCAAGCACATTCGAAAGACTTCGACATCCGAAAGTGATCCGAGCACGAATGAGGGAGACCCGAAGTATAATAAGCTTGAGGAAGGGAGCCCCCTTGCAACTTTGTGTTGACCTTTACCATGTGAAATCTGAGCTCATCAGAGGGGCACCTACCAGAACTATGTGGTGAAAGATCTGAGCCTGGTAAAGGGGGATCTTTGTGAACGTTTTGGTTGAGAAATTATTTTGGAAGTCAGAGAAAGACTTTAACGTGGAAGGCCAGGCAGGCCTCAATCCACGGTTTTGAACTGTGTATTGTGTTGGAAACAAGCCAGAGTGTGTCATCCTTCCTACAAGGATCGCCTTACTCCGTGAGGACTAACGTGGGGACGTGGGAAGGAGAGCTGGTTCAGCAAAATTATCATTTGAACATACATACATTTCTCCTTTTTTACACTTTTCTATACAGTAGATAGGCCAGGCATTAGGTTTTTGTTATCAAATGCCATTTTGATTTGATGGACTCCACTAGGACTGCATTATTTATTATCTGATAGTTGAGACTACTCCCATCATAGTTATAGGGCAGACTAGGAGTTTTTTCCAACCCCAACAATTTCAATAAAGGTTTTACGAATTGTACCCATTATGTCAGTGCCATACCTGTGATACAATGCCTGAAATAAATATGGTGTCAGCAGTGGGATGCGATTCAATTGAGACAAATTAGGGGCCTCTAACATTCCAGAAACGTAGTCACAGAGCCTCAGACCTGTCTAACGTCCACAAAAGAATACATAGGCTTTGATATTTGTAGCAGCAGAGATGCCACTATCTCTCCTGGGAAAAGAGGGATGATTCCCACAGACTTGGTCCCAATACCCCCTGTGGCTTGTTACATAAGATTGACCCGTAAATCCAGCCTGGCCTCGAAGTTAGGTCTAGATGTCCTAGCATGCGTCATAGACCCAGACTTTGGGGGAGACATAAAGGTTCTCCTACAGAACCATTGTGAAACCCATTTGAAATAAACAGTAGGGACAAAATTGCACAGAGAATTCCGGAGAAGGCTCTATTTCCCTGTTTTGAGGAAGAAAGTGAACCCGAGGAAACTGAGAGAGGTAGCTAGACTTTAGAGAGGCTGATGAAACACCTCTTACTGAGGCAAAGAGGAAAGAAGAATCTACCATCCTTCACGATCTAGCCTTCACCCAACAAAATGATCCATCACTCACAGAGTCTTTCTTTCAAGTGATTCCTGAGGGAGAAGGACAAGAAAAGGGGAGCCCCTTTTT
This sequence comes from Ambystoma mexicanum, assembly GCF_040938575.1. Taxonomy (NCBI): domain Eukaryota; kingdom Metazoa; phylum Chordata; class Amphibia; order Caudata; family Ambystomatidae; genus Ambystoma; species Ambystoma mexicanum. The sequence continues at coordinate 960,999,699 of NC_090921.1, read as the reverse complement.
CCTCCTGAAACAGGGATTATTATATAGAAAGGAAACCTCCACAGAAGGCCTAAGTAAAATACAGTTGGCAATACCCTACCCAAAACCCATAGCAAGATTGTGCTAGAGATTGCATGCACATTCTCATTTGACAGGGGGACATTTAGGACAATCTAAAACCCAAGTTCACATCAGTGAGAAATTCTACTGGCCAGGTATCAATGCTAACATAAAGAACTTCATTCAGACATGTGAAATGTGCCAGAAAACCCGCGCACATTTTCCCTTACCTGCCCATCTAAACCCCTTACCAATAATAGAAGTCCTGTTCACCCGAATTGGGATGGATATCATTGGACCGTTGGAAACCTCTATACTGGGTAATAAAAATGTTCTCAAATCATTGATTGTGCTAGCTGGTATCAGGAGTCTTTCCCCATGTGGAACAACACAACCCAGTACATTTTAAAACACCTACTACCATTCCTTTCTAGGATTGGTTTCCCCAAGGAAATTTTAACAGATCAGGGATCCAATTTCACGAGTAAACTTGTGGGTGAAGTCAAGGAATAACTACACATTACCACATTAAGAACCTCAGTTTACCACCCCAAACTGACGGATTGGTAGAGAGATTTAACAAAACCCTTACAATGATTTTGAGAAATTTGCTAGATGAGGAGGGGAAGGACTGGGATTGCATGATCCCTTGGGCCCTAGTTGAAGTAAGAAAGTCCCCTCATGCATCCACCAGATTCTCTCCTTTTTAATTACTTTATGGTAGAGAACCAAGAGATTTTTTAGACATGCCCCGGTTGACCTGGGAAGAGAGGGAAGAGTCACCCTCTCACAAACATGTACCCGATTACGGGAGCACATGACACTCGTCCCGGGGTCTAGTCCACACTGACAAGAAGAAAACTCAAGCCCAACAGAGGTCCACCTATGACAAGAAGGTTAATTTAAGATCTTTGTCAGTAGGACAGAAGGTATTGGTCCTCTTAACTGTCTCTGAAAATAAACCTATCTCAAAGTGCCATGGGTCATATGAGGTGCTAGCCCAAACAGGAACCTGTACCTATAAAATAGCTCAACTTGATAGAACACAAAAGACCCACCTTTACCATGTAAATCTCCCAAAGGAGTGGAAAGAAAATCCTTCCGCTGCCACCTCCTCGATATTGTCTTGTCTGGTACTGGAGGAAATAGACAACTCTAAGCGTATTCCACAAGAACTATCTAGATACAAACAAGAAGATTTGAACAACCTTATTATGTCATTCCCTGATGTATTCTATGAGAAACCAGGAAGAGTACATGGTACTTAAGTGAACGGAGGATAGCACAGGGGCAATGCCCTAGGCTTGGAAGCAAGCCCACACAGAGCAACAGAGGTTCGAACCCCGGATCAACGCTTTGAAACCAAACTCAGGTATGTTATGAGGTGCGTTATAAAAAAACAAATACATTAAATAAATAAATAAATAAATAAATACATAAATAAATGATCATTATATCAGAACTCCAAAGGGAAAAGTGGTCCATTAGAAACCATATAGACTCCCAGAAGCACAAAAACAAATAGTGGTTGAGGAAGTGAAAAAAATGTTGAAGGCAAACATTATCGAGCCCTCTTCGAGTTTGTTGTCCTCCCCTATTGTGCTGGTAACTAAACCCAATCATTCTAGGAGGTTTTGCATAGGCTTCAGGCAAGTCAACTCCATATCTGCCTTCGATGCCTATCCTATGCCACGCATTGATGAGTTAATACACTTGGAAATGCTACATTCCTATCAATCCTAGATTTAACCAACGGATATTAGCCGGTCCCAGTATGTGGACCTGATAAGGAAAAGACAGCTTTCTCAACACCCCTGGAACTATTCTATTTCAAAGTCCTCGCTTTTGGCCTGCATGGGGTCCCAGCCACTTTCCAACAACTTATGGACAGGATATTACAGCCCTACTCTGATTTCTGTGGGGCCTATATTGATGACATAGTCATTTATTGTAAAACTTGTAAAGACCATCTTTTTCATATTTCTACTATTATGAGAACCCTCAGAGAAGCCAGCTTAACTGCCAATCCATCCAAATGTAAGCTGGCTCAATTGGCTGTGAAATACCTAGGCTTCTGAACCATAAGGGCCCTTTTAAATGAGGTAGTGCATCGTTAGATTGATGGGGATGCAAAATAACTCTTACACCAATAATAAGACCAACTGAGGAATTTGGCAAAGTAGTCTGTTTTATTCTCAATAGTCTAAAACAGGGAGTACAACGGACATCAACAGACGTCGCACAGCATAATCTCCACGCATTTAATAAAAAAGAACACATTTATAGCAAAAACTCATCATAAGTGGCCTCATACTACGTGGCAAACTAAGAAAACCTACTTGGGATTGTGGTTGGTCTACGGGGAACATCTAGGTATACTTTCTGTAGGGGAATGGATTGGGATTGGATCTCTACAGCCAGGTGGACAACTCATGCCCACTCCTAGTGCAAGTTATCTTCGACATTTGTTAGATACACAATATATCATTGGCTCTCAAACCATAGGGCTCTTCAATACATGGCCCTCTATAATTGGTTGAAGAACCAAAGGAAGTAGTCATACGGAACAACCAACACATTTAAAGTATGTAAGCTCGGTCAGTAATAATTGTTATATAATCATATTTTAGTGATATAATTCATACAATTGCATAAAAATAGACACAATATTAAGCATAATATTTATACAGACATCTGGTAGTTCTAAAAACATTCCAATTTGATATTGCATGGATATGTAATTTATAATCTATATGTAAGGGAGACTTTCCTGTGTGAGTACTAGATATCCATCATCATAGCTCGCCAACTGCCCATATTGTACCTTTTTTTCTTATGGGTTGTGGCTAATTTTCTCTCTGATTATTAATTCAGTGCTACCTCAATGTATAGATGCTGATTAAAAAAAGTGCGGAATATCATAAAGTGCTGAATCAGTGCATAAGTGCTGACAAAAAAGTGCTGACCTTATCTGGTGGAAACAGCCAGTAGTTGGTACTGAAGGCGCAAAGGCCCACATCGTGGTGAGCAGCATCTAGACCCCATGGTCACACCACACCATGGAGCTTCATAGTCAACAGCACAGCCCAGGGAGCGGGCCAGCATGCACCCACCCGCCCTGATGAACTCTGCTAGAGTGTGTGCAGCCTGCACAGCCCCTGTTAAGCCGATTATGCAGAATTGTGTTATGTCACCTCTCGCTCCCTGGGACTTCCTCGCATGAGCGTACTTACCCCCAGGCTCCTGCAATCTGGAGAAACTGAAACAAGGTGTCAATTTCAACACTGAGTGTGCCCGGGGAAAACAGCAGCTGCTGTCTGAGGAAAAGAAAACCCAGCTTCAGTAATACGAAAAGCTTTTCATGCTGGCAATGTTGCCTGCAGTTAGTCTGTCTCTGCGGATACTGACATTTGATTTCAGACTATTTCATTTGTGTAACATACCTGGAATTGAGAGTTTTCTGCTGGCCTCAAACAGAAAAATGCGACCATTGGAAAGGAAGACAACGTTTACGGTCGACTCTCTTTGGAAATATGGAAACACACCATTTAATGAACACATTTGCTCTGCAGGTACACAAGGAAACTTGCATTTACAGACTGTGTACTTGCAGAGCAAATGCGTGCATTACAGTTCTGATCACTAGCATACCAGTGCGCACTTGCTTATTTATGTTTTCAAAAACGTACCGCTCTGCTTTCACACAACCATTTCTGAAAGCACGGCTAATCATATGCATACAACATAGCGGAGACGAGGTCGGACAAAGCTCATGGTTGCTAGGCAACCATGAACTCGAGTCTCGAATGCTCCAGTCAGCCTCCAGATGTAATGGAGCCATGCCCGCCCCCCAGGCAGGCATCATCGAGCTTGCCTTGCCACACGAAGCAGCCTGCTAAGCTGCATGGTTTTTAAAATATATTTTTCAAACAAACTACATCCAGAGGTACAAAATGATTAGAGAGGTCACAAGGGAATCACTTGAGGCCAATTTTGCGACCTCTGGTGACCCCCAAATGATGTCACTGCTCTTCAATACATGGCCCCCTATAATTGGTTGGAAATCTTGTACCATTCTGGAATACTCGTCTAGCTAACAGCACGCTAGCTGGTACCCCAGGTGCTGCTGGGTGGACTTGACCATTCACCCCCACCCAATTAGCCCATCATCCATCATCACTCATGCCTTCTGCCATTTGAATTGTCTTTGAACTTGGCCTTACAAAGTATCACTGCTCCTGAGAATAGAAAGGAGTGCAGGCACATTCTAATCTTTAAGTCTCGGTGCTGCTTGCCCATTTTCTATTTCCATCTACCCCATGTGATAGGAGACTGTGTTTTAGCTCCTTTTTCGCATTTTACAATATTAAATTAATAAAACCTGGCAACCATGGTGTCTCTCCTTCGTACCTTAACAGGAGCTTGCCTTGCTTCTCATGTTCTTTGTCCCTTTTATGAATAGATAACCAGTTCTTGGCTGCTCCAACCCTTAGCACTGGACCAGACAGCCTTCTCGATCCTTCATCGATCTTCAGCTGTTTCCTCTGCTGCGCCCCATCTTCAGTCCTTTTCTTCACAGGTCCTGGCTTACTAAAGTTGCAACATTGAATATCCAGATACTATACATATATATATATATATATATATATATTTGTTGCACTGCCTGCAGCCTATTCACTACGTATAGCCAGCCTTTACGATTACTTAGTCTACTTGCGTTACAGCATCTGTACAGTTATAAAAAGGCTCTTTGTGCGTGCAATCTTCATTCCGCACATAAAAGGTTACTCAATTCTTTATTTCATGATCAGATTTTATTCAGTCTATACATTCTCTTCTTTGGCCATTCTTCTTAACGTGTCATCTTCACTTTGTGGGACGCCACCGAGCTTCTCTTTCATTCATCTTTACACGTCTTCAGGGATCTCCCTCAAGAGACCGTCATCTTTCTGGTGGTACATCTTATAGGGTCTTCTCAATGGATACCTTGTTTCAAATATTCTTTGCGTTATAGATATAATTACTGGTGTTGTACATGTCGCAATTTCCATCTTCCAACATATAGGCAAAATAAGAGCGGGACTTCCGGTAGAGCCATTTGGCTCCTCCTCTACACTCCCCCCTCTGGTTGATTCATCTACCACTCCCCCATCAGTCTTCACATCTAGACATCCTCTTTTGAAAAAGTGCTTCTTTTGAGTCTATGGGCCTCATTACACGGTAGGCGGAGAACCATGGCGCTATTAGCGCCATGGTTCATCCCGGTAAAATACCGGCACCGCCTTGGTGGGAAGGGGAATTAGCGCCCCATTCCAAGGTTGGCGGGGCGGTAATTCCCCCTTCCACCATTGCCCTTCCCCATTCCCATTTTTGCCCCATAGGGCATAATGGGAATGGGGAAGGTGCTAATTACGGCACCGCAAATTGCGGTACTGTAATTAGCTCCCTGGGTCCATTTGCGGGTTGGTTTTTAACGCCTGCAAAAAGCAGGCGTTAAAATCCCCAACCCCCAAAGGGACCTCGTAGTAAGGCGATAAGGATTTACCGGTACCGGTAAAATACCGGTACCGGTAAACCCTTACCGCCTACCGTGTAATGAGGCCCATATCTTCATTTCTCCTTTCAGAGATCCTACTGATTTTACGTGGTGATCAACAATCCAGGTCATGTGTCTACATTTTCCATTCAGGCCTCAGTAGATCCATCGCCTCACATACGTTCCCTCAGGTGCTAGAATGCTGGCCTTTATATATTTTCTGATTTCTTCATCTGTCAGTTCCTTGAGTCCAAATCCTGATTCAACATCAATCATGACCTTCATTCTTACTGCCTTCTTTGCTGTCTTCTTGCACTGTGTGATTATTATCCTGATCACACAGAATCCAAACATGATCATCACCAATAGTGCTCCAAGAAACTTGAAGATGTTTGCCATCCATTGTGGAACTCATGAGAAGATCGATGCAAACTAGCTGTCATTTGCAATATCTTCTACTTCATCTTCCATCTTGTTCTGCAAGTTTGTCAGCAGCGTTTTGGCCTATGTCAAGGTCCCATTCTCGTCATTGTCAGAAGGTATGAATGTTCAACATGATTCACCGATTATGGCATAAACACCTCCATCCATTGCTGTGATCATTTCAAGGACATATCTATTCTGGAGAGTCATCAGTGTTATGGCTCTCAATTCTTCCTTGATTGCGTTGAATCCCTTTATGGTAGTTTTAATCCTCTGCAGGAGCTCCCAGCGAGTGATTTGCAACCACTTTGCATTCACCAATTTCTGGATCCCTGGCATAAAGATAGTCGTGAATATTACCGAAGTCTGGCTGAGCAACCGGTGTTCATATGGAATAGCATAAAACGTTTCTATCGATTTAGCTTCTTGTCCAATTGAGAAATCCAAATGATCTCCTCTTCCTCATATGAGCATCTGCTTTTAGAAACTCTCCAATGTTCAGGTCACTCTTGGGAATCACTAATGCTGGAACATGAATAAGTACTATGGAGCACAGCCCTTCCTAATCTTTGGGCAACTTCATACAGGCTCTGGATCCACAGTTCCAGTAGTGATCCATTAACACTACTGTTCTATCCTTCATGCGTGGTACATCAAAAATTCGGCCACACTGCTGATTTACTCCAACTTTTCTCATGCCATTGTTTCTGAAATACAAGGATGCACTAGCTAAAGGTACTATCTATAAAGGTCCTCCTTTATCATCAACCCACGTCAGCAACTTCACAATTTTCAGCCAATGATCCTTGCATTCATTCTCTGCGGTATCTATAATTGGTTCATAATATCCTGTTATTGCTAATGCTTTACACACGATCATGCCAAAAGCCTATCCTTCTGGAGTCAGCACTGTTCCCTTGATTTGCAGCTGACCTCTTTCTTTAAATTTTCTTATTTTTATGTGGTTCTTTCCTTGACAATTTAGCATTTTGTTTTCTTTTCTTTTGATTCCTACCCCGTTAATTCCAGGCTGTTCATATCTTATCACTCAATTCCTTGTCTCTGATTTCTCTCCTGTCTTTAAATCTTGCACATAGTTATCTTCTCTCTGAGACACCCAAACCAAGGATGCTGTTCGACCCTGGAACTGTCCTCTTGTCTGGCAGAGTGCAAGGTGCGCCAGGCAATGAGTTTTCTGGACTGCTACTTCTATAGCTAGGAATATCTTGAAAGTCCCCATGGTACAAGGTATGAGAGCAGAAACATAGCAACTCTCTTTGAATGTTCTCTCTCCCACCTTTTTCATGTGCTGATACCACATGTTATTATCCAGGTGTACTGTACTGTCTAGATAATGATTTATTTAATTGCTTTCTCCCTCTGCACTCCTCTTGTGTCTCCCTCTCAATTTGTCAGCAACCCATGGAAATAACTCTAATGCAGTTCTGCTGTGTGGCAGATAACACAAAAAGTCTTGGCTTTTCGGTAATAGACAAATCTTTGCGAGTCACTGGAGTGGGAAGAATCAAAGGGACTTCTACTTTGCTTGGACCAATAAAGTAAAGAGTATGGACCAAAAGAACCGGAAGAACAAGGATAAATCCTGAGCATGCATATATTATACACCAATACATTAACCCACACCATTTACGATTTTCCGAACGTCGTTGGGCTCGCCATTTTCCAAAACTGTACCATTCTCAATATTCCTCATTTTGCCTCTATATTGCTTTAAGGAAGGAAAAACCCTTTTTAATCAGGCAATTCTGGTAAATCAGGTAGCTGCAGGATGTCTTCAACTATTGCCGCAAGCAGCCTCCTTATCGTGTGGTCATTTTTTGGATCATGCAGAAAAGTATGTCGACACTATGACCAAAAAGAGCAGGATAAGCTCTAAGAATAAATATGAAAATAGCAAGCAAGAGCCTATGGGGATCATTGTTTGTCAGAACCATAGCCTCAACCAAACAATTGTGTTGTACGAAAAGAATCAGCGTACTGCTCACGCTTCCAATTTCTTATTAAATGTTGCCGCTAAAACATATCCACAAGTGCCACACAGAGAGAGTTAATAGTACTCCCTGTACAACGTTTGAGGCCACAGGTGGGAGATCGTCTTCCGGAACCGCATACCTCTTGGAACCCCGGACCACTGTAAACAAAGCACTGGTTAAGGATACGGCACAACAACCACCACTGACCAAACAAGAACAAATGGAAAGGTCTTACCCACAGAGGCGGTGACTTGATAGTCTATACTAATATGGATTCCGGGACCCACCAAGGGCCCTCCTAGCAGGAGACATGTGCCAGTAGGTCAGGTGTAATATTTGTGAACCGGGCCCACCTGATATTAAAGTCCTGGCCAAGGGAACCAAAGAACGTAATGCCAAAGGGTTGAGCAACCAGGAGTTCAAAAAACAGTCTGTGATCTGTGATGAGTAATTCAATAACAGTAGAAGGCAAAACCAGGGAGATCCAAGAGCAAAATCCGTAAGGCAATCCAAGGTCAATTTCCAGGTAATCCAAAAGTCAGAATACGTAGCGCCGAACAGTGTCCAAAATAAAACAGCTGTGAAGCATTGGATGTTCCGATGCGGCTGTTTAAATACTGGCGCTTTGTTTCCTTCTCGGACATGCGATCCGCAAGTTCCAATCACGTGACACGCAGAGGCATCACCTGTGCGTGTCTTTTTGGTCACGTGGACCGTGGCCACATCACATGAGCGAGGAGCTCTGGTCGTGGTATGCGGAAGTGCGGCATGAAGCCGGTCTTTCAATCGCCACGGATTTTCCACTGAAGTGGTCGTCGCAGCAAGTGAGCAGCTGCAGGCTGGAATCCACGCAATGGCACACGGGAAAGTGAGGAGGGCACAAGTGAGTCCCGGAATCGGGCACAAGAACTGGTGGGATTAGAGGAACCAGAGGGGACACTGGGGAGACTGGGAGGATTGGGAACCCTGAGGTGTGCAGGCGTGACACTCGTGGGATGTGAGGTGGTGGTCTGACCCAGGCTGATTCCTTAATGCAAACAAGGCTAAGGGCTGGCAATGTAGCCATCCCTTTTTTCAGTGTCAATTTAATCTTGGCGATCCTCTCTTTAAGAAGACCATTGAGTCTCTCACATAGTCAGTTGGCTTGCAGTTGATACGCAGAAGAAAACTTGTGCTTAATATTCAATAATAGGATAATCTTTTCAAATACTTCATTAACAAAATGGGGCCCATTATCAGATCTCTGCACTTCACACACTCCCCATCTTGGAAAGACTTCTCATACTAAAAACTTAGCTGCACAAGTGGCATCTGGGTATGTACACAGACCTGCTTTGATCTGCCTGGAGAAGGGACACACCACCACTATCATATACCTATATCCATTACATATATGCAGCATATCAACATAGTCAATATGTAAATGCTGAAAAAGGCCATTCAGTCGAGAAATCACTCCTCTAATTGTTCGCAGCGCATGCCCAGCGGTAAACTTTTGACAAAAGGATGCAATTTACTACCTAAAATGCAATGTGTTCTAACATGTTCGGTATGAACCAGTCCTCTGCAATTATTGCAGCCAGACTTTCCCTAGTTACATCCTCAGGGTAGTGCAGCTGTTCAAGTGCTACCTTTAACAGGAGCTCCACCGACCCGGATCCGCTGCTGCAGGAGCAGCAAGCGCCCCGCGCAAAGCCCAGCTGATTGCCTCAGGAATTCTTTTCAATGTGGTAAGCGTTGCGCTCACCCCACGAATTGCGCCTTTCCTGCACTTCACTGCACCTACAATTCGTGTCCTTCATGCCCATGGAAGGAAACACCTGCTGATGCCCCTACACAGCTTCAAAAGCTGTTATTGTTTACTTTCCACAATTAAGGTACATGAGGTACCAGATCAATCCAAGATGGCCGACCGCTCATATCTAGGCACCTCCAGTGCCTAACCGGTCCCACCAACAGCCTCTGCCCCTCTCCAATTGGCTGCTTGGCCCTTCTTCTTGCCGATTGGCTACCGGCAGGCGTAGCCGGCCCACTTCCGTTAAGGCCCACGGGAATAAGGCCATCGCCTGTTCTCTGCCTGTTCTTGCCGTGAATGCCGTGTGCCAGCCCCCCTGGACCCCACACCTTGGACCATCCAAAAGGTAACACTTCTGCTCCACCTCAACAATTGCACTGGATGACCGCATATTATGCACACGTTAATAGACTGATGGACTCTTATGCTTGAATTGCTTATTTACTGCTGTCTTCACACAAGTGTCCGATTGCCAATAGAAATCGTTTTTCTATGCTGCTTATCTGCGCCTACCTATCGTCAAGTCTCCAGTCTTGCGAGCCCTTGTTTGTAAAGCCACTTTCAGGTTGGACGCAAACTTGCACTAATAACTAGCCACTACCAATCCACTCTGCCCCAGTATCAATGTCGCCTCGAAATCATCTGTACCGCCTCCCTGACTCTGCCTGCTTACCCACGCACAACGAGCTATATTTGTCATCTGTTGTGGTATCTCATGCCTCATACTTTGTAATTCGTAACTAAATGTGCCTGAGCTCTGACTCATACATTGTAATTTTGAAGCTAGATGTGCCTGATTTCTGCCTCTCATATTGGAATTCGAATCTAGATGTGCCTGAGCTCTGACTCATACATTGTAATTTTGAAGCTAGATGTGCCTGATTTCTGCCTCTCATATTGAAATTCGAATCTAGATGTGCCTGAGCTCTAACTCATACATTGTAATTTTGAAGCTAGATGTGCCTGATTTTTGCCTCGTATATTGCTATGCGGAACTAGATGTAACTGTGTCAGCTTGTTTAAGCCCAGGTACTCTCCATGCATTTCCCACTGCTGCTGATCTCTCACTGCTAAACCAACATACATGCCATTATGCTGGTCCAGATTCTTACCTCTGACTACATTTACCTTGCATTATGCCTCACCTTTAAACTCTCAGCATCACTGGGACTACTACCACACCACCATTACATCCCTTCTGCAACCCCACAGACCCACCCACTCCTCTCCTGTGCCCCACAACATATATCTATCATGGCCCTCACCTCACACGAGTTATACCCTTAAAGCACCTCAGACTGCGCACAGCAGCAATACCTTACGCCAGCCTCCGTGTTCGACACTCCTGCTAACCATTACCTTAACTCTCTGTCCCTCTGGCTCAAACACTTTGCCACGAAGCCCTCTCCTAACTAACCTTGCTCTGTACCTGCCAGAAATCTCAGATTGGGAGCTAGACTCTTCCTACCGCCCCACCAACACCTACCGGCTAACCAAACCATTTTACACTAGGCCCATAGCCTCTGCTCTCACCCACACACCCTCACCCACACTGAACATTACACCTGACGCGAGTACCCTTCCGCACAGCCACTCTACTGATCGTAAGGCTGCCCTGATCAACACTAGGTCACTTACTGCTCATGCACTCGACATAGCTGATCTTATAACCACCCCCGACCTGGACCTCTTAGCAGTCACTGAAACCTGGCTCCATGCAGCCTCAGGACCTCTGCTCTCATTAGCAATTCCCGAAGGTTACACTTTCATCAGGCGTGACCGTAACACAGATCAAACTAAAGGAGGTGGTGTCACCATCATCCACAAAACCTCCATCAACCTCCGTATCACCACCCCTTGCCCAATTACCTCAGCAGAGCTACTCACAGCCAAGCTAGCCGTTTCCCCCAACTGGACCATCACTCTCCACATCATATATAGACCGCCCGGCCCACTATCAACATTTGCCGAGGATCTCTCCCACATCCTCACTGACAATACCAAGTCTAAGTCCCAAATCCTATTATTAGGTGACTTTAACCTAGGCTACCTAGACCCTAACGACAACCCCGCTCAGGAAATGAACAACCTGCTACTCAACCTAGGCTTCACACAACAAATCACCCTGCCCACCCATACCAAGGGCAGAGCCTCAACTGGATTGCCAATTTAAATTGCAGCACAAATATCGAATCCATTCAACCATGCACATGGACCGACCACCACCTCATCACCTTCAATATCCCCGCTAAAATCACCCATCCCACACCCAATGTAGCTCCCGCCACTGCCACTAGAAATAAGCGTAGCATAACCTGCGCTAAACTACTCCCACTCATCCTACCTGCTCTCAACGACATCTCAGCCTCTTGCTCTGACCCCACCATCTTGGTTGACTCATACAATCAAACCATGACTAAAGCGCTCGATCTCATCGCACCCTCCAAACTAAGAAAACCTAAACCCCGGGCCCACCTCAATTCCTGGTTCATGCCTCAGCTGAGAACCTTACGCAAGGAAAAAAGAACCTTTGAGGCATGCTTGAAAAGCAATCCAACGGAAGCCAACAAAGCCAGTGTCGCCTTAGCTACTCTTATTTACAAAGAAGCCATAATCACAGCAAAAAACGAGACGTACAACAAACGCATTGAACTCGCCCAATCTAACACCAAGGAGCTATTCAGAATCTTGAAAGAGCTAGAATCCCCTACCACTCCCCCTGACACATGCTCCAAGGACAGCATCTGGTGTGCCAACATCCAAAAAGCCCTCCTTGGTAAAATCGTCACCCTCCAAACCAAAATCAATGACAAAAAAATGATCTTACAGCCCAGCCTACAACACAAACCACCCCAGGATATCATCAACCGCAACACTAAACCATTGAAACCCTTCTGCTTCACACCTCTTTCCACCATTGAAGTAGAACACATTATCAATAATCTTAAACCCACCAACTGTCAGGGGGACCCCTGCCCCGCCACCATCATCAAGGAAGCCGCACACAACTTAGCACCCTTCATCACCACACTCATCAACACATCCTTCAGCACCGGGCTTGTCCCTGACAGCCTCAAGGATGCCTGGGTCATCCCTCTCCTGAAAAAAACCCACCCTAGACGCCATCATACCCACTAATTACCGACCGATCACCACAGTCCCTTTCCTTTTAAAAATTCTTGATCGTGCCGCATACCTGCAGATCCAAAACTACCTAGAAACCAATAATCTCTTGGGTCTGAGGCAGTCTGGTTTCCGCCCGCGATACGGCACTGAAACAGCTCTACTTGACCTTAAAACCCAGATCGAAGACCTCAAAGATAAGGGCAAACTGACCATCTTACTCCTCTTAGATCTCTCTGCGGCCTTCGATTTGGTTAATCACCAAATCCTTTGCCGTCACCTAAAAACTGCCGCCCACTTTTCGGACAAAGCGACAGCCTGGATCACCTCATTCTTAAATAACAGATCAATGCGAGTCTTTTCCCCTACCGCCACCGCAGAACCCTCCCCAGTCACCTGCAGAGTGCCTCAAGGATCCTTGTATCCCCGACACTCTACAATGTATTCACAAAACCTCTATATGACATTCTGGACCTCCTAGGTGTCACATACACCAACTATGCCGATGACACCCAGGTACTTATTCCCATCACAGGCGACCACGAAACCGACTCACTTGCCATGAACGTCATTTATCAAGTTATCCAAGCCTGAATGGCACAGCACGAACTGTGCTTAAATGACGACAAGACGGAGCTCATCATCCTTGGTTCCCATCAAAGACTTAACAAACTTGACCTCTCGTTCAAAGCCTTTTCCATTGATGGCAACACCATCAAAGTGGCTAAGGACACAAAAACACTTGGTGTCTACATCGACTCCACTCTCTCCCTAGCCAGACAAACCAACGCAGTATCATCATTGGCCTCATACACCTGCAAGCTCATCACAGCTTGCCGCCCCTTCCTCTCACCAGCCAACTGCACCACATTAGCCAGGACGGTGGTCCTCTCCAAAATTGATTACTGCAACACTCTCTTTCTAGGGACTAACCAATGCAATATGAACAAACTTCAAATCATCCAAAACAACGCCATCAGAGTGGCGCTCAATATCCCTAGGAACCTCCACATCTCTGATTCCAGATGAAGCCTTTGCTGGCTCTTAGTCCCCCAAAGAGTCTCCCTCAAAGCACTCGCTCTCACACACAAAAGCCTTACCAATCAAGCCCCCAGCTACTTAGCCAGCAGATTCGCACTATACACCACTACAAGACCTCTCAGAAGCCCCCAAACCAACTGTCTCACTGTCCCTCGCTTCAACTTGCAAAGATCCGGTGGTCGTAGCTTCCCAGTCCTAGGAGCCAAGCTATGGAACTCGCTACCAAATCCACTAAGAGCAGAAACTTTGTTCCCAGCTTTCAAACGCAAGGCCTCAGCCTGGTTGTCTGCCCAGGACTCGCTTTGACCCTAGTTCACAACGCCTATGGCCTCTACATCCGCATCACTGACTCACTGCCATTACCCACTCTTTCCCAATATATACTTCTTGTATAAACTGCCTATTTTTGTATATTTCACTCAAATGCCTTATTTTTTACCATGCCTGTAATTACATGTTGTATAATTTGTATATATGTATAAACTTCTCTAATGCCTACTTCTCACCATGCCTGTAACTAAACTGTAAACTGTAACCAAATAATGCCCCCGGATGCCCTTGGGCCTGGTGCGCTCTACAAATAAATAAAATAAAAATACAAATACAATGTTACTGCCATCACTGTCTTTCCAGTGCTGTTCTGTCCCATAATGCCTCTGAGGGGGATAAGGAACGACCCCTTTGTTTCCATAATTCTTGCTCTTCCTGCGGTGCACTGCCCTGAATTTCCATTAACTGTGTTCTCAGTAAATGATTAAACCCTCCAATCACTACCATAATCGTGACTACTTTCTCCTTAACATCTGGAGTATCAAAACCTGAAATATCTGTAGAATATGCAACCCTTTTGGCCTCTTCATCTGCAGCTCCATTCCAGCGACACATGAAGTCAGTTTACTTAGTATGCACTGCACATTTAACTATTGCTATGGCTACTGGGATTTGTAGTGCCTTAATTAGCCTGTCCTACAATGATGAGTGTTGCACTGGAGTGCCGTCCGCTCGGAGGTAGCCCCTCCTTTTCCAACGTGCTAACCCTGCGTGTACAGTTGACGTCACATAGGCGGAGTCACTGTACACTGTCACTTGCTGCCCTGCATGATTTTCGAGCATGACAATAAGCGCTACCAATTCTACCGATTGCGCTGAAAGGTGAGACAGTAACCTTGCACTTGCTGCAACCTCAAATTCGCTGTTTGCTCTATGTCTCACTACAGCTGCGCCAGAATGCCTTTCTCCACTAGTTTGATCGATTTTTGAAGAACCATCAATAAAGAGAACCTCTCCTCCTGATAATGCATTCTCGTTTACGCGCGGTATATCATCATAGAACTCCTCATAGTTTAGTTTAGTTTAGTTTAGTTTCTTTATTTATACCGCGCGCCGAACCCTGAGGTAACTGGGCACCAGAGACTTAGCGCAAGTTACAACAGATTGAAGGCATAGAAGAAAATAACAGTAAGTGCAAATGACCAGGTTACATGGTGGTCGAAGGGCAGGTACAGGAAAAAAATACAGTGGTGGGACCTTGGTTAGTGTGTCAGACAATGGGAGAGTTTTTATTGGTGACCCAGGACTTCGTTTTTGCTCTGAATGTCCAAAAGGCTGGTTCTGCTCTGAGGTTCATAGGTATAGCGTTTCATTGTTTGGCAGCTAGGACTGGGAAACTGGAGCTGCCTGCTTTTTTTTAGGGAGAATTTTGGGATGGGTAGGCAGTGGGAATACAATGTTCTGGTTGGTCTGGCTTATATGTGTTTGTTGAACTTGTCTGCTGATACTTGTGGGCGTCATTAGAGAGGCATTTGTGGATGATGATGAGTGATCTGAGGGTGATTCTGTCTGAGGGTGATTCTGTGATTCTGTCTGGCATTTACTTGTTTTCGGAGCGAGAGTGTGGAATCCAGATAAACCCGTAGGGTTTTGATTTCTTTGGCCACTGTGATTAGGTTACCATCTATGCTGCTAGAAGCATAATGGGGGTCCAGTTTGTTTAGCTGTGGTTGGGAGCTGACCAGAAGGAGCTCAGTTATCTTGTTGTTGAGGCATAAATCGTGTTCTGCCATCCAGGCTTGGATCTCCAGGTGGAGGTTGTTAATACGTATGGAATCCTCTTCATAGCAACCTGATAGGGTGATGAGAACCTAGGTATTATCAGCATAGTTTGTGTATGAAGACGGTCAAACAATAGCTTTGTGAAGATATTGTATAAGGTCAGCGAGACGCACGACCCTTGAGGGACGTCACAAAGGATGAAGATGGGGTGGGCTGAAGCCCCCGGTGAAAAGACTTGGGTGGTTTGATTGGCTAGGAAGGATTGGACCCAGGTGGTCGCCTGACTGGAGAATGTAGCTGAAGCCGTCAGATGTTCCGTGAGGATCTGGTGGTCAATGAGATCAAAGGCTGCCGATAGGTCAAGCAGCAGGAGGATGGCTAGCTTGCCCTTGTCCTCCGCCTTGTCCATCTGAATTTTTAGGTCCAGAAGGGCTGTCTCTGTTCCGTGCCTTGGCCTGAAGCCAGATTGTCTAAGGCGCAAGAGGTTGTTCTCTTCCAGGTGCTTCTGGATTTGCAAGTATGACACTCTGTCTAAGATCTTTAGGATGTAGGGGAAAGTGGTGATTGGCCTGTAATAAGTGGGGTTGTTTGGGTCTAGGTTTGTTTTATTTAGAAGGGGCATGACCCAAGCCTCCTTGAGGCTATTGGGGACTGAGCTTGTTTTGAAGGAGGCGTTGATTAGGGCCGTTTTAAAAGGGGCCAGATTGTTGGCACCTCCCTGATGGAGGCTGGGCAGGAGTCCCCTTGGCATCTGGAAGGCTTAATTAGTTTAGTTTAGTTTATTTGTTTATATAGCGTTAAAGCCCACGGGCATCAGAACGCTTACATATAGACAGGACAACAAAGAATGAAGACGGGACTAGGCGGAAGAGACCTGGATTAATTCAACGTGGTACAGTGTGTTTCCAGGATTTACTTAAAAAGTAAGGTTTTCAGTTTTTTCCTGAAGATGAGATAGTTAGGTTCAAGTTTTAGTGAAGTGGGTAGGTCATTCCATTTACCGATGACTATTGTCGGGAAAGCCTTGCCGAGACCATGTTGTTTTTTAGTGGTAATGGTTTGTAAATTGCCTATATTTGATGATCTGAGGCTCCTGGATGGTTTGTACCATTTAAACTGTTTCATAAGGTAGGCCGGGGCTGTGCCATAAAGACAACGATGTACTATGGTGAGAGACTTGAAAGAGATTCTCTCCTCCATAGCCAACCAGTGGAGGGCTTTCCTTTCTCCGGAGATGTGTTCTCTCCATGATTTTCCAGTGATCATTCTGATGGCGTTGTTTTGGATGGTTTGGCATCTTTTCAGGCACTTGCTGTTGGCTCCCAAGAGTAGGGAGTTTCCGTAGTCCAATCTGGATAATATAGTGGCCCTAGCAATGATGGTGCTGTTCTTTTGGTCTAACAGTGGCCTGATCTTTTTAAGGAGGATTTGGTGGTACTGGCAGTTTTTTTTAAGGTAGCTTGTGTGTGCTTCAGCGCCAAGAGAAGCTTGAAGATACACACCTAGGGTCTTTACTTTTGCTGATATTGGAATCTGGATGTTTTTGATGGTGAATGAGTTAAAGGCAGGGCTCAATTTCTTTCTGGCTTGTGGGGATCCGAAGATCATGAGCTCAGTCTTAGAGCCATTTAAGCACATCCAGTTTTCTTTCATCCAGTGATCGATGGTATTGTAAAGGATATTAAGTTTATCGTTGTCTATTTGATGGTTTCCACTGAGTTCAAATACCAGTTGGGTATCGTCAGCGAAGTTGGTAAAAAATATGCCCATCTGGGATAACATGGTGCAAAGGCATCGCATGTAGAGGTTAAAAAGTAATGGGGAGAAGCTGGCTCCCTGAGGGACCCCGCAGTCGACTAGCTTAGCGCTAGATGTTTTATCTCCCCAAACAATCTTAGATTGTCTGTTTTGTAGAAAAGAGGCGATCCATTCAATGGCTTCCTTTGAGCAATTGCCTGATTTTTCAAGGGCCTCGCGGAGTTTGACATGATCTAGCAAATCAAATGCTGCCGAAAGGTCCAGCAGTATCAGCAGCCCCGACTTGCCTCTGTCCAAAATGGAAAGCATTTCAGTTTGGAGGTCCAATAGTGCTGACTCGGTGCTATGACTGGATCTGAACCCAGATTGTTGTGGGTGAAGTAGATTGTTTTCATCAATATAGCTTTGAAGTTGGTCAGTGGCTATTTTATCCATAATTTTCAGCAGAAAATTGCAATTTGTGATGGGCCTGAGATTGGCAGGGTCCTGTTGGTTAAGGTCTGGTTTTTTTGGTAAGGGAGTGACCGTAACTGTTTTGATGGTGTTGGGTACAGTATGGTCTCTAAATGAGGCATTTACCATTCTTGTGAAAAAGGGACAAAAGATATCGGGGTTTTCGAGAATGAGCTTAGGGGGAAGAACGTTTTCTGAACACGAGGTACACCTCATGATGGATAGCGTTTTCTTCATTGTGTCGACTGTGATGGGTCGAAATTGAAATTTAGGGGCTTCTGTCTCGATGTTATGTTCTATAGAGAGAGTCTTAGCTGAAGTATTTGTAGTCAGGCAGTTAATGATGGTTTCTCTGGCTTTGGTTATTTTGTTTTGGAAGGCAGTCTGGACATTCTCACAATCTGTGTCCGTTGGTTGGAATGGTGGTGTGAGTGTTGTAGGCTTATCTATAGATTTAAGGATTTGGAATAGTTTTCCGGTGGAGTTTGCCGCGGTACTTATGATGTCATTATAGTGGTTTTTCTTCAAATCCACTAGTTTTGATTTATATAGTTGGTCTGCTGTCTTCCAGTTGCTTTTATTAGTTTCGGAAGGATCTTTTAACCATTTCCTTTCAAGAATTCTTTTGTCCTTTTTAAGCTTAACGGCTTCTGCGGTGAACCATTTTTGGTGATTTGGGTTAGGTCTAACTTTTTTGTCTTTCAGGGGGGCATGAGTGTCTAGTAGTCTTAACATGCCTTGGTTGTAAGTCCGAATTATATGTTTACTATGGTCTTCATCCTTGGTGGAGCTCATGATTTTCTGCATTTCCTCAGAGAGCATACTACTCGTGATCTTTTTCAAATTTCTGGCCATAACTGGTTTAGGTAAATTAGCTGGTTTTCCCTTATTGAATTTCAATGGTAGAGAGATTTCGATTTTAAAATGATCTGACCATATGCAGGGGTAAGTGCCGAGCATAGTTACTTTGGGATTGTTTGTAACGATCCAATCAAGTTGATTCCCTGTATTTGCAGTAGGCTCTTTATTGATGATAGTGAAATCACTGTTTTCTAAGTCCTCTTCTAGAGTGATGGCTAGCTGATCCTGTAAGTTCCCCCTCCATCTGTTTATGTCGCCTAACATTATAGTCTCTGTGTTGGTTGATTTAGTGCTATTTAGTAATGTCATGATTTCATCGTTGAAGTCGGATACTAAGGATGGGGGTCTATAGATAGTGATTATGTTAATGCAGTTATTTGGGGTGGGTGTGAGTTTGAGGTGGATGACCTCACAGCCTAGACACTGAATAGGAGAGGCAAAGAGTTTAAGTGAGTTTTTTGCGATGATCGCCACACCTCCACCCTTTCCTGTATCTCTATTTTTTGTGTAGATATTGTAGTTTGTGGGAACTGCTGTGTCTATCGTGGGTCCAACAGGCTCTTGTAGCCAGGTTTCTGTAAGGCATAGGATGTCTAAGTTTTCGTCCGTGATGTAATCATGGATTTCTTGTGCATGTTTAGGCATGGACCTGGTGTTTAGTAATGCAATTTTGAGATGGACTTTGTCGTCTTCTATTTCTGGTTCGGGTTTCGTGTTAAGGGCGGCTTTAGGTGGAGTACTACTTGTCGATATGGCATTAGTGGGTGCTATCTCTTGTCTGTGTCTGAGGTAATTTTGTACTATTCCTAATTGCTGTAAAGTTTCATTTTGGGACAGTAACTCAGTTAGGTTTAAATAGCCCATACCTTTATTCTTGCTGTGTCACTCTTATTCCGAAATTGCAGCGTTTCGGGCCGTGAGCCGTCGGACGCCGTGGACCGGCGTAGACCGGCTTCGTTGCAGAAGCGCCGGCACTGAAGCGCCTGACGTTTCTATATATGGGCGCGAGAGCACTCTGGGACTTGTAGTCCTGTCTGCTCCCCGTTAAACTGACAAATGAAAGTATTTAGGGATACAGTTGCTTCAGTCTTTAGGAGGCTGAGCTTCTATTTCACAATACAAATACAAGCAGTAAGTCACGTACAAGCGGCGTGACGGAATGAGATTTCTGTTACTTTACTTTACTTTAGTTGCTTTTCAGGATGGAGCTCTGAGCACTGCCTCCTCTGTGCCTCCTGGGAATACGAGTCCTGAGTGAGGGTAGAGTTAAGGCCTTTGATGATGCTTTCCACCTCTTTTGTTGTGACAGAGGCGAAAGAGAAGGGAGGACAAGTTGGAGTTTTAGAAGCGGGTTGTAGTGGAGAGTTTGCTTTTTTGGCTAGGCTAGTCTTTTTTGTTCGATTCTAGATTGTAGCATGGCAATTGTGTCTGCCAAGGCTTTTTGGATTCTCTCACATCAGTCTGCATCTTTCACACAGGTTTCTGTGGGTGAAGAGGGGGACTCGAGTTCCCTGAGAATAGTGAAGAGCTCTTTTGTTCTTGATTTGGCATTGTAAATTCTGTTGTCATAGGTCTCTTTTTTGGCCCTGAGGATAGAGAATTTGTAAGTGGTGGCCGCTACCGTGAATAGTGTTTTGTTGGCCAGGTTAGGCGTTTTTCTCCAGGTGGCTTCCGCTGCCCGTTTGGCGTTCCGAAGGACTTGGAGCTCAGGAGTGAACTATTTGTTCAAGTGGGCTGCCGGTTTAGATTTAGTAAGTTTGATAGGAGCGATGATATCTACTGCTGATTCAAGTGTTTTATTATAGAGGCCAGCAAGTTTATCCACATCTAGGTTGGAGTAGTTTGCAGGAACCACGATATTGTGGATTAAGGGGTGAAGGCCTTGCAAAGTGATGTTGCGGTTATTCCTGGAGAGGGTTTGTGGGATAGTAGCCGGTAAGGTGTTCGGCTGCACCTTCCCTTGGATGGAAAAGGAGATAATGTGGTAGTCTGACCAGGCGATTGGTTATAGTTTGTGTAATCATGCACATGCTCGCCCTCTGCCACAGATCCAGCTACAAATGTGGCAGGGTTCACTATTTTACATCTGAATATTTTAATCGCTGGATTCGATATGATCACCTCATATGCAAAAGCTCTCTGAGATGTCAATGCATCCTTAGGTTTCTCCAAAATAGCAAACAAAGCACTACAAAATGTGTCATAAAACAACTCATTACAATACTGGTAGACTTCTCAATTGCGAACACAGCTGCTGCTAGCGACTGTTCACAAGGAAAGTGTCCTTTAATAACTGGAGCTAGAATCCCATTGTAACATGCCAGAGGTTTATACCCCAGTGTAGTCCTCTGTGGAAGCCCTGCTGTCATGACTGTCCCATTTTTGTGTGAAAACAAGAAAAACTCCTCAGCATAATTGGGAATTCCTAAAACTGGAGCTCTACAAATTGCTTTCTTCAATTCTTCAAAACCTCCCTCCATTTCCTCAGTCCATTCTATTTTCTCTTCGTTTACCTGTGCTTTCTTTATAGCCTACAAAAGGGGTCTTGTGTACGAACTATACTCAAACACCCATGCTCTAACATAATTTAATTGTATAGTCCCAAAAACTGTGTTCATAATCGCCTCAGCTTTTTCAGGTGTTACCCTCTTTCCCCCATGTGAGATCAACTGGCCTTTGTACAACACCTCTTCTTGAGAGTACTGTAATTTCTCCTTGTCTACCTTGTGTATCCCTTGTCTGCTAGGATAGTCATTAACTGAATTGAGTCTTGCTTGCATTCAACCTCCGTCGTGCTACAATTCAAAATGTAATCTACGTTCTGTATCACAACGGTCTTCAACTCAATATTGCCTAGGTCCATCTGGAGGACCCTATTAAAGATCGAATGGGACTCACAATACCCTTGAGGCAAATGAATATGCTTCAATCGGATTTTATGGAATGAAAATTAAGTCAAGTCTTCTGAGTCCTTGTGAAATGGGATTGAGAAAAATACATTTTTCAGGTCAATCAATGTGAAATATCGTGCTTCAACTGGGATACTGCATAGTATTGTTGCCGGATTAGGAACTAACGGAAACTCTGCCTCTACAATCTGGTTAATCGGTCTCATGTCTTGTATGAATCACCACTATCCCCCCTTTTGATTTTTTGATAGGGTACACAGTGGTATTGCACAATGATTCTGACGGTACCAGAATACTTTGTTCCATCAGCGCTGAAATAGTCTTAAAAATCCCTTCATCCACCTCTCGAGACATGGGGTTCTGTCTTGCTCGAGGTAAAATTGCTCCTGCCTTCAGCTTTATCTTAACCTCCCCAACCCCCTTCAATAGGCCTACGTCATAGGGGCCTGTAGTCCATAAAGTGCATGGCACTTTTTTCAAGTCTTCATAAAAAAATTCTGGACGCTGCCACACTATCGCCATTGACTGTGGGATCTCCCTTTTCTCTATTCAAATCCAATATGTAATACTCATCTCAAATATTACTTCATCATCTGTTGGATCATCCCAAAACATGTAATCATCAGTGAGGTCAGTCAGTCTACACCCTTCCCCAATGGCAATCACTGTTCTCCATAGCCTACCCTCGTCATCTATTCCTCTGAGCATTGCCATTTCCACTGGTACTACGGCTGCATCTAACTCTAGGGAATAGTCTGTCCCCCCTCTTCATCCATGTGTATCCGTGGCCTTAACAAACATTTATCGGGTATTCTCATAGTCCTTCCCACTAAGCCGGGTGGCCATGTTAACAGAATGCTCACCCCATAAAGACAACCGTTTGGTTCAAATTGGCACTCCTCGCAGAGCCATTTACTCTGTAAATGCCAATATAAATTCACCCACATTCATATAATGTATCCCCGGAGTAGAGCAAACTATGCCTTCGTCAGTGAAAGAAATCGTCATATTAAGCTGCGTCATTAAATCTCGTCCTAGAATGTTAACTGGTGTCGGGCGTGAATGCAATAATGAAACAATCATGTCACACTCTCCTATGGAGACTGGCGATTCGTCAGTAAAAGGAAATCAACTTGTAGCTCCAGAGATTCCCTATGCATTCATGCAATTCCCGACATTGAGTATTTTCCCTCTCGTATACATGAGCGAGTCACACCAGTGTCTACTAAAAAAGAAAAGGATTTGCCTCCTAGCGTCACATCAACCCTTGGTTCTTCTTGTGGGGTCTGGTGTCACTGATAGTACTGAAGACATCAAGACGCCCTGTGAGCTGTCCTATTGTGGACACCTGCATACTGCTCTACCTGCAAAACGACTCCCTCCCCTCACAATGACACCCCCTACTCTAGGTGTAGGTAATTGTCCCGTGTTTGCGTTATGCTGTATCTGCATGTGTGTATGCTGTGACTGCCCTTGCAGTGGATTCAATGGTGTTTGTTGTGGCTACAATGCCTGTTGCATTTGCGGCACCTGTGCCTGATTCTCTGTCTGATCTTGGGCAAATCCATCCCTTGCTTGTGAGCTATATGCTGGTGGATACCCTTGGCTCTCGCATATACGTGCTATGTGCCCTATCATCCCACAAGTCCAACATAAAGGAGGAGCCCTTCTGACTAGTCCCCCCATAGTTAAATCCTCCTTGCACAATTCTGATTATCATTCTGCATATTCAGAAACCCACCTTGATTATTCTGAAAACCACTCCCTCCATTATAGCCCATTCCTCTGCCCCATGGCTCAAACCCATTCCCTCTTTGGTCCCTTTGGAGCTGAGTATTCGCCTGTGATGTACCCAGTACTTGCTGTATCCCCAATCCTGCTATGCTTGTCAATACCACCCCTTCTATGGCATATTTTGACAATTTCTTCTGAACGAACTTGGCTTCCTCAAGTTTTCTAACATCTTCCCTCTTCCTATTCTTCTCCTGTAACAGCCGACAGTGATGCACTATAGTCAACTGTATTTCTGCCCATGACTTTGCTTCCATTCCCACTAGTTTATTGAGTTGCCTCTGGACCTGTTTGGGCAATGTACCTGTTTGCACAACCCTTGACATAAAATGTGGTTAAATACTGCCACTGTTTTTCCCCACGGCTTGCGAGTTTCAAGAGTCCAGCATTCCTGAATGACCTGAATGTAAGCAAGTGGATTCTCATCTTCTTTTATCTTTCGTGTCATAATTGCACCCATGCCTAATGTGTCAGGATACTGCACCCTGAGAGCTCTCCAGACATCTGCTCTACAATTATTAAATGGTGCTCCATTGTGCACTGTGTTTTGTGCCGTGACACTTGAATATCCTCCTCTTGTCCAAATATCATCAGCTCTTTCAGCAAGAATGGCTGCTAGGAGACCCTTGATCTCCTCTATAGCCAAAGTATTTCCTCTTGTAATTTTCTCTAATTCATAAATCTATTTTCCTGCACCCACCCTTAAACTAGGGAGTTTGCATCGTAAACTATCCTTATCCATCTGTGGCCACAGAATATACTGTGGTCTGGCTCCTCCTTTCTCCAATAAAGGGAACTGCGTAAACCCCAATCCGCAATCGGCTCCCATTCTCTGCCTATCCATAGTGGGGACAATGATTCCTGATCGCCTTCTACCTGTCAATGATCGCAGCCTACTCACATATGGCGGTGACTCTCCCTTCTCACTATTCGATCGTCCTCTGGGATGCTCTGGATATGATATAGGATCTCACGCCATATCCTTAGGTTGCTCTAGACCAGACCATCTTACTTCCTTGTCTGTCTGCAGACATCCCTCGGGCCACATACACTTCCTCCCTCCTCCCAATGGAAGGGTTCTCTCTCTTCATCTGACATATCTAGCCCCCAACTGGTATGGCTCTCGTCCCCTTCACCCTTATCTAAAGTCAGCCTGTCTAAGGACAAGGCTCTATGCTCGAGGCTGAATGGGTCACTTTCTTCGCTTTGTGATTGGAAGACCAGGGATCAATCTCCCTTCCCTCGGCTACCCAATTTGCTACCTTCTCATAAGTCTTGATAGGCCTTTTCAATCCTATCTCCAATGCTCCCTACATCAAAATTCTCTTTGAGGGTACTCTAGATGGCCCTGGTATTGCCTCCTTTAATGAAGAAACTTGTTGTAGTGTATCTCTGAGTGCTGGCGACATCACTGACCCTGGAATGCTTCTCTGGAATGCTGTGATGTCAGTGAGTGTAGAGTGCTATGTGTTATGTTCTGAATAGGGGTTCCATGAGTTACAGTTGGAGAGTGTAAGCTGGCATGAAGGAACGTGCCGGTGTCTTCCTGGTATACACTACCAATAAACCTACAAGTAACTTACCTGCTGGTCCGGGTGTTGACTTCTGGTACCAAGTTATTTCACTGGTGACAAGGATGGGATCCTGTCAAGGAGGGAGCAGCAGGTGAGGCCAGGAACACCGCCCTCCATGAACCCACGTCCCATGGGTGAAGCCAGTTAGATCAGCCTCTGTTTTCCTGGTTCAAGGACTACTCGGCATGCCGGGTGGTACTGAGCTCGGGTGTCCTGTCTGTTAGAATCAGAGCTGAAAGGCACATATTCCGTGTGCAGAGGCGAGATCACCGTAGAGAGGGTGCCTGCTAAATACCTGGTGATGTTCAGGGTGTGAGTCATCTCGCCCCCATGGAGGTGGGTGGAGCCGTTCGACACACAGTTCGGTGTGCGGATTGGAGTGTGCCCTGGGTGAGGTGCTCCAGTGGTGGAAGAGGTGTCCTTGTGGCAGGGATCTGGCGCTGCTCTCCAGTGGGCTGGGTGGCGCTGGGAGCAGAGGGCCCTATATCAGCACAGTGCCCGGCCATGGACTCTGAGAGGGTGTCCGGATGGCTTCATGACCGGACTGGTAACTCAACGCTGGTGCAGGGAGAATGTCGGCCGGTGATGGCCATTGGCTGGGAGTGGTCCGGTGGACTTTGGGCGCTGCAGCGTAAAGCTATGTGTTGCAGCCGTGGAGATCAAGTGGCTGTGTCAGTGCTGCAGTCAAGTTTTGACGGCATCAGAGGAGGGTGCCGGAGTGGTGGTTCCCTCGTGTCTTGGACTCCAAGGGGAGTTGCCGAGGAGGAGGCACAGCAGCAATGTGATCTTCGTGGAGCCCAGAGTGAAGTGATGATGTTGTGGAGTCATCACATGGCGTTCCAGCGTGAGCAGCTGGAACGCAGAAGTACATCCGAAAGGGTTGCGTGTGCGGCCTGTTGTAGTTTAAGAGACGTTGGGGTGCCATTTCAAGAATGGCATCTGGACTGCTCCAAAGGTTTGTTCTTGGACTGGACGAGTGAGATGCGTGCCCCAGTATAGGAGGACCGAGTGACTGTGGCAAGGGTGCCGTTCGGCAGAGGTGAGGATCGTACCTCTGAGCATGTGAATATGAAGGAACTGAAGTCAACGTGTTCTATTGAGGTCGCGGACATGTGCGTTTCCGTGCATGTTTTATGGTCCTGCTGGGTCCTGATTAACGACCCAGAGGTGTTCAGCCTTGGTGCCAGGGAGCTGCCCCTCGTGAGGAGGACATTTTTGCTGTAACTGGACAACATGCAATAGGTGTATGCAAGGCCGTTTGTGTGGTGTCTTTGTGTGCATGTTGTGGCCTTATTTGTTAGATCAGTCGTTGGTGTCGGGCCTGTACGGTGTGTGTGTGTTTGTGTTGTGGCCCCTGTTCATGGTGAAGTTCTCAGTTTGTTAACCTGTGTTTCCTTTCAGGCGGGGTTGGACTTGTGGGTTGCGGGTTCATGTTTATTATTGCGTTTGTGCATGTATTGCCTATTGAAAATATGAAAATATGTCTGCCATGGCTAAAATGTTTTTTTTGTTGCAGGGGGGCCTAATGGTCGGTTGACCTGGACTCGCGGGTGGTACTCGTGGGTGTTGCACATGTCGGACTAGTGCATTGTTTTTGAGATTCCAACATTTCCACAGGACATTTGAGACTTTCGTCATTCAGTGAATACAGTGACATTGTTCATGGAAATTATTTTGGCATTTTGTCATCTTGTTCTCCATCTTCTATGTGAAGGCAGTGGAGTGTGTGCGTGAGGAGTGAAGGCTTTTCCATTGCACAGTTATTTTTGGGGCAAGGTGGTCCCATGTTTGGGGGTTTGCACATAAGGGTATGTTCTGAATTTGGTGTGGTGTAATGAGAGTTCTATAAGATAGTGGATTTTTTCCATACCTTTGGTGTCTAGTGGATTAGTTGTGGTAGCCTAGTTTAGACTAGGGGGCCCGGGTGTTAGGACTGCAGTTGGTGAAGTTGGCAGGGACTAGGGGTCCTAGGTGTGTGGTGATGTACTGTGATTGGTGCAGTTGGCAGTGACTTGGGGTTCCGGTAGTTTTTTTGTACTGCTTTGGGCAGTTGGCAGGGACCTCGGGTCTCGTGGTGTGTGGTTTAGGCATGTTTTGGCGCTATGGAGATTGACTGTGGTTTGAGGTGGTATTTGCATGTGGGAGTATGCTCTGTGTGAGCATTGTTGTGGACTGATGTTAGTGGTGTTGTGCTTGTTGTTGCTCTCTGTTGAGCCGGGATAGTGCCCAGGGGTGGCAGCCCTGGTGCCCTAGGGTGCAGACTAGGGTGGAAGGTTGTGGGTGCCCTGAAGGTTCAGAGTGTTAGGGTAATTTACTTTTGGGGAATGCTGGGGTGTGGCAGGCTTTAGGTTTCAAGAGCTAGCTTGAAACAGGTGGTAGTGCATAGTTTGTTATTTTTGTCCTCAAGTGTTTTCCAGTTCAGATTTTAGGGGAGGTTTAGCCCTTATTCCACTTCGTTGGGTTCCTCACTTGTGTGGGTTTGTGGGGACGGAGTGGGGTTTTGTGTGTTCTTCAGCACAAATGTAGTGCATACTTTATTGTACCATTTTCATTTGTTGGCATGGTTAAGGTGCAGATTCTTGGGGTGCCACGTAGGTTTTTGGTTGGGTCTTTGGTGTTCTTTTAGGTTGGTTGGCATTCAATCTTTTAGTATTATGCTGCGTTGGTTTTGAGTTGGAGTGAGCTCTAGGTGGACAAAGGCTTCTTGGTATATTAGTAGTGTCCATTTAGGGTCTGTGTGTTGGTGCATTTACCTGCTGGCCACACATACATATGGGGGTTTTGTTCTGGGTGGAGTTATTAGAGTAATGAGATCTTTCTTGTTTCAGGAATGTAAGGAGGGAGAAGTGTTATAGTGTATCTCTGAGTGTTGGTGACATCACTGACCCTGGAATGCTTCCCTGGAATGCTGTGATGTCAGGGAGTGTAGAGTGCTATGTGTTATGTTCTGAACAGGGTTTCCATGAGTTACAGTCGGACAGTGTAAACTGGCATTAAGGGACGTGCCTTTGTCTTCCTGGCATATACTTACCAATAAACCTACAATTAACTTACCTGCTGGTCCGGGTGTTGACTTCTGGTACCAAGTTATTTCAAAACTCCTCTATAATGCACCATTGTATTACTGGTCTCAGTTCCATTAGTTTGTTCTGAATGCAGTCAATATCGCACTCCCGCTGTCTCCTTTTTCATTCCAATTCTTTGTCTAATTCTCTTCACTTGCTCGTGTCCCATCTAACACTTTCCTCTTCCTGTCTTTTCTCCTCTCTTCTTTCCCTCGGTCTTCCACTTCCCTTTGTGTCTACATCCTTTGATCCCTTAATTTCTGCGCTTCTTCCTCTTCTCTTTTCCTTTCTTGCCTATCTCGTTCTTCGCTTGCTCTCTGTCTGTTGACATGTTTTATTTGCTCCTGCACCCTTTCTTCCTTCTTTTGCTGCTCTTCTGGTACATCTGTTCTCACCGCTGTCTGCACTTTCTCTTGTGTTCATCCTCTTTCAGTCTCTTTTCTTGTTCCCTGTCTTTTCTGTCTTGTTTGCCTTGATCTTCCCATTGCCTGACTTCCTCAATACTTTTCCCATCCAGCTTGAGTAATATCTGTCCTCCCATCCATACATTCTGTACGTACGCTATCTCGTCAGTTTTATCCTTCTCTCCTTTCCATCTCTTAATCTTTCATGCTATGTCTGTTCCCACATTCGAACGCTCATGTTTCTCCTCCTTGTTCTGCAAGATCTTAAAGATCTCCTTTCTTTTGGTCTCTCATGAACTATCGTCACTGCTATAAGCAGGCAGTTTGTATATTGGATTAATATACCCTGTCGCTGCTTTTAGTTCATTTTAACGGATACAATCCTACGTCTTCCGTACTATCGCCATTTATGTCTAGCGTGGTAAGGGGAGCAGAAGGCTCGACACCTTCCTCCCTGCACTGGGTAAGCATCCACTCCTCAGGTGGCGGATCCTCTCTCTCCTCTTTGTACATCTTCCAGAGCTCTAAAATAGCTAACCTCTTCTCCAATTTCTTCCTTGTGTACGCAGCTTGCAGGTATGTGGTCATGTGTTGCAATACCGCTTTTGACAGCAATACCCCTTGTGGCCATGGCATGAACATTCTAGCTGCTGTGCCCTTTACCCACTCCGCACTGTACTGTTTAAGCTTAGGCTTGTGTTTTGGCAATGGGCCTCATTCCGAGGCTGGAGCTATCCATGGAGTAAAGAGCACCATGGTAAGCAACCATGGAGCTATTTACTCCATTGAAATCCGGCATGGTGAATGGAGTAATTACCGGTCCATTCCAAGGTTGGAGGGACCGGTAAGTCCCCATTCACCATACCGGTTCCCCATCCCCATTCCTGCCCCCATAAGGCTCAATGGGAATGGGGAAGGAGTAAATTACGGCACCGTAAATTACGGTGCCGTAATTTACTCCAAGGTCCCTTTCCGGGTTGGATTTTTAACGCCTGCTAAAAGCAGGCGTTAAATGCCAACCCGCAAAAGGGAACTCGGAATATGGTGGTAAGTGTTAACGGTCACCGTTGCCATTAACGGTGACCGTTAACCCTTACCTCCAGCCTCGGAATGAGGCCCAATGTCTTACATAAATGCATCAGTGGAGTAATATCTCACATTGTGACGAGTCTCAATTGACTGTCAATACTTACCAGTGTTTACACAGATACGTTTATTTAAACAACAGATATGAGCACGCGCCACCACTCGCTGCTCAAAACCTCTGTTTCTCAATAACCTCAGCCTATTTCTTAGTCGGCGCAGACAATTACCTTAAGTAGGCAGTAACTTCTTATCTTAACTTCAATTTTTACACAACTTGTTCTTGTTGCTCTTTGGCACTGTTTTTCTTTTTAATTGTTTTTTTAAAATGTAACTCATACAGGTACATAATAATGACATTCTTTCCAAACATTATACATCTTATGTGTCATCATTACATCTCCAAGGTCATCAATTCACTGCTATAACACATTTAAGTCCTCTTCCTCAAGATACTGTTTCTAAACCTTTTTCGATATAAAATACACAAACCGACAGACTAGTCGACTCTTTTACATTTAAACCATGGCACTCATCCTCATCATCTCACCCCTATAAATACTCTGACTAGAGTGTAGATCATCACCTAACATGAACCTGTTCATGCGCCGCCTAGTTTACTCCGATTGGAGTGTGAGATTATCTCTTCTAAAACTCCTTGAGTTAGGAATCCCAGGCCTTCGTCTCTCTTCTCTTATTTACACATAAAAATGCTCTTTGTTACTTTATAATGAACCCCATTACTTTTCTAAACAACCCTGTTACTTTTGTAATCAACCCTGTTACTTTTCTAAAGTACCACAATCCCATCCCCTCAATTTGCTATTCCCCTCAGTGTATTCACCATTCGCTTGTTCAGGATGCCTTCGGTATCGGCTCCTACCTCCAATCAACCACTTTTGCCTTCCGTCTGCAAAGCGCCTGTGGAAACCAGTAGGGATTTCATCCAAGAGGGACCCGTCCCACCAACTCGAATTTTCTTGCAAGAATTCTATATCGGCCGCTCTCTACAGGAAACCTTGCGATCTTCTGGCAAGATGGCGAAGGGTGCTCGATCGTCCGAAATACTGGAGTCCTACTGATCGATGGGTCTTAAACCATCCTCTGCTACCACATGAACTATTATGGCCCTTTTAAATGAGGTAGTGCATCATTAGATGGATGGATCTGCAGAATAACTATTACACCAATAATAAGACCGACTCAGGAAGTTGCCAAAATAGTCTGTTTTATTCTCAATTTTCTAAAACAGGGGGTACAACGGACATCAACGGACGTCGCACAGCATAATCTCTGTGTATTTCATAGAAAAATAACACTTTTATAGTAAAAACATATCATAAATGATGTCATACTACGTGGCAAACTAAGAAAACTACATGTATTGTGGTTGGTGTACGGGGAACATCTAGGTATACTTTCTGTAGGGGATTGGATTGTGATTGAATCTCTACAGTCAGGCAGACACCTCATGCCCACCCCTAGTGCAAGTCATCTTTGATCACAGGCTCTCAAAATATAGGGCTCTTCAACAGGGACGTAATTTCACCAAAATTTCAGGGGTAGCGGAAGTGACATCACTTGACCCTTGACCTCTGATGACATCACAGGAAGTGATGTTATTTGACCCCACCCCCAAGTGACATCACAGGAAGCAATGGCACACAGCCTTTCGCCCCTTGGCAAAACAGGAAGTGGCATCACATAGCGCTGTTCCTCAGTACACGAAGAAACATATGGTGATATCACTGTAATATGATATACATTTCATACAAGAACGGATCACCATATGTAGTGTTAATATCAGTGTGTATAGGCCCATATTACCAAATCACTTTGAATGTAAGCATTTACACTTACCTTGGCTTGCCTGCAGTTACGGTCATCTCGAGGTTCCGGACAAGGCAATAGAAGCTGCTCCTGATTGTTGTTGGTGTGCCCCGGCTGTCCTGCTCCCAGTCCGGTGCCACAGGATGCAGAAACCTGGCACAGAAGAAAATGGCAACGCATGGTCATGGTGCACACTAATGCAACATGCACCTAACGAAAAACAGAGGCAAAGCAGCATGCTGCAAAGTACCCCAGCAGTGAGCACTTAACCCACTGAGTTATCTTACCAGCTATCTATCCTTAAATGTGCATACCACATCATTTGGTAATGTGTTGGCTATGGGGGTAACTTTTCTTATTAACATAACACTTATTAGAATGCTTAGAAGCAGCAGGGATATGTCATGCTGCATTTGTAAACCTGATAATTGTAGTGCTAGATTGTTTGTAAAGAACTCTAATTTGAACTGCAAAATCATATGGGCTTTTTCTATTCCTGCTGCAAAATGTGGTGTAAAATGTGCTGTTTCAACCTGGAGATGGTTAAAGCTCCCTTGCATCACTCAGTGGGGGAATCTCTTTCGCTGTTGCGAAAATCAAAATGTGCCACCCATTAATATATTCACAGTAAGTGAACATATTGTGAAGTGAAATATACACATTTCGTTCAATTGAGCTATCCCTTTAGAAGAAAGAGCACAAGACAAATGAGTGTTCAAAAAAAGTAATCAACACTGGAAAAATAACATGAGAGAGAATTTCCAATAAGTATGCGGGCAAAGTACAAAAGGTGTTCACCTTTTAAACCCAACCATTCATAATGAAATATTCCAAGGAAAACAAAATCCAAACAGTAGGCGTGTGTTTTGATCACACATGCCCTCTCATCCTGACCCTTCTCTCCCCCATGTTTGGCTTTCAACAATACTCTGTTTTATAAAGAGAACCCACACTGCAATTTCTGACCAAAATTGGAAAGAAATGTGCTTGCATCACTACCACTGATTACCTATAGGAAGTAATCTGTACGCACTGATATATGGGACGCAATGAATGCACAATTTTGGCTGACAACACCGGGAGGAATCAATGTGCTTGCAGTGCCATGACTGACACCACATGAGAGAAAATAGTGCTGACACTGCTATCACTGACCCCACAACGAGCAAATAATTGAACCTGCAGAAAATAATGCGCTCATACTGCTATGGCTAACACCACCTGGAGGAAGCAGTGTGCTCACACTGGTATCATTGATCTGGCTGCAGGAAGCAATGTGATCACAGTCACACTGATATTGTTGACCACACCTGAAAGAAGCAATGTGCCTTGTATTACAGACACCCACTTGCTTGAAGCAGTGTTCTCTCGCTGCTATTACTGACCTTATCTGGTGGAAACAGCCAGTAGTCGGTGCCGAAGGCGCGATGACCCCCACCGTGGTCAGCAGCATCTGGACCCCATGGTCACACCACACCATGTAGCTTCATAGTCCACAGCACAGCCGAGGGAGCTGGCCAGCATGCACCCACCTGCCCTGGTGAACTCTGCTGGAGTTCCTGCAGCCTGTGCAGCCCACGTTAAGCCCATCATGCCGAATCGTGTTATGTTATGTCACCTCTCACTCCCTGGGACTTCCTCGCATAAGCGTCCCCCCCCCCCCCCCCGCCCCCAGGATCCTGCAAACTGGAGAAAGTGAAACAAAAGTTTTACTTTCAACACCAAGTGTGCCTGGGGAAAACAGCAGCTGCTGTCTGAGGAAAAGAAAACGCAGCTTCAGTAATACGAAAAGCTTTTCATGCTGGCAATGTTGCCCACAGTTACTTTGTCTCTGCGGATACTGACATTTGCTTTTGGACCATTTCATCTGTGTAACATGGCTTGAATCGGCAGTTTTCTGCTGGCCTGAAACAGAAAAATCAGACAATTGCAAAGGAAGACGACGTTTACGGTCGGCTCTCTTTGGACATGGAACCACAGCATTTAATGCACACATTCGATCTGCAAGTACACAAGAAAACTTGCATTTACAGACTGTGTACTTGCAGAGCAAATGTGTGCATTACAGTTCTGACCATTAGCATACCATTACACACTTGCTTATTTAGTTATTCAAAAACATACCGCTCTGCTTTCACACAACCATTTCCAAAAGCACATCCAATCATATGTATGCAACATAGCAGAGGCGAGGTCGGACAAAGTTCATGGTTGAACTTGACCTCGAATGCTCGAGCCAGCCTTCAGACCTAGTGGAGCTGCACCCACCCCCCAGGCAGGCATCACAGAGCTTGCCTTGCCGCATGAAGCAGCATGCCTTGCTGCATGCATTTTAAAATATAGTTTTCAAACAAACCAAACCCAGAGGTCTTAAAATGATTACAGAGGTTGCAAGGGAATCACCAGAGGTTGCTGTTGCGACCTCTGGTGACCCCCAAATGACATCACTGCTCTTCAATACATGGCCCTCTATAATTAATGGAATATTGACTAGCAGCATGCAAGCTCTTACCCCAGGTGCTGGTGGGTGGACTTGACCATGCCTCCCCACCCAATTAGCCCATCATTCATCATCACTCATGCCTTCTGCCATTTGAATCCGGAGAATAGAAGGGAGTGTGAGCATGTTCTTATCTTCAAGTCTCAGTGCTGCATGCCCATTTTCTATTTCCATCTACCCCATGTGACAGGTGACTGTGTTTTGGCTGCATTTTCGCATTTAACAATATTAAATGAATAAAACTTGGCACTCATGGTGTCTTTACTTTGCAACTTAACAGCAGCTCGCCTTGCTTCTCACATTGTTTATATGTTTTATGAATAGATAACGAGTTCTTGGCTGCCCCAAAACCTGCAACTGGGCCAGACAGTCTTCTCAATCCTTCCTCGATATTCAGCTATTTTCTCTGCTGCACCAGATTTTCAGCCCTTCTATTCACAGGTCCTGGCTTACTAAAGTTGCAACATCGAATATCCAGATTCTATAAATATATATTTATTGGTGGCACTGCCTTCAGTCTATTCACTATGTATAGCAAACCTTTATGATTACTTAGTCTAGCACCTGTACAGTTATAAAACGGCTTGCATTGTCTGCAGTGCTCTTCGCATGTGCAATATTCATTCTGCACATAAAAGGTTAATCAATTCTTTATTTTGTCATCAGATTCTATTCGGTCTATACATTCTCTTCTTTGTCCTTTCTTCTTGGCGCATCATTTTCACTTCGTGTGATGCCACCAATCTTCTCTTTCATTTATCTTTGCATGTCTTCAGGGATCTCCCTCAAGAGACCATCATCTTTCCGGGTGTACATCTTATAGGGTCTTCTCAATGAATACCTTGTTTCGAAGATTCTTCATGGTATAGGTATCATTACTGGTGTTGTGCATGTCAATATTTCCGGCTTCCAACATATAGGCAAAATACGGGCAGGACTTCGGGTAGAGGCATTTGGCTCCTCCTCTACACTTCCTTGAAGGGAATGGCAGTGTACAGGCCCAGCAAGAATAAGTGAAATCCGTTCTATATGCCCCTGTGCCCAAGACCAAGAGAGACCTTAGGGCATTCCAAGTATTGATTGATTATTTCCGTTGGTTTATCCCAAATTCCTCAGATAGAACAGCCAGGTTAACAGACACACTAAGGAATGCTGAACCCCAGAAGATTAATTGGACTGATGGGGACCATGCATGTTACAACAACCTAAAACAAACCTTGTGTCAGAACCCAATCCTAAAAGTACTAGACTTTTCCAAAGAATTTATTTTACAAACTGATGCCTCTCTCACAGGGGGTTAAGAGCAGTTTTAATGCAAATATTTGATGGATTAGAACACCACATCCTATTCACTAGTCGTAAACTCTTCCCACGTGAGAAAAACTACTCTGTGTTGGAATTAGAGGCCTTTGGCATCAAATGGGCAATCGTCCATCTAAGGTTCTATCTTCTAAGGAGGAAATTCACACTTGTCACCGACCACTCACCTTTAGTATGGCTAAGTCAACTAAAGGACTGTAACCCTCGAGTCATGCAATGGTTCTTAGATGTGCAACCCTACTGTTTCACTGTGAACACCGAAAAGGTAAAGAACCATGGAACGTCATTTTCATTTTCCAGTTTCCGGAAACAGATGCGGCTACATTGCATAGGGAAGGGTATGTGAGAAACCAGAGGGTGTTTCAACTGCTAGTCCCCGGGATCTCTCTTTCAGGTGGCCAGGGCACAGCCATCACCATAGGATCCAGACCCTGCGGGAGGATCACCTGGGTGAGGGGTCTTCGGGGAGTAGGGGTGAGGCAGCCAATGGTGGGAAACAGTATTCCCCCTTTTCTGTTAATCTACCCTATCCTATTTTTTACTATGTATACTTTGTACTACATTGTGTTTCAAGGATGCCAGCGACCCTCCCGGGTGAATGGCAGAGTTGGGGAGGTGAGGTGAAGCCTGTGGCATTAACCTTGACTAGTGAATCAAAGATGCAGAGACAAGAAAGGAACGCGCACAACCGGTGAGTTAGTGAAAGACATGAAAGGCTGGTTTGTGTCAAGGAAAGATTGAAGCTGCGTCACTGTATCTGTGGGGAAACAAGAAGGTGTCTCACCTGCTGTTCCCCAGGGGTCTCTCTCTCAGGTGGCCAGGGCACAGCCATCTCCTTTGGATCCAGATCCTGGGGATGGACCAGTGCGGGAGGATCACCTGGATGAGAGGTCTTCAGTTAGTGGGAGTGGGACACCTGATGCCGAGTTGCGGTATCCCTCTCTTCCCTGCAACACATTTACCCCATCCTACCCAGTAGGATTTATGGAAACTCTACCACCCACCCTTTTCCTGCACAAATATTTTCACACGGACAGTCCGCTGTGGGAGAAAACAGACTCACAACCAAGCTGTGTACCTGACATAGCCCCCTACTATGGTCAGGCAAGGTCAGGAAATTAGTGGTAACCATTCACATCTGACTTACATTAAACTTCCCCACAGTGATAAAAGGCAGAGCACAAGAGCACACTCTGAGCGATGCAAGCACACAAAGGAACAGCAGCTTCAAGATGGTGGCTGAACGAGGGAAAAAAGACGGCAAACCACAAAGGGTGCACAAGGAGGGAGATATCCATGACCTTTCCGGCGGAAAGCTGTTACTTTCTATACACCTTAGGATTTCAGAGTATAAGGCCAAGAAACCAGATGGAAGAAACCTGTATTGTGTGCCGGAGATACCCGGGGCCCTCCTGAATGGCTGATCGAGTCAGAGAGAAGCAGCTGCCATCGTGGTACCGTCCTTGGCTCCAAGATCAAAAAAAGATCAGCACAGCCGGTGACTTGGGGAAACCAATGCAACACCGGTCTGTGTTGAAGTCAAGGTTGCAAGCAGCAACATTGTATACAAAGAGCAAGGATAAACATTGCTGAACGCATTTGATGAAAGACGCGAGGACAGCCTAACAGCTGATGGATGTTTGAACTGTAGCAAAGAAGATACAATATTCGTGGCAGAGTGGTCCGGCACCCCAAGTGTGCTCAATCATAGGTCTCTGTAAGATATTCAGCTGAGAAGTAGCAGAAACAGAAGTAAAAGATAAAGATTAAGAGTTAGTGTGAATCAAAGTGGTCCTGCAATGGTTTAAGCAAAATCCATCGCACAAATGAAAGTCTTCGGTTTTTGATACAAAGGGATCTGAGCCCGAATGAGTAGGATCCGTCATCTGAGCCTGAAAGAGGGAGACCAATCATGAACATTATGCTAAAGGGATCTGAGCCCGAATGAGTAGGATCCGTCATCTGAGCCTGAACAAGGGAGACCAATTGTGAACCTGTGAATGTGAAAATTCTGATAGGAAAGGAACTTTGGTGTTTGTTACATCAGGCCCTCTGCAATAAGGGTCTGTCATTGGGAGAGAGACTTTGGCAGAAGGCGCTGATATCGATGCTTTGAACTGTTTCCTTGTGGCCAAGAAGCCAGAGTGTGTGTGAAGCTCAAATGTGCCGCCTTGTCTTGTGCTGAAAATGTGGGGAAGGGAGCCAATTGCTCTGCTATCCTGACATATTTTGTCTTCAACACTTTTCTTTTGCCTACATTGTTGTCCCACACATTTTGTATTTAGACGTAAGGATTGGAAATAGGTTAATTAGTATAGGCCCTTTTATTCTGACAGAGATTCCACCAGGACTGCGTTATTATTATTTGATGGTCGTAGCTTGCTCCCATCCTTAGATTTAGGATTAGATAGGTGTTCAACCAACCCATTGAAGTTCAATAAACACCCTTGAACTATGATCACTGTTTGATACCATGCCTTCCTTACATATCTCACAAGTGAAGGTTGCGCACATGCTGATGGGACACGTAAGAAAGCTAACCAGTGATGAACTTTGAAGTGGCTTATAACTGTGAAGCTAGTGAAACAGAGTAGCAGAGTAGTCCAGCGACAGGTAGTAGCCCTCTGAAATGTGTAATTGTCAAGATTAAACCTGACAAAAGGTCCAAGCCCGTCATAGGGAGATCTAGATTGAATCAGGTACTTTTTGGGTTGATAGGTCTGAGCCTGATCGAGGGAGATCGAGGGAGACCTACGTGAATATTTTGCTTTGAGAGGTCTGAGCCCGACCAAGGGAGACCTGCGTGAACATTTGTTTAACTGTGAAAGAACTTTTCAAAGCTGGAATACATGCAAGGCCAGGCGGGCCTCGATCAACGTTTTGAACTGCCTTTGTTTTGAGAACCTGAACCAGAGTGTGTCATCCTGTTTACATGGGCTGCCTTATTCTGTGCTGTCCAACGTGGGAAGGAGAGCTGACTCAGCCACATTGATTCTTTATGTTATAACACTGATTTTCCTTTGAATACATATTCCCCCTTGTATAAGAGATAGGACACGCATAAGGTTTTGTTAGTATAAGCCATCTTTGATTTGACAGAGACTGACTAGGACTGTGTTTTCTTTATTATGTGATGGTAGAGTCTACTCCCATCATAGCAATAGGGCAAAGCATGAGTTTTTCCAAACCCTGAAAATTGAATAAAGGTTTTACAATTTGTACCTATTATGTCAATGTCATACTTGTGATACCATGCCTCCCTTATATAGGTCAGTGACGATTGATCAGAACATGAGCTACAGACACATGGGGTGGCAGTGGTGCAATATGAGACAGTGGCATTTGAGGTCATATAAAAATTAGGCTCGCACTACACTATTCAGCACAAGCAGCAGAACCTGTGGCATTTATAACAGCAGTAGAAATTTCAAAAAGATGTTGTGCCACCATTTATTCAGATTCAGCGTATGTTACATCAACAGAGGGTTCTCCAGAAGGAAGAGGAGAGGGTTTAAAAATTCAGATGGCACACCAGTGTAACATGCAGATTTACTTTCCAGAATAACAGAAGCAGCACTCCTCCCTTCTGTATTAGCAGTAGTAAAGTGTGCAACCCATGCAAATGGTACAGACGTAATATCTCAGGGCAATGATGTTACAGAGAGAGCAGCAAACAAGATGGTATATTTACTACAGGAAACAGACAAGTTCCCATGTTTACAACCATTCCATGACAAATACAACTTACTGAACCCCACAATGCCCTGCCCATAGCTCAGATAATAGAGTTACAGGGACGTGCCTCTCAGCAAGAGCAAGCACTGTGGACAAAGTGAGGGTGGTCTTTATCCCCACAGACTTAATATTGAGACAAAAAAATTCGGGGATGCCTGTTATTCCCTAGGAGTTACTTAAGATTGCCCTTGAACAATTGCATTACCCAGCACACACATCCAAAGAGTACATTGCAGCTGACCTTCAAGAGGATTGGTTTGCTTCCAAAT
Source organism: Ambystoma mexicanum (assembly GCF_040938575.1). NCBI lineage: Eukaryota > Metazoa > Chordata > Amphibia > Caudata > Ambystomatidae > Ambystoma > Ambystoma mexicanum. Next base: position 960,960,144 of record NC_090921.1, on the reverse strand, counting down.
ATGTAGGAACTGTAAGGAACTCATGGTGGCAACAGTAAAGGCAGACACAAGTGATCACAGTTCAAGGGTGTTTATTAAACAGTAAAGGTAGGTTCGCAAAACACCTAATCTAAACCTAAATCTAAGATGGGAGCAAGCTTCGATCATCAAATAATAATAAGGCAGTTCAAGTGGTGTTGTGTCAAATAAAAGGGCCTATACTAAGAACACCTATTTCCAATCCTTACGCTAAATACAAAAAGTGTGGAAGAGCGCCAGGGGCCTAACCGCTCTGGTGGTGATAATGCACGGTAGAAATCTCATTTAAAAAATGTTTTAATCCATTTTTATTGGTTTTACAACATATAACCATACAGCTTAATAAATAATTGTACAATATACCTTCACACGTACAGTTGTATGCATAATTTTCACCCTTTCCCAACCCGTAACTCCCCTTCCCCACCCTGGCCAACTTCACACAGCACCAGTCCACCTCCTACCCAGCCCAGCTCTGTTCGCAATTATGTCCCCCTTCCGAGACAGCTGCTTCCCAGACTATCTTGGTCTGATATGGTTAGGGCCGCCACCAATTGCCTCCAAGCATCCAATCCCCCGTCCACTGACTCTTTGTTCCCATCCTTGGCTTCTTGCTACACCACTGTTTCAGCATTCACCCATTTCTTTGAATTTCGCCACCATGCTTGTGCCGACTGTTTCATACACCCTTTCAAGCTCATTGCTATCCAGCGTTTGGCTAATATGTATGCTATGTCTTTTAGTTTGCTTACATACTTAGCTATACGAGGCCTTGCAACCCCCCCAAAAGGCAAGCCCAGGGGGTGCTCACATCCAGATTAATCTCCACTTTGGCCATGATTCGGGCCACTTCTTCCCAAAATCTGCTTGTCTCTAGGCATGACCAAAAAATGTGTACCATTCCTGCATCCACCACCCCACATTTCGGGCATGCCTGTACGTTTGCGTGGTTGAACCTCGCTACTTTCTTAGGTGTCACGTATGCTCTGTGGGTTACGTACAGCTGAATCTGTTACAACCGCCCATTTGTCGAAACCTTCTTATGGTACCCTTGTGCTCTTTTCCACAGCCCATCGGTACACTCACATCTTCCTTCCAGTTTAATCTCATTTGGACCACCTCTTTCTCTATCTTGGACATCAACAACTCATATATACGGGAGACCTCATGTCCCACTTCCGTCACATCATAAAATGTTTCTATGACTGCATCTGATTGTAGGGCCGCTATGGCTGCAGGCCACATGCTATTTATGATCTTTAAGAGCTATGAATATCTAATATGCTGTCCAGGATGTAATCGTGTCTTCTACCAACCTTTCGAAGGCCCTGGGCTCTTCGTCTATCCGTACATCGCCAACCGTCGCTATCCCCCCCGGTTCCCACTTTCATCTGTTGTTCAACCTTATTTGTTCATCTATTCCCTCTAGCACCACTAGTGGTGTTTGCGGTGACCACGGTGTGGGGTTGTTTATCAATCAACATGTTCTGCACCAAGTCTCCCCTGCGAGATTTAACAACCTGTCCTCCCCAACTCTTCATTTTTTCAGTAGCCACATTCTTTCCTTCAGAAAATAAGGGGTGCTCCTGGGACTCAACATCTTAGACTCAGGTGTCTGTTCTTCTGATAGCCATTTCGCTGCGTATTGGAGCTGGCTACCCAGGTACTATACTTCAAAATTTGGCTTCATATGGGTTTTGTAATTTCCACAATGCTATTCTGTTTCTTGAATTATGCCAAATGAAGTCCCTGCCTATACTCAAGAAGAACCTTTTGGGTATTGCATATGGGATATTTGCAAAATAATGTAAGAGTCTGGGCCGCACCACCATCTTCAGTAATGCTGCTCTCCCCATCATGGACAGTGAATATCCTTTAACATTAACATTAACATTAACATAATGTTCTAAGAAAGCAGGAAGTGTTCACAAATGATAAATCAGGATGCGGTATTTGAGGTCTTCCTTCCTCATGTTTTCAGCACAGTACAAGGGTGGATTTTGGAGCACAGCACACGCTCAAGCTTTCCCAATAAGCGCTAACAGTTCCGCATTCAGCAATCAGGGCCTTCAGTGGTTAAGTCTCTTTTCTATCAAAAAGTCTCTTGCCGCTGTGGGCCTGATGTATTCAAATAAACAAGAGTTTGTTTTCACATAAAACTTGAGTGATGTCTTTCACCTATGGATCCCCGTCTTTCGGGTGTAGATCCTTTAGATAGTTCTTCAATGATACCTGGACCTCTGATAGTTATGTTCTCTTGTTGTGGAGGGCCTGTGGTTCAAAGTAATAAACAAACGTTAAAAGTTCCTTTCTGTTTGCACGTAATCTTCGGGTGATGGCTGCTCGCCCCTTGGATCTCCCTCGTTTGGGCTCAGACCCCTTTTGGTATTCACAAATCTTCGGGTGATGACTGTTCACACCTAGGATCTCCCATGTTCAGGCTCAGACCCTTCTAGCATTCACAAATCTTCGGGTCATGACTGTTGAGCCCTTGGATCTCCCTCGTTCGGGCTCAGACCCTTCTGGACTGATTGCCTCCCTCGTTCAGGTTCACTATGGCTTTCAACACAATCTTCTTTGCAACTTTCACAAATCTTAATGGCTTTTAAACAGTTCCCTGTGGACATCACTTGGTTGGGTTCACTCTTGCCAACACACTGTATTTCGGGACTTTAAATTTTGCCTCCTCTTTATCAGCATCCCTCGTTCAGGTTCACTCTTGACAATCTTGTCTTTTCCATTCAACTCTTACGTTGCGGGATTCACTTCCCTTGGCTTCACAATCATCTGTCGGTTAAAGACTTTCGACTGTACACAGGATTTTACAAGACCCCTCTATGAAAACTTTGACCCCTCTTCCCGCCTTTCCAAGGCCTTCTGGTTACGGTAGTTCCAATACTCGGGTAATCGCCCAAGTTTCCTAAGTGAGCACTTACGTGGTGCCGGACTCCTCTATTGCTGGTTTTACCCCTTTCACATCAATAGATTTTGTATCCTTTCACAGTTCAATTAGCCATTTGCTGCTTTTCGTTCAACACAGTTCAGTTTCATATTGACTCTCCCCTCGACTCACCAGCTGTGATGAACCGCTTGGCTTTCTTTCTCTTTGTAGTCAAGGTTGGTATTTCGGAGACAAGCGTCTCTCCCTGGCTTGGTTATCAGCGGACGAGGGTCTTGCGTACCGTTGACATCTGCTGCAACACACGTTGGCTATTGTTTGCGTTCTTACGATTCCTTCTGCTGAGATTTCACGGGTCTTGGTCGGAAAGGGCAAGGTCGCTTCTCTCCTTGTCACCCTCTCGGTGTGCACCAGCTTTCTCCTCCTCTTGATCTGGCGTGCTGAGTTAGCACCCTGGACGTGTGGTCTGCCTTTCTCGTCTTGTGCTCCACCTTTTATCCTTGTGGGGAAGGGAAAGGGGCGTCAGGTATGTGTGATTCAGGTCAATTGCCTGATCTTGCCTGACCCTGGTGTTGGGACATGTCAGGTAAATAGCTTCAGTGTTAGTCCATTGCCCTTCGTAGTGTGCGAAAGTGTTCGCATTGGAAACGGGGGTGGGGGTAAAGTGCTTTTGTATCCTACATGGAAGGTTGGGGAAAGGTTGTCATGAGAAGGAGGATATCGCATCTCACCCATCAGTGTCCCAGTTCCACTTCCTGAGGAGCCCCCCATCCAAATGATCCTTCCTCACTCGTCCACCCCCAGGAACTGGATCCAATAGCGATGGCCGTGTCCTGGCCACCTGATTGACAGACCCCCCGGGGACTAGTCAGGGAGACACCTTCAGGTTTCTCACAGAACACATGGCAGAGTTCATTACTAACTGTGTAACATGCCAACGATATACTGCAGGTCACACGTTGAAAACGATTAAGACAACATTGTCCTGCACTTCAGGGCCTTTTCAACACCTCCACATAGATTTTGTGGATATGGTTAATAGATGCAATCATTTTTGCTATTTGATTGTTGTTGTGTGCACATTCTCCCATTGGCTTCAAGGAGGACCCTGTGCCCACCCCGATATCAAATATTCAGCCAAATTCCTCATACGTAAGGAGTTCCCACAATGGGGTATTTTGCGAGGTGCTGGGGTCTGATAATGGACCACTTTTTTTCAACGACCTATTCAAGGAAATCACTTGCCTATTAGGAATAAAACATACATTTTGTTCAGTTTACCACCCTCAAGCCAACTGGACTGTGGAGCACCTCAAAGGCTTATGAAAAGAACGTCTTGGGAAGATGTGCGAAACACTTCACAAGAACTGGCTGCATTGCTTGCCTTTAGCTTTATTTGCTTTAAGGAATTGGCCTTGTTTTGATCATCATAAAACCGCACACAAGATAGTTATGGGCAGGAGGTTGCAATCACTGCTTACTCCTGTCCACACAGCTTCTGATGCTCACAGTTCGGCAGAGATTTTGTTAAATGAGTTTCAAAGCTATTTTACGGAGCTTATCAATTCTTTTAAATTCATATTCCAACAGCTTGGCCCCTGCCAAAGGCGGCTAGCCGCACCAACAACAGACGCACCAATGCCACAAGAAGTATCATTGCTACAGCAACCACAACTTTATCCGGGTAACAAAGTTTTCGTCAAGAACCTTACACGAAAGTGGAACCAACCTAGGTGCATTGGCCCCTTTGAGGTGACTTACGCCACTCTGACTGCCATGAAGGTTGCTAGTTGAAAATTATGGATCCATTTGTCGGGCTTCTAGAATGACCAAGTAACCCCCCTTCTAGGAGAAGAAAAGTGGGGAAAACAAGGGAAGTATCTGCCAGCTAACTGTGTCTTTTTTAGCTTCGGTTTGTCTTTTTGGGTGTTCAGACTCTCTTTTTTCAGCTTCACAGCAGGGGAGACCTGGAAGAGTAATAAAATACATGTTATATTTGATTGTTGTTTTCTTTCTTTTCTCCTTTCCTATCCTTTGGATTTAAACAAACAATGGGTATTGGCTCGGCATAGCGCTAATGATACAGATGTAATAATACAGATGTATCAAAGAATATTAACATGTCCATGACCAGAAGGGATGTTTTGACTTCAGAAAAGGTCTTGAGCAGCACTGGGATTGAGCATCACACTGACACCGATAACATGTGGTATAACTACATGAGGTCAGTGGTAAAAGAGAGAGTAATTTATACTTGCTATGTCTGATCCCTAATTCCAGCATGCGACAGGAACACCCAAACTCTTCATCCCACCAGCACAGACAGCACGCTGTTTTGTTCGCCTGGCTTTATGCAGGTTTAAAGTTGTTCCAGGGACACAGGGTCCAGGTACAGTGGGTGCAGGAGTATGATGTTGTTTACAAGGATAATTACATCAAACTAAAGAGGATGCCAGAGAAGGAGGAAATTAAGGATGTTGTATTGCATTATGAAACAAAGGGACTAAGCAGAGGGGAGTTATCATTCACAACACAACACACTCTTACTTGCGAAGATGAAACAGGGCATGTGTTGCCTTGGTTTAGGATGAGACCACGATTAATATTGAGGGTGCTGTTTTTTATGAGGAGGAGTGGGTGGAAGGGCTAAAAGGATGTAGGGATGGAATGGTGGGATTTTCAGAAGAAGTGGCCATGCATATTAACAGCACTTGTTTTAATGTTTGGGAAATAAATGTACATACACTTACGTCGATAGATGAAAACAAGCAACCCATCACTATAAAGGTGCTTACACAATCTTCATTGTGTTTCAGATTGAAGGGAAGCATTAAGGTGTGAGTAAACAAAAGGTACACAAGAACAATGGATATCCCAAGCCTTTGAGGAGTAACAGCAGCACTAATGGACCATTATTAGGCATGTGGCACCCTTTCATGCACCCAACTCCCACCACGTTGGGCCGAAGTTTGTTCCCTTGCTACCCTGCATTCACCAGCTCTAGTGTTACCACATTCTGATCTTGTGCCGTTTGCTGAACATCCTGTTATTTGAGATCTGTACCACAAGCAGACTAGGCACTCCCTGAACTTGCAAAGAAGTTGCTGCAATAATAACTATTTTTCCAAGGAACTTCTGATAGATTAACAGAAACAGCTATGGAATATCACTTTTTGTCAGCAAAACAGTAACCTTTTTTACATCACTTCTTGCACCAAGTATCCAGACAGCGGCAAATGCCAAATGGATTCAGATCACTCGCTGGGATCTATTGCAGCTAGCAAACGGTACAGAGCAGGTTTAAATGTTATTAGGGCAGAATTGAAGGCAGTTAGATTGACCACCCTGCAGAATAGGTATGTCCTTGACGTGATAACAGCTATGGAAGGAGGAGTGTGTGCGAAAATTAGAAATTCCTGCTGCAAGTTCGTGCCATCAAATGCCTCTGAAAATGGAAGTTTGACAAAGCTATAAGTGCACTGCACACACTCCACAATACTATGGAAAAAGAAAACAGCATGGTGGTGGAAGGTGATTGGTATATTACAATTTGTTCTTGTGTGCCCGCCTGGTTGAGCAATAACTTAAAAGTGCTAGTTCCTATCCTGTAGTGGTGCTTGTTGCTCTCTGTGTGTGCTAAATGTTTTTGTGTTTTTGCACAAGTATTGGGGCTAAGGGAATGTCCATGATGTTACTCATGCTGAAAAATTCCAATGACACCGCCACACCACCCTCGAGACATGTTCATACACAGACAGATAGGTGGAATGGTGAGATTGACCACTGCATAGTTCAGATAGGACAGCAAATTGGTCCTCCAGGGACACTCTTTAGTGTGCCCCCAGATCCTGAAAATTACACTGGACATTAGACAGATTATAATGGCGATGGTGATTGCTGTTTTATGACCAATACACCTGAGGAGTATGCATCATGGGGAGAAAGCTTATGTGGCATCTGTAAGGCATGGGTTCCAAAAGAAGGAGGAGGGTAAGAGCAAATATGGAAGTCCAATGCACTCAATGTGTGCGCAAGTACGAATTAAGGAAGCTCTTTTAGCAAGGTATTGGGCCCATGGTAGTGATGCAGTGATCCCATGCTTTTTGTGGTGTGACATTGTATTTAGGGTAGATGTAGTTTTGACACACTTTTAGGAAGTTTTCATAGTAAAACACACGTGTAGCAAAGTATTTCTTCCCATTGTTTTCCCCACACCTATATCATTAGATAAGGTTTGTAGCTTGGATTAATTTTTAATATGTTGATTGCGCTTTATTAAATGTAGTTATTAGTTGTTTTAATAAGCAAGAGGTTTGCCATGTTAGAATAGGCCTGAAAGAGACTTCAGACAGCAGGTGCCTTCCCAGACGATAGACGAATGAATACATAATGAATGTGAAGGACACAGTGAGATATGCGAGGAGGCCCAGAAAGTAGCATTGCCAAAATGAAGAACTAGGATGTTAGCACAGTGCCCAAATTGAAAGATAAGGCACTCGGTCCAGTGGTAAAGTACCTTGGAAAAACAAAGAAATTAATTTCCAGGAACAAGGCCTCAGTCACGTTTTTTCATGTAGCTATTCATTGTGAAAAGATAACTCGGAGGTTGTTTCTAGGGTTTGTAACATGTATCGAGATGGGAGTTGCAGAGTGAGTAGGTGGAAGGGGCGGGAAGCCAAGAGGATCAGCTATGGGGAAGGGATTGTGGTGTTCCATGGGTTGCAATAAAGTTTTAACCTCCCCGATTTCCACTCACTATATGATTGGTTCGTCTCGGTGGGATGCTACAGCCTGAGCTGTTTCCTGTGTGGCTGTCCAATTAGAGTAGAGCCTTTTATCAATTACACCATGAAGCATGCCAGCCAATTCAATGATGCTTTTTGCTCTGACTATGAAATTATGTCATGTTCGAGGGGTGATATTTAGATGGTCACAAGAAAGAAAACTTCCATCTATATTGTTTAATGTATAGTGTTGTTTAGGGGCTAAATGACAAATAGCCAATGTAAATGTTAGAATTAGATGTATGTTGCATTTGTAGAACATGTTAATTTTAGGTTTCTTGCTTTAAATATTCTAGCCCTGAGTGGGCGTGTCAATATGTCCTCACTTCAGTGGCATCGAGCTGTCAGATTCTCCAGGCTGTATTTTGCAAAAAAAGCTATTTTGTTTTGCAATTTGTCAATTTGTGCACTCTATTTTTGATTCCTTTTGGATTATTTCAGGGGTACTTTACCAATCTTTACAAATCACTATGCAGTTAAAGAAGGGGAGAAAATAGCCCAAAGAATTCTAAAAAAAAGTGTTATCAGTTCCCCAGGAGACAAGAACATTAGGAGAAACAGAAAGGAGTTCAAGGGGTTTTGGGGAAGCTAGCATTCCCCCAGTAGAAACCTGTCAGAGGTTGCACCTCTACCAACCCTAGCCTTTGCCCAATGGAATGCCACAGTTCTTACTGAAGTCTTTGGTAGAGTAATTACAGAGGAAGCGGGACGCAGCCAAGCAGGACCTTTCTTCTCCTCAAGTGAGGGTTGACAAAAGATGCTCGGCCAGAACACAATTACTGGTTCCCCGAAGCCATATAAGAGTGGTGTTAGAATTAGCACATGTCTACTTGACAGCCGCCCATCAGAGGGTAGTGTGAGGAGTCAGTAATGACGCGGGCACAAGGTGTTCATGTTTTCCAACAAAGACATTTATTAAATGAAAAAGAGGTTCGGGAAATGCCATTGTAGCCCTATTGTAATGAAGAATTTCCCTCCATAGAAAGCAAAAACTAAGGATCGGTTTGTGTCAGGAAGTCCATAACTAATGATCTGTCCTTGTGTCCAAAACGTCCTATCCTGGCCTTCACAAAACAAACAAAATATCAAAGGGTGCAAGGAAATGGCTTTGTCTCAATGATGGCAAAAGTGTTAAAAAACCAAAAGTAATAACTCCACGGAAAATGTTTTCCAAGGTAAAAGGCCATTGGACCCAAAGGATGTTTCCCTTCCCCTAGATTCTTCAAAATAGAATTGCAAAAGTGTTCCTTTAAGTAACAGTTCATTTAGACCTGCTCACAAAGTTATTGTTTAAGCAGTAAAGCTCTGTATAAGACTTTCTGTGAAACGTCTTGTAGCTTTGCAGATTGCCTGGGATACTCCCCTGCCAGGAATCTTGAATCAATCCCAAATGCCTGGTATATTATCTGGTATACTCTAGTGCAAGAAATCTTGGTTCACTCTCAATTGCTTGGTATACTTGCTTGCCAGGGCTTCTTTAATGATATCAAAATAGCATATACCATGAGGTGCTTGGTATATATATCTTTAGCTATGCTTGTTCTCATGCATCTGCATTGGGTTGGGGTCTGCCTTTGGATTTTCTCTTGACAGCATTCAAACATTGTTCTTACTTTCTCTTGTCTGATTGGGTATTGATTCTGTAATATGTGGGATCTGCCCACATTAGCAATTTCGTACCATTCAAACAATCTGTGTTCTTGCACTTGTCAGAATACCCCAGGGTCCCCTGTTTCTTTGGACAGACTCACCAGGCTGTCCCTGCATTTCTGATAGTCTTTGCACCATTGTGGGATGGCTCCTTCATCCACTTACCATTGGGAGGTGTGCAAATGTTCTCCCAGCTGCTTACGTGGCTACGCAGTGACTCGCCGGTTTCCCTTTCGTTTGGTAATGAAAATTGCTGCTTCAGCAAGCGGTCTGACTTCCAGAAGCTCCAGTGCATCTCTTCTCGTCTTCACGACCCTCTTGACTTGCACGCGCCTTCTCCTCCTCCAGTCCGGAGGACTTCTCCATGTTCACAAGTCCCGATCTGGAGCTTAACGTCCTCTCCTGCACAGCTCACTTCCACAGTGCATTTTTCATCTTGAAATGTCCTGCACACTGAAGGTACGGTAGAACAACTAGTCTCTGTGTGATGCTTTGAGTTCCCGTTCCTCTGCACAAACCCCTTCCACGTCCAAGTACCTGAGTGATTATGGGAGTTGGAGTCCATGGATGACATTGGATTCTGAACTCTTATCTGGTTTTCCATTGGGTTTTCCCATAAGGGCATATCAGAAAAAGGTGCTGTGCATGTGGTAACTCTTAAGTGGTTTTTCTTCGGGTACTCGGTATACATAAAGGTATATTAGGAAAAGATGGTATGTATGTGCTGAATCTTAAGTTATTTTTCGTAGGGATTTTAGGTCAGGAGATCCCTGAAACAAAGGGTGCCATATGTGGTCTACGAGTGGTTGTGTCATAGTTGTAGTCCTGGCCACAAAAGTTTAAATAAGAGTTTTCTTCACTTCATCTTCAAGGGGGAACCATTAGCTGACAATAGGCTGTTAAGGTCTTTGATGTCAGCTGGTCTTCTTCATGGGGAAGGGTGGAATGCTGCGTCATCTCCAATGGAGTCAAAACATCTCTCCGGTAGTTGTCCTCTCCCATGTGATCCTCCCTCATAAATCCACCCCCAGGGCGAGGATCAGGCCCCTGGCCACATGGGAGAGGGTTACCACCAGGGATTCTGTGATGACTCCATTGGATTCATCACAGAAGGTAAAACCCAGAGTCAAGTTATTCCCCGGTTTTACTTGCCAAGAGTATTTGCAGATGTTAAAAACTTTGTATTGGCGTGTAACATCTGCCAGAAAGCAGCCACCACTCCCGCCCGATTGCACCCCTATCGATTATTGAGGTCCCTTTCTTGTGGATAGCAATGAACATAATAGGTCCACTAGAAACATCCATATTGGGCAACTGTTACATTCAAGTGATTGTGGATTATGCCACCCAATATTCAGAGGCATTTCCACTTCGTAACAATACTAGCCAATAGATATTGAAACATCTGCTGACCGTTTTGTGCATGGTTGGGTTTCCAAAGGTGATTCTTATGGATCAAGGTCCCACCTTTCTGTCCTGTTTAATGAAAGAGGCAAAGGAGTTGCTTAACATCAAAATGCTCCAGACCTCCGTCTAGAGGTAAAGGAGTTGCTTAACATCAAAATGCTACGAACCGGAGACTGAGGGTTTGGTAGAACGGTTTAACCAGACCCTAAAGAGAATCCTACAAAAACTGGTGTAAACTGACAGGAACAATTAGGATATAATGTGACCCTGGGCCCTGTTCGCAGTCTGGAACAACCTTTCCATGGGATATTTCCCCTTTGAGTTACTATATGGGAGGGAACCTCAAGATGTTTGGGATATGTTAAAGGAAACCTGGGAAGAGATTGAGGAGGCCATTTAGCCCATTTGTCAAACAGCCAAAAAATTGAAAGCATGCACGGCAGCAGTAAGGGGGATCGTAAAAAGACAGCTAGGTCAAGCCCAAGAGCAGCAAAAGGCAACATATAATAAGCATGCCGTGACCCAGTCCTTTTCTATCAGACAATCAGTTGTAGTGCTACTTCTAACATCTGATAATAAAATGATTTCCAAGTGGCACAGACCATATAAATGATTATAAAAAAGGACCCTTAAACTATTTGATCTCTCAACCTGATAGACGTTAAAAAACTCAAGTCTTACTGAAGGAATGGAAAGTAGATCCCAGTGAAACAACTACGGTCACTATGGCCAGCCTCCTTGTTGACCCTGCAATTGAAAATCAGTTGATTTCCCCTGAATTACCACTATTCCACAAGGAACATCTGGGCGACTTACTGGCTCAATTCCCAGAAGTATTTTCAGAGCAACTCAGGAGACTCTCCAATTTCTTCCATTACATCTACACACTACCAGGGAAAACTGTCAATTTAAAGCACTTTAGGATCCCGGAAGTCAGAAGAAAAATTATTGAGCAGGTCATAGAGGAGATGCTCAAGGCGGATATTATCGAGCCCTCTGAAAGCCTTTTGCCCTCCTCTATTCGCCTAGTTTCTAAACCTGACAACTCATGATGATTCTGCATAGACTTCAGGAAGCCAAACACTATTTCTATCTTTGACAATTATTTAATGGCACGCATTGATGATTTAAGTGAGAAGGTATGGATGGCCAAATACATTTCTACTTTTGATTTAACAAAAGGTTATTGGCAGGTTCCTTTAAATCTGACAGATAGAGAGAAGACCATCTTTTCAACACCACAAGGCCTTTTCCAGTTCAAAGTCTCACCCTTTGGACTACACGGAGCTCCTGCCACTTTTCAACGCCTCATGGATAGAGTATTGAGACCATATGCTTCTTTCTGTGGGGCCTACTTGGACGACATCGAGGTCCACACTTACAGACGGTACAAGCATTTACAACATCTTTTCTCCATCGCCCGAGCTCTTAGGAATGCTGGTCTAAGGGCAAATCCACAAAAATGTCACTTGTCTCAGTCACCGTAAAATATCATGGATACTTCATGGGCAATGGCTTAATACAGCCTTAAACTGAGAAATTTAAGCAGTGCAGCAAACCCCAACCCGTAAAACCAAGCACAATCTCTTTGAGCCTTCCTGGGATATCACAGGAGGTTTATACCCAACTGCTAATCGGACAGACAAACTAAAAGATTTACAGCCACAGAAATTAGTTTGGGGTAAACAAGACCACACCAGATTCAAAGGCCTGAACAGCATCCTGTGTCTGTTGTTAAGTGCTGGATTTTGACAAAGAATTCCTCTTTCAGACCAATGCATCAAAAGTGGGCTTGGGGGCAGTACTCTGTCAAGAGAATGATGGGGTGGAACATCCAATTCTGTATACCACAGGAAGCTCTTTTCCCAAGAGGAGTCCTATGCAATGGTAGTGCTTGAAGCCCTGGCAATTAAGTGGACTCTGGTACCCCTGATATACTACCTAAAAGGAAGGAAGTTCAGACTGATTACCGACCACTCTCCATTGACCTGGATGAGCCGATGAAAAGACACTAATCCAAGGGTAATGAGATGGTTTCTCGACCTACAACCATTTTGCTTCACAGTAGAATGCCGTAAAGGGAAAGAACAAGGGAATGTACATTTTTGGAGTCAATTTCCTTTCAGCGGAGATGGGGAAGTCACCAACGTAAGGGGAAGAGTATGTGATGAATCGCAGGTATCTGACAAATTCGTCCCTACTCCCCTATGGGGAGAGCACTCCTGTGTAGGCTAGGGAGGCGAGTTCACTCCACAAGCCAATACCTAGTGTTCGAGGCATGTGGGACCTCACCAGGAGAGACTACCCCTTTGGGGACAAGGACTCCCGTTTCTGTGAGGAACTCCCTAAATCAACTACCATAGTCGCATACATGGGACTGTCTTCTATGAATAATACTATGGCTACTTCATGTTTGGCTGAAGGCAATGTAAAAAGAAATCCATGTGGAGAAAATAAGGAAAATGTATCTTTAAACAGAGACGTTTATTCAACTAGGACGAGTCACAGCAGATGGAGAGAACGAGAGTGCAGTGCACAGAGTAGCCCCCAGACCTGATCATGCCTTGTGGAGTTGGAGCCCAAGAAGTTGCAGATGCCGCATGCTTCAAAGAACCAGAGCAGCAGACAGTAAGACGCCAGAGCACCGGTGTGCAGGACTGCAAACGAAGCATAGGAACAGAAAGACAAGGAATGAAGGGGCCCCTGAGGGACCCTCGCGTATGGAAACAAGGCACAATCACCACACACGAACTGATACGCCAGACACAAGGTTGTATTCCCAAAATCTAGGGTTTATTGCAAAGCAAATAGTCTCAGTTGGCCAAGTGGTCCCACACCCCGCGACGTGTGTCTACCAGACCTCGGGGGACACAAGAGAGAGAAATTCGTACAACAGTTACATATATACAAAACAAGCATCTAGTAATCAGTAGTGTCACAATTTATACCGCCCCTACTGCATTTCCTTTGAACTAGGCAGGATGATTGACAATGGTGACGAGTATGACACCTTCAAACATTCATTTAGTAACAGTTTGCAATTTTGTAAGCTCACAGACATAAGTCTTTGTTTTAAAGAACACAATGCTTCTGTTTCTACAAGCAAGCGGTGCGTAGGGAGAGACACATTCCAGGCCTTGCTATTTCCTCGTTTCTATTCGTGTACTGGGGGTCAACTTGCTCTTCAGGGCTCTACCGGGCTCAGGAAGGGGGGGCCGCAAAGAAGAGCATAATTCAAGTCATTTAATGTTTGCACTAGTATTTCCACTGTGCTTACCGAGACTAGCTGGCACCTGCTGTACTGATTAGAATGCCTTGCTGCTCACTCTCCAAGGAAATGCGAGGGACGGGACCGGGCATTTCTGTCTGGGCTACTGCGTTATGTTTCAACATGCCACTCGCGGCCTTGCATTGTGCACCAGTGAAGCAGAATAATATTTCAGCAAAGCAGTTTTACATGAGGCAAAAAGGCAACGTTAGAGAAAACAAGAATAAAACAAGATGGCGATTTCAATCACCTTAAAATGGCCGCACCATGGTTAAGCCTTTGCTACACCTTTCCATAACTAAACACATGAGGCGGTTGGTCTTCGGCCAACAAAGTGTAGTGCCTCACAATTGAGGGGGTGTCTATTCATTCTGGACTGAGAAAACCCTCCTTTCGGCCGTATGCCAAACGCCTCATCCATACATTACATCCTCCTCCGACCGAGTATCTGAATCAAATTCTGAATCTTGCACACTACTGGTCTCATCTTCATTATCATCAATATCAATTGGCATGAATTATTTTACTGTTCTTGATTCATCATTGCCATGAGTATTTGATTTAATAGTGCTCTCTTTTTCTATTATATGTACACACTCTTCACTTATTTCAGTGCATATTACAGGTAGGCAGTGTATGCAGCAACAACATGTCATGAATATTCCTAGTACTGCTACTAGGATCGCAAATAGTTTCCATCCCCGCGAATATAATAACTCCCAGAACCACGAGCCTATATCCCAACCCCCTTCTTGGGTATGGAGCTCAGAGCTCAAGACATGTAGCTTTTTTATCGCTTCAAAAATCGTGGGAGAGGAGTCGTTTACGACTACACAGCACGCTGATCCCACGATTTTGCAAACACCGCCACGATCAACCAGGATTACATCAAGCGCCATTCTATTTTGTAGTGTCATTAACCTAATCTCTTTCTCCTCTAACTTCATGTTGTATAATATATCTGTTGTTCCATTTATTGTTTTTTCTAAGATTCTGGATAGTTGTTGTATATTATTGGAGTTTATTGCTTGGCCCAAAAATGTTATAAATGATTTTGCTACGTCCTCTACTAATAATCCGTCTTCATTACTCCTCTGTGGCCTAGATCTAGATAGTTTGGCTATGTCTGTTGTTTTTAAAAGAAATACTCCTGGGAACAAAAGTCCCAAATAACAAGTACCTCCCCAGTTTCTAGGCAACCAGGGATACGCTTTTTCCCCAAATATAAAATATACAGGGTCACCTACATACACTGGTTCTACCTCCCTATTAAGAATCGCTGTATTCATACATCTAGCAAATGTCCCTACTGAATAGGAGCCCTTCTTCTTTAAGCAAAAAGGAACAGAACATGGGCTGTAGTTTACCGTATAGGAGGGAGGCACTGCATCTTTATTTCCTTCTGATCTCATACGAAATATGATTACAGATGACTTTTCCGGCACAAACAATCTATCGTGTGGCATTGGTTTGGGCATAGCTTTTGGCATTATCATTCATGCTCTATGAAATATGGAGCAAGCTATGGGTCTCATAATTATCTCCTCAAATTCATTCATGTTTGTGCTATCTAATTGACCCGTTTTACTTTTATTCCATTTCCCATAATATAATGTACTCAGGGATGCACTGCATGCAGAACTTAATGTTAGTGGCTGCACGTACCAACCTATTCCTTTGCCACCATGTTGTGGCAAATGAGCACACACCCAACAGTTATTCTTTTTCAAAATTGAATGTGTCATATTCATTATTTGCAGTAACGTGTTGTTTCCATAACCTTCCCTATGTTTTTCTTCCATTGGGGACAGAGTGTAAGTAATTACATGAACAGGGCTTTTAGAGGTGGAGATGTTTCTCATGGGCAAGAAAATTTCTAATGGGTGCATTTCTTCTAAATACCATAATACCAATACTGTAATTATTGGGGCCAATATACTCATTATACACATTATTATCGTTAAGCTCAGCATACAATATTTTCGACCATTTCCTTTCTGTGACCTTCTATGCGCTATGTTTAATTCATTATCAGCAGTGGTGCAGGAGGGGGCAAAAGATGGTTCCGGAATTTTTCTCTCACAGTCCTTCTTCTTCTGCAATGTTCGTCGTGAATGTCTCTCGTCGTTGCACTCATTGGAATGTCAATAAGTTCGATAAATGTCAACAGTCTGTTCTGCTAGTTCTTAGCCGCCTGGATTGCTACACGCTGGGCAAGATCTCTGTGCGTCTACACATTGCTCAAAGAACTCCAGAGCAGTTACAAATTGCCTTCGCACCATGTGCGCCCCGTTCATTCGCACGGGTTCAGGACACGTGGATTTTATGTTAGCACCGAGGAGCCTTGTTTATTGGGCTGTCCCATTTGCACAACCCTCACTCCGCTCTCCTCTAGACCTCCGGTTCCTACTTCATCCGAGAATAGGAAACAGAGGCAACAAAAAGATCAACAGAAATGCAGGTTTGATCACTCCTTCTTCCTAGGCCGCAAATTGTATCGCCTTGCTCCTGGTATCGTGTCATCAATGAATAGTGCGGATGCACTTCCAGACTCCAGCTCAGAGTCAGCCTGTGGCGCAATAGCAGATGATGGTGGGCGCCACAGTGATGATGCAGCTTTCGTTCCAGGCTGCGGCGCAATGAAAGAGGGTGGCCGCGAAAGTGGTACACGTTCTACGTCTGCCAGCAGTGATGCAGATTCTGCTGAACAACGTTGGGGCACTACTTGCCCTTCCTCTTTTACAGCAATCTTTTCAGGCTTTGTTTCAGGATCAGGCAGATTTTGTAGCAAAGAACTGGCAATCGTTTCTTTTGTTTCTGGGACCGCTGTCTCTTTCTGGTCGTCTCAATCAATCAGTCTTTCAGACGGTGATGGGACCTTCTTGGCGTGTGTTGCATGTATCCACGTCTTCCTCCCATCCACCCGAATTGCCATCTGCGTAGTTAGGAGGATCTGATAGGGCCCACGCCATCTGGGTGCTAACGATGTCTTTCGCTCAAAATTCTTGATTAGCACCCAGTTTCCTGGCTTCAGTGCGTGTCCCGGGCCAGTATATCTAATTGGCAATGCCTCCTGCCCCTGCTGATGAATCAAACGCAATTTTTGAATTAAAGGATTACAATAAATGCTGAGCACAGGGTATTCGAGTTCCCTCAGCCTTTTTGGCTGAGGTGCACACCAAACATTCGTCGGTCTCCCCATAACGATTTCATATGGGGAGAGCCCAGTTCTTGTCTGCACAGATGTGCGCATGCACAGTAACATTAGCGGTAATGCATCTACCCAGCTTAACTTGTTTCCTGCGCAAATCTTGCTTATTTTAGATTTCAAGATACAGTTGTGGCGTTCAATAAGACCGGCAGACATGGGGTGTCTAGAACAATGGAATCGCTTATCAATCTGGAGACCTGCACAAATCTGTAATATTACTGCGCCCACAAAATGTGGACCATTGTCTGACCATATGACACAGGGCAGGCCAAAACGGGAGAAGTATTCCTTTAACATTACTTTCGCTGTGCTCATGGCAGTGCAGTCTTTCAATGGATATGCTTCCACCCATTTGCTAAATGCACATATGACCACCAGAACATATTTCAAGTTTTGACATCTCTCAATCTCTATGAAATCAAAATTGATTACCTCAAAAGGCATAGAGGGAGGGCCAAAACTGCCTGTTGGAGTCACCGTTCCCTTCCCCACATTGTGTTGTAGACACGTGATACAATTCTGGATCAACCTCTCAGCATTTTTCTTTATGTGCGTGTTCTCCCATACTGTGGCTAAATGTTGCACTATCTTTTTGGCACAAATATGAGTAGGGCTGTGGGCCATCGTGACCATTGCAGTTACATAGGAATTGGGCAGCATCCAGTTCCTACTCTTCTTGTCTACCCAGCAACCCTCCAGATCTAATTCAGCAGAGCCCTCAGCCCACCCTTTTATTTCATCTGCAGTGGCTTCTGCCTGCATCTCTTTGACAGTGGCAATTCCATTCTCTATCATGCAGGGCACTTCCTCTGACTGTACTGTTAACATTTTGGTATTTAGGTCAGTGGCAGTTTGTTTCGCGATTCTGTCAGCAAATGTGTTTCCCTCTCCCACTTTGCATGTTACTTTTTTATGCGCCTCGCATTTTACTATTGCCAGGTGCTTTGGACACGTAAGTGCAGACAACAATCGTACAATCAAAGGGCCATGTTGTATTCTAGCCCCATGTGATGTTCGGAAACCTCTCTCAGCCCAGAGTCAGCCAAAGTTATGAACCACGCCAAAGGCGTATTGGCTGTCAGTATAGATGTTTACACTCAGATTTTCAGAAATCTCAGAAGCTCTGGTCAAGGCTATTATCTCTGCCGCTTGTGCAGAGTTGTAGGGGATTCTTTTACTCTCCACAATACTATTTAACGTGGTGATAACGTAAGCAGCAGTTGATGTGCCATCCGGCAATTTAAAACAAGAGCCGTCACAAAACAACTCTCCATCTGGCTCTTTTTGTGGGGTATCTGTTAAATCAATTCTCCCCTTCGTTTCTTCCTCAGTAACCATTAAGCAATCATGGGGAGGTGATTCATTCCCATCAAGTTTTTCCATGGTTAGTGCCATTAATTCAGCAGGATTCAAAGCGCTACACCTCATAATTTTAATATGTGTGGCGCAAAGAGGAAAATTTCATATCTAGTCAATCTAGCCGAGGTGAGGTGTTGCGTCTGCGTCCTATTCAGTAGAACGTCTATGGCAGGTGGCACCATCAAAATGAAGGTGTGCCCCAATTCCATCCCTTCCGTTTGTTTCACTGACGCAGCAGCCACTGCAACAGCTCGCAAACATCGTGGTAGTGCGCGCATTACAGGGTCCAGCGCAGAAGACAAATAGCCGCATGGCCTATTTCTTCCACCTTGTTCCTGTGTCAAAACAGCCAACGCGCAGCCTTCACTCTTGTGTACAAACAATCTGAAATTCTTTTCATTATTTGGTGTGCCCAAAACTGGAGAAGAACACAACGCAGTTTTGAGCATCTCAAATGCTCTCTGACATTCTTCATTCCACTGCAAAGGCATCACAACATCCTTGTTTGTCAACTCTACCATTGGCTTCACAATCAGGGCAAAATTCACAATCCACTGCCGACAATAGGAAGCCATGTCTATTATAGCTCTGACACCTTTCTGCGTTTTTGGAATAGGCATACCAGAAATGCTCTCTATTCTCTCTAGCGTTAGTCTTCTCCCTTCTTTCGAAAGTAGGTAACCCAAATAAGTCACCTCCTTTCGAGAATATTGAAACTTCTTTAAACTCGCTTTGTGGCCATGTGCTGCCAAGTGTTTTAATAGTAAAACAGTACTCTCTTTACAAATCTCTTCTGTATCTGCAACGATCAACAAATCATCTATATATTGTAACAATACACAACCTGCTGGTAACTGTAGCATGTCTAGTTGTTCTTTCAATGCTCTGCTGTAAATACTTAGACTTTCTGTGTAGCCTTGTGGAATGCGCGTGAATGTAAACGATCGTCCACTTAACGTGAAGGCGAATAGATATCTGCTTTCCTTGTGCACTGGAATGCTAAAGAACGCATTCTTCAAGTCAATAACACTAAAATACTCAGCTGAGGCAGGAATCATGGTCAAAATCGTGGTAACATCTGGGACTAACGGGAATTGAGGATCTACCACCTTGTTTAATGCGCGCAGATCAATTATGAAACGGTACGGTACCTCATTACCTCCTTTCTTATACACCGGGAGAATGGGACTGATACACGTGCTGCCTGTAATCTCTTCAATCACCCACAATTTTACCAAATCAGAAACAATACTTTTCAATCCTTTCTTTCCTTCTACTGAGATTTTATATTGCGGAATACGCAGTAACGTTACTCCTTCTTTCAAAGCAATTTTCACTGGTTCTATCTTCAAACATCTAACATCATTGTCATTTATAGCCCAAATACAAGTTGGCACCTCACTCAATTCGCCTGACAAAGGTTTAGACACAAATTCGGATACTGGTACTTTCTGTGGTGAAATGGTCAAAAATACTCCATCTGTTGTACAGTGGATTACTGCACTCAATTTCTTCAATACATTTAATCCCAAAAGATTCTCCCCACAGTTCTCTGTTAAAAGGAATGGACAGTATTCAGTGAATGGGCCTAATGTCACTGCTACTGGTTGGGACACTGTATTTATCACTGGGGTGCCTGCAAACCCTACTGAAATATTCGTTCACCCTGACAGTGGTATTTCTGGAACCAAGTGATGGTCTATCGAACACTTTTGTGCCCCCGAATCCACGAGGAATCTGTGCTCACTATTCCCGACTTCCATTTCTACGTAGAGTCTTCTTCCAACCCACCACATGAGTTGTACTGCAGCATGTAACACACATCTCACTGGTGACAGGGTAGTCGCCAGAAGGCCTTCCACAAGGTCACTGCCACCACCCAGGTTGGAGATGACCAAGGCTTGCACAGAGTATCTGAAGTTGTTTTCAGATATGAAGGACTTATTGTTCTGCAGGAGAGAAAGTTGGTACCAAACTGTTTGTGTCTGCCTTGCTATATGCTGCTAAAGAACAGTTTATGTCAAAGCCAAACCCAAGGGACTTGGCACAAAATGACATCCTACCCACCCCCTTTTTGCTCATTTCTTTTTCAATTTCTCTGTTTATTTTCCTATCCTGATATTTCATTTGGATCTTTGCCACTAACTGCCCCCTTCTATATCGGTATCGGTTTCCTTTTGGATTATATACTTCCTAGCATAATCTCCTTGGATAATCTTTCTTATCAACTCATGTAGTTCCGCAAGATAACTCTAGGATCTTGCGCTTTCTGTGGTCCTCTCTTTGTAGTACTTTTCCTTACAATGGTTCCTCACACTCCTGTCGCCACATGTATGCTCTTGACAGTCTATTTTCTTAGCCTTTTTCAAATTATATTTACTTGTATTTCCTTTTTCAATGATACTCTCTTTGAGGCTCATTGTTCTTTTGTCCTGTTCAATTGCGAGCCTTATCTCCTCTTTCTCGTTTTGTTTCAGGATTACATTTTTCCAAAGTTCCAATCTTCAGCTTTTTTGTTATTCTATTGTTCTTATGTCTGGGACAAGTTCCATAACATAGATAATGATTCCCCAGCGGGCACCCAGTGTTCCAACTCCTCTGGTCCTCTCATTATGTGGGGAACGGTTGCAGGGCTCTGCTCTCACTCGGATACTGCTTCTCGCACTCTTCGCTGTTCTTCGGTTTCACGTTTGCGGTTCCCCGTCAGACATCAGACGCCTGCAGACACTGGTGTTGAGAAGGCTTTCAGACTTTCCATTGCGGTAGTCTCTGCGCTGTTCTTCGGGCATCCTGCCCACCACTGTGCATGCATGGTCACGCCACTACCAGGTACCTCTTCCTGTCAGTCCAGAAAGAATAGACACCCCCTCGATCGTGAGGCACTACACTTTGTTGGCCGAAGACCAACCGCCTCATGTGTTTAGCAATAGAAAGGTGTAGCAAAAGCTTAACCATGGTGCGGCCATTTTAAGGTGACTGAAATCACCATCTTGTTTTCTTCTTGTTTTCTCTAACCCAGAGTTACCGTCACCACTACTTGGTCTGGCGGATTTACTGCACGATTACAAATGTTGTTGGTGGTGTTAGTCCCCATTAATTTGGAGTCCATAGGACTTCATTGGAGATTTCAGCAGAATTACCGCCAGTGGAATTACCGTGGCTGTAATTCTGCCAATTGTGCCACTTTCTCGGCAGAATGTGGGTGGATTTACCTCCAGCATTTTGCTGGAGGTAAATACCTCACTCCTGAGTGGGAAAAGTTGCCGTAATTCCTTTACCACCACTTTTTTCCCACACCACCATACATACTCGTAATGAGCCCAATATGTCATACTACGCTCTTCGGTATGTATTACTCATATTCACTTTATTGCTTGCATGGTTTCAACAGTTGAATCCCTGCTCAGCCTGCATGCTGCACCCTCAGGGAATTCACAGGAAGGACCCACTGGGATGGGCATTTAGAGCAGCAGCACCCTTCCAAACTACATCTCACTCTGTGGTTACCCATAGACCTCAAGCTAAACACAAACTTCATGTAGAGCCTATGGCAGGCCACCTTCCACAATTCCTAGCCACCATTGCGCATCTTACAGCCCTACCAGTTGGCTCAAGATCCCCCCATAACACCTATGTGCCTTTCAACACACTAAATTCAGCCTGCTGCAGCCAACCACTACTACTATGCATTTTACAATCAGTGCACTTGAATGGGCCTGTAAGGAAGACATGGTATCAACAGTAAGACAGACACAAGTGACCACAGTTCAAGGGTGATTATTGAACTTCAAAAAGGGGTTGATAAACACCTATCCAATCCTAAATCTACAGATGGGAGCAAGCTACGACCATCAAATTATAATAACACAGTCCTAGTGGTGTCTTGTCAAAATAACCTATTGCCAATCCTTACCTCTAAATACAAATACTGTGGGAAACATTGATACGAAAAAGAAAGAATTGTTCACAAAATGATATGTCAGAATGTTCAGGCCGTTGGCCTCCCTTCCCCAGGGGTTAAATGTGCATCCCACTTTCCATGTAAATCTTTTAAAGCCATGTAGGAATGCTACTAGGTTGCAGGAGGTGCCAGGGCCAGTGTTTCCAGAGAGTTCTGAGAATGAGTATGAGGCGCAAGCCATTCTGGCCTCGAGAGTATTGCGAGGAAGATTACAATATCTGGTGGATTGGAAGGAGTATGGGTTGGTGGAGAGGTCTTGGGAGGCAGCTGAAGGTGTCCATGCAGCTAGATTGGTTAAGAGGTTTCATCGTCTCAGGCCCGATAAAGCAGGCCCTGGGACAGGGCATTATGGGGAGGCACTGCCATTTAACAGAGCTCTCGCCTATGTAAAATCAGCTGAGGATCAGCATAAACATATGCTAAAGGTTTGTAGATCTTCCTCTTGTTCTCTTGTTCTTCCCATTCCTCTCCTTTTTGGTATGCTATTTCCATTGGCTCCTCCTTTTGATTTTTGGAACAGTGCCAGGCTAAATGACCTGTTTCCCTACACGAGAGACAGATGGGTGGTGATGGTGTAATCCCTCTGTACTCTTCTCTCTGTAGCTCTTCCTTACCCTTAATGTTGTTTTTTATTTAATTCTACCCTCTCTTTCGGGGTACACTCTCGGGTTTTAGAGAGTCCTACTCGTTCTAAGGTCTGATTTTGAGAGTGGTGGGTTGGTGTTAGGAAAGATTTCAATTTCATGTGTAATTTTCCCTCCAGTTGTGTACCCCCCAACTTTTTGCTTTGTTTAAACACCATAGTCTGACTTTACCAGAGGAGCACAGCCTTTGGCTGCACTCCAATGGAATTTTTGCTCACTTCTTGTGGGGAAACTGACATGCCCTTAAAGACAGTCAGTACTGGGAGACTTGTTTACCTTAGTCCTTGTCAATGTTGTAACTTTTTTGCAACATGTTACAAGTGCACAAAGTACTATATAGTACAGTGCACTTGGGTCTTCCTGTCATTTCTAAAGGCCTCAGTTACTCTCGAAGGATTTTTTAGGAGAAGTGCAGATGTGCCTTGGACAGGGCTGGTGGCAGCTTATCTTTTCGTATATTTTTAACCCTTTCTTACCAGGTAAACCGCGATTACCGTGTTTGGCACGGTTAGGTGGCCTGGCTCCAAAATGGCCATGCCATGAGGTTCTTTGTCCTGTCCTTTGGCCATCTTGCCCCTTCACCTTCCCCAGGTCGAGCCGACCTGGGCCAGTCCTTATTTGGGCATGCATTTTCCCGGGAAGCGCCAAGCTTTTGCGGGCTTCTGCATGCCTTGTGTGCGCGCCCCCAGGATGTGGGATGGACTGTCTATTTCCAATACACATCCTGGGTGCCAGAGAGTCTGGTGTGCTATGAATGCCTGGGACCATCGTGGTCCATGATTGGTCCGCGTATGGTGTGTCTGTATGTGAGCAGATCTCCCATTGGGTCCTCTTCATTTTGGCGCGAAGGCGATTTTGGATAAGAGAAGGCTCCAAACACCCATACCATGTCGATCTTTGGAGTTCTCACTGAACGAAGGATAGGATCCAAGTATCCTGAAACTAAGTAGCCGAGTCAAGGAACAGCTGGTGACCCGCTGGAAGGTTTGGCACTGTGAGCCTGCTGTTGTCCGCTTGGTATCCCTCTGCATCTGGTCACCCTAGAAGGTCAGCGAAGATGCTTCGACCGATTGGAATAGTGGGACCAACTATTCTCGCCACCTCTGTCAAATCCTTCAAGTAAGCCTTTTCGGAAGCGTCCCTGGGCCAACCAGTGGGCTGACCAGCTTGTGCAGGAGTTTTGCCCTGATACCGCCGCTGTTTCAAGGAGGCCCTTGGTGCATCGCAAGCTCCATGTTCACAGCACTCTCACACTGAATTTTGTACACTTGGCATTCCTAGGTCTGGAGTAAAGTGAGTGCGCCCGAACCAGAGTACACGCGGTTACCATGTCGCCCAGCCATAGTGACGAGGTTTGCAAGTTCATTGCATTTGTGGTCCTCTGTGCCCTGAAGCCTGCTACAGGGGAACTGGCCTGATCCATCCACCAGGAGCGGAGAAATTGCCACTGTCCCATTGGGGAATCAACGCTGTATCTTCGCCGCTGAAAACCGCAGAGCCGAGAGATTGCCGCATTTGAACCAGCAACCGAAGTGGACTCGACTGCCGAAGTTTGGTCCAGAGTGCGCCGGGGGTCGGTGAGTAATTGCAACCCTAACTGGTGGCCCCTAGAGCATCCATCCATTTTTACGCATAAGTGGTCCCTGAGGGCCTCTCTCCTTTCCACTGCTAGTGCGAACTAGCAAACTATTCCCAAACTCTCGAACCTGTTTTGCCCTGTTGAGGAGACCCTCCACAAATAGTGGAAACTTATTCTACATCACTTCACCCACCATCCAGAGCTGCTACATACCCTTGAAGAGACCCCGTTTTGCCCATTTGCATTACCTCATGAGCCAGCATTCCAAGCGCATTTGAGCAATAGGCTCTTCTCTTCTTAGGGACTGGACTGCCTTTCAGTTAGGATTGTTTTTGATGCAGAAGGGACTAAAGACTATTTAGGTTGTGGACCCATTTGGTGCATTCATCCTTTAGACCCCATTGGTCTTGTATATATGTTTATAGATAGGATTGTATTGGCGTAATAGTATTGCTGTGATTTTCTAACTGTGTGTTGAATTGCAAAGGCCTTGGATGGAATAAATGTATTTGTATTTTTGATATATATATATACACCTGACTGGGAGTGATTTGTTAGTGTCCTTTACTCAGTGTGCTCATTGAGGTCTTTCAGTCACCCTCACCCCTCCTGAGACCTAGTCTGGACCGCCACCAAGCTACCTTGATTAGTCTGGCTTGTCCAGAAGGTTACCCTGTTCCAAGAAACTAGGCTGGCCTTCTGAACCTCTGTCCACCAGGTCAGAGTTCAGAAATGCATTTTAACAGTTGTTTTTTTTATCTTTTCTACTTCGTTCTTATGTAAGGAATGGAAATGTTTTGCTTCATCTGAATGATTTTGGGCAGTCTCAATAGCCATTTAATTGCAATACAGCTTTTCTAGAAAAGGAGGTAAAGAGTTGGTAAACTGTTCCAATATTATCATTTCTACTAACTCCTCCAGAGTTGTATTGCTGACGCAAAGGGAGACAGTATATTTAATTAGTTCCCCTACTTCTAGGGGGTCTAATACTGGTTTAATTTGATGGATCTTAGTTTTTGTTGATATAAATTACTGGTCTGGCCTCCTCTTTTAAGGAGTCCTTCTTTGATGGATACAAAGGTAGTTCCCAAGGCTAGATTAAGTAACTGATAGGCGGTTTGTAGCTTGCCTTTAAATAGAGGTCCCAATTAGCATTTCTTTACATATTGTCCCCATCCCAGTTGTTCAGCAAATTGCTCGAAATTTAAAATTAAAATCCCTAGGTCTTCTCCTTCCTGGTAGGGTTGTAACATCCCTTGCAGTAATATGGGTCTTGCTTGTAATTCGACCAACTTTGTAAAAGTTTATTGAAAGCGTGCCTCGGCCTGAATCTGATGGGCGGCCAGTCGAGCTACGAGTGTCTCAATATCGGCCATATTTCGGGAGGGGTAAGGGTTCCCTCTGTCGTGTTTTCTGATTCTGAAAATAAAAGGGTTGCAACCTCTTCAGAAAAGGTTTTGAAGTCGTCTGACCCTTCTGAGCTTTATTTTTATGAAGGGGGTTTGGAACCAAAAAAGAAAGGTTTGGGAAAAGGTGGGTTAAAGGCGATAGGTCTAATGAATATATGGAACGCTCTTATTTTGAAGACTATTCGGTCACATTGTTGAATTAGATAATGAGCTGTCAATAGGGTGTCTAATAGCACCTGGTATTTGAAAAATAAATCTTGTTGGCTAACCAGGATTTGAAGTTGGGAGAATAAGATCTCCTTAATGGTGGATATTCAATCAGAATCAAGGACTTCAATAATCCGGTTTTCAGCTTCCGGTGGGATGACAATTACTTGCATGGGTACTCAGCTTTTATCAATTGAGTCCCATTCCTGACACCATATATACGGGTGGCATTGTATCACAAGTATGACACTGACACAAAAGATACAATTTGTAAAAAACATTATTAAAGTTTCAATAGGATTGGAGACACTCCTCCCTTGCCCTATAGGTAAGATGGGAGTAGTCTCGTCCATCAAACAATAAAATAAAACAGTGCTAGTTCAGTCAGTCAAATCAAAATGGCCCATACAAACAAACACCTAATGCCTGCCCTATCCCTTGTACAAAAAGTGTATAAAGGAGATATTTATGTAAAGGAAAATCAGTTTTCAAATATAAAGAATAAAGGTGGCTGAATCAGCTCTCCTCCCCCACGTTAGACAGCATGGGTATGGCGGTCCCGGTAGGCAGGATGACACACTCTGGCTCAGGTTTTAACGCATAAACAGTTCAAAACATGGATTAAGGCCTACCTGGCCTTCCATATTAAAGTATCTCTTTTCAGCCCTTCAAATAACTTTCAACAAAAAGTTCACGCCGGTCCCCCTCTGTCGGGCTAAGACCTTTCCAAAACAAACATTCATATTGATCCCCCTCTGTCGGGCGCAGACCTCAAAAAGATAATGTTGGTCCCCCTCTGTCAGGCTGAGCCCTTTCACAACAGAAGCTCAACAATACTTGCATGGGCTCCCTTTCCCAAACTCATTACACTTCGGGTCTCCCTCAGTCGAGCTAAGACCGCTTTCGGATGTCAAAGACCTTCGAATGTGCGTGGCTTTCTCTGCTGACCTCCGCGTGACCACTTCGACTCAAAGTTAAAGTTCAACGTTCAGCTGATCCCTTCACTTTTACAGTTCATTCACTTTATCGCTACAAACAATGCACCTTTCACTGAGACTTTCGACTGGGCTACTTCCTTTCACCAGACCATTCTGTTACTACTTACTTTCTTTGCATCTCATCCACACGCATGCAGCCTTCACTTGCAATATAATGTTGCAACTTCAATTTTTCCTTAACACACACCGGTTGCTCAGGTCGCTTGCCAACTCACTCGCTGTGTGCATTGCTTTCTCCTCTTTACAGTTTTCCAATCCACAAGCCAAGGTTAGTACCACAGGCTTGGCCTCGCCTCCCCAACTCTGCCGTTCACCCGGGAGGGATGCTGGCATCCTAGAAACACAATGCAGCCTTCTGCTTTGGGATTTGGCCTTCTCCATTTACCTTTCACAGACTTTTGGAGGCAACAACCTTCAGTAGGGAACTCTCTGCATTCTCGACCCGCTGCTCTTGTCCCTTGGTCCATCGCTGTGCTCTAGTAGGTTTACCTTCGCACCAGAGGTTTTGCTGTTACTCGTGTTCCACCTTGCTCAGAGTGTGTCTCTATGTTCCGCCTTTTATCCATGTGAGGAGAGCTAATTGATATCAGGTGTATGCACTTAAAGTCAAACGCCTGACTTTGCCTGACCCGATTAGCGGGACATGTCCAGTGAGATGTGTATGAGTTAGTCTTGTTACTCTCAGTCACCCTCTTCCTTGGCCCAGTGTTTGTGTAGAAAGGGGGGAGTTGGGACATTGGATAATCCTAAAGAATAGGATGGGTTAGGTGTACAAAAAAGGGGGTGAATACTGTGTCTCACCATTGGCTGTCTCACCCCCACTCACCGAAGACCCATCACCCAGGTGATCCTTCCGCACTGGTCCACCCCCAGGAACTGGATCCAAAAGTGATGCCCATGTCCTGGCCACCTGTATGACAAGTCCCCGAGGACCAGCGGGTGAGACACCCTTTTGTTTCTCACAATGCCCCTTGGCGATAGTAGAGTTCATCTGGCGAGGTGAAACATCCCAACGCTGTGTAGCGGTGAAAGGCACCTTCCCTGTCCCATGTCTGTTGTGTAATGACCTTCCTGATCCTGAGATAGTCAAAGTGGTGACGCTATCGAGGGCCGAAGAGATCGCCAGTTTGAACACTCTCAGAGCCTTAGGGCCTGGAGTGCTTCTAGAGGGTGTGTTGGAAGGAACAGCATGGTCGGTAGCACTGAATCCAGTTCCACAGTCTTCTGAGTTGCCTACTCTGGTGGGAGAGGGGTCAGTAGCCACTGAGGACCCTACTTTGGTAGCAGGGGACTCAGTGACTTCAGAGTTGTCTGGCGCAGTGCAGGAACCTGAGGGGGAGGACCAGGTGGGTGCAGACCTGAAGGGCCTGCCCAAGCTGCATGAGTTTGCATCAGCTGGGGGACCAGATCAGACTGACCTCTTCACAGCCCAGGAAGAGTGTCCCAATCTGGACCAGGCTAAGGGCGAGGCTCCTGGACTGTTTAAAGTGTACTGGGAGGATGGACTCCTGTACAGTGTGCCGGAGGACTTTGAGGGCGAGGGCACCAGAAGGTTGGTGATTCCCCAGTGCCACAGAAAGTTCCTTTTGGATTTGGCTCACAGGATTCCTTTAGCAAGTCACTTGGGAGTGACTAAGACATCGGACCCGTTGTCTGCACACTTTTACTGACTGCAGTTCAGCGTAAAGGTTCAGGAATTTGCCCGGTCTGGGCCAACTTGTCAAGCTTCTGGCAAGTCAGGTGGTGCTCTCAGGTGGTACTCTCTACCTTCATCTCTAACCACTCTCTCCTCCCCCGCCCAATCTGGTTTCCGCCCTCAACACTCCACGGAAACTGCTCTCATATCAACTCTCTCCTTTCAGCTCGCTATTCTAAGCATTCCTCTATTCGTATCCTTCTTGACCTCTCTGCTGCCTTTGATACTGTTGACCACCCTCTACTCCTAAGCTCTCTCTCTTCATTTGGCCTTAAAGACTCTGTTCTCAATTGGTTCTCCTCCTATCTTTCTAACTGCTCCTTTTCTGTCTCCTGGGGTGGCTGCACCTACCCTAACTATCCTCTCAACCACGGCATTCCCCAAGGCTCTGGCTTGGCCCCTTTCTCTTCTCACTCTACACTTCCTTCTTAGCTCCTATTATCGCCTCGTTTGGTGTCTCACACCATTTCTATGCTGATGACACCCAGCTCTTCCTCATCCTTCTCTCATGACACCCACCATAAGCTTTCTTCTTGCCTCTCTGCAATTAAATCTTGGATGTCCTCTCACTTCCTTACTCTTAATGCAGATAAAACTGAAGTCCTATTGTTCCCTTCCAACACACTTCTCCTCCCTCCCCTCTTTCTTTCATTCTCTTTCCCCCTTCCCAACTCCCCTTCTCTCCTCAGCCCGCAACCTTAGTCTTCAAATTGACCCCCACCTCTCTCTTTCTCACCACATTTCTCTCACTACCAGATCTTGCTGCTTTCACCTCTAAAACATCCGTAAAATTTGACCCTTCTTAACCTTTTACGCTACTAAACTCCTAATCACCTCCCTCATCTTCTCCAGACTCTTCTACTGCTCTACTCTTTTCTTTGGACTCCCTTCTACTCACCTTTCCCCCCTCAAATCTGTCTACCACTCTTCCATCTGCTCCCTCTGCCTTCTCTCACTTCACAACTCAATCTCCTCTTCTCTTAACTCACTAGGCTGGCTCTCATTTCACTCCCAGATCAAATTTAATTTCCTCTGTTTAGTCTCTCCTCCTCCTCCACCCTGTGCCCCTTCTCGCTTCCGCTGCTTTCAACTTCGCACTCCTTTCCATTGGATCCGCCTTCCCCTCCCCACCCGTTCTATGACCTCCTACCCTTCATTCCGCACTTCTATAAAATCTTATCTCTTCCATTCACCCCCTTGCTTCTTTTTTCTTCCTCTCTTACTTCTGATTGTACCTCTACTCACTCCTCCTACTCCCTCGCTCACTTTGGTCCATCTCCAATAGCGCTTAACCTCATCAATAATGCAAATTGTTCCTTGTACTGTTTTCTGGCTTTCATTCAATTGTTATGTAATGCTTGTTGTATCTTGCTTGTTCCTCTTGTAAAGCGCTTTGGATTAAAGTGCTATATACATTAAAATAAATACAAATACAAATGCAACAAAGGACCCCTTAATTCCACTACCTGTGGTTGGGCGGCCTTTCGAGAGAATAGGCATGGACATTGTGGGTCCTTTCGATCCTCAAACCAGCTCAGGGAACAGATACATCTTGGTGGTGGTAGACCATGACACAAGATAACTTGATGCTGTCCTTCTGAGGAGCATCAAAGCCCCTGGGGTAGTGAAGGCTCTGATTGGGCTATTCTCCTGTGTTGGACTCCCCAAGGAAGTCATTTCTGACAGGGAATCAAACTTCATATCAGCGTATATGAAGGTTATGTGGGAAGATTGTGGAGTTACCTTTGAGTTCTCTTAATCCTTCCACCCACAAACAAATGGGCATGTTGAGTGGTTCAACAAGACAGTGAAAGGCATGAGAGGTGGCTTGGAAGAGCACATGAGGAGAACATGGGATATTCTCCTGTCATGCCTTCTATTCGCCTACAGGGAGGTGACACAGATCGGAGTAGGGTTTTGCCTCTTTGAGCTTGTTTGGACACCCTGTATGGAGTCCCCTCAGTCTAGTGAAAGAGGGATGGGAGGGCAGCCCCTCATCCCCTACACGAGATGTGGTGGACTATGTACTTGGCCTTTGTTCTAGAATGGCAAAGTACATGAAACAGTCAACGAAAAACCTAAAGGCCAATCAGCAGCTGATGAAGCACTGGCATTACCAGAAGGCACAGTAACAGTCTATTCTACAGGCCAGTGGGTGAGGATTATGAAGCCTGTCTAACCCAGTGCCATTCAGGACAAGTGGACTGGGCCTTACTGTGTGCTGGAAAAAGTAAGTGAGGTAAATTATGTTATTGATGTGAAAGGACCTAAACAGATGTGCAGAGTCTTTCACATCAACTGGCTAAAACACCATTATAGCTGGGATGACTTGGTCATGGCATTAGTGACTGATGGAGAGACTGGGGAGGAGACCAATCCCCCCCAGGCCTCCTGCACATTGAAGCCACACGTGGGTCAGTTGAAGGTGTCAACATTGCAACAGACCTGTCAGAACAGCAACTGACAGACTGTTGCTGGTTACTGTGACAGTTTCCTGGTCTGTTTTCGCAGACTCCATGTTGCCCAGATTGGTGCACCCATGATGTGGACACTGGAGACAGTAAGTCGATGAACAGTAGGAGTCATTGGATGTCCGATAATGTCATGCACACCATCAAAGACGACGTTTCCAAGATGCTGTCCCTAGGAGGGATAGAGCCATCCCACAGACCCTGGGCTAGCCCAGTGGTACTGGTCCCTAAAAAGACCAATGGTGGGAAGACTGAAATTCGCTTTTGTGTGGACTACGGGGGGCTCAATTCTGTCATGAAGACATATGCTCACCCCATTCCTCGGGCAGATGAGCTCATTGACAAGCTTGGCGCTGCAAAATACATGAGTACCTTTGACCTCACCCCAGATTACTAGCAGGTCGGCTTGACAGATGGAGTGAGAGAGAGGTCAGCATTCTCAACCCCAGAAGGACATTATCAGTTCACTTTGATGCCCTTCGGATTGAAGAATGCCCCAGGCCCTTTTCAGTGGATGGTTAACCAGTTTTTGTCTGGGCTGGAAAACTTCAGTGTTGCCTATTTCGACGACATTGCTGTTTTCAGCCACACCTGGGAGGATCACTTATTCTGCCTGAAACAAGTGCTTCAGGCGTTGTAGAATGCAGATATGACTATCAAGGCCCCAAAGTATCAGAATGCGCAGGGCACAGTGACTTATCTAGGCCAGCTGGTCGGTGGAGGTGAGAAACAACCTCTCAAAGCAAAGGTACATGCTGTGAAGGATTGGGACACCCCCACCACACAGACAAAGGTGAGAGCCTTTCTAGGTTTCACCAGGTAGTACCGGTCATTCATCAAGTGGTATGGGACCATAGCAATACCCCTGAATGATGTAACTTCCAAGAAGATGCAGAAGAAGGTAACTTGGACATCCGCCTGTGAAATGTCTTTTCAGGATTTAAAGGATGGATTGTGCAGGGCCCCAGTTGTGACAGTGCCAAACTATGGTGAGGAGTTCATTATCCAGACAGATGCCTGTGATTTTGGGATTGGTGCAGTGTTAGAGCAGCTGAACTCTCAAGGGGTAGAGCAACCTGTCGCCTACATTAGCAGGCGATTGACAAAAAGGGAAAAGAGCTGGGCTGTCATTGAAAAAGAGGCTTACACAGTCATGTGGGCTGTAAAGAAGCTGAAACCCCACATCTTTGGGTCATACTTTACAATCCAGACAGGGCACCGTCCTCTTTGATGGTTAATGGCCATGCCAGGGAAGAACCCTAAGCTTTTGCATTGGGCCATATCCTTACAGGGATTAGATAAGGACATCCAGCACAATCCAGGCTACCAGCATGGAAATGCAGATGGCCCCAACCGGTACATTCGCCTTGATGATGAACCAGACCCTCAGTAGGGGGGTGGTTCACATGTTCAGGCTGGGGGGCATGTGAGGAATTCAACCATCCACATGGTGGGTGTGCGCTTACCTAGGTTTTTTGAATTTGTTAAATAAAATTGAATGATGGTAGACTAACCTCCAGAAAATGTGAGGGCTAATCTGCACACATTCTTCTTTGCTCACTGCACGACATACACACAGAGCTGTGTACTCTGGGTGGACACAGCCTACAGGCAACGCCCCCCCTGAAATACTTAGTTAGAATATGACAGCCAAGAGTACATCAAGGCATCTCAGAAGGGGGAAGGCAAAACCTTCCTCCTGCCATGGGCAGCCTAATTAACTAACAAAGGCTCCATGGACTCCCCCTGCTCTTTGTAAGTTGCTGGTGGCAGCTTAGCATACTAATCAGAGTTCATTCAAACAGGCCCAAGAGAGGCCTGGTCACAGGACTAACAAAAGACAGGAATCCCCCAACAACCTTTGATATGCACTGTGTCATCCTGAAGCCAGCTCCCACCTCTCAGTATCAAAGGCAGTGACCTGTCATGTCTGGGAATATGTATTTACACTAGTCATCACTGCAGAGGAACCCCATTCAGAAGGTACGAGAATGTGGTTTGGCGGCAACCAAAAGTCTGGTCTCACCACAGGTTCACCACAGAGAGCTCAATTAATCAGAAAGACCCTTTGATCCACAAGAGACAGGAGGATGGTTGGGACTTAGTATTATATGTCACCCCTTTACCCTTTCTGTTGCAAAGCACTCTGGTTATGACCTCATACATACAGGAGATTGTTGCTGAGGACCCAGGATTGGTTCATTAAGGTAGGCTTAGCCTACACCAATCACTGCAGCCCATTTGGCTTTGAAAGAGGGTCAAGCTTGTCTTTTGGGCAGATCATCTGAATACTTTGCAAGGAGTAACAAGTTGAAGTCATTGGACCATAGCTGAAGGTACAGTCCGCATTACAGCTTCCGCCAATGAAGGAAGGCTAGCATTTCCAAAGAACGAAGCAAGATCCCTCCACTAAGCAACTCCCAGGGAACAGACGGAGATACTGAATTCATAGGACCCTCCACCAGCTCCAGAACCGGTACCCAGCTAGCTCACAGCATGCCCTGCTAGGCTTTGCCAGCAATCTTCCTACGTGGGAAGTGCCAGAGAGTCTCTGAACCAAACCCAGGACAAAGCCGTTGCCTGCAACACTCTCCTCAGCTTAAGGCCGTCCGCCTTAAAGGATGACATGAGCCTAGTGAAGAAACTAGGAGGAGTGCATCAACAAGCATCTACTGATATCCACCTTAAAGACATTTCCGATCCCGTTGAGCACCTTGAACTGCAACCGACTGCACTGCTGACTGTTGTTGCACCACAGTCACTCACACTGTCCGAGATGGCTCGACCAGTCCTTCATACCCGCCGACCAGCAGTGAGACAAGGATTGCTGACCCCAAGCCACCATGTTAGCCAACCTGCAGCCGTCTGTCTAGCCTTGCTCACTGAACTGCCTGCGGCCTGATACCCGCAGCTGTCTTTCATCTTGAACTCTGTCGCAGAAGATGCAAATCTTCCTGAAACCAACTCTACACTGTCGAGCCCCTAGAACTTCTACAAGCACAGGGTACTTTGTGGTTCTGTCCCCCTGGCCCTTCTACAAAGGCCCCCAGTAACATTTTACGACCCATTGCTCCCTTTGTGCAGAAATCAAGTATCCTTGAAGTATTGTGAGTAATGACTTTACCAACTACCCTCCTGTCAGTATCCAGAGTGCATTCCTTTTCCTTCTTGAAATTGTCTGTTCTCTGCATTCATTTAAAGGGTGGGTTGTATTTTTAGTGTGCTAGAACTGTCTGTTGTGATAATAATAAAGTAGATATTTTTGTACAACTTTGACTGGACCGTCCCTTTTTATCATTGGTATCCACAACTTTGCGGAGATAAGCCTGCTATTTCGTCCACGTTACCAAAATTGGATAAGGAGGTTTATCATTTTCTTGGGTTTCAAATCTGTTCGGCTCCCATCTGGTGTACTAGTGGTGTGGGGCTGATTGATGGTTTATAAACCGATATTCATCCCTGGACCACTGGGGCCCCGGAAGTTGATTTGTCACATGGGGTGGGGGCCAAGGTCCCAGTATGCAGCAGCAGACCAACTCTCGCCTCCCCCCCAACGTCTGCTCTGGGGTATGTCAGCCAGCCACATGCGCCCATTCTCAGTGCAGTTTACTTCCGGGTATTTCTGCTAATCCCATATAAAACATGTTATTATTACAGTAATAACGTACCTTGGGATCTCTAACAGCAAGTTTACATTAAAAGGGGTACAGGGTAAATATTATCTGCAGAGAACGAACTTTCTTATTACCATCAAAACATTGAGCCTCATTACGAATGTAGTGATGCAGTAAAAGGTGTCAGTAAAGTGGCAGTAATTCTGTTACAACCCCATTATCCCTATATTACTGTATTGCTATATTACGAGTTCTGGCAGTAAATTGTAAGATTTTCCTCCAGTAAAAAGCTCTAGGTACATTTATTTAAAATTGATAAAGTGCTAAGTAAGGCCCAAAAGGGCATCTAGGCACTCACAGGAGCGCGTGGGGCAGGGTCAGAGAACCACAAGCAACGGGTTAGCAGGAAGAAACGAAACAATTAAACAAATGCGTTTTCAAGACTCTCCTAAAAACAAAGTAGTCAGACAGAGTTCGACCACCCAGACGTTTCCAACAAAAATTGGGGACCTTAAGAAGCTGATGTGAGTTTGAGCGCAGATTTCTTACTGGACAGTATTTTTCCAGTTTGTTTTTCAAAAAGTGTGGGACAGCATCATAGAAGGCTTGATGGACTACACATAGAGGTTTGAACTCTATGCGGGCAGTCACAGGAAGCCAGTGCAGGCAGAATAGCAATGGCAAGGATGGCATCAGGCGGGGGGGCTCCAAGTGCCAAACAAGCTGCAGCATTCTTACCGCTGAATCTGATACTTGGACTGACCCAAGTAGATGCTCTAGGAAACTGATTATAGTGGACGTCAGCAAGGATATCCCATTTTTGGCAGGAAGTAGGGGGAGAAATTTCCAGAGAGCCTTCAGTCTCCCAAACCCTGCACTATAGATAGCGGAAATCTGGGCTCTCGGGACCCATTGGGGAGAAGTTTGACTCCAAGACTCTTGACAGAGGCACAGGGGCGGGACAAAGGCTGACAGAGTTCAAACAGTAAAGAGAGGACCAAAGATGGTCTCTTTGCTGGGGGCCCACCACCAGCACCACTGTCTCGCTGCCATTCAATTGAAGCCAGTTGACTGCCATCCAGATTACCACTTTCTCAAGGCAGTCTCGTAACCTTTCAGGGTGGGCTGTCTGCAGAGAGCCAAGGCGGAATATAAACTGTTTATCATCTGCATAGGAGTAGAAAAGTACTCCACATGCAGTGATAAGTTCTGCCAAAAGCCGCACATACAAGTTGAAGAGAGGGAGAGAGCAGACCCCTGCGGGACTCCACAAAGTAGCTATACCTGAGCAGAATGACATGCCTGAAAGGAAATGGTTTGAGAACGGCTTGTCAAAAAAGAACGAAACCAGGCAAGAATAAATCCCGTAATGCCTGCCTGCTCAAGCCCAGACAGAAGTATCTCATTCTCCACTCTATCAAAGGCCACCGAGAGATCGAGGAGAATAAGGACTCCAGTCTCTCTGCGGTCCTGAAGCAGCGCAAGGTTATCAAGCAGGGAGATCATCACGGATTCCGTCCCCATCTTGGGGCGTAATTCAGATTGAGACGGCTGAAGACAGTTATTTTCCTCCAGGAACAAAGAGACCTGAGCGGCCATCACTGCCTCCATCAGCTTCATCATATTAGGGAGCAAGGAAATAGGCCTGTAATTTTCCGTTACGTAAGGATCCAGAGTGGCTTTCTTCAATAAGGGGAAAACCACAGCATGCTTCAACTCGGGAGGAACCACCCCCATGGAGAAAGTATTGCACTGCTTCAGAAAACAAACCCATAACTCGGTTGGGCAAAGTTTTCAAAATGTGTAAAGGGACAGCATCCTGTGG
The DNA here is from genome assembly GCF_040938575.1 of Ambystoma mexicanum. NCBI lineage: Eukaryota > Metazoa > Chordata > Amphibia > Caudata > Ambystomatidae > Ambystoma > Ambystoma mexicanum. The sequence continues at coordinate 960,923,144 of NC_090921.1, read as the reverse complement.
GGATGCAGATTTTGAACTCAACACCTTCCCGCCAAAACTCGTCAGGTATATCAGGCGGTATTACTGCTTGCAGCAAATCTGCTAAAAATCCCTGCGCAGTCTTATGGGCTCCAATAATGGGGACTAAAACCACTGGCTGCCACTCGTAATTCAGAGATAAATAAATGGCAGAAAATGTAAAGGACTTTGTTGAAAAATCAGCAGATTTACTTCCAAACTCGTAATGAGACCCACTAATTTATAATTGGAACATATCAGCTAGACATTCATTGAGTTAACATTATTACTCCTAGGGTGCAATGATGGAAGAATTTCCTGATTTGCATAAGAGAGCTCCAGTATGTAAGGCCCATTGCATCAGTGTGTTTCCTTTCAATGAGCAGAGAGCAGACTCTGCTGAACATGTGTGGGGGCCCACTTGCTTAGAGCAGAAAACAGTCTGAGGCACCCATGGCGTGCGTAGATTATAATGGAGACAAAGAAATACAGCTGGGGGTTAATAGCTGCCGATTATCACTAGACGGCCAGCCAGCAGGGTGCTGAAACACTGAATGCCCACTGAAAATCTATAAATCCTCCTTTGTCGGCAAGTGGCTGATGAGGAGGAACCATTGTTAAAAAGCAGCAAGGTGATAACAGCAAATGCAGCTTGTAAGGTGAACGCTGCATAGTGCACATTTAAAGCCCCAGAACGAAAGTCATATAGGAAGATATATATATTGACAGTTGTAAGACTGCTGACTGGCAACACAGGGGCAATTGCTGGGGGGCCCCCATGAGGCTCGAGGCTCCGTTCAACTGAAAAGGTTGACCGGCCCTGGTGCCATCCTTGGCAGAGAGCCATCCCAGTGTGCGTGCTGCAAAATCTGATCCATCTAGATTGGCCCTCCTGCCCCTGAGAGTTATGGTGTTTGGTAACAATCTCTAGGTAACTCTTGGGAATGCTGAAAGGTCAAACCATAAGAATTGGGGTTTTCTCATCACAATGCACAAGGTCTGTTTCAGTGCACTCGTAAAGGTGCAAGCATGCTTGTTGTTTAGCTGACCGCTGAGTGCACAATGCACTAGAATGACAGTCCGTAAACATGGTGGACTAGCAAAAATTCATTGAAAGGCAAAGTACAACTTTAACATGAAGTGGGGATGGCATGCAAACCAGTACAATAAATGTGTACATTTAATCAGACAGGACCGACAGACATGCAAAGAGCAGAGATAATTAGACCCAGCAGTAAGGCCGTATAAACGACCCCAAAAGTAACCTGTGAATAGGTGCAGGGTGACCATTCCAAGTGTTAGGTGACTTGTGAAGGACGTGGGTCACTTTTGGGTATGCCAACTAGACCCACCACACACAAAATCACCACCCACTTTATTGCACATGCTCCCCCAACCGAGTCCCAATGACACACCCACCCTCACTCCGCCACCTAATTAAACCACCTTATCACACCACCTAGCCAATCTCATGCAACCCCACCACCTTGCCCAACATCACCACATCACCTCATCACATGACCCCAACAACCCAATCTCAACCCACCAGCTCAGGCCACCACAGCCACACTACCAATCCACCCAATATCATGCCACTGCCTCCCCCTATGATATCCACCCAACCTTACCACCCAACACCCACCCATCATCACCCCACTACCTCACACCATCCTGAGCCTGCTGTGCCTAGAGACCCAAGCTACCCCTCACTTATGATGCCCGATAAGGCTGATCCATGTCTGGCGATGCTTGTGGTCTCATGCAGAAGGGATGTGACCAAGCAGTTTGGATTGGACTGCCCCTTTTGGGGTCGGATCAAGCCTGATTTGCCCATGGTCTTTGCCTTTCTGTAATATATGTATATTATGGTCTAGATTCTAGAGGGTTGCCCAGAGCAGTTGCCAATGGTTAAAATTAATTCATAACTTTCCTGGCATCAACCTTCAGTTTTGAGATAGGCTTATCAATAAACTGTGAAATGTGTGGTATAGGTTGCCATTCTGGTTTTATGAGCTTGACACATATGACGCATTTACTTGATAATTCAGAAAGGGGCCTAGCCATTACTGAGAAATCACTGACAAATCACAGGGGAGCAAGTAAAAAAATCCATTCCAGGTATTGGAATGTTGCATGGAATCATTTTGGGCTTTTTGGTAGGGACACTATATTATATTGTATACCCAAAGCCATTTCGGACAGATTAACAGATGCAATTGGAAGCAGCAAGATGTCAGCCGAAAAGTTCAGGGAAAGATGGTTCATTACATAAGGGTCGTTCTTCAAAGTTCATGCTTATTTGGCAGGCCTTGGGCTTATCTGCTTGTCGAAGGCGTCCTAGTAGAAGAAGTTAAGCAAAGAAAGAGGGAGATAGATTAAACAACTACCATTACATTATTGGCCCTGTCAGGTTGTTATGACTGATACACACCACTGAAGTTGAAGGAATTGTCTTACTACCAACATAGATGTACACCTTGAAAAAGTAGCAGACATCTTGAAAGTCCCTGAAAACAATGTAAGGTTAATTAATTAATGACTGTTTATAGATCCACTTTTATGGCCATTGGGGCACTAATCCGAGGGCTCAAAGGTCAACTCGTCGTATAATAGCCATTGCAAAAGAAACCATTTCTTAAAAAGTTAAAACTTGGGCAAAGGTGAAGTGCAGAGATAAACACGCTGCCTGAATCAGACCTAGTTTCCAAGAAGCACAACTTGCTGGTGTTTGTGATTCTTATTGTATCAATTTACCTGTGTGGCAAAGGCAACTCAATATTGCTTTGTCTCCACGGCTTACCACCGCATCATTTTCACGTGCAACGATCCTGCGTCATTATGATTTTTGATGAAATCTAGTCCCCTAAAGAGCGTATGTAGCTGACAGACGAGGTATATCTTTTAACGCAGTACCATAACAACAGTGAATGCACCGCCCCCAGATTCACCAGACCCTCCATACCTAGAGCCATGCTGCCTGGTCAAAATAGGAAGTGCTTCTAGGCGTGTATTTTGGCAATAATGAGGATCCTGGTCCGATGCCCACGCAATGGCAGGAGTCCTGTGGGTACATTCAACGTTTCTCTCTGTCAAAGGGGTGCACCCCTATTCTGAGGTGGGTCGGGGACTTTGCAATAGATGGCTGTCATTTTTGCATAGGAAAATCACGCTAAATGTTTATCAGTCATTCCCTCATTGACCAAAAATGAAGCCGGAAGTAAACATGTGCCTGTTTATGCCACTCCTGTTCCACATTCTGCGTGGAGCGCCCGAAATAACGATCAGGCTAGGAAAGAATGATCGGGCGCGGCCAAGAAATAATCTCTTCGCTTACTGCTGCTCATGTTCCCCTCTTTTTATAGAACTGACACCCTGAAAGGTGCCGTTGTTTTATAAACAAAAAAGTGGATTAAAAGGACCAGGTTGTGTGGAGAATACCCTGGTAAAATATGCGCATAAAAAAAATACGATTTACCACACGCTGGCAACTTTACCGAATGTATTTTCGCCAAAATGCATAGCACTTTTTTAATCACATATGGTAAGTATGAGTAAGGTATATAAAGGAGTTGGGGGGAAGAAGGAGGGGTTGCGGGGTCCTTCGCCTGTTTTCTGTGGTTAGAAAAGAGGTAAAACGGCGATAACAACCTGGCAAAGTTGCCATTCGGCAAAATAAAATCGGCAAACCATAATAGATCCAAAAATACGGCTGCTAGGGCATTGCTATGCCATTGGCAGGGGCATCCTGAGGAACTTTGGGGCCTGGGGCACAGACACCTTTGGGGCCCCCCTGGAACTAAACAAATTAAGGGATCCAGAATCTCTGGTCATGCAATAAACAAGGTCACTCCCTTAACGCCCACATGCCCTCTTTAACCGTTTTGGAATCAGAATAATTAGCAAGTGGCATTGGAAGGGTGACATTAGCAGTTCATGACCTGAGTCATTTTGTTCTAAGATAGGAGGTTGGGCCATGCCGCCAAATTTAATCATGCAATGGGGACCTTATTTCGCACCAGAAGGAACTAGGGATTGCAATGTTTCCCTCCAAAATCCTACCAGGGGATATTTTGTGTTCATTTAGCACATAGAGGTTTATTGTATGCCTCTACTGCGCCCATACACAGTCCATTCAGACATAGGTGACTAGCAGGGTCTTGGCCACTTTGGCACAACTTTAATGGCTGAAATGCACACACGTATAATAGCGCCTCCCAATTCTCCTAACCCCTCTGAGGGTATTCAACCAATAGCACGTTGGAGCATAATTATGGTGAAAGGCGCTATACACATGACAAAATGAATGAATTAATAATTAATATAAAGGTACAGGCCATTTTTTAACAATGGCAGCATCTTGCTTCCAAGACAAATGCGTTGCTCCTGAGCTATCCCCCAGGCCCATACTGGCCTTGCTATAAATGAAGGACGAAGATCAGAAGCTACATGGAAACGCAATACATACCCCTTGGGTACAATGGGAGGTGTGCTGGGGCAGCACAGGGAGTATTAAACCTAGAAGAATGCTAGACTGGTATTCTAGTAAAGATATAATGCATCAACGGTGTTGCTCAATGACACCACCTGACTTATCCAATCGTCCAATCTTTCCATGAGGCTGACATTTTCTACTCAGAGATATTTCTGTGCTGAGCATCAATGAGGCCCTGGAGGAATCTTTCCTTTGCCTTTTTCTCTGATTCAACGGCATATAAACGCACCCCAGCCCCTCTCAAACCCCTGCCATCAAAAGATGAGCAAGCAGCCATGAGAGAATCTGCAACGGAGGAAGAGGAGTTGCATGGAGTAGAGCAAGCAGCCATGAGAGAATCTGCAACAGAGGAAGAGGAGGTGCATGGACTAGAGCAAGCAGCCATGAGCGAATCTGCAACAGAGGAAGAGGAGGTGCATAGACTAGAGCACGCAGCCATGAGTGAATCTGCAACAGAGGAAGAGGAGGTGCATAGACTTCTGCAACAGAGGAAGAGGAGGTGCATGGACTAGAGCAAGCAGCCATGAGGGAATCTGTAACAGAGGAAGAGGAGTTGCATGGAGTAGAGCAAGCAGCCATGAGAGAATCTGCAACAGATGAAGAGGAGGTGCATGGACTAGAGCAAGCAACCATGAGAGAATCTGTAACAGAGGAAGAGGAGTTGCATGGAGTAGAGCAAGCAGCCATGAGAGAATCTGCACAGAGGAAGAGGATGTGCATAGACTAGAGCAAGCAGCCATGAGAGAATCTGCAACAGAGGAAGAGGAGTTGCATGGAGTAGAGCAAGCATCCATGAGAGAATCTGCAACAGACGAACAGGAGGTGCATGGACTAGAGCAAGCAGCCATGAGAGAATCTGCAACAGAGGAAGAGGAGTTGCATAGACTAGAGCAAGCAGCCATGAGAGAATCTGCAACGGAGGAAGAGGAGTTGCATGGAGTAGAGCAAGCAGCCATGAGAGAATCTGCAACAGAGGAAGAGGAGGTGCGTGGACTAGAGCAAGCAGCCATGAGAGAATCTTCAACAGAGGAAGAGGAGGTGCATAGACTAGAGCAAGCAGCCATGAGAGAATCTGCAACAGAGGAAGAGGAGGTGCATAGACTTCTGCAACAGAGGAAGAGGAGGTGCATGGACTAGAGAAAGCAGCCATGAGAGAATCTGTAACAGAGGAAGAGGAGTTGCATGGAGTAGAGCAAGCAGCCATGAGAGAATCTGCAACAGAGGAAGAGGAGGTGCGTGGACTAGAGCAAGCAGCCATGAGAGAATCTGCAACAGAGGAAGAGGAGGAGCATAGACTAGAGCAAGCAGCCATGAGAGAATCTGCAACAGAGGAAGAGGAGGTGCATAGACTTCTGCAACAGAGGAAGAGGAGGTGCATGGACTAGAGCAAGCAGCCATGAGAGAATCTGTAACAGAGCAAGAGGAGTTGCATGGAGTAGAGCAAGCAGCCATGAGAGAATCTGTAACAGAGGAAGAGGAGTTGCATGGAGTAGAGCAAGCAGCCATGAGAGAATCTGCAACAGAGGAAGAGGAGGTGCATAGACTAGAGCAAGCAGCCATGAGAGAATCTGCAACAGAGGAAGAGGAGGTGCATAGACTAGAGCAAGCAGCCATGAGAGAATCTGCAACAGAGGAAGAGGAGTTGCATGGAGTAGAGCAAGCAGCCATGAGAGAATCTGCAACAGAGGAACAGGAGGTGCATGGACTAGAGCAAGCAGCCATGAGAGAATCTGCAACAGAGGAAGAGGAGGTGCATAGACTAGAGCAAGCAGCCATGAGAGAATCTGCAACAGAGGAAGAGGAGGTGCATAGACTTCTACAACAGAGGAAGAGGAGGTGCATGGACTAGAGCAAGCAGCCATGAGAGAATCTGTAACAGAGGAAGAGGATGCAGTAGAGCACGACATCAGGTGCATCCTGAGGTGGAGCAGGATCTGGGGAGAGTAGCTGAGTGGCACCTCTTGCTGAGACCTATCTCTCCAGAGTTAAGGAGGTGACCTTCACATGGAACCAATGAGTGCGGCAGGATTAGGCACCCTCAGCAGTGGTGGCCAGCCCCCACCCTCACTGCTGCATTGTACTTGCTGTTTGCAAGGGGGACCATGGTAGGGCGGTGGAATGTGGCTTGGTGGCTCTTTTGGTACACGTAACTGTAATTTCAGTGAAGAGCTGGGTAATTATGGAAGCTGAGACAAAGGATGGTGAGCAAGCAGAGGAAGTCCACTAAAGGACCAAACCAGACGAGCTACATTAGCTGCCCCGTGGAGAAGAACATAGCCCTGGATCCCTACAGATAAAGACTTGGCATAGGACCATTAAGCATTGGGTTCCAGGTGAAGAGAGGAGTGGCTGACCAACAGCTTCAGACATGTGCTAGAGAGTCAATGGGACCAGGAAAACATAAGAAAAGTATGGTGGGGGACACAGACCGTTTCTTTACTTTGACTCACTTGCAAGTTTAGATAATTCTGACTGCCCATTACGAGATGAAGTAATTCCACTCTTACCACATGCACTCATGGCGGGTCTCAATCTGCGAGGATGGATTCTGTATAGCTGCAGACTATACTGCTACTGTAACATTTTAAACACGGCACATAAGGGTTAGTATTGACCCTTCTTTGTATTACATTTCTAAGTTGGTGAGAAGGCAGCTTTTCTGAGATGTCTGCTTTTTACCCCCCTACAGGGGTCCCCATAAGCATTTTTGAACCATTAGTTAAAGGGATGCACTTGAGCTACTGCACCCCTTCACTTCATGTAAAACATCTTTTCAGTGTTCTGGTGCATCTTTTGGGTGCCAGTAACAATTTGCGGTATTTCGATTAGGTCTTCAACTTCAGGATCAGCTGGTATTCACTTGATAGGATATTCCTACAAATGCCCCATGCCTTAAATACTCCTTACCACATCATAAGGAAACAAAAGCAGGCAGTGTTAACAAAAATCTCATAATTAGGGTGTTAAAGTGAACATCTAGGTGCAAACTTCGCAAACACCTATTTCCCAGCTTGAGAGAAGGCTCTCTTGCTCCACACTACAGGCCGGTTACCCACTGCACGCTGTCTATCTCTTGCATGAAAACTGTTGGACTCAGATGACCTCTTCACGGAGACCAAGCAGAGGTTGCAGGAACCAAAGACACTTCCATATTTACAAGGTTCAGTTGAATGCTCTAGTTACTCTTAAGGAGACCCCCCTGCCCTATCTCATTCAGACTCAGTTGAGGCCCTACTGATCCACCCACAGACCATTAATCAAACCAGGCCCTCAACATTCTCCTGCGCTGCACATGCGCACTTCATTTACCAGCATTCCAACACTTACCTAAATGGCTAGCGGGACAGGTTAGGACATGACACTCCCTTCCCTTCCACATACCTGACACATTCACGACAACCATTCACGCACATAACATGCACCCTTTTGTAGCCTGCCGTTGTGCTACCGAAAACCAAATCCATCTACACATTCATATACACTGACAACCTTTCCAGGGGATCTTTGGCAACAAGGGGGGATACACTTATCTATATTTAGACTGGAATAAATATGGGATGTACACAGATGGATAAGAAAGCAATACATTAAAAGAGAGTGAAAGAGATGACTGTCCAAAACATTCCATGTGTCCATTTGGTGGCTCATCAAAAGAAATGGTGGACACCTGCAGTAATCCCTAAAAGCACACATATATGCAAGCTGCCACACAAGGCTAGGCATAAAGGGATTGCCCGGTCTCATGGCTTAGGAATGAGTGATGGTAATTTTTATTTGAAAAAAAGGACAGTCGATGGGCTTCTCTCCTCCTACTCCACATCTGACTCATATCTTGATGACCTGTAAAGTGTACAAGGATGGTTAGCAAGGAGCCAACCTTTCAAAATCCCTAGTGTCATGCCGTCCATCAAGTAGTATGCCAACCAACCACTTGTCGTAGAAATAATATATTGTTTACATTATCAATATAGGTGTGGTTCCATGTGGAGCCATCAGATATTTGCAATCCAATGAAATGTTTAACCACTATGGAACCTATAGGTAGCCAAACCCATTAACCTATCCCCATTCCCCATAGGTTTTGTGAACTAAGATTATGTTATGACGTCATTGATTACATATGTTTAGTACTTAACCAATTGTTTTGTATTAACAAGTCCAGAGCAACAGGAATGTAATGCTTGGATGATGTCCCTGCTTTGTTTTGATAATAATAAAGCTGGGTTTTGCTGTACACTTTTTTATCTACTCCATCATTGAGTGTGGTTTGGACTGACTGTGATTCCTCTGGGTCTATTTGGGACTTTGGGACCACCTCCTTAACATATGATAGAAGATGACAGTCGGCTAATTGTTGTCGGACTGTCGAGCATCATGCACAACAGAGAAAGGTCAGCAGGCACCCCCTTCGGAGAGAAGCCCGTCCTGGTTCATGCAGGCCGCCCCGTAGAGTGTAGAGGGTCGCAGACTGATAGGGGAGACTTGATGCCGACTAGCTTCAGAAGATCCATGGATGTAAGTATGACATAGGCATGGCAAAACGGGGGGAAGGAATTTGTTGTATATTATGGGTTTTTGTGAAGAAATACAAGTGAAAAAGAGATATCTTCCAACAAGGGTTTGAAAGAAATCACATGGTAAGCCTTGTTACGGGGCAGCAATACTAGAGACTGATATCTCACAGAGAGTGAGAAGACAGCTGTATTATATTTTATTTGTGTAGTGATTGCTGTCGCCAACTTAATGTTGTGAGACAATGTAGGCCTTGTAGAAGTGTATTTGTGTTTATTTGTGGAAGAAGTAAAGTAGTGTGGACCAAGGAGTGTGGTCCAGTGTGGGAGCAGTGAGGTGGGCTGATCGGAGCATGAGTGGCTTTCGTGGTGCCACTCTGAAGGATTCGGTGATGCAGGAGGTGTTGTCTCAGAGAGAGACACAGGGGTGTTAATTTATGGGGAAGTATGGTTGGGGAGGGGGTGTAAAAGAGGAAAAAAGGTAAGCGAGAATTGAAATACAAGTTGGTGAGTATTGTTAAGTTGTGTTGTGAACTATATATTGGGGACACTCTAATTATTAATTTATGTAAGGCATTGCCCGAATATAAAGACAACATTGTCAAATATCACACAGAATGGGTTAAAGATACGGCGGGTATGACAGTTATGCCCCGGCCACAAGAAGGCACTCATTCAAAGACATTAATGCAAAACATGTGCACCTATTTACATGCCGATTAAAGGGAAAACAGTTATGCAATAGGTTAGCCATACTTGAGTTATGGAACATGTACGGAAAAGATGTGGTGGAGCCAGATAAGAAGAAATTGATAATTAATCATCATGAAGATGGGTGTATGAGGCCCACGGCTCCTCCTCCTCCTCTCCAGAGCAGTGATCCATCCTCGACTGTACAGGGATTATGTCCATTACACGTATTAAAAGCAGCAGCAGGATATACTAATCCCATATATGCACCTTCCACATATAGCTGTGAAGACAAAATAAGTGGGGAACACATGAGTAAACAAAGACCACTGTCCACATATATAGAATATGACAAGCGCTGCAACTTGCAAGCAAAGCTAATGGAAGCTGAGAAGGAGATTCAGAGAGAGAGAGGTAGGCAGGACGATAGGAGTGAGACAGCAATGGTACAAAACAAATGGATAGGAGGTCAGATAATGCTCAGGCTGGATGGAAAGGGCATCAATTATTCTGAAGAGAAAGCAAGGGAAGTTAGAGAAAGACAGTAGCAAGAAGAAAAGAAAGGAATGGAGGAGGAGAGAGAAAGAAAGCCAAGGAGAGAAAGGGAGAGTAAAAGAGAAAAACAAAGGAGATGAGTAGAGAAAGAAAGGGCAAGGAAAGGAGAGGAGGAGAAAGAAAGACATGACAAGGTGAAGAAAGGGAAACAGAGAAGAGCTTAGAAAAGCCCCGGAAGGAAGTTGATGAAATGAGCAGACATGCAATGTCAAATAAAGGGGAAGAAGGAGCTGTACGAAGGGGAAGTTACAGTCAGGACCGGAACAGAAAGGATGCCATTGGTGCAGCAAGAGGAAGGCATCAACATAATGGAAGACGTGATGAGAGGGACATATTGTTAATGACTCCAATCAAGCATTCCCACTAAGTCAGTGCCTTGTCTGGTATTGCTCAAGGGAAGCCCTTATTTATATATTTTTATGACAAGTTATAATCTGGATGATGAACCCTTGTATCACGCCCCTCTCTGAGCATCCCCCTGACCCCACTGAGCCAAGAAGTAGGTTTGTTTTGCAAATCGAAAAGGTTTATTTGAAAAATTAAATAATAGATATATATCACACTTTTATAATAAATTAATATTTGACATCACACTTAGACATATGACAGTGATCAAATCAACAATGGATGATGTTATACTAGCACACTGGTTTAATTACTTAGGAGTAGTATAGAGGATAAGGTAGCTGAGAATGCTTTATATGATACAAGGAAATGCAAGGTAGAAAAGAAGCAACACAGGGATAAACTTGATATGATTTCAGCAAAAGATAATAGAATCACTTTTTCTCTGACAATTCACTCCCCCCCTTTGCAATGTAAGGAGATGGAAGTAACACACACAGTCTTCAGGAATACAATCACAGTACAATACGAATTCAGTTCCCCCCTAGCAAGCTTAGAGAAACAGGGATGATTTTTAAACACAGACCCAAAATACTTTAATGTGATGGCAATGAAGTGAAAAATATGCTAAAACTGCTTTTAATTCCCTCTAGAGGTTCAGGGTGAGTGAGAGATACTTTAAATCAGTTCAGGCCAGCCCTATCAATGATTCAGGGATGGTGATCAGGTTGAAAACGGAATTTCGTAATGGAAGCAAAAGACAAATGTTTTTACACGTGGTTGGAATGAAGCAAAATGTCAAATCGCGGCAATTTAGTCGCGTGCGTCGAGCGCAATTACGGAGGAAGTATAAGTCGGTTTAGAGCTTGTTGGAAAGCTTAGAATCTCAGTTAAAAGTTAAATCACGCTTCTATCACAAACGGTTCAAGAGATACAGACGATTTTGTGAAGGTAGAATCTCAAAATAAAAGTAAAGCTCAGAATGACAGATGACAGTTTTGCAGCTTTGAATCAACAGGAGGGACACCATTTCTATGATGCAGTTTTCAATAGGTTAAAATAGTTTGAATTAGATTATTTTAAACTAAGAGATTGGTTTTGCACAGTTCTGGCTGAGTACTCACACTATATTTTGGACAGGAATGCGACTTCGTCACGGATCGGGTCTGGATTGGCTGCGGTTCTCTCGCCACTGGGTACTGGTTCTACGCACAGCGATCTGGTTCAGCTCTCAGCAATCTGTTCTGGGTCTGGTCTCTCTGGATCTCTGGTCTCTCTGGACACAGCACTGCTTTCTGGGTCTGCTACCGGTTCTGGCAAAAGTTCTTGACAAAGAATTCAAACAGCTCACCCGGCTGTTGAATAGTTTGCAAATGATTTTGAGGCCTGCTTAGAATATTTTTGCTTGCAGTAGGCCTTCTTGGTTCAAAGTTCTGTAGTCTCTGGAGATTGATGGATTTGAAGTCTGGAGTCTCCCGGCAAAGCGTCCCACAAGAAAGTGGAAAGTGAATCTCCCTGTCTGGCTTCCAGTGGCTCTTTTTATGTCTTTTGAAAATGGGTGTGGATGCTAACTTTCTTTGCCCAACCCACTCACGATTTGATAGGTCAAGGATTTCTCTTTGACCTGATTTGAGAAGGGAGCAGTGAGTCAGAGTGAGTCATCTTTATGGCATACAGAACGAACACTCCCCTTTGCTTTTACCTTAGAAAATCATTTTCATAACTAAACACATTTCCCAGATACACAAGTGGTTGACATTACATATACACATCATATATCAGATAAGGTAGTTTCTGTTCCAACTCTGATGTTTCTAAGAGCTTGGATTAAGAAATGACAACATTTTGCGCTTTTTGTTTGGTTTACCAATATTGGATTTTTACCCAAATTTACACAGAGGTACCCTGTCTCTCTACACATATTCCAGTAAATTTCCATGTCTCTAGCTTAAACCCAGTGTCTGCAACATGAATAAATTGCGGGGATCGGTCCCAGAACATCGTACGGAATTGAGTTTAGACTCAAATTGTAGGTACATATCCATTTTAAGGATCTCCAAATTTTACATTCCTGTCATCTGGTTACAATTAGTTATCAGTGTTTTTATAAAACATATATTTGCCTTCAATTCAATTCACAAAAAGTGTCTGGCCTGCCCCTAGGAACTGGGTGAGTCAGGGATCACATGTCTCTTCTTCCAGGCAGCGCTCTGTTTACAGTCCACACCCAAATCAGCATACTCCATTCAATTGAAAGAGTCTATTGTATTGACTGAGGTCAGCAGACCAGGGGGCCACTCTGCATTTGGTTAGCATGACCATGTGATCTCCTCGGCTGTTGCTGGTAAGGGCTGGTGTGAATGCTTCCCATGGACAGAGGCCCTTTGAACTGTTTTAGTTGAATCAGACTGCCTCCTGGGTACAAACCTTTGAAGTCCCAGCTAGTTCAGGATGCTGTTTAGCTTCTGCAACACAGGTCCCCAGTCAGAGTTTAGACCGCTAGCGCCAGCTTGTGTCCAATGCCGGTACTGCACCTATTTTTGGGATCTGTCTTGAATTAATACATTTCCAAAAGAAAGGATTTTACTTGATAGTATATGATCCTTGCTTGACATGGCATTGATGTGGATCTGTAATAGAGTAAAGTAAAACACTCAACCATAGTTGGATTTTTGTTTGGTGGTTCCGGGCCCATGATCTTAGCAATTTTTGACATTAATAAAAACTGGTTTTGAACAGAACCATCTTTCTTTGCACTGGTGGGTGGCAGGTCAGGGGACTATTTTGCTTTGCGCAAAACTGCACGGTTCTCCAGGATTCTGGTGCAAATGTGGGCTTTTCCACCCTCTTGGATTTCCTAAGCCCACCGCACCAAATGTTGCAGCATAATAGTCCAAACGTGGGTCAGGACACCCAACAAGCCCCCCCGCCCGACTGCGCTTTGATTTCGAGTCGAGGGGGAGTCGGGTGCAAAGGAAGTTTTGATCCACGCGCTGGTATGTCCGCATCATCTTCTTCCAATTCCGCAGATGGAACAGTTCAGCATCTTTACCTCCATCCGGTTGGATCGATCGGTTCTCCTCGCCTGTCCTGATGGGAATATTGGGCGGTACCCTGGGCCCCTCGGATCTTTGCTCCCGGTCTCCGGGTCGTTCTCCTTGGTCAGTCTCCATGGTTTCATCTCTCCTAGGATGATAAAGCAAAGCGGCAATACACATTCCTATACATTTTTCCACCACTATTAATGGTGTGGCGAACATATACATTTTATACATCCGGATACATTTTGCAGTCTTATTTTTAAAAACAAGATATAACAGGAAACATTTTCATACCAGAATCATGATATTTTAGAGACTATATGCGGGATATTTTAGGGTTGGAACTGAATTCCTCTGGAGCGGCCCCCTCTTGGATTCGAGAGGATTCCTCCAGTTGTTGCAGAGTGTGCCTGGGATGGCAACACTTTAACTGATTTATATGGACCCACTTGTCTTCCCTTCCACCAAACTATCTTTGGGGAATGCGGATCTTATAAGCTACTGGGGAGATCTTGTCTATAATTTCAAAGGGTCCCTTCCATGTAGGCAAAAATGTTCGCTGTTTGGCCTGGTTCCTTTGGAAATTGTATAGATAGACCCGGTCCCCCACCTTATATTCCTTCCTGGTGGTTTTCAAATCATAGTGAGTTTTCATGCTATCAGCTGATCTTTCTAGATTCCGCTGAGCGTAGGCAAAAGCATGTTGGAGGTGTTTCCTCAAATTCTCCACATACTCATGAGTTGTGGAGGCATTGATCAACGTCTGATCTTGGGTCCTGTATAGCAAATGCTGGGGAAGCACCAAATTGCGTCCAGTCATCAGCTCAAATGGTGACATTTTAGTTGCAGATGAAGGGGTAGATCTGATGGCCATTAGGACCAGAGGTAATCGGATATCCCAACTTGGCCCAGAATCTGCCACAAACTTTTTTAATATGCTCACAATGGTCCGGTTGTAGCGTTCTACTGCCCCAGAAGAAGCTGGCCGGTAAGCAATATGTAGCTTCCTTTTGACCCCCAGTATCTCCCACATCTTTGTCATTACCTCTCTGGTGAAATGGCTACCTCTGTCTGACTCAATCATTTGAGGTAGACCAAAACAGGAAAAGATGTGGTTAATCATCAGGGCAGCTGCTGTTTCTGCCTTGCAGTTTGGGGACGGGAGACATTCCACCCACTTGGTAAACAAGCATGTGACCGTCAACATGTACTTGTTTCCTCTAGACGAGCGAATCACAGGGCCTACAAAGTTGATTTGCAAATCTGACCATGGCAGTGTCATCCCCCTCTTTTGGAGAGGCGCACGGTGTGTGAGGGATGATGGCTGAAATTGTGCACACACCAGACACCCCTTCAAGTATTGGTCGAGGTCCTGCCCCATGTGTGGCTAGTATGCAACCTCTCTTAAGATCTCAAGTGTTGTATGAAACCCCCCATGACCGGCGGTAGCTGCATCGTGGGCATGACTTAACATCAGGCTTCGGAATGAGGTAGGAACCATCCACTGATCATGGCCAGCTTGGGATTTCCTTACCAACAAACCGTCTTGGATTCAAAACATTTTTGGACATTTCATCAACACTCTTAGGTCCACTTTCCCAACATAGTCGGTATCCGTCAGGGGAAGTTCTCAGGGTCCTCAATGTGTTGGTAAAACTTACCAATTATTGGATCCCCCTTCTGAGCCGTAATTAAATCAGCATCAGGGGTCTCCTTACTCCATTGTGCAGTTGAAAGATCATTGTGAGCATTTGTCTGGGACCTAGTGATAGCAGTGACCTGGATTTCCCCCAACTAGGACTCTATTTCTATTAGATCCCCTTGGATGGCCCCGGTTTTGGCCAGCTGATCAGCTAAGTCATTTCCAGGTTTGTCTGGTCCCTCTACTTTGGAATGACCCTTGATCTTCTTCCAATAAATGGTCATCCCATTCAAGGTGACCAGATCATCAATGTTTTGGATCAACTTCCCATGTTTCAAGGGTTTGTTGTTAGCACATTGCATGCCTCTGGTTTTCCAATTAACCAGGTGCTCCATGAACCCGTTCCGTACATAATCCGAATCCGTGATTATGACCAGTTTGTGGAGTTGATGTTGGACAGCAGTGAGGATGGCTTGATGCACAGCCATCAACTCTGCTACCTGACTACTTCGGGGACCAATTTTGTACCCAGCGGAGGGTTCTGGGGACTCATTCACCCAAGCATTCCCTACGCCGGCCACCAGTTCTTTTTCCCCATTGTTTTCAACATGGTAAGAGCATCCATCCACATAGACAGTGGGCATTCCCTCACACTTGTCTTCTTCCAAGACTTTGTGTGGGGAATTAAGGTATGCCTCCATGTTGTCCCTGATTTTTAGACTTTCGTCCTCGAGACAGTTTTCTCTGGCACAATCATGCAAGTCAGCCAGATCTTGCGCAAGGGGACGCTTCTTGTTTTGGCCATATCTGACCTCCACAGGAAAGCCTTGCATTGACAGAATCCAGGAAGTAATTCTGGAATTACTCACATTTCCGGCCCGGATTCTGTCACTTTGGAGGTATTGCAGAGGCTGGTGTGGAGTCTCCACTATGATGTGTTCCCCCTGGATGAACGGGCGGTAATTCTTCAATGCCCACACCGTTGCCAGGAGTGCCTTCTCACAATCGTTGAATCTTTCCTCCACAGAGGATAAAGTTTTGCTCGCATAGGAGATTACTTTATTGACCTTGTCATGCTTTTGGTATAATACTGCTGTCAAGCACATATTAGAGAACCCTGTCTCCAGGAAGAACTCCTTGTTTCTGACAGGGTAAGCTAGGCAAGGCGCTTGTGAGAGGCTTCTTTTGAGTTGTCTTACTGCCTCGGATTGTTCTGGACCCCATTCCCACTTGACCCCCCCTTCAAGAGATGAATCAGGGGTCTGGTGATCTCTGCGTAGCCCTCAATTAACTTTCTGCTGTAATTAGTCAGTCCAAGGAGGCTCCTTAGTTCCCGCAGAGTTGTGGGATCCTTCAGTTTCTGAAGTGCTTCCACTTTCTTTTCTTGGGGACAGAGACCCTGAGGAGTAATCACATGCCCCAAGAAATTAACACGGGGTCTACACCACTGTGCTTTCTGAAAGGAAAGTTTGGCTGCGGCGGCCCGCAACTGTGTCAGAACATAACGAACCTCCGCTATATGTTCCTCCACAGATGAACTTTTGATGAGGACATCATCTACATAAGCCAAGTTACCCCTTGCACCCAGGTCGGGCATGGCCTTGTGTAGGAAAATGTTGAACTCATTGCCGGAGTTGAGGTATCCAAAGGGAGTCCGGGTCCATGTGTACTGCTGGCCCCCAAAGGTAAAAGCCAGTTTGTATTGGTCCTCCCTACTGACAGGCACGGTCCAGTATCCATTGGTCAGGTCTATTGCAGTGAATACCTGTGACCCCTGAATCTGGGCCAGCCCTTGGTCAATGTAGGGCAGAGGCCATCGGGAAGTATGGACCCGTTTGTTGAGCTCCCTAAGGTCAGCGCAGAGTCTCCACTGGCCGTTTGGCTTCAATATTCCCAGCACCGGATTATTGAAAGTGCTGTGTACTGGACGGATTATTCCCCGGGACTCAAGGTTCTTAATTATTTCAGTAAGGGACTCCATGGATGTGAGAGGCAAGCGATATTGCTTCACAAACACTGGAGTCATTCCAGGGTCCGTGGGAATTGTTGTTGTGTAGATGTTGGTGCGACCACAGTCATATGAGTCTACCGCAAAGAGATCTTGGAAATCCAAGAAAACTTGTTTCAACTTTTGCTTCTGTTCCAGAGTCACGCAGGCATCAGCTAGGTTGACTCTCTCTTCCACCATCTGCCTGAAGCCTGGAAAGACTTCTGGTTTTGCTATCTCAGCGGCCTCTTCCAGCTGGGTGGAGAAGTCCCTGGTCAGAGTGCTGATTTGGACCGGAGGCTTTAGGTGGGAAAGGCAGGCCTCATGGACCTGGAAAATCACCTCATCCCCTCTGAAGTCACAAGTCACATCTTCCTTACCATAAGGGCAAGAAGTGTACACCAGGAAGTTACCCCCATGCCGGGTAAAGATCCTGTCTGGTGTTGTATTGTCATCACTGTCACTGTCAAAACAGTCCTTGGGGATTGGTCCTAACAGTTAATTTCCTAAATCAATGGAGAAATGTCGGTTATCAACCGCCATTCCAATAATGGTGCCCCGGCTAGAGTAATACTCTTTAAGTCGCTGTTGTCCACCTCTATTGGAACAACTGCTCTCCAATTTGCTGAATATCAGCCAGGCTCTGAGCTGATTTCACATCTTTCTGGACTATCGGAGTGGGAATGTCTGATTGTGGATTAGTAAAGAATTTCAGAGTATTTCCTTCCAGTGTGGAATACCACTTTAAACTGGAAGGAAGGTTGATTTTCAGAAATAGAGAGGACCCTCCATCACCAGTCTGTTGTCCTACTGCTATTACTGTCACGTCTGGAATTTGGTTGTTCTGGAAGTGAAATTCTGCTTGGTCCGATTTTTGTTCAACCACGTGGCAGGTGCCGTTTAAACTAACATGGTTGACACTCTGTTTTAGTTTTATTGGTCGGCTAGTCTGGGTCCAGAGGACCCTGTTTACGCAATCTATTAGGGGTGACAACCTTCTCAGGAGGTCATTCCCTAGTAAACAAGGGGTGCCCTCTGGAGTCACTACTATGACTGGGTGTTTCACCTTGTGTCGCCCAATCATGATGTCCAAATCTGCAGTCCCCTCGACGGGAATTTCCTTCCCGTCAAAGTTCTGGAGTTGTCCAGGAAGAGAGGTGAGAGGAATACGGTAATTCTCCCCCCTTCCTGCATTTAGTTCATCAAAGGCCCTTTTGGACAGAAGGGTAGCTTGGGATCCAGTGTCCACCAGCGCCAAAATTGTACCCTGCCCCTGTACTTGTACCGGGGCATAGTATCTTCCCTCCTTCTCCTCAAGGGGGCACAGATAATGCACATTTTTGGACAACTGGTGGGCTAATTTTCTGGTTTTGGACATTGGGAGAGAAGAGATTTGGGCAGAATTCTGTGGAGAGTCATGGGAATCTGAAAGAAAAAGTTTGCAACTGGATATTGATGCAGTTTTTGGTTCCCCTGGTTCCGGTTCTGGTCCGCCCCCCCCCATTTTTGGAGGCAGTCACCTGGATGGGTTTGAACCAGGGGTTTTCGGTCTTGTTGGTTCTGGGATAGAATGATGGGCGGCAACAGCTCAATCCCCACAGCTACCCAGTCTAGGTTGGAATCCCTTGGGACCCATTTTTCCTTGGGAGGAGTGCCCCCATCTCTGAAGGAGAAGATCCTTTTCCCAGGATCCTCTGAGGATCCCTCTCCCTCAAATTGGAAGACCTGTACCTCCTTCACAAAATGGGTCTGTTTGGGTCCTTTGTTTCTCCTACCTCCTCTGTGCTCCTTGGGTAGCAGACTTCCAGGGGTAGGAGATTTTGTTTCCGGTTCCTGGTTTTCCAGGGGCTGTTTACAAGTTGGGAAGGAAGCTTCCTCCAAGGCTTTACACCCCCCTTCCCCTTGTGCCTCCTCCCTGGGAACTAGTGGGTTATCGGGGCACTGCACCCATCATTGTTCTGGAGCACCAGGCCCCGAGTTTGGGGCATTCTGCAGCAGCATGCTCATCTCAGGGTTCTGTTGAGCCCTCAGTATGTGGCCCAGATCCCGTGCCATATTTTGGACCTGGCGCTCAAGTTGGGAAACCCGCTCAGGCTGATACGGGGTTCTGTTTTCTCCCCTGGGCTGATCCCGGTAAGGGTAGCTATCCCTTCTCTGGTAGTGCCCCGGGTTGGGAAGATTTGGGTACCCCTCCACCCTTGGCCTCCTCTCTCCCGGATTAGGTTGTCTGGGCTCAGGGAAGTGGGGAAAGAAGGCTGGATGATTTTGGGGCTGGAAGTTGGGTGGATACCTGGGAAAAAAGTTCTGCCCAGTGTTTGGGGAATTTCTGCCCTCCTGTGGGAAGTTAGGAGGGAAGTTCCCTGGTTCTGGTGCTTGGCTAGATCCCCCCCCTTGGGCTGGAGGAGTCCACACATAACCCAGGATTGGTCTGTTTCCCATGTAGCAGGGACTTACATAGTCAGGGGAGCGAGGGACCCCATTTGTGGGATTACCTCCTTGACTCCCTGTCTGTGACTGGCCCGAGGGCCTTCTGGGCTGTGAATTGTTCGGTGCAGGCAGGTTTTTAGGCCCCCCCATCTCCAAATCTAAAACGGGGGCAACATTTACCTCTGCCACCTTGGCAGCAGCAGGGGTGCTGTTGGTTTTGGGGTTTTTGGGCTGATTCTTATTTTCCACCGGTTTCTGCACCTCATAGATGCGGGTGGCTTGCTCAATGACCCAGTCTAAAGATCTTTTCTCGTGAAAATCTCTCACAAGCTGGGTCATTATGTATTTGGGGAGAGCATGGAAAAATGTGTTGATGAATTCTCTGCTGTCCGTGCGCACCCTTCTGGTGGTCTGCGCAAAGACACGCTTCAATTCTTGCACAAATTCTTGTGGGGCCTGATCCTCCCTACATTGCAAATTGTAGGCTGCCTTGCGAGCCTCTTGGGGATTCCGGTGAACAGAAAAATGTTTCAAGATGGCCGCCCTATATGTGGACCATCTTGAATGGTTTTGGTCCTCCAGCCCCGCAAATAAACTGGAGCATTCTGGGGAGAATGTCCATTTGACACACTGAATGCAGCTACTGCTGTCCTTCAAATGGAAAGTCTCCATCATTTGCTCATAGAGCTCCAAGTGTTCCCAAACAGAATACTTGGCGTTCTTGTGATAAGGCGTGATGACACTCCTAATTGCCTTGATCTGCTTTAAGGGGTCCTTAAGCAAGGCCCTTTTTGCCTTATTGGCCTTTTTAGTTCGGGTAACCCTGGTCCATTCATCCTCTGACTCAGAAGCACTGCTCCCAGAGGTTCCCGTCTGATCTTCCAGCCTCTCCCGGATTCTGCGAGCCTGGGAATGGCTGGCAGAATGTGGGGACCTGGTCTCCTGTGTCCTGTGACGCTCAGAGGAGTCTTCAGATCCCTCCTTGCTGCCAGGATTTGATGGGTATCCCCCCCACTGACCTAACTGGGCAGAGGTTTTCAAGATGCCCTTAGTGGGCCTACTCTCCTGGGGTTCCCCACTAAATTGCACAGTGCTGGAGTGCTCATACCCGGATGCCCGCCCATCCATTCCTGGGAGGTACTGGCCTATGAACCCCATACTTTTGGCCGGATAGTAATCTGCCCTCCCTGTGGCCCTGTGCTCATATGCACCAGGGGACATGGGGGTGGCAGAGTCCAAGGACTGGGAGAGATGAAGGCCTCTGGTACTAGGGCTCCTGAGGTTATGCTAGGTGTTTCCCTTTCCCAGCGAACTTCATCTCTAACAGCCCCTGCTCCCTGTTGCAATGCAAGAGCCTGCACTTTCAGTTCCTCAGTTAAGGCCTTACTAGACTCTATCAGTCTCTCCTGCATGGCTACCTGTTGCTGGAGCCTGTCATTGTGCTGACAGAGAGCCTCATTCTCTCTCTGTGCCTCCTGATTGGTCCTGGAATACTGGGCCAGTCTTTGCTGCAGGAGGGTTACCTCCTGAGTCCCATCCCTACTGGCCTGCTCCTGTCTTGCCAGAGCATCTTCCACCCTCCTGGTTTGCTCTAACAAGTTCTGATGCTCTTTTTGGAGGTCACCCAGCCCCTGGAGGGCCAGGTGATTTCCTTCATTTTTTTCTTTTAATTGGCAGACTTCCTGGCCTAAGGTGTCAATTTCCTGACTAAGAGCCTGCATCAGTGCCGCCAGGTCGTCCCTCTGCCTTTGAAAGGCACCAGCTTTCTGGCGTTCTTGATCAAACTCTGCCTGGGTATCCAGGTCTTTCAAAATCAATGTATTGCTTTCCTCTTTCTCTCTGTCTAGTTGGATTTGCAGGGTGGCTACCTGCTCTGTGCATGCCCTGTTAAAGTCTAGTTGTTGCTCCAGCTTTTTCTGGCTCTGCAGTAGGGAGTCCAAACCTTCTTGGTACTCCTTCTGCAAGGCCAGAAAAATGGTATCCTGGTCAGCCTTTTCCTGTTGCAGGATATCCATATCCTCCTTTATTTTAATAATATACGGCCTACTATCATTTTCTGACTCCTGGCTCCTCTGCAGCCTCTGCTCAGAAGAGACCAGGTCAGATTGGGCCTTCTCTAATGCCATCAGTTGCCTATTTGCCAGATCTTGGCCTTCAGCACATTTGTTCTGCATGGCTCCCATATATAGATATAAATATGCCGCTACCCTGGCAATCTTGTTGTGCTCATCCTTGGCCTTAGGGGCCATATATAGTTCACTCAGGGCCACATGTAAGGGACCCTGATCTCTCCATATATCTGACCCTGTTTCAGTGATCTGGGGTGCGATTGCCTGCAACCAGACTGCCTGGTCCTGATGAGCCCACTCACCTCTCACAAATAGCTTATGTAAGAGGTGTTCTCTGGCTATTTTGATATCTACCAAGGACGTCATTCTGGAACTTGATTTCCTTCCTGACTTACAGAAGTTTGTATTTTATTTTGCAAAACAGACCGTTTCCTTAGAGCGTTCCTTTGAGGGGTGTTTTTACAGTGTAATTGATCCAACAGAATTTATATATCCTGTCAGTTAGCACACTGTATTAATCTGCATAAGTGATAGATCTAATCCAGAATACCCAGCTATGAGCCCCCACTCTGTTAATGACTCCAATCAAGCATTCCCACTAAGTCAGTGCCTTGTTAGGGGTTGCTCAAGGGAAGCCCTTATTTATATATTTTTATGACAAGTTATAATCTGGATGATGAACCCTTGTATCACGCCCCTCTCTGAGAATCCCCCTGACCCCACCGAGCCAAGAAGTAGGTTTGTTTTGCAAATTGAAAAGGTTTATTTGAAAAATTAAACAATAGATATATATCACACTTTTATAATAAATTAATATTTGATATCACACTTAGACATATGACAGTGATCAACAATGGTTTAATTACTTACGAGTAGTATAGAGGATAAGGTAGCTGTAGAGCTTGTTGGAAAGCTTAGAATCTCAGCTTTAAAATAACGTTAAATCATGCTTCTATCACAAACGGTTCAAGAGATACAGACAATTTTGTGAAGGTAGATTCTCAAAATAAAAGTAAAGCTCAGAATGACAGATGACAGTTTTGCAGCTTTGAATCAACAGGAGGGACACAATTTCTATGATGCAGTTCTCAATAGGTTAAAATAGTTTGAATTAGATTATTTTAAACTAAGAGATTGGTTTTGCACAGTTCTGGCTGAGTACTCACACTATATTTTGGACAGGAATGCGACTTCGTCACGGATCGGGTCAGGATTGGCTGCGGTTCTCTCGCCACTGGGTACTGGTTCTGCGCACAGCGATCTGGGTCAGCTCTCAGCGATCTGGTCTGGATCTGGTCCCTCTGGATCTCTAGTCTCTCTGGATACAGCACTGCTTTCTGGGTCTGCTACCGGTTCTGGCAAAAGTTCTTGGTAAAGAATTCAAACAGCTCGCCCGGCTGTTGAATAGTTTGCAAATGATTTTGAGGCCTGCTGAGAATACTTCTGCTTGCAGTAGGCCTTCTTGGTTCAAAGTTTTGTAGTCTCTGGAGATTGATGGATTTGAAGTCAGGAGTCTCCCGGCAAAGCATCCCACAAGAACTTCGAAAGTGAATCTCTGGTTTACAGTTGCTCTTTTTATGTCTTTAGAAAATGGGTGTGGATGCTAACTTTCTTTGCCCAACCCACTCACGATTTGATAGGTCAAGGATTTCTCTTTGACCTGATTTGAGAAGGGAGCAGTGAGTCAGAGTGAGTCATCTTTATGGCATACAGAAAGAACACTCCCCTTTGCTTTTACCTTAGAAAATCATTTTCATAACTAAACACATTTCCCAGATACACAAGTGGTTGACATTACATATACACATCATATATCACATAAGGTAGTTTCTGTTCCAACTCTGCTGTTTCTAAGAGCTTGGATAAGAAATGACAACATTTTGCACTTTTTGGTTGGTTTACCAATATTGGATTTTTACCCAACTTTACACAGAGGTACCCTGGCCCTCTACACATATTCCAGTAAATTTCCATGTCTCTAGCTTAAACCCAGTGTCTGCAACATGAATAAATTGCGGGGTTCGGTCCCAGAACATTGTACGGAATTGAGTTTAGACTCAAATTGTAGGTACATTTTCCATTTTAAGGATCTCCAAATTGTACATTCCTGTCATCTGGTTACAATTAGTTATCAGTGTTTTTATAAAACATATATTTGCCTTCAATTCAATTCACAAAAAGTGTCTGGCCCGCCCCTAGGAACTGGGTGAGTCAGGGATCACATGTCTCTTCTTCCAGGCAGAGCTCTGTTTACAGTCCACACCCAAATCAGCATACTCCATTGAATTGAAAGAGTCTATTGTGTTGACTGAGGTCAGCAGACCAGGGGGCCACTCTGCATTTGGTTAGCATGACCATGTGATCTCCTGGGCTGTTGCTGGTAAGGGCTGGTGTGAATGCTTCCCATGGACAGATGCCCTTTGAACTGTTATAATTGAATCAGACTGCCTCCTGGGAACAAACCTTTGAAGTCCCAGCCAGCTCAGGATGCTGTTTAGCTTCTGCAACACAGGTCCCCAGTCAGAGTTTAGACCGCTAGCGCCGGCTTGTGTCCAATGCCGGTACTGCACCTATTTTTGGGATCTGTCTTGAATTAATACATTTCCAAAAGAAAGGATTTTACTTGATAGTATATGATCCTTGCTTGACATGGCATTGATGTGGATCTGTAGTAAAGTAAAACACTCAACCATAGTTGGATTTTTGTTTGGTGGTTCCGAGCCCATGATCTTAGCAATTTTTGACATTAATAAAAATGTGTTTTGAACAGAACCATCTTTCTTTGCACTGGTGGGTGGCAGGTCAGGGGACCATTTTGCTGTGCGCAAAACTGCACGGTTCTCCAGGATTCTGGTGCAAATGTGGGCTTTTCCGCCCTCTTGGATTTCCTAAGCCCACCGCACCAAATGTTGCAGCATAATAGTCCAAACGTGGGTCAGGACACCCAACAGTATAGAACAGATCCTCTTAGGAGACTAGAGTTTGAGCGCAGAGAGGATGAGGAAGATGACAACATATTGACAGAAGGGGAAGAGATGGGAGAAGAGGAAGCTACACGAGCACCATCTATAGGCACATGTGTAGGGAGAGAGGTAGCTTGGACAGACTTGGAGGAACCATCGATGAGGCCAGTACCTGTTGAATATCCAAGACGCCCGAAGGTATGTGCAAACAGTTCAGAAGGGAGGACGCCATATGCGAATAGACAATAGAAATTTACCAGGGCGAAAGAGAGCATGGCAGACATGGTGACAAAGAGGTGGCTGTGGTTGAATGGGGCACTGGGATAACACAATTTCCCTTATTAGAGAAAGGGGAGGACTAGCACAATATATCCCATGGCCACAGACAGACAAAAATAACTTGATTTATAAATTACCATTTCTCACTGCAGGGGCAGAGAAGTGGATTCATGAGTTGGAAAGAATGACATCGGGTATGAAGTTGGCTGTGGGTGACATAAAAAGCCTTTTTGCCACCATATTGGGTGAGCATTCCGAGGACATTTGGAAATGGGCAGGGTATCCTGGGGTGACAGCCCAAACACAAGACATGACGGGGCACCTTTTAATAACTGTAGGGCAGATGTTTGGAGGGCACTTAGAATACAATACCCAGACACATCAGATATGGGGGCAATCATGACACAGAAAATAGGGCCAGATGAAGACCCCATGGCATATATACCGGACATTTAAGAGAAGTGGCATATCAAGACAAGAAAATCATGGGACAAGCATATGACCACGTCTTATCACATTTTGAGTCAGGGACTCCGCGAAGAAGTATAGTGGCAATTAAAGAAAATAGTGTGGATCGAGGCAAAACCATGAAAGTTGAGGAAAGAAAGATAGAGGAAGCAGGGTTAGTGCAAAAGAAATGATCAAAATTGACAATGGAAGGAGCTATGTTAACAAATACAGGAGAAAACTATGCCATACAGGAAGCACAGCAGGCACAGCCATTGCCCAATGGAAATTTTGCAGGGTGAGGGGAATATAATTATCCCCAGAGATGAGAATTAGCACCCAGAGGCAGAGGGTTGGTTTGGATTTCAAGCTCTGCAAGGAGGAGGGTTTAATGTGGGGTTTAATGGAAGACAATCAGGATTAGGAGGACTGCCACAACCGTGTTGGACATGTGGGAAAATGGGATGCATTTCCTGTTTATGCAGAAGTAGGGGAAGAATACTACAGAACTGGCAACCAGTAGACACAAGAGGGGGGCCAGAATACTCTGCATCATATAGTGGAGAGCCACCAGCATATTATGCTCAGGATCACGCAGAGTATCTGGTGCAACTGCCACAAATACAGCAGACACAACAGGAGATACCACCTCAGACATAGCAGGCACCAGTACAGACACAGAAAGCAAAGATACAGACACAAGAATCAGAACAACAGAATGCAGTGATTGATGCCATGAAAAGCAAACATATTGCCACAGGCACCTATGCCTAGAAAAGGGGTGTGACAGTGGGGGAAGGAAATCCTTTCACTGGAATGGGACTGTATATGTACCCCTAGAAAGACTTGATGTGTACCATCCTATCGATTACACCAGACCCACAAGAGGAACTGAGGGTTGGGGTGAACATAGGTGACAAAACATTTTCCTTTTTGGTGGATATGGAGCTACTGGATCCTGTGTTAAAGAGGTACAATTCCCAATGGCAGGTATTTCCATGGACGTGCAAGGATTTTATGGTGCATGAAAAAGGTTCTGTTTACAGATAACTTGCCAACTGTAGGAGAACACAACATGGCTATGCCGTTGTTATATTCCCACAAGGCATCAGTTAACGTATTGGGGAGAAACGTGATAAAAAAATAAACATGATGATATCGTTCACTGAAAAGGGGATAACATGTTCTACCCCAGGGATCCATTATGTGAATGCACAAGTATTCATGGCAGCATTTTACAGTCAGAAAGCCCTGAGAGGGATGCAACGAAAACAAGTGGCCCAACCTTAGCAATGACTGGCATCATGAGACCAGAGCCCTGGCAGCTGGGTATTCCCGCATTAACACATTTACAACAGGTGCATTGGAGGGGGCAACATGAGGAATTGGTGGGAGAGGCCTCTTTGCTGACCAGAAGAACAAGCTTGAGTCTGGTTTCGAACTACTTGATTGAAGGGGTGGCTTTGAGGTCTGCTGGGAGAGCATTCCAGTAAAGACAGCCAAGTAGGGAAAAGGAGCGGAAGCAGGATGGGGAACAGGGGATGTGCGACGGAAAGTTAAAAGATGGAAGATGAGTATAGATTATGAGAAAGAGTGTACAGAGCAATGCTATTGAGAAGGTAGGTTGGAGGAAGGCCATGAATGGCTCTGTACATGCAGAAGAGGGTGTTAAAGGAGAGCGATTTACTTTGAGAGCCATTTAGCATGCTGGCCGTGAGTGGAGATAGGGGATGATCGAGGTAGTTTACATAGCATGGCAATGCCAAAATGCAAGAGTTTGTTTAGTGGGGCAAAAGAATGGAGTAAGAGGTCAATCAGCAAGTGTAAGCAGTAGTGACGTTTGCTGAACATAAGAGTAATGATAAGCTTGGTGGACAAGTATTTGGTGAGATAGGGACAGATTTTCTTGATGTTGAGAAGACTGACTGTAGTCACCATGGCCTTATCCGTGATTACCTTTTAGAGTTTGAGTTCACTTTCAAAGATGATTCCAAGGTTGCAAGGCTGGGGTGAGAGAGTGAGGCTGTCCAGGTGGAAGGAGATAGGAGGTGGTAGAGTGGTAGTCACATTAGAAGGAGGTAGGAACATTTTCTTAAAAACATTTAATTTATCACATTTCCAATACATTCTGAATAATTAGTATCCAACAACGCATGGTTCAAGTACACTGAACCTTAAACATAAAATTAACAATTGGCATATTTGGAGGAACTCTAAAAAAAAAAAGTCACATTTGGATAGAGATGTGTCACATTAGTTAGTGACAGAGATGGGGGGCAAGACAAACACAAAATGATATAGAAGCTCTTGAAAGGGACAACAATTCATGGCAAGTCAACATTTTTTAATTTGTAAAATAACAGCAAATAATACATACTTAGCCCATTGAGGCATACAAATCATTAAAAGAATCCCAAATTGAGTTGTATTCATCCATCATTTGTCTCAGCAAGAAAGACACTTTTTCCCTGGCTGATAAGATCACAATTGTTTGTAGTCAGACCTCATGGTTGGGTTTATCGGCACTCTACCATTTCTGTAACATCT
This sequence comes from Ambystoma mexicanum, assembly GCF_040938575.1. Classification (NCBI taxonomy): domain Eukaryota; kingdom Metazoa; phylum Chordata; class Amphibia; order Caudata; family Ambystomatidae; genus Ambystoma; species Ambystoma mexicanum. The sequence goes on along the minus strand of NC_090921.1, from coordinate 960,895,152 downwards.
GTTTTTTCACCACTAGTAAAGCCTTATATATCCATGTTCTAATACCAAATGAGAGCTTTCGAGTTGCAGTAATATACCCCAATATGCAGCACAGTGCGGTTCGTAGTAGTGGAGAATGAGTGACCATCTGTATCAGACTAAGAACATCCTCCTAATATTGGCTGAGTTTGTCACAACTCCAAAACATACGAGAATATGTACCAAACGCCTTCTCACAAGTCCAAAATATATCAGATTGCAAGAGCTTAAATATTTTCACTCTCCATGGCGACCAGTACAAGCAATGAATAATATCCTGCTGAGTGAATCTCAAATGTCCAATCTAAATAGTTTCATGTTCTTACATATTTTCATCCATGTACAATTGGACATTTTATCAACAAAATTCGACTTCTCAAACGTTCCATTCCATCCTAGCCTCAAAGGAATAGGGAGCAGGGGATATGCATCCATAAATTGCTGATGCTGAAAGGGTAAATTGTTGTGATTTGATATATATTTCGAGAGGGTCATGAACACAAGCATTAAGAGGCGACAGAATGGATGCAATCACTTTCTGCACATGGTAAAATTTTAAAAGTTCCACAGTGCATCACTTATACTTGAAATGAAGGAGGCCAAAATCAACTGTCGAGTTTCCAGGTAGGATCTGTTTGAGCTTCCATGGTCCAGAATTTTGAAAAGAACGCTATTAGCTTTTTATTATTCAGTGTGATAGCAGTGTTTCTTCCATATGCATGGCTCTAGAACAACATTTTTATTTTGAAGACATTTGCATCCGACAGTTAGGGGCCATCCAGCACTGATAGCTGTGAAACAGATAATGATGCGCTGAGAGATGTTGAGGGTAAAGGAGGAAGAGTGGAAGAAGATCTGGGTGTCATAGGCAAAGAGATGTAGTGGAGGTAAAGGAAGAGATGAATTTGCCCAGAGAGGTGGTGTGGAGCAAACATAAGATTTGGTCTGAGATAAAAACCTTGTGGGAAACGAGGGTTGCCAATGTGTTTCAAATCGATTTTAGAGGAGCTGTAGAAGGCAAGGTCATCAGCAGAGAGAGAAAGGAATTAGGAATGGGTCTGTGGGGGAAGAGCATGGCCTGCAGATTCATGGAGAGCTTGTGAGGTTGCAAAAAAATAGAAATGATTTGAGGTCCGTGTAGTAGGGTGTCTTTGCTGAGTCCAGGACATTGGTGTGGGCAAGGAGAGAGTTTTGTACTCAATGAGGAGAGTACGGATTTATGTCATCAACATAGATGGAGAAGCATGGATGCCCTGAGTTGTTGGATATTTGTGGTGATCCATGGCTTGAGGAAGGGGCAAGTGATTAAAGTAGTAAGAGGGACAGTGGTAGCCAGAGGGGTGGTAAGTGTATCATTAAGATCTGCAAATCCTAGTTCAATTGCGTAGTCAAGGGGGCAAGCCAAGGGAGCGCTTGAGTAGAAGATTTAGCATGTTTTAAATATAGGGCCACAGAGTTAGGTTTTAATGTTCTATTTGCGATGGTTGAGGGGCAAGGGATTGACTGCAGGTGCTGAGGGTACCATATGGTAAAGTATATTGAGTGAGTGGTGTGAGGGAGAGGGTATATATACACGTCAGAGGAGTTGAGGGCAGAGGACAGGACGATGATATCATGGGAGCTTCCTCAGTTGGTGGGAAGGTTATCTAGTGTAATGAGGCAGTGACCAGAGAGAGTGGGGTGGAGTTGTAAATGGTGAGTCTTAGTTATCATGAGGGTATTAAGGTCATTAATTCTGACTAGTGAAATATCCAGTGGGAACACATTAAATAACAGACCCAGATAAGAGAGCACAAGGTTAGGTGTGCCAGGTGAATGATTAATGGAGAGAATGATACAAGGAGTTGGACAGATCTATGCTCTAAGAGGGTTTGGGGACTGAAGTCAGTGGTGGAAGATGGGCTGATTGCAAGTTCTTGCAGAGAAACCTATCTTTGTGGTCCAGCCTAATGTTACCACAGTAGAGACTCCATTCCCTAGTCCTGGTTTTTTATTTCTCTGCAATTTCATTCTGAGATTTGGAGACTTGGGTCACACTAATTGAATATATATAAAACTAAAGTAAAAACGAAGCTTGGGATTAGAATAGAGTGCCCCTCATGACATAGATTTGTCTGGTAAACTTAGACAAGCAGCAACCCAATATGCCTGGATTTAGTGAGGTTGGGAGCCGCCACATTACAGCCAGTCCCAGTCCTCCACTTGTGGCCTGGGCAATATCCATCTCACATCATGTGTACATATCTGTAACTACTTGCTGTGTAATCTAGCAATGAACCAAATCTGTTTTTCAGTGAGCGCGTTAAACGTAAATATTACATTCTTACCAAGGAATGTACTACTCAAATTGTTTTGTGAAAGTAAATAATGTGCAGTATTTCTGAAACACATTAATCTATAAGTACATCTCATCTGTAGTTTTTTAAATATACTTTATTTAAGCACTTAGGTGGTGTGAGAAGCCAGAAGGTATCTCACACGCTAGTCCCAGGGGATCTGTCATCCAGGTGGCCAGAACATGGCCATCGTTTTTGGATCCAGTTCCTGGGGATGGACCAGTGCAGGAGGATCACTTGGAAAAGGGGTCTTCGGGGAATGGCAGTGGGACACTGTATGGTGAGGCTCGGTATCCCCTTCCCTGTAACAACTCACCCCCCCCTTTCCTGACACAAACACTTTCTCACTGACAGCTCATTGTGTGCGAAAACAGCCTAACACCAGAGCCGTATACCTTACATGTCCCAATACAATGGTCAGGCAAGGTCAGGCAATTACTGATCATTACACACAAATGACTTCCATTACACTTCTGCACATGGATAAAAGGCGGAGCACGAAAGCACACTCTGAGCAAGGCACAGCACACAAGGAGCAGCAGTTCCAAGATGGCAGTTTAATACGAGGAGAACGACGGTGAGACAAGAAAGGGTTGCAAGGAGGGAAGTGCCCTTGACCTTTTCAGACCGTTACTTTTATGAACCTTGGAAAATTTGAAACCCAAGACCTGGGACCAAAGCTGAAGAAACCAGCATTGTGTGTCAGAGGTACCCGGGGTTCTCCCGCATCAATAACCAAGGCGGGAAGCAGTGTTTGCCCCCATGTTACTGTCCTTGGCTCCTACAACAGAGCAGCGTCAGTAAAGACAGCGCAGCCGGTGAGTCGGAGAGACTGATACCAGACCAGCCTGTGTTAAAACCAAGGTTACAAGCGGCAACAATGTATGAAGAAATCTAAAAAGAACAGTGTGTGAAACGTATGTGATGAGAGACGTGAATACAATTGAAAACCAGAGGAAGGACTGAATGTTGGAGGCCAAGAAAGATACCGTAGACAGAGTGGTCTGGCACCACGTGGGTGCTCATTCCAAAGTCTCCGTTAGGTGTCCAACAAGTTGGCGATTGTGAAAAGGGAATTTCGAGATCGAAGTGGTCCTGCAACAGTCAAGTTAAATCCTGTGCACATTCGAAAGTCTTTGATTGTTTAATGAAAACTGAAATTGGTCTGAGCCTGGCTGAGGGAGACTAATTGTGTAAAAGGAAGGATCTGACCCCGGCTGAGGGGGATCTGGGGTGAACCGTGATTCACCTGAGAAAGAATATTCTCTGAACATTGTAAGAAGGGGAATATAAGCCCAGAAGAGGGGCATCCACAGTAACAATCATGATCTTAAAGGGATCTGAGCTCAGCTGATGGGGATCCAGGGTGAATCACCTGAATTGAGCATTGATAAATGAAAAGGAACTTTGTGTTTTGTTTTGGTACATCAGGCCCTCTGAATCAAGGGACTTTGAAGTAAAGGGACTTGGGCACAGAAGGCCCTGATGCTGGTAATGGAACTGTATCCTCGTGCGGGAGAAGCCAGAGTGTGCGCTTTGCTCGAGTGAACCGCCTTGTCCCATGCTGAAAACATGGAGAAGGGAGGGCAATGGCCTGAGCATCCTGACATATCATTTTGCAAACACTTCTTTCTTTTTCAGGAACACTACCCCTACTCTGTTTTTATTTAGCAGTAAAGATTGGCAATATGTTTTTTTTGCATAGGCCTTTTTATTTTTGCGAGACTCCACTAGGACTGCATCATTATTATTTGATGGTCGTAGCTTGATGTACGTTTAACACACCCTTGTTGAAGCTCAATAAACACCCTTGAACTGTGGTCACTTGTGTCTGTCTTACTGTTGATACCATGCCTTCCTTAAAGTGGTACATTAATAACTATTATTCCTATGCAGTGGTGACGAATGGAAATCATTGCCATCGTACATAACACACAGTTGACTATCAGTCATCTCTCAATCCGGCAGTGAGGGTCTGGGTTTTCAGGCCTAATCTTAGCTCATCAATTTCTGTAAGTGACCCCGGAGGCCATTCATACCTCATCTGTAGTTTGTTATCTGTTTGCATTATTGGCTTCATTGCAAGGAAGTCCTGTGTTATATAACTGTGATTTATGCAATGCTCAACTGCCCTCTGCATGGTCTCCAGGCCCTCTGACAGATCTGACAGAGATTGGAGAAGGATAGATCAGTGTGAGAGAGGGGAAATGAAAGATAGCTTTGCTATTGCATTGATTCATGCAGATTCTAAGCATCATGAGCTCTGTGTGAGGGTCGGTTTCTAGATATACATTGTCAAAAGCATAGAGGCATTTCTGTCAGGGGGAGCCTTGTGTGCCTGTGGTGCTAGAATGCATTGGCTGGGACTGTGGAATGTATGTTGGCTGTAGAGGCGAAGTGTTCTGTTGTTTGATGTGTGCTGGGAGGGTCATTCAATGTGCAGGTGTGGGTGGCTTGGTAGTTATACATATGGTGTTATGGAATGTACATTTTGAATGTGTCAATGTGAGTAGCAGTCAGGGAATACCCTGATGGGCATTTGAAGTATGCACATAATCTTGAAGCCACGTATAGCAAATTATAACATTCCAAAGTAAGGCATGAACGGCATAACAATGTGTTGGAACTGGCAGCAAAGCATGAAATTCTGAAGAGAGCAGAATACCCTAGACTCCTCCATGCCATCCAACCACAGGCCTCTGCAGACAACCTCCATTTCACTTTTGAAGATTTCCCCTGTTACCCCTTCTCTATCTTTCTCTCTCCCCCTCTCTCTTACTCTGTCTTTTTCTTTCTCCCTGTCTCTCTTTGTTTATTACATACATTCTACACTGTGTGCAACACAGATCTGGGAATTGGAAGAGAAAGGTAGAGAACAGTCTAGAAACTCCACGCATCTCCTCAAGCAAAGTGCTAAGGGTTATGGGTCAAATTAACATTAGTTTCAGAGAAAAGGGCTGCCTGAGAAATAATAACCTCAGGTACTCTTTCGCCTTTCTTAGTATGTTGGTTGGCAGACTGATGGTGTAAATGAGTCTTTACAATTGACAGTGTTCTATGTGAAGGTTATTGACTATGCACTATGTTCACAACACACATTTTATAATCGTGTTGGATTACCAGACTGAGGGCCTCATCACGGGTTTGGTCCGCCAAATCAGGGCTTCGGCGTATTTCTCCCCAGCTCTCAGCTGGGGGGAAATCTGCCGAAAATTCGCGCTCATACCACCGGCGGGAAATCCGCAAGTGGTATGAGCGTGAAATTTTCCCATTGAGCCCAATGGGGAATGGGGCATTGCCGAATGGGCTCATTGGGGAATGGGGATTTCCAAATCCGCCAAACCCGTGATTCGGCGCTAATAGCGCTGGTGGGTTTGGCGGTAGGGCAGATAGCGCTAGCGCTATTAGCGCCGGTGTTACGGCCCAACTCATGATGAGGCCCTGAGCCCGCAATCTAGTGTTGCAAAGGGGTATTAACAAATGGACAGTCTCCTCATGCAGTATGGCATTAATATACACTGGAGTTTAGTTGTTGCCTTTAATTAAGCATGAAGTCTAGTGTTGGAACGGGGCATGTCTAAAGGTAGAGACGTTGCATGCAAAGGAAATCACACATGAATGATTTTAGAAAAAAACGTTAGGTCTTACATGAACACCAGAAACTGGGTATGGGAACTTTCAACAGGAATCCTACCAATGCACAGAGAATAAGATATGGTGAGAATTCTATCAGGTTTGGATACATTCTTTAAGTGGGTTTGCACAATAGAGGCTCATGGGATTATTACACACCTTTCATATAATCTCCTGTGTAGGCCGATCTCTCTAAGCAATAAAACTGTGTTTCAAGAACAATAGAGGTACTGTGAACTTAATGATGTGGAATCTCTCTGGTGAGTTTGTAATTAGCAACACACAAAAGGTCATAATTCCTTATTTATTTTACAAGATCCTATAGGTATCGCAAGGTGCTTTGCTGCAGATGCTGCTTATATAACAAAGGATAAATATATAGTATTATTTGATAGAATGTAATGCTCTCCTTTGAATAATGTTACCTCAGAATATTACCATGCACTGAAATATCATTTAATAAATTCTAGACAAAAGAAGATCAAATGATTTAATGAAAATCTAAATAAGCTCATGCAAATGAGCTGCTGTGTTCATGCTATACTGTGAAAAGGGAATAGAGTAAACTGTGAAACATGTTTTGTTTAGCAGTTTTCAAGCAAATGATATCCCTAATGCAAATCACATGATTGGTTTACAAGGTTTGTCAACAGAACAGTTTACTTTTTATGTTTTATTATAGTATGAATAAAGATAAGGAAAACAGCCTTGTTATCTCATCTGGGACAGATTAGCTCATGTACGGTTAGCTACTGTGAATCTTAAACTGTGAACCTTGTGTGGGCCACATTGACCCACTGAACAAAATTTTGCCAAAACCAAGCTGCATTTGCGCAAAAACAGTAAAATGGTTGCGCTGGCTCCTGTGAGCACCATGGCCTCAAAACTGCGTTTGCAGCACAAAAGAAAAGATGGCTGCACCGTCTTGCCAAGCATACATTGGGCCGGATGGAACAAGGGGACACACTGAAGGAGCGTGCCAGTGTGTCCAGACATATACAAATGGAATAAAGGGAAAAAGCAGCGTTGTCTTGCTGCAAGCCCAAATTAACTCTGAGAAAAATCAACAAGGAGCTTCACTTTTCGCAAGGGAAAACATGTTAATTTCACACATAGTATCAAAGCACAGTAGTTCAAAAAAACATCAGCCATCTGAGCCATGTCAATTTCAAGGCATCTGTGCTTCAAACAAAACTCCTGCATTCAAGAAAGAACTATAGTTGCAAGACAGTGTGGGAATCCAGAGGGAGATGCAAAACCGAATTTAAAAGGAAATACCAGCTTTTCACCACACTTGTAAATGGGCTTTGCAAACTCAAGGAGAAAAATGCCTGTTTTCAAAAAGTAAACTGTTGAATGAAAGCCTGCCATTATCTAGCAATGTGAAGGGGTTTGTTGCTGGGGAAAATACACACACGGGCTATTTTATTCAACTTGCTTGTTTAATTCAGGAACAAATATAAGAAAGTAAATCTGTTAAACCATATTGGCTGGATTTTGCAAATTCCAAAAGAAAAATAGGTTTCTGCTTGGGGGGGGATGCTACCAACAGAAGGGCCTCTTGCAGTAGATACTAACACCCCAGTGATAATTAATAGGTTGGACAGAATCTAGTCTAGGCTGAACCCACTGACAATGGAATTTCTGGGACAAGGAAGTGTGAAGTGGGGAAGGGGCAACAAACCTTCAATCAGGCTGGAAAACCCCCACCTTGATCTGGAGGAAATGACAGTTGGTGGCAGCTGAAGAAAGAAAGAAATGGTCCAGTGACAGACAAAAGACTGCCATTTGCTTCCAACGACTATTTATGAATAAAAATGTAAACACTTTTATCTCTGCAGCAAGACTTTGGGAAAATTTAAACATTTTGCAGTTTAAAAGTGATTTTATGGGCTTTCATTTAAAACACGGTAGAATTCACTGCCCCCTTGGAAATAGAAATGGCAAAGAATCAGGGATTACAAGGAAAGTATCCATGATCCCAATGCACATTTTTACACTTAAATCCTTTATGATAATCCACACATGTGTATAAAGTTATGGAATTTTAGGCAGAATCGTTCATACTCAAAATAACCAAAAAGTATTAGAAGGGCAAAACAATGTCTCACGGATTGCAGAGTTGGAGTGCTATGCTTTATACAAAATATGTAACCTGTGTATATAATTTGCTAGGAGATTTCAACTGTATAAATGTACAGTTTGGGGTAAAATTGGATTTTGGCTAAAATAACTGTGGGAGGTTTTTGAACATTGTAAACTCACATCATAAATCTGCCCTCCTGGTTTGAAATCCAACCAGTTGTGAGCGAGGCAGAGACTAGCACCCCTGACCAATCCCGTGGGTTAGAGGTGTGCTTAGCTCAGCCTGCCCAGCCATATACTTTGATGATGTCACTATGCATTATAAATAAGAGTCCCTGACAAGACACTGGATACACACTCTTCCTAATTTTCCTGCAGCGGCGTTCCTGTTCCATTCATCCTGCTGAGTCCAGATCCCAACTACAAGGCCAAAGCATTGTTGAACCTACTCCAGGGCCCTCTGCAAAACCCAAGCATTGCTGATCCTATTCCCAGCAAGGCCATTGATCCAGAATCAACTCAATAAAATCCCAAATAACCAAAGGAGAAAGCTGTGGTATTCTTTTGGGAAGCATCCTGAACCAGCCTGGCTTGCTGCCCACTAACTGGTTGCCCACTAACTGCATCCAGCGGTACCTGTGCCATCCAGTGACCAGAATTACCATGCAGTTACCCGACCCTGCCCAGCTGTCTTTTGCCCAGCTGTTCTTGGCCAGGCGCGTTGCCGTGTGGCAACCAGAAACTGTTGATGGTCCAAAAATCCAAAAGCTACAAGTGGACTGTAAATATAATCCCTACTCCACAGAAATCCATAGTCTACCTTGTCTTGCATTTGTCCATATCCCACTCTCTGAGCCATCCTATCCTTATCCTGGTAACTTGTTAAAACTGTCAGAATTCTCTGTGTTCTTGCCCTGGGTCTTCAAGGGTTAGCACCACTTTTCTCTTCATTTCTGTCTTGCATAGATCATAAGTCATTAGCGATATTGTGTTTAAATAAATAAATGTTCCCTAAAGAAAAGGGGTACACTGCGTGAAGGGTTACAACTGCAGCATAACTTCTATATTCACGGGGGCGTTCTGCTTTTCTTAGCCATTAAATCTAGTTTAAGTCAAATTTATCTTTCACTTTTAAAACCGATTTTCTCTTTGTCACTGCTACACTTTCCTAAAAAACGAACCTGACTCTACCTTCCAAATCTCTCTCAATTCACCATCTACCCCATTCTTTCACTTCTGTAATATCCTGGTGATGTACCTCTGTCCCTCAGACTAAAAACCGCTCACGATTTGCAATATTTCACCCGTTTTTTAAAGAAACCGTTTGAGTAAATTTACACGGAAATTAAAAGGAAATGTAATTTTTACACGTGTCATTTTGCTGCAATCCGTTTTAAACTTTCCACTCTGTTTTCCATTGTATGTTCTTGGTAATCCAATCCTGGTGATTGTTAGTGTCTATGCATTGTTGCTTTAGTGAGAAATTGTATTTACCTTGGAGTTTTAACCGCACATTAATTATTTATTAGTCCATTTCCGAGTGTCATTTCATAACATTGCAAGGGGTTTAAAATCTGTTTTCCACTCTTATTTGGTGAGGGAAGGTCGGATTTGGATTCCGTTTTCTGCGTTTTATTCCTGATTACCTGCAGTGTCTTTCTATCCATTCAGAATTGGGCCTTCATGGGCTGAGGGAACATTGCATGGGGAAATCCTAACTCAGGTGCTATCTTTCTTAAATCAAAAAGTGCTCCTATTCCCTGGTGTTTTTTATATGTTCCACTAGAACGTTAAACCAAGTGCATGGCTCACATTCTCATTGTAATTATCACCCCATTGGTGATTGCTGCCCCATATTAAAAATGGTATGATTTCTTTTGAATTTTAAAATAAATAAATAAATATTGTATTTCACCAACTGCCTGGTTCATGGTCCATTGTGACCTGGAGTATTTGAAAAGGGGGTGTGATATGAGTTGTGTACCATCTAAAATTGAATCTGCATGAGATAAGGAGAAAAGCATCTGAGTTACGCTCTACACATTAGGCCGAGACCAAGGTGTGTATCGCCTTATTGAAATCCTTAACAAATTTTGAGGCTCGAGTCCGGGATTGAGTTTGGTTACCACCCGTGCAGTCTAGCACAGCAGACTAACCTGCAGGGTAATGATACTTTGTGTGGTTGGAATACTGTGTTACACTGTACAAGCGACTCCCAAAAACGAATACTCTAAGTACCAGGCCTGTGTATAAAAGTAAAACTAAAATCAACCCCAAAATAGACAGAAAAGCAACAGAATACAGGTTACCCCTACATAAATAAATAAATGAATAAAGAAAGAACATGTCCAAAATTGCCATAGTATAAATCAATATGGCTAGGGAGCACCTTCTGCACAAGCTATTTGTCAGTGGTGAGTGGCCAGAACAGGATGTTCACCGCCATGAACCTTGACATGTGACAGGACGGTGGCCTACTACACCATGCTTTGAGTGAACTATATATGACCCCAAAAATTAAAGAGGAGAAAATCAAAATTGTTAGAATCGCGGCCTACATGTATCTCCACATGGGACTGATGTGGGAAAGGCAGGAGGAAAACACAACTCTTGCGCAGAATCAAGTTGAACTATTAATGAAAATCCAGACTGATCTAAATTTAGTAAACAAAAATTACAGGAGAGCCAAGAGTTGGAGGTAGAATCTGGAAATTATGTCATAAAATTAATAGAGGATTAGGCTCTCCAACAGCGGAATAATGCAGATCAAGAGACCCAATTAGAGACATTTAAAGAGGAGTATAAGGAAAAGGTTGACTCTCTGCAAGAGAGTCAACAGAAGTTAAATAAAAAATAAATGGTAATGTTAATGTTAATGTTAAATGAAATTTGTACCGTGCACTATCACCATCGAAGTAGTCCCCTGGTGCTCTGGCGGCTCTGAAAAAGGGGAGGAGAGGGGGTGGGTTAGTGGGAATAAGCTGGAAAAGAGCAAGAGAGTGGTGATGTGCTGTTGGCAGCCTAAGCCCGCTGGGTCCGTTGGCTGGGTTGGGGTGTTTTACGGTCGGTAGTCGTCGTGTGCTGTTGTGCAAGTCTATGTGTGGTTTGTTTTGTTGTTGCATTGTTGTGAAGTTTGTGCGGATTGCTGCGTTTAAGGATTGTGGTTGTGTTTGGTTAGAGTTTGAGAGGTGTATGCAGAGGGATGAAATTGTTAGTTGGTTAGTTAGTTGGCATTGCTGTCCTTGCAATTATGGGATTCCATCTAGGTGCGGTACATGCTGACATTCACATTTCTATCTAGATGCGATGCAAGCTAGAGTTAAGAATTCCATACGAGTGTGGCACATGCTAACCATCACATTTCTATCTAGATGCGGCGCAAGCTAAAGTTAAAAATTCTAAGTTTGGTTCATGCTAAGAATCACATTTCTATCTAGATGCGACGCAAGCTAAAGTTCAGAATTCTAAGTGTGGCACATGTTAAGAATGACATTTCTATCTAGGTGCGAAGCAAGCTAAAGTTCAGAATTCTAAGTGTGGTGCATGTTAAAAATCACATTTCTATCTAGATGCGAAGCAAGCTAAAGTTCAGATTTCTAAGTGTGGTGCATGTTAAGAATCACATTTCTATCTAGATGCGGCGCAAGCTAAAGTTCAAAATTCTAAGTTTGGTTCATGCTAAGAATCACATTTCTATCTAGATGCGACGCAAGCTAAAGTTCAGAATTCTAAGTGTGGCACATGTTAAGCATGACATTTCTACCTAGGTGCGGCGCAAGCTAAAGTTCAGAATTCTAAGTGTGATGCATGTTAAAAATCACATTTCTATCTAGATGCGACGCAAGCTAAAGTTCAGAATTCTAAGTGTGGCACATGTTAAGAATGACATTTCTATCTAGGTGCGACGCAAGCTAAAGTTCAGAATTCTAAGGGCCTCATTACACGTTATGCGGTAACCATGGCGCTATTAGCGCCATGATTGCTGCCGGTATTTTACTGTGTCCGCCTTGGTGGATGGCGGAATTACCGCCCTACTCCAAGGTGAGTGGGGCGGTAATTCCCCATTCACCAAGGGGGACACAGTAAAATACCGGCAGCAATTCCCATTTTTGCCTCCATAGGGCTCAATGGGAATGGGGAAGGAGCTAATTACGGTACCGTAAATTGCGGTACCGTAATTAGCACCAAGGTCCCTTTGTGGGCCCGTTCCTTAATGGCTGGTAAAACCAGCAGTTGAGGTCGGGTCCCGCAAAGGGACCTCGTAGTAAGGCGATAAGGGTTTAGCGGTACTGGTGCCCTTACCGGTACCGGCAAACCCTTACCGCATTCCGTGTAATGAGGCCCTAAGTGTGGTGCATGTTAAGAATCACATTTCTATCCAGATGCGGCGCAAGCTAGAGTTCAAAATTCTAAGTGTGGTGCATGTTAAGAATCACATTTCTATCTAGATGCGGCGCAAGCTAGAGTTCAAAATTCTAAGTTTGGTTCATGTTAAGAATCATATTTCTATTTGGATGCGACGCAAGCTATAGTTAAGAATCCTGAGTGTTTCTATCTAGATGCGGCGCATGCTAAATCTAAGTATCCTGAGTGTGGCACATGCTAAGAATCACATTTCTATCTAGGTGCGACGCAAGCTAAATTTCAGAATTCTAAGTTTGGTTCATGTTAAGAATCATATTTCTATCTAGATGCGACGCAAGCTAAAGTTCAGAATACTGAGTGTTTCTATCTAGATGCGGTGCAAGCTAAATCTAAGATTCCTGAGTGTGGCACATGCTAAGAATCACATTTCTATCTAGGTGCGGCGCAAGCTAAAGTTCAGTTCCCTACAGGTGTGGCACTAGCTAAAATTGGTAAGTAAGTTAATATGCATCACAAGGCAACATTACAATCCATTTACAGTGGTCACAAGTCTTCCTAGGTATGTATTGTCTAAGTCTATGGCCATCTACACTAAGGTAGAGTGACAGGGGCTTTCTGGAGTAGAGTAATTGCTCTGCACCCCACCCATGCCACACTCCCAGTTTTGTTGGTGTCTGCTGGCTTCCTTTGCTTCCCCTGTGGACACCTGCTGACACTTCCTGGAGCTGCCAGTGTTGGAGCCGCCCTTGGCCTTGGGGCCCTTAGCCGCGGGGGCTGGCGGACAGGGGGCTGCCCTGGATGTGTTCCTTATAACCGCGCAGAGCACCAATCCAGTCGCGGGGTCCTGGTGCGGGAGGCGGGCACAGGGAGTCAGGAAGCAGTGGGGCTTGCCGGGAGAAGCAGTCGCCGAGTGTGCTGCACGTGCTTTTTAAAGCACATGTAAAATAAAGATGGGATGCTCTGTGGGGCTGGGGGCCTGGGCATACTCACCACGCCAGGGGAATTTGCAAATGGCGCGGGTGCAGCGAGCCAGCAGGGTCTTTAGGGCCTCTGTTGCTGGGTGCTTCCAGGCACCAATCCGGTTGCAGTGGTGCTGTGGGAGGCGGGCACAGGGAGTCAGGAAGCAGTGGGGCTTGCCGGGAGAGGCAGTCACTGAGTGCGCTGCACATGCTTTTTAAAGCAAATGTAAAATAAAGATAGGATGCTCTGGGGGCCTGGGGGCCTGGGCATACTCACCACGACAGGGGAATTCACAAATGGCGCGGGTGCGGCGAGCCAGCAGGGTCTTTAGGGCCTCTGTTGCTGGGTGCTTCCAGGCACCAATCTGGTTGCAGTGGTGGTGTGGGAGGCGGGCACAGGGAGTCAGGAAGCAGTGGGGCTTGCCGGAAGAAGCAGTCGCCGAGGGTGCTGCACATGCTTTATAAAGCACATGTAAAATAAAGATGGGATGCTCTGGGGCATGGGGGCCTGGGCATACTCACCACGCCAGGGGAATTCGCAAAATCGTAATAGAGCCTGCGCAGAGCAGATAGTTACCCTACAAGATCAGATAGAGAAATTGAAAGAGGAAAATAATACATTAATTATGAGAGACCTCCACTCTCAAGCAGAATTTGATCAAGAGCTCCAGAAAGGGATGACCTGGCTGAACAGAGGGGCACCCTAAGTCAGGAGAAAGATGCCCTAGGCCAGGAAATAAGCAAGTTAAAAACAGAGTTACAGGGAAGTGAGTTAGCCCTCCAGAAAGTAAATGAACTCCAAACAGAGTATGGGAATCTGCTGGAGCATGCCAGATGGGAAGAAGGTGCTCTGGAAGAGAACACCCAAACCAAAGATGCACAAACTCAGGAGGTGAGTCTCCTGCAACAGAAATTGACAATGAGGCCCTCTGTGAAAAGAATGATGGTCTCCACAAACAAGTGGCAGCGCAAGAGCGGGTCATAGAGGACAGTAAAGCCTTGATAGCTGAGCAAAAGGCTCAGATCTCTGATTATCATCAAGAATTAGGGGCTGAGATGGAGAAACTAGCGAGGTTGGAGAAAGAGGGTACTAGATTTAATCCTAACTGGAGGGACCCTGAACAGTTAGAGAGGGACAGGGCAACCCCTGATCATAGTATAAAGACCTCTGAACTAAGGGACTCAAACCCATTTAACACTTTGTACACTGCTGACTTCATGGCTGCCGGTTCACATGAGCCGGAAGCCATGAGGCCATCAGAATTGAATAGGCCAAGCATGATGGAACTGACAGGTCAGCGCCCCCCAGAAAGTAATGGACGGGCGTCCCTGTATAGATAACCAAACATTAAGGCTGTGATGTCTCTAACAAGGAAGTCTCCTATGAGGGGAGAGTCAGGGAATAAGATCCACAGAAATACTACTTTCCAAGGGACCAGTTGGTTCAATTTGATGAAAAACCGAATGAAATGAGGCTCAAAAAAGAGCATCATGAAGACCTCTACCCAATTAGGGCAATGGGGGTGATACTCTGCCAAGCCTGGGAGCAGTGAAGAGTCAGATGACTACTCTCTTGAGCACCACAGGAATAGAGAAACTAGGCCCCTCCATTCTGCGAACCCCTCTCAAGCTCACAGGATCAGCGAGCGCCTAGATGATCATGAGGGGACCTCAAGCAGTAGTGCCTCTGAGTCTGAGGGCGAGTGGACTCGGGTGACTAAGCCAAAGAAGGCAAATAAACTCAAGAGAGTTATGACATACGACCCCATTAGGCCGATTAAGGCCCTTAGGAGTGTCATAACCTCAAACCATAAAAACATAAAATATTCTGTTTGGGAACACTTGGAACTCTATGAGCAGATGGACACTTTTTATCTGAAAGACAACAAGAACTGCATAGAGTATGTAAAATGGACCTTCTCTCCTGAGTACTCCAGCTTCTTTGCTGGACTGGAGGACCAGAACCATGCAAGATGGTCCACCTAAAGGGTGGCCATCTTGAAACACTTTTCCACCCACAGAAACCCCCAAGACGCTCGCAAAGTGGCCTACAATCTGCAGGGCGGGGAAGATCAGGCCCCAAGAGAATTTTTGCAGGAGCTCAAATGCGCCTTTGCACAAACTACTAGGAGGTTGCGCACGGATAGCAGAGAGTTTATAACCACCTTCTTTCATGTACTCCCCAAGTATATCATGACCCAGCTGGTGAGGGATTTCCATGACAAAAGATCTCTGGACTGGGTTATAGAGCAGGCAACCCACATTTATGAGGTCCAAAACCTGCAGAAAATAAAAATCTGGCCAAGAACCTCAAACCAGCCAGTACCCTGGCTGCTGCTAAGGTGGCGTAGGTGAAGGTTGCCCCCATTTTAGACCTACAGATGGGGGGGCTAAAAATGTACCTACACAAAATTCAGGCCAATCACAAACAGGTGGCAGTCAGGGAGGTAATCCCACTTATTGGGACCCCTAACTCCCCTGATTATATCAGTCCCAGATACAAGGGCAACCAACCAATCTTGGGGTACATAATGGACTCCCCCAACCCAAGGGGGGGGGGTCCAACAGGTAAATACTACCCCGGGAAACTTCCCCAAGGAGGGCAGTCATTCCCCAAATACTGGGTTAAGTTTCTACCCCCGATACTCACAGAACCCCAACCTGCAGGACAACCCTCCTTTTTTTTCCGCTTTCAGGAAACCAGACAACCCAATCCGGGAGAGGGGAGGCCAAGGGTGGAGGGTTACCAAAATTCATCATATCCAGGGTACTACGGGAGAAGGGATAGTTACACTTCCCGTAATCCACCTAGAGTTGACCAGAGACCCCTGTACCATCCGAAACAGGTGTCCCAATTGGAACGCCAGGTCCAAAACCTTACCCAGGATCTGGGTCACATGTTGATGGCTCAACAGAACCCTCAGATGAACATGGCAGTTCAGAACGTGTCATGGCCACAGGGCAAGAACCACAAGCTACACTACGTTTGGTGCCAAGCTCATGAGAATGTGTGCTCTGCCCACTTTTATTCTGGTGCACTTGCTATTTTCTCCCCTGCAGGGCCTCCACGTGCCTCCAGGTAGGGCGTGGGCATAGGAGTGCATTGAGCTGCACATGCAGCATCTTCTGGGAGTGGCAGGGTAGGGCCACTAGTCAGAACAAAGGGGCGTGGCTGGGACCAGGCTATTTAAGCCTGCCCCGCCCGCATGCAAGCGCTTTGCATTAGTCTGCTTATAGCAGCGTAACGCTCACCGCCGCCTGAAGCACATCTTACCTGATTCCAGCAATAACCATCGCCTGAAGCGCATCCATACTTGATTCCAGCAGCAACCGCAGTCGAAGCGCATCCTTACTTGATTCCAGCAGCAACCATAGTCGGAGCGCATCCTTACCTGACTCCAGCAGCAATCGCAGTGGGAGCGCATCCTTACCTGATTCCAGCAGCAACCGCAGTCGGAGTGCATCCTTACCTGATTCCAGCAGCAACCGCAGTTGGAGCGTATCCTTACCTGATCCCGGCTCCCAGCCTCAACACATACTCGGGAGTCCATCTTTGGCCAGCATCCTTGCGGATCCGGGCATCCTTCACCCACCGGCAGATCTTCGGATAACAGCATTCTAGTCTGACTTTGCCAAGCCATCCCTGCAAGAGAAAAGGACAAACAAGGTTAGAAAAACTATAAAGACATTACGCTAAGGTCGCACGCAAACCAATACTCGTGCTTGACCTAAGAACCAAACTTACCACCTATTGGGAGATCATGAACTCCCCTGTTCCCCATTGGGGCTTGCGTCTTGCACCGCACTTCCGCTGCCTCACATCAACTATTGGGGAGAAGGAAAGACATTACAAGAGATACGGGCAATAATCAAGGAAAAAGACATTACAAAAGAATACGGAAAAAATTATTATTGAAGGATACTTACCTTTGAAGTGGTTCAGCCACAGCCGCTCGGGCTGCCACGCGTATGGGCCAGTGAAGAAACTAGGTCTATCTAAAAGCTCCCCGGCAGTGAGAAGCAGGACTGAGAGCTCGCCATCATAATTAAACAGGTGAGACTATATGGGTAGGCGCATGCTCACCACATTCTGGGAAGAAGGGTTCGTGGGAGACCACAGCCATATCACAGCATTTTCACGGCCTCTCATATTCTCTCAGGGGCAGTATCAACAACCAGCGTAGTCCACAACACAAGAGCAGGGGAAGACACCTGACCCAGGGGATCCAGTTCCAGGGAGATCTGTAACCGTGCCCCAACGTCCCCGCAGAGACCAGGGGAGCGTAACAGAACCCCACAAACCAAGGGTCTGGTACCCCAGAACAATGACGGGGAGAGAACCATGACAACTCACCGGTTCCAGAGGAGGAGGCACGGGGGGAAGGGAGGTTTAAAATCCTGGAGGAAGCTTCCTTCCTTACTCATGAAAAGCCCCTGGACAACCAGGAACCGGAACAAAAATCTCCTCCCCCCGAAAATCAGCAACCCAGGGAACAGAGGGTGAGTAGGAGAAATGAAGAACTCAAAAAGGCCCATTTTGTGGAGGAAGTTAGTGTCTTCCAATTTGAAGGGGAAGAATCCTTAGAGGATTCTTGGAAAAAGATCTTCTCCTTCAGGGATGGGGGATATCCTCCCAAATAAAAATTAGTCCCAAGAGATCCAAATGAAGACTGGGTGGGTGTGGGGACTGAGTCAGAATCGCCCATCCTTGAACCCCAGAATGAGCATCCAGGAAACCCAATAGTAACAGAGGGATCCCAAACCTCACAAACCAATTCTGTTGACTGCCTCCAAAAAGGGGGGGGCAGCCCAGAATCAGAAAAAGGGAAGCCTGAAACTCCCCAAACATCAGAATGTAACATTTTTCTTTCAGATTCCCAAACTCCAACACAGAATTATGCCCAAACTACCCCTCTGTAAGAGTCAAAAATAAGGAAATTGACCACCCAGCTTGCCAAAGTGCACATTATCTTTGCCCACTTGAGGAGAAGGAGGGTAGATTTTATGCCCCGGTCCAAGTGCAAGGGCAATGTACATTTTCGGTGCTGGTGGACACTGGATCCCAAGCCACTCTTCAGTCAAAAAGGGCCTTTGAGCAGCTAAATTCAGCAAGGTGGGAGAGATACCAGATTCCTCTCACCTCTCTTCCTGGACAACTCCAGAACTTCGATGGGAATGAAATTCCGGTCGAGGGGACTGCAGATTTGGAAATAAAAATTGAGCGACCCAAAGTGAAACACCCGGTCATAGTCCTGACTCCAGAGGGCACACCCATGTACTAGGGAATGACATCCTGCGTAGGTTGTCCCCCTAATAGACTGTGTGAACAAGGTCCTCTGGACTCAGACTAACAGGCCAATAAAACTGAAGCAGAGTGTCAACCATGTTAGTTAAATGGCACATGCCACATGGTTGAACAAAAACCTGATCATATTGGGTTTCATTTCCAGAACAATCAAATACCTGATGTGACAGTAATTGCTGTAGGACGACAAACTGGTGATGGGAACTCCTCTCCATTCCTGAAAATCAACCTTCCTTCCAGTTTCAAGTGGCATTCCACACTGGAAGGACTTACTTTGAAATTCTATACCAATTCACAATCTGAAAAACCCAATTCTGTAGTCAAAAGTAATGAGAAACCAGCACAAAGTTTAGCTGATATTCAGAAAATTAGAGAACAGTTATTCATCCCTATTCAGTGAAATGAGGGGAAGGAATCTTTTCTCACCTGAGTGTGCGTGAACAACACTAAGAGCTTGATTAGCGAAGCCACATTCAGGCAGCTCCCAAAAGATCCAGCCATTCCCACATTTAAATTGATTGACAAGTGGGAAATGGGACTGTAAACTCCCAATTCCAAACATTTCCTGCCTAGCAGGTGTATGCTCAAAATTTCGATAGGAAACAAAAACATAGTACATAATTGTTGGGTCGTGCGAGATGTCCCTGCTGCATTCTATTTAGGCAGTGACATTCTCAATCGTTTTGCCATTAACTTGGACCTGATAAATTACAAATCATGGTCTCGAATAGGGGGTAATCCCATGGATTTTGATGATTCAGAAAAAGCATTTTGGTCAGCCCATTTGCTGCCGTATGCAGTTGAATTTCAAATTGGATAGGAGGTCACCATCCCAGGATGGACATGACTATTCCCACTTGAATTAAATAATGAAAAGAGGACAGAAACTGCAAAATCCTGACGCATATGTATACCTCAACACCCATCTCCAACAGCAGGGGTTGGGGTTAACCCAACACCATTAGTCAATGTAGAACACAACACCATTCCAATATTGATGGAGAACAGCAACCTTGGGAGTATCACTCTGGGCTCAGGCACCATTATTGGAATGGCGGTTGATGACCGACATTTTGCCATGGATCTAGGTAATGAACTGATAGGACCAATCCCCAATGACTGTTTTGACAGTGATAGTGACAGTGACTTACCACCAGACAGGATCTTCACCCGGCAAGGGGGAAATTTCCTGGTGTACTCTTCCTGCCCTTACGGTGAAGAAGAGGTGACCTGTGACATCAGGCAGGATGAGGTGATTTTTCAGGTCCACAATGACTGCCTCTCCTACCTGAAACCCTCTGTCCAGGTCAATACTCTAACCAGGGACCTCTCCACTCAGCTGGAGGAGGCCGCTGAGATAGCAAGACCGGAAGTCTTTCCAGGCTTCAGGCAAATGGTTGAAGAGCGGGTCAACCTAGCTGATGCCTATGAGACTCTGGAGCAAAAGCAAAAGTTGAAACAGGTTTTCTTAGATTTTCAAGATCTCTTTGTGGTGGACTTGTATGACTGTGATCGCACCGAAATCCATACAACAACAATTCCCATGGAACCTGGAATGACTCCAGTGTTTGTAAAGCAATAACGCTTGCCTCTCGCATCCATGGAGTCCCTGACAGAAATAATCAAACACCTTCAGACCCGTGGGATAATTCTTTCAGTACACAGCACCTTTAATAATCCGGTGCAGGGGATTTTAAAACCAGTGGAGACTCTGTGCTGACCTGCGTTAGCTGAATAAATGGGTCCATATGTCCCGAAGGCCTCTCCCATATATTGACCAAGGACTGGCCCAGATCCAGGGTTCAAAGGTATACACTGCCATTGACCTGACCAATGGGTACTGGACTGTGTCTGTCAGTAGGGAGGACCAATACAAGCTGGCCTTTACCTTCGAGGGCAGCAGTACACGTGGACCCGGACTTCCTTCGGATACACCAAATCCGGCAACTAATTAAAAATATTCCTACATAAGGCCATGCCCGACTTGGGTGAAAGGGGTAACCTAGCCTATGTGGATGATGTCCTGATAAAAAGCTCAACTGTGGAGGAACACATAGTGGAAATCCGTTATGTTCTGACACAGTTGAGGGTTGTGGAGCAAAACTATCCTTCCATTAAGCGCAGTAGTGCAGAACCTGTGTCAACTTCTTGGGGGCATGAGATAACTCCTGAGGGTCTCTGTCCCCAGGAAAGGAAAGTGGAAGCACTCCTAAAACTAAAAGCCCCCACAACTTTGCTTGAGCTAAGAAGCCTCCTTGGGCTGACTAATTACAGTAGGAAGTTCATTGAGGATTACGCAGAGACCACAAGACCCCTGATCCATCTGTTGAAGGGGGTTCAAGTGGGAGTGGGGTCCAGAACAAGCCGAGGCAGTAAAGCAACTCAAAAGAAGCCTCTCACAAGTGCCTTGTCTAGCGTACCCTGTCGGAAATAAGGAGTTCTGCTTCGAGACGGGGTTCTCGAATACATGCTTGACAGCAGTATTATATCAAAAGCATGACAAGGTCAATAAAGTCATCTCCTATGCCAGCAAGACTTTATCCTCTGTGGAGGAAAAAATTAACGATTGTGAGAAGGCACTCCTGGCACTGGTGTGGGCATTGAAAAATGACCACCCGTTCATCCAGGGGGAAGACATCATAGTGGAGACTCCACACCAGCCTTTGCAATACCTCAAAAGTGACAGAATCTGGGCCAGAAATGTGAGTAATTCCAGAATTACTTCCTTGATTCTGTCAATGCAAGGCTTTCCTGTGGAGGTCAGATATGGCCAAAACAAGAAAAGTCCCCTCGCGCAAGCTCTGGCTGACTTGCATGATTGTGCCAGAGAAAGCTGTCTCGAGGACGAAAGTCTTAAAGTCCAGGACAACATGGAGGCATACCTGAATTCCCCGCACAAAGTCTATGACGAAGACAAGTGCAAGGGAATGCCCATAGTTCATGTGGACAGGTGCTCCTACCATGTTGACAACAACAGGGAAAAGGAACTGGTGTCCGGCATTGGGAATGCCTGGGTGAATGATGCCCCAGGACGCTCTGCTGGGTACAAAATCGGTCCCTGTAGTAGTCAGGTGGCAGAGTTGATGGCAGTTCATCAAGCCATCCTCACTGCCGTCCAACACCAACTCCACGAACTTGTTATAATCACTGATTCAGATTATGTCCGGAACGGGTTTGTGGAGTACCTGGTTAATTGGAAAACCAGAGGCATGCTATGTGCTAACAACAAACCGCTTAAAAATGACAAGCTAATCCAAAATATTTATGATCCGGTCACCTCTAGTGGGATGACCGTCTATTGGAAGAAGATCAATGGCCATTCCAGAATAGAGGGACCAGACAAAACTGGAAATTACCTAGCGGATCAGCTGGCCAAAACCAGAGCCATCCAGGGGGATCTCCTTGAGATTGAGTCCCTGTTGGGGGAAATCCAGGTCACTGCTATCACTAGGTCCTAGACAAATGCTCACAATGAACTCTCAACTGCCCAGTGGAGTAAGGAGACCCCAGATACTGATTTAATCACGGCACAAAAAGGGGATCCGATTATTGGTAAATTTTATCAAAATATTGAGGACCCTAAGAACTTTCCACTGACAGATACCAATTACATTGGGAAAGAGGACCGCAGGGTGTTGATGAAATGTCCAAAAATGTTCCGAATCCAAGACGTTTTGTTGGTAAGGAGATCCATATCTGGCTATGACCAGTGGGTGGTCCCTACCTCATTCTGAAGCCTGATGCTAAGTCACACCCATGACGCGGCCACAGCCGGTCATCAGGGGTTTCACACAATTTTAGAAATCTTGCGAGATGTTGCATACTGGCCACACATGGGGCAGGACCTCGACCAATACTTGAAGGGGGTCTTGTGTGTGCACAATTTCAGCCAACATCACTCACACACCAAGCTCCCCTCCAGATGAGGGGGATGACACTGCCTGGGTCAGATTACAAGTAGACTTCATCAGGCCCGTGATTCACTCCTCTACGGGGAACAAGTACATGTTAACCGTAACATGCTTGTTTACCAAATGGGTGGAATGTCTCCCAGACCCAAACTGCAAGGCAGAAACTACAGCTGCCCTGACGATCAACCACATCTTCTCACGTTTTGGCCTACCCCAAAGCATTGAGTCAGACCGAGGAAGTCACTTCACCAGCCAAGTGATGACAAAGATGTGGGAGAAACTTGGGGTAAAAAGGAAACTTCACATTGCATACTTGCTGTCCACTAGTGGTGGAGTTAAGAGGTACACTAAATCCATTGTGAGCCTTCTTAAAAGGTTTGTGGCAGACTCTGGGCCAGGTTGGGACATACGATTACCGCTTGTCCTGATGGCCATCAGATCTACATCTTCTTCTGCAACCAATATATCTCCATTTGAGCTGATGACTGGACCAAGGATGGTGCTACCTCAGCATTTGCTCTATAGAACAAAGGAGCAGACACTGATAAACGCCTCCACAACTCATGAGTATGTTGAGAATCTAGGAAAACACCTTCAACATGCTTTTGCGTATGCTCAGCAGAATCTAGAAAGATCTGCAGAGGGTATGAAGACTCAATATGATCTAAAAACAATACCAAGTAAGAGACAGGGTCTACTCGTACAATTTCCAAAGGAACCAGACCAAAGAGCGTACATTTTTACCCAGCTGGCGAGGACTTTTGGATATTGTAGGTAAAATTTCACCTGTCGCCTACAGAATTTGCATCCCCAAAGGCGAATTGACAGAAGAGAAATGGGTCCATATAAATCAGCTAAAGGGTTGTCACCGTAGGCACACTTTGCAACAAATTGAGTAGCTCAGAGAGAATCAAATAGAGGAGATATCTGAAGCATGAGAATAAGAAAAAGAAGAATCAGAAGGGAACGAGGTCGTTATAAATATAATTATGTAACAGGGAGTATTCTTCTTCACTATCCATTGTCATTATTGAATGCATGCGTGTCCCACTGCTGTCAACCCTATTGGAAGGCAGTTAGTGGGAAAATGAAGTAACCAGTTCTGATTTATTTAATAGATTTGTACTGGTTGCGCCTATTCAAAGACCAAGGAGGACCTCCCCGGTGACCTGGAAGGGAGAAATCAAAGAAAATCCGGGAGTGTCGCTCAACACCATAAAGGAAGATCCAGGAGAAAGCTGGGAGTGTCGTTCCACGCTCTAACAAGAGACATCGAGAGGATCGGGGCATTCCACTCTCTGATGGAAGAAGGACTCCTGATTGATGAAGCCCACCTTGCCCGACTCTCCCTCGACAAGGATCTCAGAAGAGTCAGGGGGGAATCTGTGGGCTACATTGACCCACTGAACAGAATTCTGCCAAAACCAAGCTGCATTTGCGCAGATACAGCAAAATGGTTGTGCTGGCTCCTGTGAGCACCATGGCCTCAAAACTGCGTTTTGCAGTAACAAAAAGATGGCTGCACGATCTTGCCAAGCATACATTGGGCAGGATGGAACAAGGGGACACACTGAGGGAGCGTGCCAGTGTGTCCTGACATATACAAATGGAATAAAGTGAAAAAGCAGCGTTGCCTTGCTGCAAGCCCAAAATCCCCATTAAAAAGGAAACTTTTTCACCTTTAAAAAATGCTGCTATGATGCTATTTCCATCTGTTCTTCCTTAAACCACTGTGATTAATAAGGCCCTGCCATGCCCAGTATATCTCATTGTGCTTCAGCAAAACTAGGCATGATTTGTGAATGATAGGCCCTGTCAAATTAACTCTGAGAAAAATCAACAAAGAGCTTCACTTTTCTCGCATGGGAAAACACATTAATTTCATCACAAAGTATCAAAGCTCAGTAGTTCAAAGAAACTCCAGCTATCTTAGGTAGGTCAATTTATAGGCATCTGTGCTTCAAACAAAACTCCTGCATTAAAGAAATAACTATAGCTGCAAGACAGTGTGGGAATCCAGAGGGAGATGCAAAACCGAATGTAAAAAGAAATGCTAGCTTTTCACCACACTTTCAAAATGGGCTTTGCAAACTCAAGGAGAAAAATGCCTGTTTTAAAAAGTAAACTGTTGAATGAAAGCCTGCCATTATCTAGCAATGTGAAGGGGTTTGTTGCTGGGGAAAATACACACATGGGTTATTTTATTCAACTGCCTTGTTTAATTCAGGACCAAATATAAGAAAGTAAAACTGTTAAACCATATTGGCTGGATTTTGCAAGTTCCAAAAGAAAAATAGATATCTGCTTGGGGGGGGATACTACCAACAGGATGGCCTCTCTCAGCAGATACTAACACCCCAGTGATAATTATTAGGTTGGACAGAATCTAGACTAGGCTGAACCCACTGACAATGCAATTTCCAGGACAAGGAACTGTGAAGTGGGGAAGGGGCAATAAACCTTCAATCAGGCTGGAAAACCCCCACCTTGCTCTGGAGGAAACAACAGTTGGTGGCAGCTGAAGAAAAACAAATGGTCCAGTGATAGACAAAGGACTGCCATTTGCTTCCAAAAACTATTTATGAATAAAAATGTAAACACTTTTATCTCTGCAGCAAGACTTTGGAAAAATGTAAACATTTCGCAGTTTAAAAGTGCTTTTATGGGCTTTCATTTAAGACATTGTAGAATTCACTGACCCCTTAGGGGTACAAGTGGCAAAGAATCGGGGATTACAAGGAAAGTATCCATGATGCCAATGCACATTTTTCTACTTACATCCCTTATAATAATCCACACATGTGTATAAAGTTATGGAATTTTAGGCCGAATCATTCATACTCAAAAGTACCAAAAAGTATTAGAAGGGTGAAACAATGTCTCACGGATTGCAGAGTTGGAGTGCTATGCTCTACACAAAATATGTAACCTGTGTATATAATTTGCTAAGAGATTTCAACTGTATAAATGTACCGTTTGGGGCAAAATTATATTTTGGCTAAAATAACTGTGGGAGGTTTTTGAACATTGTAAACTCACATCATAAATCTGCCCTTCTGCTTTGAAATCCAACCAGTTGAGAGTGAGGCAGAGACTAGCACCCCTGACCAATCCCGTGGGTTAGAGGTGTGCTTAGCTAAGCCTGCCGAGCCATATACTTTGATGATGTTACTATGCATTATAAATAAGAGTCTCTGACAAAACTCTGGACACACACTCTTCCTGACTTTCCTGCGCCGGCGTTCCTGTTCCATTCATCCTGCTGAGGCAGATCCCAACTACAAGGCCAAAGCATTGTTGAACCTACTCCAGGGCCCACTGCAAAACCCAAGCATTGCTGATCCTATTCCCAGCAAGGCCATTGATCCAGAATCAACCCAGTAAAATCCAAAATAACCAAAGGGTAAAGCTGTGGTATTATTTTGGGAAGCATCCTGAACCAGCCTGGCTTGCTGCCCACTAACTGCTTGTCCACTAACTGCATCTAGAGGTACCTGTGCCATCCAGTGACCAGAATTACCATCCGGTGACCTGACTCTGCCCAGCTGTCTTTTGCCCAGCTGTCCTTGGCCAGGCACGCTGCCGTGTTGCAACCAGAACCTGTTGACGGTCCAAAAATACCAAAAGTAAAAGTGGACTGTAAGTATAATCCCTGCCCCATAGAAATCCATAGTCTACCTTGTCTTGCATTTGTCCTTATCCCACTCTCTGAGCCATCCTATCTTTATCCTGGTAACTTGTTAAAACTGTCAGAATTCTCTGTGTTCTTGCCCTTGATCTCCAAGCAGTGCAGAGGAGGTGGGCAAAGAGCGGCAGGAGCCTGCTCTCCCCCATCATCATCCCCTTCTTCACTACGACCTCCAGCAGCACCCCTGTGCCATTGGGTGAGAATACTTGGCCGAAATTCCATTCTGGAATTATTTTCATTTTTTGCATTTATATGACCAAAAAGCACATTATAGTTCATTACGTCCCTTCTATGTTCACTGGTGCCACGGCATGAATCATCTAGCTGCCCTGTGAATCCTGCACCCAGCCACCCGCCATTTCTAGCAATGTGTTCAATGGCGGCGCCAGTATTACAACAGCTGTGCATCACCTGATTGTTTTTGTGCCTTGCAGTAGGCGATTGGCTGCCCATATCTATTTCCGGCGCCTACCACGACCATGAGGCGGAAGCCGGTCCATCCTCCTAAGGGCCGCGAATAAGGGCCTGTTGGTGCAGTTCGCACCATCTCTCCAAGCCTTGCAGCTTTGCAGGCTATTCACTGCTCGAAAATTCTACAATTGGAGTCCATTTCCTCTCCTTAAAACAGTTCCTGGAGAATGCATATGTTTTAGCAGTTCTCCTCTTCCTAGCCCTCATACTTCAAAGGACATTTTTTACAAGCATCCTACTACGTTACCATAGAAACTGGCATCAATCTGCGTGGTGCTTTACTAGCAACGATATATGACAAGATCCTGAAGCTATCTACATTGAAAATGTCCATGGGAGAGATGATCTTGGGGCAGATCAACAACTTGGTTGCCATAGAAACCAATCAAGTGATGTGGTTCCTGTTTCTTTGCCCAAATCTGTGGGCAATGCCTGTTCAGGTATAGCATGAAAGTAAGGGTTATTCTTTTGGAGACAATAACTACATATTCTTGAAATTAGTATGCAGAAGTCTACCTGCAGCTGCGTAAAGCTGCTGATGAATCCATCTGGTGATACTGCTTAACTTCAGGATGGTCAAGGGTGGGGATGCTTTAGTTAAAAGAAATGTTTTGCTGTCCCAATCCAGCGTCCAGTAACATCCCGCTAACAAAACAAAGCACAATGATACTTTGTCATTTTAAATGCCTAGCCTGCCGCTAGATATTTTGTCATTCTAAATTCCTAGCATGCCACTTGATATGTGTCATTCTAAATGCCTAGCCTGCCACTTGATATTTTGTCATTTTAAATGCATAGCCTGCCACTAGATATTTTGTTATTCTAAATGCCTAGCCTGCCACTTGATATTTTGTCATTTTAAATGCCTAGCCTGCCACTAGATATTTTGTCATTTTAAATGCCTAGCCTGCCACTAGATATTTTGTCACTTTAAATGCCTAGCCTGTCTGCTACAAGACATATCGCCATCTTATATGCCAAGCCTGTCCACACCCATACACTACCCCTAATGTACCTGACTCTGCTCAGTCTTACCTGATCTTGCCCAGTGACCGTTGCCCTACCTAGTGGCTTTTGTCCACTGCAAATCATGCATTTGCCTATGATTTACACAGTCCTACTGAGGACTATCCTAAACCTAATTAGCATACTAAACCCCACCATGACACACTGTCTGCCCTTAGCAACTCCAGCGACCCTTCACAGCAAACCCCTGTGTCAGAATAATCTGAACACCAGACCATGCAGTCCTCCTCAGAGAAACCTCAAACTTCGTGCCAGACTCCCTAAATCTATGAACCTCTAGTTAAAACTTCACGCCCTCACATAAATAACACCAACAGATCCTTGCGTGGCCCACAGCCTAACACCAAAACCCACACTCACAAAGCCACTAATATCCAACACCCTCTTCAGCAGGCTCACCAGAGATATCAACACTTACCAGAAATACCATCATAACATTCAGCTTCCACCAATGGAATCTACAAAGACTGGCATAAAAGGAGCCCTAATTTTTGCAAAAAGCAACAGTATATGAAGTAATTTGGGGACCTTTCAATGATTTTTATGGGAGTGGATGATTTTATGTCAGGTTATGAGTTTTATGTGTTTATTTATCAAATGATGGGGGGTTGGGATGTGGGAGTGTGTTTTATGTATTGTCCTTTGTCCGGATTTATCTTGTTGTATTGTTGGTTTGTATTGTTTCATGGTACTTTAGAGAATCTAAGTTTGGTATTTTGATTTAGAATTCATATGTTGGTTCTTTACTTTGCTTTAGTATTGCATATTTATTTATTTCCTTTTGTAGTTTTACTGTAATCATTTATTCTTCGGAATCAATGCATGGTTGTAGTGTATTTTCTGGAAATTATAAATAAAGTGTTTAAAAAAATTTAAAAAAAGGAGCCCTTATAAATGCCCACTCCATTGTGGCCCATGCCACTGAAATAGCTGACTTACTGCAGTCAGAAAAAATGGACTTCCTCGCCATCACTGAATCCTGGCTTAATGCAGCTGCAGGCCCAGCGATCATGCTAGCCATTCCTAAAGATTACACTCTCCTTAGAATAGACCGCACAAAATCCTGTGGTGGAGGCCTCCCCTTAATTGCCAAAACTAGTCTAGCTTTGAGACTCACCATGCCACTAAACTTACATTCATGTGAATCCCTCACTGCCAAGCTGACCATCTCCAACACCCAGACCATGTCTAGCCATCTCATATACAGACCTCCAGGTCCCCTAGGCCCCTTCGAAGAAGACCTAACTAACATCTTGTCTGACAACCTAAACAATCCTTCACAACGCCTCCTCTTAGGAGATCTCAATTATTTAGGCTTTAATGACCCTTCAGATCATAACGCTGTGCTTATCAACAACACCCTCAAGGAATTAGGGTTCACCCAAAAAGTGAAAAGTGCAACCCACACTAAAGGTAGAACCCTCGATTGGATAGCTGAGCATAAATACCAAACATCCAGCATTTCCATAACACCGCAGCCCTGGTCAGACCACCACCTGATCTCCTTCTCCTTGGAGGCCGCACCTCCCCTACCAGTCAACAGTATAGCTCCTGCCATTCCTACCAGAAACAAAAGAAAATTACAGCTGAAAAATTCACCCCCTTGATTCTTCCTACTCTGAGCTCACTTCCTGACCAGACAGAGCCATTCACCTTGGTAAAGGAACACAATAAAATAATGCTATCCTCACTAGATGTCACAGCACCACTGAAAATTAGAAAGCAAACCCAAAAAACATGTGAACACCTGGTTCTCTCCCCATTTGAAAGCAATAAGATTAGAAAAACATAAAAGTGAACAAATTTGGAGACAAGATCCTTCTGACACTATCAAATATAACCTTAGCAAAATAGCCACCCACTACAAAAAATAAATCATCCTCGCCAAACAATCATCTTACAACCTACGCATTACTCAAACCAACTCAAGCTCTAAAGAATTGTTCTCAATCCTTAGAGAGATAGAAACACCTATCCAAGCCCCGGACACCTGCCTCAAGGACAAAATATGGTGCACTAGTATTCAGAGTACCCTATTTAATAAGGTAACGACCCTCCAAGTTAAGATCAATAACAAAAAAGAAACGCTCCTCCTTGCCCCGAAGCCCAACAAAACTTCCACGCCTCCGCCCAGACCACTCCGCCACCTGCCAATCCACCTATACCGTGCTTCAACTTCAATAAAGTATGCATCCTGGAAATTGAAAAAGTCATCCTTACCCTCAAACCCTCTAACTGCCATGGCGAACCTTGCCCAGCCCAAATCATAAAAGATGCTGCACGCGACCTCTCCCCTTTCATCTCCAAACTCATAAATGCTTCCTTCTCCACAGGCACCATACCCAACAACTTGAAAAAGTTCTGGGTCCTCCCACTTCTCAAAAAACAGACACTTGACCTGTCCATACCCACTAATTACCACCCTTTCACCACAGTGCAGTTTCTGCTTAAAATTCTCAATAAGATGGCCTACCTCCAAATCCGACAATATCTGGAGGCTAACCACCTCTTAGGAGTACGGCAGTCAGGCTTCAGACCACAACACGGAACTGAAACTGCACTTATCGACCTTAAGGCACAAATAGACGCGCTGAGAAACGACAGTAAGGTAGCACTATTGCTGTTGCTTGATCTTTCAGCGGCGTTTGACCTAGTGGACCATAGGATCCTATTCAACTATTTGGACTCTGACACCCATGTCTCACAAGAAGCGATAGGATGGATCCAATCCTTCCTCGACAATAGAACAATGCGCGTCTTCTCAACCTTAGCTGTTGCCGACCCCATACCCATTACCTGCGGTGTGCCCCAGGGCTCCTGTGTGTCCCCTACCCTGTACAACATCTTCACAAAGCCCCTTTTTGATGATCTAGACGGTCTGGGTATCACCTACACTAATTATGCCGATGATACACAGATCCTCATCGCGCTGACAGGTGATTACAAGGATTTGGCCTTCATGAATAGAGTGTACCTCATCATCCAGGCATGGATGGCCTCTCATGGTCTATGCCTGAATGATGACAAAACAGAACTTCTCATTCTCCGCACCCCTGCAAACCTTAACAAATTAGGACACAATTACGTGAACTTCAAAATAGATAACAATATCATTACAGTAGCAAAGGAGGTCAAAACCCTGGGATTCTACTTAGACTCTACGTTAACTTTTAAAAAACAAATTAACTCCATGGCATCATCTACTGCTTACACATATAAGCTAATCAGAGCTGCCAAGCCTTTCCTCTCCCCCAACAATTGTATCACCCTAGCAAGAGCTCGTGCCTTATCCAAACTGGATTATTGTAATGCTCTATATGTAGGGAGCAACAAATACATCCAGGTTTTACAAAACAATGCCTTGAGAGCAGCCCTAAGTATCCCTAAGAAAGCCCACATCTCTGACCTCGGAAGATCCAACAACTGGCTTTCCACGAAAGACAAAATCCTCCTCAAAACAGCCTCCCTGACACACAAATGTCTCCACTTTGATGCCCCACAATACCTCATAGCCAGATTTACGAGACAACCCTCCAACCACCCCACGACATCTGCTAATGCCAACCTCCTAACGGTACCTAGATTTAAACGCACAAAGACTGTTGGAAGCAGCTTCCCGGTCAAAGCTGCCCAATACTGGAACTCCCTCCTCCCGTCCTTGAGGGAAGACCTACCCTACCCACGCTTTAGGGCCAACCTCATCCAGTGGATCAAGGAAAATTACATCTGACTCTCACTTCATATATATATAGATATGTAGATTTGTCCCGCTTGCACCCCCACTATATACTGCCTACAGTGCTCTTTGCCGTAGTGTGTAACCTGCTGATCCTATGCCTGTATTCTGTACATATTGCACATATTGCCATTCTACAATTCATTGTATAAATGTATGTTCTTGCACAGCAATGTAACCAAAGCTGAACAACCCTCTTGATGCCTATTGCACCCTGATAACCTAGGGTCTGGTGCGCATTACAAATATTAAAACAAACAAACAAACAAAGCGTTAGCGCCACTTTTCTCTTCATTTCTGTCTTGCATAGATCATCAGTCATTAACGATATTGTGTTTAAATAAATTAATTTTCCCTACAGAAAAGGGGTACACTGCGTGAAGGGTTACAACGGCAGCGTAACTTTTATATTCACGGGTGGCATTGCTCTTTTCTTAGCCATTAATTTAAGTAAAATTTGTCTTTCACTTTTAAAACCGATTTTCTCTTTGTCACTGCTATACTTTCCCAATAAACGAACGTCACTCTCACTTCCAAATCTCTCTCAATTCAACAGCTACCCCCATTCTTTCACTTCTGTAATTTCCTGGTGATGTCCCTCTGTCCCTCAGACTAAAAACCGCATCACGATTTGCAATATTTCACCCGTTTTTTTAAAGAAACTGTTTGAGTAAATTTACATGGAAATTGAAAGGAAATGTAACTTTTACACGTGTCATTTTGCTGCAATCCGTTTTAAACTTTCCACTCAGTTTTCCATTGTATGTTCTTGGTAATCCATTGCTGGTGATTGCTAGTGTCTATGCATTGTTGCTTTAGTGAGAAATTGTATTTACCTTGGAGTTTTAACCGCCCATTAATTATTTATTTGTCCATTTCCGAGTGTCATTTCATAACATTGCAAGGGGTTTAAAATCCGTTTTCCACTCTTATTTGGTGAGGGAAGGACGGATTTGGATTCCGTTTTCTGCCTTTTATTCCTGATTACCTGCTGTATCTTTCTATCCATTCAGAATTGAGTATTCATGGGTTGAGGGAACATTGCAGGGGGAAATCCTAACTCGGTTGCTATCTTTCCTAAATTCAAAGGTTCTCCTATTCCCTGGTGCTTGTATATGTTCCACTAGAAGGTTAAACCAAGTGCATTGCTTACATTCTCATTGTAATTATCACCCCATTGGTGATTGCTTCCCCACATTAAAAATGGTATGATTTCTTTTGAATTTTAAAATAAATGAATCATATTGTATTTCACCAACCAGCCTGGTTCATGGTCCATTGTGACCTGGGGTATTTGAAAAGGTGGTGTGATACAAGTTGTGTACCATCTCAAATTGAATCTGCATAAGATAAGGAGAAAAGCATCTCAGTTGTGCACTACATACTAGGCCGAGACCAAGGTGCATATCGCCTGATTGAAATCCTTAACACTTGGTACACCTAAACTGTATGTTTATACAGAGTTCAGCTTTCTGGTATCCACAGGACCTTTTATACATCATTATGATTAAGGAATTAAAGGGGTTAATGGCACCACTATGTTTATTTGAGACAAAGGCCTGTGTGTAAATTATAAAAACTAAGTCACACTGAATTCCAAACCAAGGGTTTTCATGATCCTATTGTTTACATTTAGTTGGAAATTGGATGCCTACTCTGGTAAGATTGCAATGGCAATTCCATATATCAGAGGCCTCGAACATACACTGACTTTTGACTAGGAATAACCACATGGCCTCATACATAATGTGTTTTCTACATGCAAGTGACCTATTAATGGTGGTTTGGTTTATGGCAGCAGATGTTTCTGATGGTACCAGGAGGTTAGCAACATGTAATCCAAATGTAAACTTTACAACAGAAATGTGCACAGAATGATGCATTCAAAGAAGACAAAGGGGAAATACATAATTGACTCTCGATTTTGAACCCTTTGCCTGTTTTGAAACCAAAGGTAGTTTTGAATTAAACAGAACACGTGGAATACTATCCATATATTTTTTTGTATAGCGGACATAGGACGTTGCTTTATAGGTTTGGTCACTGATCCGCCTAAATTACAAGGGTCGGCCATACATTGGCCCTCATTACAACCTTGGCGGAGGACCATGGTGCTATTAGCACCATGGTCCATGCCGCTAAGGTTGCAATTCCGCCATGGTGGTTGGCGGACTTACCGCCCCATTCCGACCTTGGCGGGGCGGTAAGTCCCCAATCCCCATTTACCCTTCCCCATTCCCATTTTTGCCCCATAGGGCATAATGGGAGTGGGGAAGGCGTTAATTACGCCACCGTAAATTACGGTGGCGTAATTAACTCCATGGTCCCTTAGCGCCATGGATTTTAACACCTGCTAAAAGCAGGTGTTAAAAGCTCCATGGCGCTAAGGGACCTCGTACTCAGGCGGTAAGGGTCGGCGCTGTTTACGCTGCCGTAAACCCCTTACCGCCTGGGTCGTAATGAGGCCCATTGGCTTCTATATGCCGTATCTAGACAGGATTGTGAATGTTAGCATGTGCCATACTTAAAGTTGAGAACATTAGCCTGTGCCGTATCTAGACAGGATTGTGAATAATAGCGAGTGCCACACCTAGACGGAATTATGAAGATTGCCAAGCATTACACTTAAAAGGATTTGAGAATGTTGGCATGTCCCGCACTTTGATAGAATTATGAACATTGGCCTGTGTGGTATCTGGATGGTATTGTTGGGGTTGGTGAGTGTCACACTCAGACTGAATTGTGTAGGGCAGCAAGTGCCACACTTAGATAGAACTGTCAATGCTTGCATGTTAAATGTCACATAACCCACTAACCAATATAAACTCTAACTCTCTGCATACTTTAAAAAAAAACCTCACACAACCATCTCTCGCACAACCAGCTGCACGCACTTTACCACACTGCAACAACACATAAGCCGCACCAACAGCACACACGGACTGACACCAATCCAATACTCGCACCAAAGCTCAGCATCCGGTGTCTTCCGAGTTGAAGCTGCCAACAGTACACCACTCCTCCCACTATCCTACGCCCTCTTCACCTTACTAACCCATCCCACCTCTCTCATTTACAGATCCTCCAGAGCGCCTGGGGACCAATTCCGTTGGTGACGGTGTGCTATATAAGTACCGTTAACATAACATAACATATAAAAAGAATATATTGAAATGTATCCATTAATATACATTAGCATGATTTAATTACTCTGTTTTGCACCCAGCCACTGAAACATAAAGAATGTCTCAGGATTTAAAATATTCTTGCAAATCCGAATGTATGCTTCTTATTAATGGCACATGTTGATACTGGAAATCATCAGCAAAATAAATGTTTCAGTCTGATTTTGATTTTACATTTCTAAAGTGAGGGCTACCTCATAGCTTACACATCTCCTTATGACAAAGAGAATTCAGTTGGCCAATCAAAGCAAAGATTCT
The DNA here is from genome assembly GCF_040938575.1 of Ambystoma mexicanum. Classification (NCBI taxonomy): domain Eukaryota; kingdom Metazoa; phylum Chordata; class Amphibia; order Caudata; family Ambystomatidae; genus Ambystoma; species Ambystoma mexicanum. Next base: position 960,860,176 of record NC_090921.1, on the reverse strand, counting down.
TGTGAGTGAGAAAGAGTGAATGGGAACATATCACAGACTTTGCCGAATCCAAAATTTGCTATGTCAAATGATGCTCTGTGGGGCGCATTTGCTGAGTATCTAAATTCAAACACATAGGAAGAGAGTAGAGTTTTGGGGAAAAAAGAACAGGAAGATAGATTGTCCGACAGGAGAAAAGTGAGTTGAGGTTCCACCTGGTTGGAAAATGTCCTTTTCCAGATGGGGCTGAATGAATAGACCTTTTCCAAGATGGACCCAGTGTATCTGAAAGGGAGTATGGGAGCAGGAGAATAGAATACAAGGCAGAGCTGATCTGTCAGTTGTATTGTATTGAATTGTTTATTTATTTATAGAGCGCACCGGGCCGTCAGGCATCAGGGCGCTTGTGTGGACTTTAAAGTTACAGTTACAGCTTAATACAGATATACAGGATAACAGAAGTATGCAATGAAAATATTCAATAGTATATACATGTGCAGAAACGTACATTGATAGATATATACAAGTCATGTCTGGTAGCTCTAGTTATTAGACTAAGGATACAAAAGTATACGCACATTTAATCAGGACATGAAGTTAAGCATCAGCAATCGTTAGTATGTAGCCAATGTTTAACATTAGTTTCGAAAAAATGGAAGGAAGGTGAGGCTCTTAATGTGTCCGGTATTGAGTTCCATAGTTGAGCTGCCAGTACTGGGAAGCTAGAGCCTCCAGTTCTTTTAAGTTTGAAATTAGGGATTCAGATGCTATTAGATTGTGACTTTCTGATACGACGTTCAGAAGTATGCTTGGTGAATTTCTCTATAAGGTATGCCAGTGCTTTATTGTTGAGGCAGTTGTATGTTAGGTTTAGTGTTTTAAGTTTAATTCTGTCTTTGATGGCTAGCCAGTTGGAGGATCTTCTTTGGTTGGATATGTGCTGGCTTTTGGGAATGCCTAGGGCTGTTCTTAGGGCATTGTTTTGAAGGCTTTTAAGTTTGTTGGTATTATGTTTGCTAGTGCCTAAGTAAAGTGCGTTGCAGTACTCCAATTTCAATAGGATTAGTGCCCGTGCAATTGTGGTGCAACTTTCAGTGGTCAGAAATGGTTTACATGCATACATTAATTTACACATGTAACTTGTTGCAGACGCTTTGGGATTTACTTGTTTGTAAGGTTGAGAGCAGAGTCTAAGTAGAAGCCTAAGGTTTTTACTTCCTTGGTGACTTTGATTTTAATACCGTCAATAGTAATGGATTTATAATGGTGGGTGAGTTTGTTTAGTTTACCGGTAGACCCAATGATTAGGAGTTCATTTTTTCCATCATTAAAACATAGACCGTGGGTGGCTATCCAGGTTTGTATGATTTGGTAGATTTTGTGTATGAGGTTTGTGTCTTTGTCATAATCTCTCTGGATAGGGATGAGGATCTGGGTGTCGTCAGCATAGTATGAGACACCCAGATTGTCTAGTATATCAAAGAGTGGCTTTGTAAATATATTGTACAAAGAAGGGGAGACACATGACCCCTGTGGAACGCCACATGTGATGCTGAAGAGGGTGAGAAGACTCTTATAGTTTTATTATCTAGAAAGGAGTTAATACATGCAGTGGCCTCTGTGGAGAAGTTGAAAGACGATTTAAGGTGGTTACATCGGACTTTATGGTCAACCAAATCAAAAGCGGCTGACAAGTCTACGAGTAGGAGAATAGAGGTTTCTCCTCTGTCTTTACGCTTATCTAGGTGGTTCTTGAGATCTAGAAGGGCTGTCTCAGTCCTGTGTCTTGCTTGGAACCCCGATTGTCTAGTACCTAATAAGTTGTTAATCTGCAAGTAAGATTGAATCTGTAGATAGGCAGCTTTATCTAAGATTTTGAGGAGAAACTGAACTGTTGTTACAGGCCTATAATTTGACGGGACGCTGGGGTTCAGGTTCGTTTTTTTTTTAGGCGGGGTAGTATCCAGGCATCTTTGAGGTTGGTCGGTACAGAACAAGATTTGAAAGACGAGTTAATGAAGGTGGTAACAAAATGAGCTTGTGTATAGGCGCGTTATAAATGCCATATCATATCATATCATATCATATCATATCATATCATATCATAGGTCTTTAGCAGCTTCTTTAATGATGGATGCTGGGCATGTATCACCAAGGCATCGGGGAGGATTAGCAAGGTAATGATACTTTCAGATTCAGCAGTGGAGACTGACCTGAAGTTGAATTGGTTGAGTGGTTTAGGTTGATTGTTGGCAATATTCTTGTAAGAAGATGGCTTCTTGAGTGGCAAGCACGATTTTGTGGAGGGAAGTTTTTTTGGCAGATATTTTGTCTTGTAGCATGGTAATTTTTTTGCATAAGGCATTTTGAATGTTTGTGCACCAGATTTTATCTTTGGTGCACAAGTCTATAGGTGCAATCAGGGATTCTAATTCTCTGAGAATAGAGAAGATTTCCCTAGTGCTTGAATTTGCTTTTTTAATTCTGTCATTAAAAGTTTCTTTTTTTGAATGTATAATTTCCTTCTTATATCTGTCAGTGAGGGAAGAGAGGAGATTTTTGTTTTGAGTCAACCTTTTTTTTTTCCAGCTGGATTCTGCTTGTATTTTTTCTCTACTCAGAGCTTACACCACATGTTAAAATGGGCCAAATGTTTGGCTTTGCTCAGTTTCAGAGGTGCGATGGTGTCTATAGCTGTGTTGATAGTATTATTATACGACTGGTAGGAGTGATTAGTGATAGGATGAATCAGTGGTAGGAGATTTGTGACTGTTATATTTTGTTTACATCTGTTAATGGCTGGTGGAGCTGTTAGTTCGGATGCCTTAGTTTGAGGGATGTCATGGATGGTAAGCAAGATCAAGTAGTGATCAGTCCAGATGCATGGTTCAGTGGCCTTGATGTGGGAGGTGCAGTTAATATCTGTGACCCAGTCCAGGGTGTGGGACCGTTGTTCCTAATAGTAAGGCCAGCTTCCATAATCGTGTTTGCTAGGATGGAGGCATTAGTATCTTTAGTGTCGTCGAGGCCCAGATTAAAGTTGCCAAGTAGGATAATTTGTGTCCCAGGTTTGGCGTCAGTATTTAGTTGGGAAGGGAAACGGTTTGTGCCTGTACCCGCCTTAGGCCTTTGAAAGACAAACCAGAAGTGAGTGCAATAATCCATGACAATGTTGTCAAATATGTAAAGAATTTGTTAAATCCCAGATTGTAATTAAAGTGTTTTAGGGTAACCCTGTTTATCAGCTATGTCAGTAAAGGGGAACTACGCCTGTAAATGAAACTTTGTGGCAGTATACCCAAAGCAGATTGTCCCATAGTCTATAATTGTGCAGGGCATATTTGTCTCTAACATTGACACATTATTAATTAATTTTCACAGGAGAAAATTACATGTGAGTGTGTGCGTATGGTGCATCTCACATATGTGCAGGGATTGATAAACCTCTTGGCCTGTGAAAATCATAGTTTATGTACACAATCTGAATAGAGTTTTCTTCTCATTAAAGTGGAATGGAAATGGTGTCGGTTTCTCCTCTTTATTCCCAAGAAAATAATATCATTTACAAAACCAATGACATTTTTCCAACTAGCGTTGCACAGAAATAGAAGAACTATTACAATCAATTAAAATGTATTTGTTAGATGCTCTTCCAGAAAATACTTGTCACTGCATACTAACCTCACCATACTGTTTGTTTGGACCAACCTATATAAGTCCTATATGAGTTATAATATGGAATGTATAGGTGCTCCAATCTTTTGTAATCATTGTAAATTTAGCCTGTTTTAAAGGTATTGTTTTAAAACTTTGTATTCTGATGATAAATAAATTGTTATATGTTTTACTGATATGAGTCAATGATAGTGTGAAAGGGAGGGGTAGCCCATGTCTCTTGTATCATCTTGCACACTTCTTTTCAATCTTTTAATCCGTGTTCTCACTTCAGGTAATTTGCCTGGTGTCCTTTCATTTGACATTGTAACAGTAGTTATGCTCCTGTTTACTAGCCTACCTATGTTATTAATGACCAGTTCTCTTGCTGCAATAAAAATAATAAAATAATAAAATCAAGATAAAGACCAAAAATGCAAAGATGTTTGCTCTAATCATGGCAGCTAGCATGTCTACCTTTTGAAAATAATTAGGGGTAGAATTCCTTCTAGGTGTTAAGAGAGAATATCTAATGTAATGTAATAAACACATTGGGCCTCATTACGACCCTGGCGGAGTGGGTTTACGCCAGCGGTATTCACGGCGGACCCGTCCGCCCTACTACGAGTTCCCGTAGCGCCATGGAGCGTTTTCCGCCTGGTTTTTCCGGGCGGAGAAATCCATGGCGCTACGGGACCTTGTTGTTAATTACGCCACCGTATTTTACGGTGGCGTAATTAACGCCTTCCCCACTCCCATTATACCCTATGGGGCAAAAATGGGAATGGGGAAGGGTAAAATGGGGAATGGGGATTTACCGCCCCGCCAAGGTCGGAATGGGGCGGTAAATCCGCCAACCCCCATGGCGCTATCGGCAGCTTTCCGCCGTGCTCCATGGTGCATATTGCACCACGATTTCGCCAGGGTCGTAATGAGGCCCATTGTTCTACTAAAGGAAATGTCTCTTCCTTATTCTTAAAGTAATAAGTGTTTGCAAAATAAAAACCTTAGTTAAGCGTGCAAGAGAATTGTTTTCTAAAACTATTTTTGCCTTCAGTTTCAAACAATAGAACTGTTGAACCAATGTTCCAAGCTCCTAAAAAGAATACAATTTTCAAGGGAAATGAAAAGACCAAAAAAAACAAATTTACTATGGGAACTTTTCACCCCACTCTGTGTTGCATGAGTCTCTTTCACTAATGTTAGATGAAAAATGTTGTTGTGTCCTGTGTCTCTTATTCTTGTTGCTTCTGCTGCCGATTGGCTCTGGTCATTGTCCACGTCTGAGGTCATCAAACTTCTTCTTCACCTTCGTGTTCAGTTGTTGCGGACAGGGGGGGCCTCTATAGTTTGACCCAGATGGATCCATGCTCTTCTCCCTTCAACCGTGACCGCAGATGGATTGACAGCGTCTACAATGTAATGACACAACACCTTATTGCCTGTTACAAAACAAGGGGTTTCAACAAATTGTTTGGGTCAGTTTGTTCATGGGTTTCATCTCTATTCTTTTAACTCCTCTTCCATGTCTTCACCTGTCGAGAAATAAATGTAAGAGATTCAGTCATAGCTATCAAATAATCATCCATTTCCTTCCCTAACACAGCTGCAGTATTCTCACTGTCAGTGTGAGCCCATGTGGGAGTGCTAATGGGAGTATTTTATTTTTATTTATTTTAATTTTTTGCATTTATTTCAGCGTGCAAAACCCTGAGGCATCTCTGCGCTAGTTACAGAAATTGCATTGATGCATTAGTGAAGTGCTGGAAAACGCTTAACGGTTACAGACAAAATTGGTGTGTGTATACAGACTGTCAAAGCCTCACCTCATGGCACGGTGGCTACATCAGACGTGCAGACAAGCATGTGAAAAACATAAGATTTGTGTCCGGCGCAAAGGTTGCCAGGTTAAAATAGGTAGTTGCAGACAGAATAGGTATGTGTATGCAGACTGACAAAGCCTCACCTCATGGTGTGGGAGGCTACATCAGGCATGCAGACAAGTATAGGAAAACATATATGGCAAAATAGGTGTGTGTAAGCAGACTGGTAAAGCCTCGCCTCATGGTACGGGGGCTACATCAGGCATGCAGACAAGTATATGACAACATATCAGGTAAAAAAGGTGTTTGTAATCAGACTGATAAAGCCTTGCCTCATGGTGCAGGGGCTACACCAGGCATGCAGACAAGTATATAACAACATATGAGGCACAATAAGTGTGTGTAAGCAGACTGATAATGTCTCTCCTCATGGTATGGGGCTATATCAGGCATGCAGACAAGTGTATGACAACATAGGAGGCAAAATAGGTTTGTGTGTGTAAGCAGACTGGTAAAGCCTTGCCTCATGGTACGGGGGCTACATCAGGCATGCAGACAAGTATATGACAACATATGAGTAAAAATAGGTGTGTGTAAGCAGACTGGTAAAGCCTGGTAGTTGCAGAAAAGATAAGATTCATATACAGCACACAGGCGGCCAGGCCAAAATAGGTAGTCACAGACAAGATAGGTTTTCCAAAGAACACGACTGGTGATTTCCAGTCACATCGTTGGCACTAGCAAATTCAGCAAAATAGAGTGAGTGTAGGCATAGAGTAAAAACACTGTGAAAAGCATAATACGATATCGTAAGAGCACAATCAGGTAAAGCCACACCTCATGATGTGAGGGACTACATCTGGTGTGCATGTGCAAGTGGACATAGTATATATATTGAAGTAGACAATAGTGAGCATACATTCTGCGTCCCGTCACCAGCTCATGTGGAGTCAGGTGATGGTCAGAGCCTAGCTGATTACGTAAGGCAAATAGAGCTAGGGGAAGGCAGTGTGACCAACTATTTTTCTATCTCTCTTTTAGTTTGGGAAGGTGTTCTTTTAAGAGGCTGTTTAGGCGCTCACCAGAGGCGTTGCTGGAGGAGGGCTGAGGGGGCTATAGCCCTGGGTCTTTTGGTTGTAGCCCTGGATAGAAGCCCAGGGGGTACAAAGAAAAGGCTAGCTGGCCCCGAGTCCCAATAGTCCAGTTTTGCTGAACAACCTATGCTCATGTGGGATAGCCTCATATGCATCTATTGATTTTGCTAAAAAGTGAGTCTCTCTCTTGGTTCGATTGAGAAATTTGAGCAATCTTCTTCTTCTCAAATGGGCATCTGCTTTCAGAAATTCTCCAATGTTCGGGTCACTCTGAGGAATCACTAATGCTGCAACATGAATAAGCACTAAGGAACACGTTCCTCCCCAAAGCTTCATGTAGGCTCTAGACCAGCAAGCCCAATATCGATCCATCAGGATGGCTGTCCCTGCTCCCTTCCTGGAGACATCAACTGTAGTCTTGCAACTTATATTTACGAAAGCACAATGTTACACATGCCAGTGGAATCACAACCATTGGGCCTGATTCATCTTCCACCCATGTCAGAAGCTTGGCATGTTTGGCCCATGACTTCAAACACCCATCATTTACTCTTTGTACTTCTTGCACATATTCTGACTTCACTAGATGAGCTGCACAGGACATCAATCATTCTTCCCATCCTTTATTGGACTTTACCTGTCCACAGACTAGCAGCTAAGAACGTTCCCGGCATCCAGTTATCCAAGCTACTTCTGTTCTATCAGGACAGTACATTCTCTTCATTTCTTCTATGACCACTTCATCCTTTCCTGTCCTAGGATACATGAGAACCTTGCTCTTTGAGTCAGGCCCCTTTTTCATCTGTGTAGTCTTGGTATAATCATCCTGGAATGTAAATGACCATTTCGATCTCAATCGCAGTGTGGCCCAATTTCCTTGGAACTGTGCTTGAGTCATGCATGCTGTAATGTGAATAAGACATCTGGCATTGTGGTCTGGAACTTCTCTGTAGATGAAAGTTCAGGCAGCATGCATGGCATAGGGTATAAGAGCGCAAACGTAACAACTCTCCTTAGATGTTCTCTCCCCTACACTTCTCATGTGCTGATACACATGTTGTGTCCTAAGTGTGCTGCATTATTCATGTTTGTATTTATCCCTTCATTATCTTCCTCTACGCGTCCCCTTTGTCTCCCTCGCAGAATGTTTGCTGCCCATGGGAACAACTCTAAAGCAGCTCTAATATGGGCAGACAACACAAAAGGGTTCATCGGTAATGGACAAATCAACAATAGTTCCTCAAGTGGGGCGGATCAAAGGGACATCTGCCTTATTTGGACCAATGAAATAGCCTGGAGTGGGGAGGATCAAACGGACATCTGCCTTATATGGACCAACAAATTAGAAAGTGTGAACCAAAAGAAACAAAATAACAGAAAGCATAATTGTACATATTTATATCATGAAGCACATATTAAGCCCCACAACTTGTGCCATTCTGTAATTGGTTGGACTTGCTTAGTCCCTAAAATCGTATTTACCTCATTATTTCTCATGTTTACTGCAATCAATTAAGGAAAAAGAAACACTTTTACTCCTGCAGTTGTAATTCTTGCTCAATAATCGCGATCAGAAATCTTCTTATCACTGGCCTATTTTTAGGATCCTAAAAAAGGTAAAAACGATAAGGTAAAAAAGTGTGAACATCAATATTTCTTCTGACAAGAGCAGCATAAGCTTGAAGGATAAACACAAAAACAGCAAGCACAAGCCTATGTAATTCCACATCGGTTAAGACCATGGGACTGACCAAATAGATACTCAGTAAGAAATAAGTCAGATATTGCTACTGTTTCCAGTTCTTAATTAGGTGCTGTCGTTTAGGCATTTTCACAATACATAAATAGTTCTCTAAAATTCATTTTCAAAAGTTCCTGGGACTCTTAGCAATGAATTGCACCCTGCTATAATATCTATACGGAGTGTGCAAGTTGAGTCACGGTCCAAATGCAAATCTGCATTTATCAGCTTGTAGTTTTATGGTCCTTCTTCTTTTTCATCGATGGAGTCTGCACACACTGAAATTCTTCTTCTTGTCTTGCTTCTGGATCAGCAACGGTGGCCGGTACAGTCTCACCTTTGTACGGTTTAGTGTTACTTAAATGAAGCCACGCTCGCCTGCCTTGAACTTTTACTGCTGATGGAGTTATATTTTTAACAATTAAGGGGCCATGAAAACGTGGCTCTTGCCATTTACATGTAAAATTTCTAATTGAAAATGTGTCACCAATAAACAGTTTAGGTGTTGATAATAGTTCAGTTGATCCGGTTGCTGAATGGTTTTCATCTGTGTTCCAACCCCTTTGGCACTTGAGCTGATCTGGAATGAGAGTGATGCTAGACTTAATATATGTCAAATATTCGATGAATTCATTTGCTAGCATTTTTGCTGTGCTCTGGGCATCACTTCTGCTCCTCGATAGAGGTTTAAGGGGCGTTCCCATTTGCCTCCCTCTTACTAGTTCATGGGGGGTGAGGTGGTGGTCCGAACCAGGCTGATTCCTTAGGGCATATAAAGCTAAGGGCAGGCAATATAGCTATCCCTTCTTCAAAGTTAGCATGATATTGGAAATCCTTTCTTTAAGGAGGCAGTTAAACCTCTCACATATCCCATTCGCTACGTATGCTTAATGTTCAATAAAAGTCCTATCCGTTCAAATACTTCATCGACAAAATGAGGCCCATTATCAGATCTCAGCACTTCACACACACCCCATCTTGGAAAGACTTTGTGCACTAGAAACTTCACTGCGCAAGTAGCATCAGGATGTGTACACTGACCTGCCTCGATCCACCTGGAGAAGGGCTACACCACCACTATCAGATACTTGTATCCACTACACACTTGGAGCATATCAACATAGACAATTTTAATTGCTGGGTTTGAAATTATTACTTCATATACTGAGGCTCTCTGAGATGTCAATGTGCCTTTGGGTCTCTCTAAAATGGCAAACAGAGCATGCTCCACAAAAAGAGTCATAGAGCAGCCCATCACAATACCTATAGACTTGTAAATTGCAAACACAGCAGCTGCCAATGACTGCTTGCACAGAAAGTGTCCTTTCATAACTGGGTCTAAAATACCACTGTAATATGCTAAAGGTTTATACCCCAATGTATTCCTCTTTGCAAGTACTGCAGTCATGACTGTCCCATATGTATGGTATAATGAATAACATTTCTCAGCATAACTGGGAATCCCCAAAACAGGGGCTGTGCAAATTGCTTTCTTCAACTCTTCAAAACCTTTCTCCATCACCTCAGTCCATTCTATTGCAACTTTGTTCACTTTTGTTTTCTTTAAAGCTTGCAAAAGCAGTCGTGTATATGAACTGGAATCAAACACCCAGGCTCTAACATAATTACATAGTGCCAAAAAGGGTTGCATCAGCTTTACCATGTGCTGCTTTGCAGTTTTCATAATTGCCTCAGCCCTTTCAGGTGCCACCTTTTTTCCCTCTTGTGAAATCAACTGTCCTATGTATACCACCTCTTCTTGGCAATACTGCAATTTCTCCTTGTCTACCTTGTATCCCTCATCTGCTAGCAAAGTCATCAGCTGAATCAAGTCTTGTCTGCACTCATCTTCTGTAGTGCTACAAATTAAAATGTCATCTATGTACTGTATCACTGTACTTTTCCAAAGGACATTGCCTACGTCCATCTGGAGGACCCTGTTAAAGATTGATGGGGACTCACAGTACCCTTGAGGCAGCGTTGTATGTTTCAGTTGAGTTTGGTGAAATGTAAGAGAAATCAAGTCTTGTGAGTCCTTATGCAACGGGATTGAGTAAAACGCATTCTTCAAATTAATCACTGTGAAATATCGGGCTTCTACTGGAATACTGCATAGTATCATTGCCAGGTTAGGAACTAGAGGAAACTCTGCATCTAATTCTGATGGCACCAGAATACCTTGTTCCATCAGTGCTGAAATAGTCTTAAATATACCCACATCCTCCTCTTGAGTCATTGTGGGTACTGTTTTGCTTGAGGTAAAATTGCTCCTAGCTTCAACTTTATTTTAACTTCCTCTACTGCCTTTAACAATCCTACATCATAAGGACCTGTAGTCCATAGGACACTGGGCACGTTCTCCAAGTCTTCTTCAAAAAATGCTGGACTCAGCCGCATTATTGCCATTTGCTGTGGGACTTTCCTTTTCTCTATTCTTATACTCATAAAGAACGCTACTTCATTATCTGTTTGGACATCTATAAACATGTCATCATCAGTAATGTCAGTGAACCTGTACCCTTCTTCGAGAGCTATCACTGTCCTCCATGCTCTACCCTCATCATCCGTTCCTTCGAGCATTGCCATTTCCCTTTGTACTATGGCTGCTTCTAACTCTATAGGGATAGTCTGCCCCCCTCTTCGTCCAAAGGTGTCTGTGGTCTGAACAATAATTCATCAGGTACCCTTACAGTCTTCCCCAATAAACCAGGTAGCCATGTTAATAGAATGTTCACCCCATAAACAAAAACTTCTCTCTCTACTGGAACGCCTCGCAGAGCCACTTGCCCTGTGAACGCTAGTATAAACACACCCACATTCATCATGTAGTGTATTCCAGGAGTGGAACACACTATTCCTTCATCAGTAAATGAAATTGTCATATTAAATTTTGTCATCAAATCTCTTCCTAAAATGTCAACTGGTGTCGGTCGTGAATACAAGAATGGAATCAACATGTCACACTCTCCTATAGAGACTAGTAATTCATCAGTAAAAGGAACTCGACTTTTAGCTCCAAAGAACCCTTGAGCATTCATGGCAATTCCTGACATTGGATACTTTCCCTCTCGTATACACAAACGCGTAGCCCCAGTGTCTACTAAAAAAGAAAAAGATTTGCCTCCCATCGTTACATCGTCCCTTGGTTCCACTTGAAGGTCTAGTGTCACTCATAGTACTGAACACATCAAGTCACCCTGTGAGCTGTCTTATTGTGGATACATACATACCCCTGCTCCTGTGAAGGGATTCCTTCCCACCACAGTAGCATCTCCTATTCTAGGTGTCCATAATTGTCCCATGTTTGCATATTGCTGTGTCTGCATGTGGACGTGTTGCGATTGCCCTTGCGGTGGATTCACTTGTACCTTCTCTGGTTGTGGTGTCTGTTGTATTTGCGGCACTTGCATCTGATAGACTGTCTGATCTTGGGCAAACCCTTCCCTAGGTTGTGTGCTATATGGTGGAGGATAAGCTGTCCTCCCTCTTGTGAATTGCCCATTCTGTACATTCCCTTGGCTCCCACACAAGCGCGCAATGTGTCCTGTCATCCCACAAGTCCAACATATGGGAGGAGACCACCTGACTAGTCCTCCTTGGTTGAATCCTCCTTGCACATTCTGATTCTCATTCTGTGCATTTTGAAACCCACCTTGATTGTTTTGAAATCCACCTCTTCCTCTATATCCCATACCTCTGCTTTGTGGCATGAACCAATTCCCTCTTTGGTCCATCGGGTGCTGATTAATTACCTGTGATGAACCCACTGTTTGCTGCACCCCAACTCCTCTCAGCTAGTCAATAATGCCCTTTCATGGGATATTTTGACAGTTATTTCTGAACTAATTTGGCTTTTTCAGATTTTCTAACCTCATCTTTCTTCTTGTTTTTCTCCTGCAATAGCCGACAGTGATGCACTATTGCCAACTGTATCTCAGCCCACGGTTTGGCTTCCTTTCCCACCTGTTCTTCATTTGCCTCAAAACCGGCTCGGGCAAGCCTTGACATAAAATGTGGTAAAATAAAGCCACTGTTTTTTCCCCATGGCTCCTTCGTTTCAAGTTGCCAAAGTTCTTTAATATCCTAAATGTAAGCAATATGGTCTTCATCTTTTCTCATTTTACGAGTCATAATTGCACCCATATCTGATGTGTCAAGATACTGCTTCATGAGAGCTCTCCACATGTCTGCTCTGCTATCATGAAACGGTGCTCCATCATGCGCTGTGTTTTGTGCTGTCACACTTGCATATACTGCTCTCCTCCATATGTCATCAGCTCTCTCTCCAATAATAGCTGCCAGGAGACCCTTAATGTATCCTCTATGGCCAATATGTTTCCTCCTGCCATCTTTTCCAACTCATAGATTCATTTCCCATCGCCCCATGACAAACTCGAGAGCTTACACCTTAAATTATCCTTATCCATCTGCAGCCAAGGAATATACTGTGGTCTTGCTCCCCCTTTTTCCAGTAAGGGAAACTGCGTAAACCCTAACTTGCAGTCAGCTCTCATCATCTGTCAATCTATGGCGGGGACGACCATTCCTGACAGTCTCCTTGCTGGTAATGATCTTAACCTGCTCACATATGGCAGTGATTCTCCCTTCTCACTATCCAATCATCCTTGGGGACATTCTGGATATGTTATGGGATCTGGCATTCTTTCCTTAGGTTGTTCCAGATCCAACCATCTTACTTTTATGTCTGTCTGTAGGCTGTCTTCAGGGGCACATACCCACCCCCAGGAAAGATTATTGTTCTTGGTCTGACATATCTTGTCCCCAAGAAGTTTGACTACCCTCCCCTTCACCCTGGTCTAAGTTCAGTCTACTTTAGGACAAGGCTCTATGCTAAAAAAAAAACGGATTTTCTTCTTCATTGTGTGGTTTAAATGCTGTGGGCACATCTCCTTTCCCTCGACTTCCATAGCTACCACCTCTCTTTAATTCCTGATAGACCTTATTGTTACGCTCACATGGTCTCTACGGGGGCGTTGGGGAACGGTTGGAGCCCTTCCTTGACTTGGCTCCCCTGTGTTGGCTATCTTCCCCAGCTGCTGCAGTGTAGGCTGTTCTGGCTGCTGGTCTTGCCCCTGAGAGAAGATCAGAGGCAATGAGAATGGTGTGGGCGTGTCGCAAATTCCTTTGACCCTTTCGTGCCAAAATGTAGTGCGCAAGAGTTTTCCCATGCAAGCTCATCTGTTGTTTTGTAATGCTGCGCTCTCCGTCCTGCTTCCTTCAGCAGGGGTGCGTAGAGTGGCCCTAGTTGCTTCACTGGCCCGAGGAAGTGGCGATCCAGACCGGCTGCGACCAATCCAATTGGAAGGTAAGTCTTTTGTTGTGATTATTGTTTGTTTATTATAATGTCTTTGGCAGTGAGTCTTTTGCCTTGATTGTAAAATAATAAAATAATTCTTGCAATGTCTCTTCTCTTCCCAATAGGTGTGAAGATGGTAGATCGGAATCGTGGAGTGGTTCTGGGAATTCCCTAGGATGATGGAGCTCTCAAATCAGCAGGTACATTGGTCGTTATAATGGAGTTCTATACTCAGGTATGGAGTGGCCAAGTGTTCGTTATTTATGAGAATTCTAACCTGTTGTGTATTTTTTCCCTTGCAGGAGCAGTCTGGCAGCATGGAGCAGAGGGGCTCGAAGGGTGATTGCAGCCCCGGATGAAGATACCGCGAAGATGAAGAAAGAAGTGGAGCTCCTGCGTCGCTGGAAGCCCGGATCGGGTGAGGAAAGGCTCTGACTCCGATGGTGATGGGAAGCAGGTAGGGTGCATGCACAGCGATGGAGCGGCTGGGATCAGGTGAGGTGCGCCTTCAGCGATGGAGAGGCTGGGATAAGGTAAGATGTGCCTTCAGCGATGAAGCGGTTGAACTCACGTAAGGTGCGCCTTCAGCGATAGAGAAGCTGGAATAAGGTAAAATTTACCTTCAGCGATGGAGTGGCTGATGGAGCGGCTGATCTCAGGTAAGTTGCGCCTTCTGCGATGGAGTTGCAGGTTTCAGGTAAGATGATCTTCAGAGGTGGAATAATAGGAACCGAGCTGAGGAACAGCGGTAAGCGTCATGCTGCAAAGCAGAACAACGCGAAGCAGGGGCATGTGGTTGGGCTGGCCTTAAATAGGCTGGCTCTGGCCCCTCCCTTTGGCACCGCCTTGTGGCTCCACCTTGCCCCTCCCAGGGATTCTTGCACGTGCCTCCCAATGATGTTCTATGGTCACGCCCAGCCCTGAGTGTGCAGAGAACACTTTTCTATGAGCCTGGCACCAGAGGCACCAGGACTGGGTCCATTTGGACCCTGAGGGTGAAGAAGGCCTGGGCCCTTGTCCAATGGCCATGGCAGTACTCCGCCGCAAGGCCCCACTCACGGGTGTCTCTCTCCCTGGTCCAGGTTTGGTGGGATTGTTACAGTGAAACCACCTAAATAGTCGAGGTGCATGGACAAATTCCACAGGTTCCCAAGTACCGTCTTGAGGTCTTTAACCGTCCCAATCGATTAAGTAGTACAGCTTTGATCATACCATCTTCGCATCCAGGATGTCTTTAACCTCGTAATCAGTTTCTTCTTCGATAAGTTCTGGTTCCGTTGGCTTTTTGATCCTAGTCTCGGGCTCACAGGCTTCAGAAGGGAAACGTGAAACACTGGATGAATTTGCATGTTGGCGGGTAGATCTAGTTTTACGGCGGCCGGGTTGATGATGACCTTGATAGAATAAGGTCCGAGATATCTGGAACGGAAGACTCGAGGTCCTGTTAATGGTATATTTCTGGCAGCCAACCATACTCTATCCTCAATTTGGAAATGTGAGGCTTCCCTTCTATGCCTGTCAGCAAAATTCTTTTGTTGTTCCTTGGCTTTAGTTAAATTATTGGTTGCTTCTTTAAGAGTTTGCGTAATAGTTGTATGTAGAGAAGTGATTGCCGGCATTTCTAGTTCATCAAGCAGGTCAAAGGAGGATGGCCGGGGATGCTGACCATTCATGATATAGAATGGGGTTTGTCCAGTACTAGTGTGGACTGAGTTATTGTATGCAAATTTAGTTAACCAGAGAATTTCTTTCCAGGATCCTTCGGTCTGCTGCAGCATGCATCTCAGGTATTGCTCTAGCGTCTGATTAGTCCTCTCAGTTTGATCATCCGTTTGGGGATGGTGACTGGTGGAGAGGCAATGTTCGATCTGCGCTATCTTGCAACAACTCCTCCAGAATGCTGAGACAAATTGCGATCCTCGGTCAGTAATCAATACCGAAGGGAAACCATGTAGATTGATTATTTGTTCCAGGAATAAAGTAGCCAGAGTTCCAGCAGTAGGAAGTCCCCTGAGCGGAATGAAGTGTGCCATCTTGGAGAATAAATCTACCACCACTAAGATTGTGTTAAAGCCGTCACAGGGAGGTAAATCTGCAATAAAGTCCATGGATAATGTATGCCAAGGGACTGGTGGTATAGCCAGTGGACGTAATGATCCTGCAGGACTTGATTTTTGGGATTTTTGTTGTGCACAAACTCTGCAGGTTTTAATAAACTGGACCACGTCCTTTCTCCAGGTTGGCCACCAATAATTCTTCCTCATTTTGGCTCGTGTTTTAATAATCCCAGGATGTCCTTCCACTAATGACTTGTGGTAATTTGCAATAATCTTGTTTTGAGTTTCTTTGTCTTTGATGTATAATCTCCCCTGGAAATAGGGTAAGTTGTCCTTGATGGAGTACTGGCTCCCCTTATTTAACCATTCTTGTTTGGCGATTTGGTCCATTTGAGACTGGGGGTTGATCTTCAAATTTTCCAGCAGGCGGTTACCGCAATCTGATTTTGAATTTGCTCTTCTGGAATGATGGATACTGGTTATGATGATATAAATGCGTCTTTATCCTCTCCCATTCGCGACAGAGCATCTGCCTTTCCGTTACGCACTCCAGGTCGGTATGTGATCACAAAATTGTACTCCGCGAAGAAAAGAGCCCAGCGAACCTGACGAGCAGATTGGGTCTTGGCAGTTTTCAAATATTGCAGATTACGGTGATCCGTGATAATGATGACAGTATGTCTAGCTCCTAGAAGGTAGTGTCTCCAAGTTTTAAAAGCTCCTTTGATCGCCAGTAATTCTTTGTCGGTTATGGCATAGTTCTTTTCAGGTGCTGTGAACTTACGGGACCAAAATGCTATGGGATGTAACTGTCCCGTGTCCGGATCCTTTTGCAATAACACCGCCCCCATGGCCACATTGGAGGCATCTGTCTCTACTACATAGGGTAGATCGGGTCAGGGATGCCGAAGGACGGGTGCGGAAGTGAAAGCCAATTTCAATTCCAGGAAGGCTTTTTCTGCGTCGAGAGACCAATAAAACTTCTTGTTCTTTTTTAATAAAGAATTGATAGGATGAACGATTTGGGAAAATCCTGGGATGAATCGCTGATAGAAATTGGCAAATGCGAGTACGCTCTGCACTCCCTTGATCGATGTCGGGGATGGCCACTGAAGAATAGCTTCCACCTTACGAGTGTCCATGTGCACCCCTCGTGGGGTAAGCATAAAGCCCAAGAACTCGACTTCCATGATATGGAAGGAGCATTTTTCCAATTTAGAGCAAACAACCAATGTTTGCAGAGTTTCTCCAGCACGGCTCTTACATGGCCCACGTGATCTTCCTTGGATGCGGAATAGATGAGGATGTCGTCAATGTAAACTAGGACACAGACCTCCAACAATTCATGGAGTACATTGTTCATAAAGAACTGGAACGCTGCTTTTGCGTTGCATATCCCAAAGGGCATGACCTGGAACTCGAAAAGTCTGTATTTGGTTTGGAATGCCGACTTCCATTCGTCGCCTTTTTTCACTCTTACCAAATGGTAAGCTCCCCATAGGTCCAATTTTGTATAGATTCGAGCATTCTTTACTTGGTCAAGTAGTTCGGGAATGAGCTGCAGAGGGTACCTATTCTTCACGGTAATCTGGTTTTAATGCCCTATAATCTATACAGGTTCTAAGATCCGCTTCCTTCTTTGGCATGAAGAAGAGCGCTGAAGAGACTGGGGACTTGGACGGACGGATGAACCCATTAGCTAAGTACTGATCTAGGTATATTCTTAGGTGCTGATTTTCTTGCTCAGTCAGAATGTAGATTCTGCTGCAGGGAATTTGTGCCCCTGGGACCAGATCTATTTGGCAGGCATTAGTTCTGTGGGGAGGCAGGGTATTAGTTTGTTCCTTTTGTTCCTTTTGGAACACGTCCAGAACATCTTGATATTCAGAAGGCAATGAACCAACAATTCCTAGGATGGGTTTCCCCTCAAGTTGTAGTTTCCTCCCGTCCCTGAGGTAGCAGCTTTTTGCACATTCTTGAGGGAAGGTCATCTTCCTTGTGCGCCAGTCAATCCTTGGGTTATGGGTTCCGAGCCACGGCATTCCGAGGATCATTTGGAACAGAGGGGCACCTATAAAATCAAACAAAATGCTTTCCCGATGACCATCCTGACATGTCAGCATTACCTTATCGGTGTTGAGTTACTGGTCCAGAAGACAGCTGCGAGCCATCTACGGCAGTGACGTTTTCTGAGCGTGATTTTTGCTGAAGTGGAAGGCCTATCCGTGTGGCCAGATCCTGATCGATGTAGTTTCCTACTGCACCACTATCTATGTAGGCTTCTAGAGCCTGGACTCTTGACGGTTGTTGGTGGTGGGTTATTAGTACCGGGATGACCAGGTGGGAGGTCTGTACAACTTTCTTAATTTCGCTCGACAAGTGGACCCCTACCCCTGCCGGACGTCCGAGTTTTCCGACTTCTATTCCTTTTCTTCCTTACCATTCTCTGTGGCACCTTCCATTTTCTTGGGGGGTTTAATAGGGAAATCTGGCAAAAAATGTCCAGCTTTTCTGCAATATAAACAAAGTTGTTGTTGTCTCCTTTTTTCCCTCTCAGCCTTGGAAATGGGAGCTCGCAATCCCCCAATTTACATAGATTTGGTAGCTTCTTGAGCCTTGCTTTGATTGTCCCGAGGTCGCATGTAAACCGACCTCCCTTCCGCCCTTGTGCGGTCCATTTTTCGGTCTTGTAAGCAATGGTCCAATTGTACCGTCAGGTTGATATATTCTGTACAACACTCGGGCGGATTGACCACTTGAGCTAGTACATCTTTTATCTCACCCTGTAGCCCTCAGTAAAAAAGTGTGGTCCTTTTCTCCTTCGGCCAATTAGTCTGTGCTATGAGGCGGTTGAAGGTGGAAATGTAAGCCAATAAATCATGGCTCCCTTGTCTAAGAGATAGTAATTCATTGTCTAATGCTTGTCCTTGGGTATGTCTGGCAAACAGTTTTTCCAGTTCTCGTTGGAATTACCCAAAGTTCCGAAGTATTGGATCATCCTGGATTACTAATGGGATGGACCAGTCAGCTGCACAGCCTCCAAAATAGGAAAGTACAAAGGCCACCCTTGCGCTGTCGTTAGGGAAGGCTCCTGGTCGGCACAAGAAGTGGAGACGGCACTGGTTCATGAAGACAGCGCATTTGTTCGGGTCGCCGAAGAAGCGCTCTGGAGGAGCCAGTGGGACTGCCCCCAGAAGTACCACTTGCACTGGAGGTGAAGGTGGTGGCATAGGAGTGGGGGTAACCCCGGGTAACAGAACCTGTCCTACGTGTGCCTGGAGCATTTGCCTTGCCAACTCATCCGTCCGATCTCGGGCTACTATTGGGTCTCTTCTGAAGGAATTAGTCTCTTGTCTTGAGGCATGCACTCCAGCCCACAGCTCCCCCAGTAATTGGGATAACTAGTCAGTTTCAGAGGTTTCCATTATGCCCAGGCAGAGATTCAGAGAGGCTTCACGTTCTGTTACGCTCACCTGGTCTCTGCGGTGGCGTTGGGGCACGGTTGGAGCCCTCCCTCGACTTGGCTCCCCTGTGTCAGCTATCTTCCCCAGCTGCTGCAGTGTAGGCTGTTATGGATGCTGGTCTTGCCCCTGGGTGAAGATGAGAGGCAAAGAGAATGGCATGGGCGTGTCACAAATTCCCTCAACCCTTTCGTGCCAAAATGTAGTGCGCACGAGTTTTCCCATGCAAGCTCACCTGTTGTTTTGTAATGCTGAGCTCTCCATCCTGCTTCCTTCAGCAGGGGCACGTAGAGTGGGCCTAGTTGCTTCACTGGCCCGAGGAAGTGGCGATCCAGACCAGCTGCGACCAATCCACTTGGAAGGTAAGTCTTTTGTCGTGATTATTGTTCGTTTATTATAATGTCTTTGGCAGTGAGTCTTTTCCCTTGATTGTAAAATAATAAAATAATTCTTGCAATGTCTCTTCTCTTCCCAATAGGTGTGAAGATGGTAGATCGGAATCGTGGAGGGGTTCTGGGGATTCCCTAGGATGATGGAGCTCTCAAATCAGCAGGTAAATTGGTCGTTATAATGGAGTTCTATACTCAGGTATGGAGCGGCCAAGTGTTTGTTATTTATAAGAATTCTAACATGTTGTGTTCTTTTTCCCTTGCAGGAGCGGTCTGGCGGCATGGAGCAGTCTAGATGCTCGAAGGCCGACCCGCGGCCCCGGATGAAGATACCGCGAAGATGAAGAAAGAAGAGGAGCTCCCGCATCGCTGGACGTCTGGATCGGGTGAGGAAAGGCTCCGACTCCGATGGTGATGGAAAGCAGGTAGGGTGCGCGCACAGCGATGGAGCGGCTGGGATCAGCTAAGGTGCGCCTTCAGCGATGGAGAGGCTGGGATAAGGTAATATGTGCCTTCAGCGATGGAGCGGCTGATCTCAGGTAAATTGTGCCTTCCGCGATGGAGTTGCAGGCTTCAGGTAAGATGGTCTTCACAGGTTGAGTAACAGGGACCGAGCCGAGGAACAGCAGCAAGTGCCACGCTGCAAAGCAGAACAACGCGAAGTGGGGGCATGTGGTTGGGCTGGCCTTAAATAGGCTGGCTCTGGACCCTCCCTTTGGCCCCGCCTTGTGGCTCTACCTTGCCCCTCCCAGGGATTCTTGCATGTACCTCCCAATGATGTTCTATGGCCACGCCAGGCCCTGAGGCACGTGCCTTAGGCATAGAGTGTGCAAAGCACACTTTTCTATGAACCTGGCGCCATTTGGACCTTGAGGGTGAAGAAGTCCTGTGCCCTTGCCCAATGGCCATGCCACTTATCAATCCTATCTCTGATGCTTCCTATGTCAAAGTTTTCTTCTTCTAATGCTACTCGAGATGCCCCTGGCATTGCTTCCTTTATCGGAAGAAACTCTTCTATTCTGTCCCATCGTATTGCTGGACTCAGTCCTACTGGCTCCCTTCAAACAAGACTAGCTTCAGAATCCTGCTGTCTCCTTTTTTGTTCTATTTCATCTAATTCCCTTTGTTTTCTCTCCTCCCTTCTGATTCTCGCCTCCTCTTATCTTATCTCTTCTCTCCTCACTCCCGCTCTCCTTTCTTTCTCTTTCCTTCATCTCTGTATCCTTTTGTCCCTTAATTTCTTTGCTTCTTCCTTTTCTCTCTTCCTTTCTCTTCTATCTTTATCTTCCATCACTCTCTGTCTATTATATTTTCTTTGCTCTTCTTTGTTTTGTTGCTCCTCCTGACACAGCTGTTCTCGCCGTTCTATACTCTTTCTTTTGCGTTCATCCTCTTTCAATCTTTTTTTGCATTCCCTGTCTTTTCTATCCTGTTCATCTTTATCTTCTCTTTGCTTCACGTCCTCGATGCTTTTCCCATCTAACTTGAGTAATATCTGTCCTCCCAACCATTCATTCTGTATGAGCGTTACCTCATCAGCCTTATCTTTTTCTCCTTTCTATGTCTTAATCTCTCTTTCTATCCCTGTTGACACATTCGATCGCTCACTCCTCTCTTCTTTATCTTGTATGATTCTAAAGATATCCTCTTTTCTCATAGTCTCCTCTGGACTATCGTCACTACTATATGTGGGCGGTTTGTATATTGGATTACTATACCCTGCCGCTGCCTTTAGTTCCTTTAATGGAGACAACCCTACGTCTTCCATATCAATGCCTTTCACTTCAGGTGAGGTAAGGGGAGCCAAGGGCTTGACACCTTCCTCCTTATGCTGGCTAAGCATCCACTCCTTGGGTGGCGGTTCTTCCCTCTCATCTTGGTACATTTTCCAAAGCTCTAAAATAGCTAACCTTTTCTCTAATTTCTTGCCCTTGTACGCAGCGTACAAGTATGTGTTAATGTGTTGCAATACCACTTTTGACAGTGATCCCCCTTGTGACCACGCCATGAACATCTTATCTGTTGTGCCTTTCGCCCATTCTGCACTTTACTGTTTGAGCTTGGGCATGTTCTTTGGCAATGTCTTGCATAAGTGCATCAGAGGAGTGATATCTCTGATTGTGACGAGTCTCAATTGACTGTCAATACCTACCAGTTTTTACACAATGGCTTTCACCACTTTTCAATATTTTTTAAAACAAATATGAGCCCACGCCAACAATCGCTGCTCACACCTGTGCCCTTTTCAATTATCTATGTATGGTTCTAGATTGGTACCAATGTCTCCACTAGAGTATCTGCTTACAGTTTCCCAATTCTTCTCAGCAATAATCTCACAGCTTCTACTGCCTCCTCAATATTGCTACTTCAACAGACAAACAAGATAAACTAGTTAAGTTTTCACATATACTAGAAATATCACATGATCACCATTTTTTCTCTCTGCCTCTAATCAATATCCTGTCACAGTAGTTAAATCGTTTCCTTATATGAACCTGTAGCCTAAAGACTGGAGTTTGAGACTACTTCTTCTGAAACTCCCTTGAGCCAGGACTCGTTAGGCGCTATCGCTATCTCTTCACAAAATATTTCCCGTTACTTTAAAATTACCACAATACCGTCCCCTTAATTTGCCATTCCCCTCAATCTACTCACCATTCGAGCGTTTGACTCAAGGCCCTCGGTATCGTCTCCTCCTCCAACCAACCACGTTTGCCTTCTGTCTACAATGCGCCTGTGGAAACGAGGTAGGGATTTAATCAAAGAGGGACCCTGCCCACAGTCTCGATTTTCTTGCAAGATTTCTATTCAGCCCCTCTCACCAGGAAACCCTTCGATCTTCTGGCTAAATGGCAGAGGATGTCCGATTGTCTGAATATCTGGAGAATACAGATAGATGAGTCAAAACCATCCGACTTTGCTAGCACATGAACATAAGGTCCTTAATCAGTAACATGTCATACAAAGGATGGGATGCAGAGTAACTCTTACACCAAATAATCAGACCGACTTAGGAAGTTGGCAAAGTCCAATTTGACTGTTTTAATATCAATTGTCTAAAACAGGGAGTTAAAACGGACATTGACGATGTTCGCTTGTGCTCTCAATGCAAATCACATAAAAATACGTTTATATAACAAACATTTGTCAGATCTGGCAAATAAGAAAAACCTATCAAGGGTCAGGATTGGCTGAGGGCTAAGGGGAACATCTAAATATAATTATATGGCCCTCTACAATTGGTTGGCATGCTCGTGCCATGTCTGGAACATTCGGTTCACTAGCAGCATGTAAGCTCATACCCCAAGTGCCGGCGGGTGAACTTAACTTCACCTTCCCACCCAATTAGCCCCATATCTCTCAGCACCCATGCCTTCTGCCATGACAATAGTCTTTGAACTTGGCCTTGCAATAGATTCTCTTCTCTTGGGGAAAAAAAGGGAATATGGCAACACGCTTATCATAGTTCTGGGACTGCGTTCCCAAATCTATTTTGTCACGCACTTACCGTTCACACTGTCCCGGAGTCAGGTGCCTCACAGACTCCCATTGGTGCGCCGACTCTGGGGCCGCTCTGCCACATTTCTTCCACTGCTGCGGGGGGGTGGGGTGGGGGTTGGAAAACTCAGGGGCCTCTGTTTTCCCTCACGATCATTACAACTCCCGTCACAATGCTGCTGGCAGTTGCCATGCTGACTCAAAGACACACGTCGGGAGCGTAGTACTCTTCGCTCATGTGACCAGCAGTGGGTGACGTGATCCACAAGCTACCAGGAAGTGGAGGATAAAAGCAATGGCGTCTACTCCCCCAATGCTTCTCAGCTGTTACAGTCAGTGGCGTTTGGATTCCTTGCTTCCTGATCTTTGATATTTTTGACCTTGGCTCTTGTTCTCTTTGGACTGCTTCTTGGATTACCCCTTGGATTACTGGCTGAACTGGTGCTTTTTCTCCTGGTTTTTTCATGACCTTGGCTTGCTTCCGTGTTTTTTGGACTGCTCCTGGATTACCCCTTGTGTTCTGGCGACTTAAATACACTTCCAAATTCATGAAAGTACTGTGAACTTGGTTTTGCCTCTGTTGCAATTTCCGTGCACCTACTGGAACTTTGACCGGAACTCTTTACAACTGCTGCATGCACAGGTCTCCTGGGGGAGGGGTCTTTTCCAATTCTGGGGTTCCTTCATCCCTCAGTTCTCCCTCCTTCTGACACCTCGCTAGGTAGGCCACATTACCTGTTTCTATAATGTTTGGTAGTGCTGTGTATTGTGCTGTAACATTTTTCCTTTCTTTTTAGCTACTTGAGGATCCAGTGCTGAGGTTCCATGACACCTGTGGCCCTAATAACTGGTCACAGAGTGGTTTTCTCCTCGCTGGTTGGATCCTGGGGGCAGAGGTATTTAGTCAACTTGCAAGCCCCCTGACTTAACAATTTTCATCCTAGGCTCATGTGACAGGGGACCGCAATTCGGCCCATTTTGCAGCATTTAATTGTCTCGAATTAATAGAACTTGGCACTCATGGTGTTTCTGTCATGATGCATACCCCCGGGCATCCAGACCATGTCCATCAGCCCTGGGAGCAGGCATCATGTCGCCTTGAGAAAACCTATGGCACCAGGCTCATATAGGACATCAGTCCGGGCGCCATAGGCGCCAGGCTCATAGGTGCACACTTACCTGATGCAGACCATTCTGCAAGAAGATCCAAGCCCATGTGAGGCCTGGAAGGGACTACTTTACCTTAGGGACTATTTTGTTACTCGGGTGTGGTAGGGGAGGAATACATACCTGGGACTACTTTGGAGGCTATTTAAACCATGCCCGAAGAGCAGCACGCGCTTTGCGTTATTCTGCATCCAGCAGCGTAACGTTCACCGTGCCAGCAGCAGCATCCAGCCTTCTGCCACGCCCACCTCGAACCTGGAGCACCTAGAAAGAAGCAAAGGTTAGAACAAGAGTATTACCTGATTTCTTACCTGATTCCGGATTCATCGCATCTTCAAACCAGAGGAAAGACTTTGTTTTAAACGTGTCGCATCGCCAGCAGCGGCGCCGCGCCATACTCACTGTTCCACGCAGCATCTCTTTGATCCGGCGCTGTCTCCATCTTTACATCGCCGAATCCCGGCACCTAAGGGGGACAAGAAACAACAAGGTGTGCAGAGAGAACAGACAGAGACAATCTCTTTAGCCAGCATATGCTTACCTGATTTTACCGCCGGAGGTATAATTCATCAGCACGCCACATCTTCTTATGCCGCACCTGTAAGATAAGGAGAAAGCAGCAAGTTTAACCCTTGGCATTATTTACCGGACAGTGTTGGGTAACACAGACTTTTACCGGAGCGCTTTCAGCTGCCAATCTTCTTATTGGATCAAAGCTGCAAGATAAAAGAGGAATTGGACAGGAGTGAATTCCAGACATTTTGAACTCTTACGAACTATATACTTACGGCTCTTCGCCAGGACCTTTTGGAGTCAGGATTCATCTACAACTCTTCCAATATCTTCAGGCCAGTGAAGTAACTGGTCATCAACACGCCCCTGCGTGCTTCGCAGGATGGAGGGCTCATCCTTCAAGAATATAAGGTGAGATTGCTGAGAGGGTGCTTCAGAGGTGATTAGTGGGGAGGACAGTGGGGGTGCTATCACTTGAATCCACAAGTGGCTAAATCCATCTCTCCACTTGTAGGAGAATATTTCTACGGGTCAAGCAGACAAGATTAGGAGGGCAGATCCAGTCAGTCATCGCTGCACTACGCATCACGTGGGTGGAGGCCGCAGCAGTCCAGGTCCGACCGATGCCCCTGTGGGAGCCAGGTGAGCGTAACAGTTTCTTCCTTGCACTTTAATAAGGGTTGATCCAGCTCCTCACGTTCTTTGTTCTTTGAGGATAGATAACCAGTTCTTGGCTGCCTTCAGTCTTGACACCAGGCCAAACAGCTCTTCTCGCTTCTTCCATCCTCCCAGCTATTTCTTTGCTGCGACACAGTTTTTGATCATTCTTTACATGTGGGTATGAGTTTACCAAAATTGTGACACTGATGTCTAATTTCTATATATACAATGGCAGTTTTGCCTGCAGTCTATTCACTACGTATAGACAGCTTCTATAATCACTCAGTCTACTTGCGTTGCTGCATCTGTCCAATTATTGAAAGGCTTGCGTTTTCTGTAGTGCATTATATATGCAAACTACTTCCTGAATAGCAACATTCACTCAATTCCTTATTTCGTCATCAGTTTCCATATGATCCATACATTTTCTTCAGACGACCCTCTCATCCCTCATGCTGTCACTAGCGCCTCTTTTGCGCTTTCTCAGATTCCTTCGGAGAGTTCCTCCCTTAGATTGTCATCTCTTCGGGCATACATCTGGTATGGCTTTCTCAACGGATACCTTTTGTCGAACACTTATTAAGGTATGGTCACAACTACTGGTGTCAAGCATGGTGCAGTTTCTGGCTCCCAACATACAAGCAATAGGGGGGGCAAGACTTCCAGTAGAGGCTTTCGGTTGCTCCTCTACAATGCAATCCCATATCGTCGAATCATGTCCATTAATGGATGAAGGTAAAGGTTGAATAAGATAGGAGATAGTGCAAAACCTTATGGAACACCATGGGTTATGGTAAAGGGTTTTGAAGCGAAAGGGTCAAGTAGTACCTAAACCATGCTCTTACAATCTGGTGCAAAGAATGTGGAAATTGACAGAATCAAATGCTGCCAGCAAGTCCAATAAAATCAATTGTAGTGAATTGCCTCCTCCCTCCTTTTCTCTGATATTATCAACTATTGAAGTAATAATCAGTTCTGTACTACATATCGGTCTGAAACCATGTTGAGCTTTGTCCCATAAACCTGTGCTTTCCGCTTGGATTTGTGAACTATAAACCATTGCAGTTGTTTTAAAAGAATGGCAGCTGAGAGATAGATCAAAAATTACCTGGCTAGCTAAGGCCCAAGGAAGGTTTTTAAAAAGTGGTTTTATAATAGATTGTTCCCAGTCCACAGGAAGAAGTCCAGTACTTAGGTGGGAATTGAACAAGTGCAATATGTCATCCCGTAAAAAAGGAAACAGAATCTGAGCTGGAATTGGCCCATTACAGAACTCCTCGACTACTCAGAATAGTTCCCTTGCTGAATTTGAGGCAGAGTACTTTTTTTGCCCAAAATATTATTGTTTGTCTTTCAAATTGCCTTTTTGTAAATAGGTTGAGATTGCTGCAACTCCAACTTTGTGGCTAAATTATATCACCGATGCATGCGTCTTTCTAAGTTTCTAACCATCCAGCGTAGGGTGTTCAGTTCTGGAGTGAACCATCTTTTGTGTTGCTTGAGATTGTGTCTTGCCCTGGCAAGTGGCAAAGGGGCGAGTTGATCTGTAATCACTTACGCGCGAGAATGTAGTGTTTCCAATATCTCATCCGGTTTTTAGACTGATTGTGAATTTTAGTGAAAGGGCAAGCTGTCATACTTTGGGCTATGGAAACTTTATATATCTATTTCTAGGGATGACAGAGGCAGAGAGTGGATGACAAGATATTGTCCTTTTTGGCTTGTATAAAAAGGACTGAAAAAGGGATACCAAAATAATCAGTCCAGGTAAAAGGTTGTCGAGGTTCTCATTATATTTCCCTTAAGCAGACAGACATTTGGTCCACATTGTGGTCAGCGTTGCGAATACATTTGTGAATCAATGCAGAAAGGCTAAGGTCTTTTAAGGTGTACACAACTTGTTTCACCGCTAAGCCTGTTTTGACTTCCATCCAGTAATTAAAGTCCCTCAACACTATAAGTTTAGAATCATTCAAACAGATATCAATTAAGATGTCAGATAGTTCATTGACAAACTTACCTTTAGGTTTTTGGGGTTTGTATGCTAACATTATGGTTATTAAGTTCATATGGTCTTATTGCAGTTGGACAACAAAAGATTCCGGTGATTATAGGAGTGAGATGGTCAAAGAAGAGATAGGTAGAGTCTGATTTATAAATAATGACCAGGCCATAACCGATTTTAGTCAATCCACCTTGCTCTTTCTGAAGAACAAGGACACTATTGCAACATCTAACTGCACCTGAATGCTTGCCACCATCACCCATTGCCTGAATAGTGTCCATGTCAGGAGGCAGCCCTTTCTGTTTGTATAGTTTCTGTGTAACCACCCAGATTCGCCAAGTCACGCAAAACCATGAAGTCGCACATCATAGCAGCACACCCTTGAGTACATACATCACATGCACAACAGGAATGAAAGAATCAATGAGAGGACCTTGCCATCTCCACATGAACATATGCGTGTACAGTACACGACAACTGCAACGTCATATGTTATCTGCTAAAGCATACAGAGGCGGTGTGTGATGCAGCAGACTGCCAACGAAGATTAAATCCTTAGCATGTATAGTACACATGTCTACATAACAAATCACACAGAACACAGCCACCATCCCTGGTGACACTCATCTGCCAGCGCGCGCGCGCGCACGCACACACACACACACACACACACACACACACACACACTCTCTCTCTCTCTCTCTCTCTCTCTCTCTCTCTCTCTCTCTCTCTCTCTCTCTCTCTCTCTCTCTCTCTCTCTCTCTCTCTCTCTCTCTCTCTCTCTCTTGAACTGTGAGAATCCAGCATAAAAGGTGGGACATACACATCACAGGCCTCATGAATGTGTATCACGCAGATCCCACATGCATGTGGATCCCAATAGCATTTAAACACGTGTTTACCTCACTATGGGGGTCACAACACAGTGGTCCCGTAATGCCACATGGCTCATGTGTAATCGAACAAAAGACAGACACAATATAACAGGGACGAACACGTGCAATGAACAAATATTTAACATGCCATGTATGTTGAGGGGGACTACAATTCATAAACCCAGTATGTAGAGGTGTGCAAACATAAGCTTTGTGGTGCGCAATAGAGACAGGGAGCCAACTAAAACTTCAGCAACCAAAATGGTCAGCTCACAGGACCAAGGATAAGTCAATAAAAACATATTTGGGCAGCATAAAACACACAAAAAAAAGTGTGTACATAGCCATGAACTTACTAGGATACTGAGGCTACCCAGAGACCCTTCCCTCACCTATGCCCCCTTCTCTATGCAATTGTCCCCATCCTCCTCTTTCTTAACTTCAATCTCTGTCTGAGGAGTGGAGATGGGCATTTCACCTTTCTCGGGTGAAAGGTCCACCCAATGCCATGGAAAGCCCCTGACCCTTAACAGGCCTGGCTGCTCCCTCGACAGTAACTGTTGAATAGCAGGCACGGCTGGGGGCAGAGTTACTCCTGCAGCCTGGTTCAGGACTGCCTCAAGGAGGACATAATCTATATATCTACTCTCTGTTGGTCCCCACACCCCTTCTAAATAAAGAAGCGTGAACTTCTATGGGATGTGGTGCATCACAGAATACTCCTGTGATAGGATGAATGCCCTCAGAGAGATGCAACATGCAACTCCAGCATGCCTGCTGCCTCGGAGCAACTGGAGGTTGCTCAGACACACTGGAGGTCAGTGGTGCAGTCAGAGAGTGTACTGATGGCACGGGGGAAAGTGCCTAAGATGTTTCTGGTAGCCTCCACAAGATCTAGATGCCACCTGATCTACCTTCTCCTTTGCTCACTGCTGTCTTTCTGTTATCCTGATCACCCCACACTTCTATCTCTACCACGGCAAAGTCTCCTGATAGCTAGATGGAATGAGCATGAGTCCCTCAGTGGTGTGTGCCCTACAGCTGCAGGTAAGGATCGCATAATCCCAAAGTAGAGGATGTAACACCACATATAGCAGAACCCTCCTGTGTGGTGATGGCCACCTATTTCCCAGGTATTGCTCCTCTGGGTTTGAGTGGCAGGGTGTGGAATCTGTATTAGAAATACAGGGAAGGATCCACTGATGCATAAAACAAGCTATGTTTGCAAGTCACATGATGCCGCCAGTTTACCCAGCTGCATCTGCAAATTACTCAAGTATGTTCAATCAAAGAGTATTGATGTTTTACCCTGGTGAAGTCCAGTCCTTTTGGAAAGAGATGCTTGCTTTCGCAAACAAATTAATGTGGTTCAGCGCACTATGGACACAATAATATGAGATATGAAAAAGAAGGAGCCTATACTAAACGTCAATACACCGCGACATAGGCCTATTGATGACAGATTTTCTAGTCGTAACAAGACTTATCCTGAGACACTCCTAGAAATCCACTGACGCATGCACCTATAATTAAGCGTTAAGTACCGTTTCAAGGGCTGGAATGGTTATTAAAGGCCCAGGCCCGAGTAAAAGGCCCAAGCAAAGTGAGGGCATTTAACAAGGGCCCTGGAACGATAACACCTTTTCCAGCCCTTGGAACAGGTGCTTAACGCTTAATAAGCACCAGTCCCATGGGTTGGGATGGGGCTAACGAAAAATAATTTTGGTTCCATGAATGGGTCCCCTTGCAGTGTCCTGTTAACAGAAAGAAAATACTGTACAAAGATGGTCGCCATGGAAAGGGAAGGTGGGACTACATATGAAGCCCCTCTTCCATTTCCATGGTGGCCAAGTGTAGCAGAGTGGAAGGAACGGCAGCAGCTGTGGTGGTGGTTCTCACCACCACCACCATGAGGCAAGTGGGGAGGGGGGATTGAAATAAAAGTGAACAGAGAGTGGGGGGAATATGGAGGGCAGGCGAACTGGTCATCAGGCAGCCTGGAATGTGGGCTAGATCGGCGGTATTAGCCCATGTTCCTAGCCTTCTGATTGGTGTCCCCCACCCCCGAGTGTGCTAATGGGCAAAAAAGGCATTTGATGAAAAAGATCTCAGTCAATATAAATTACTGTTTTACAAGATTCTTAAATATTATATTATCATTTTCTGTTTTTTCTGATGCATATGACATGACAAAATAAAAAAGCTTTCCCAGTGTCCATAGAGGGAACTAGTGTGTTGCTGATGCAGTGCACACATGGTTGTAGCTAGCGCCTACAGAATTCAAGGGGTTTGACATGCACAGCCTAATCTTAAGCAAGGGTGTCCAGGGGTAGGTCTCGAGGGTCCCAAACATGATGGGTTTTTAGGATATCCTTAACTGATATTCATGAGAACAAATTTGCATACATGTAGGCTTATCTCATGAATATTAATGAGTATCCTGAAATTCTGACATGTTTCTGGCCGTTGAGGACAACCCTGTATCTAAAGGGTGCATCTCAAAGTGTCCCAGTGCATACTGTAAATGCACTCCTCAGCATACAAGAGTAATCTTTGAGGTGAATGTGTACCTTGTGGAGGTCGATCGTAAACTTCTGGGCCCCCTCCATCTCTGGAACCGAGGAAATCAGGGAGCCCGAATATTTGTCATCCCTGCACCCCCGTTGCATACACAACCTAAAGCCTGTTATGCTTCCCAGCCAGCAAACAAAACACACATGGATACTTCCTTCAAGTCCCCTTAAAACTATCATGCTTGCTGGAATCAGAGTAATAAACAGGTGGCATTTAAAGGGCTATGTTAGCAGTTTTCAACCATGGTACTTGTGCTCTAGCACAGATAAAGGACATTTTGTAACACTAGCAGCCATGAGGAAGGTAAACAGACTGTATTGTTAATTCTGGACACAGATCCCTAGACATATGAAAAAGGTACATACTCCAGCATAGACACAGA
Organism: Ambystoma mexicanum; assembly: GCF_040938575.1. Taxonomy (NCBI): domain Eukaryota; kingdom Metazoa; phylum Chordata; class Amphibia; order Caudata; family Ambystomatidae; genus Ambystoma; species Ambystoma mexicanum. Next base: position 960,828,987 of record NC_090921.1, on the reverse strand, counting down.
ACTCAGATTAGCAGCATCACAGAACGTGCACGTGCTCAAGCATAGATACCGAAGATCGATTAGAAGCAGTGAGAAACGCTTGCGTACAACAGCATCAATAGTAGATGTGGATTAGCAGGCACTAGGAATGTGCACATATTAAAAAGCATAGACTGAGATTGGAGGAGAGTCATGTTTTTCAAATGGTGTTGCCAATAATGTGATAAAACCAATGACATTGTGTTTTGCAATATGTCAACAATCGCTATTATGATACATAAACCATGAGAGAAGCTTTTTTCAACTCTCAGGTGCTGGAAATTTTGAAATATTTAGGGATTGGAATTTGACAGATGAAGCACTATGAGATTAAATGCATTTTCCAGGGTCATACGTTTTTATTGAGAGTTTTGAATTGACATCAGTCTGCAAAGTCTGCACTTGTTCACATTGTTTCCCAGTTCTTGTCTTAAAGCAAGGTGCAAATATTCTTGAATGTTTGGAATTCATTTGTTAGAATAAGAAAATACATTATATTACAATATGTTTGCACAAGGAGAATGATATTAATTGATGTGAGACTAAAACATGTAATCTTGGTTACTACTGTATTTTAAAGTTTTGAATTCACACAAAACACTGTTTGGTGTATTGTAATTCATGTTGCACAGAACAACATTTGAAACTGAACAAAACAATCTCTTTTTGTGTCAGATAGGCAAGCCTGAAAATGAGCTTGTCAGAAGCCTGTGACATTGTGATGGCTCACTCAACTGGCAGACATAAAAAGAAATAGCAGGCAATGGCTTAAATCATTCCACCAGTATGCGAGAAGGCAAACCCTTTCACAGAGACAGCTCAGTTTTATACAGTGAGATATGGCCATCTGTCCAGGATCACTGTTATCGTCTGATGGCAGAACAGGGATACACGCCTAAACACGTTGGTTCTGAAGTCTCACATTTGGTTACGTAATTGATTCTCCCAACTAACATGTAATGTTCTTCATTTGTGGTAACTGCAGAGTTTACACACCATTCTGTTAGAGGAGTCCACCTCTAGAGCTGCATCATACTGATGTTACTTTCATTTTTATAACCCGCGTAATCTGGTTCAGATACATTGTTTTTGTAGCACAGTAGGCCATGATAAATTGACTTCCACAGAATTTGGCATTTTGACCTGGAATATGAACACATATCACTACAACACACTGCGTAACAAACCTTTGAGCAATGGCCCAGCACATACAGGTAACAGTTTTTAAATAATGTGGTTCAATTGGAGGTGCTTTTTGGTGATACCCTTAGATTTGTACTCTCACGACCAATACTTTTGTTCCAAATCTATTTGGAAATTGGAATTTTTGAATTGGAGATTCTGTTTTGTTAACCTTCCATTTCTCGCACAGGTGTATGCAAACACGGAGACCATGAGCTCCTCAACTCTGTTAGTAAAAATAGAAAACTTTTTTGATTTAGCTTGCACCTTTCTTTGCGCCAATATTTCCTGTCTTCACATATATTACTTATGCTATTCCCAACGAATAAAGGAAAGCATTCAAGTCCGTCTGCATGTAGATTTTTTTATTTTTGTGATAATTCTAGGTCCTTTTGGATGACACGTGTTTCGGTATTACACTTTGCCTTTCTCAAGTCCGGACATTTCCTAAAGTATCGCGGTCCCAATAGTCTGCTTTTAATGCTGCAGAAGTACACCAGCTACCAATATTGAAGCACATTATGTCTCTCGGATTGTTCATGTCCCATTTTCTAGACAGGAAGTGAATACCATTAGACAAACAATTCCAGACATTAGGAAGAATCCAACAGGATTATAAAGAAATTGAATCTGTCTTGCATTCATCAGTCAAATCACTCCATATATCAGCTAAATGCATTCCCATCTGTTCTATCAAAATTCGGGAATACTTTCTTGGACACAAATCGCAAGTAAAACAGCTGTTTCATCACCCTCTCCTATATATTTTTTAGCCCATGTATGCAATTCTCTTTTTCTACCTTTAGCTACTGTACCACGAGTCACTATTCTTGAATCAGCTCCTGCCCCTTCAACTACTACAAGTGGAGCAGAACCACTTGGCAAAGAAAGCTCAGACAAATCTTGTTCAATAGGTAGCAGAGACACTACCGCTGGCGGTAGAGACGGAACTAAGGGGACGGCAACTGTCGGTGAGGGTGGATGTGTAGGAAGAGGAACAACAGAAGGAAGATGAACAAAAAGAGGATGAGGAACAACAGCGGGAGGAGGAGGAACAACAACGCAAGGAAACGCAACAGCGGGAGGAGGCACATAAGGAGGTGGTGTAGTTGCAACAGTTCTATGTTCATTCAATAATTTGTTAATTAGTTCATCTGATGTATGAAAATCCTGAGACGGAAATATCTTTTGCACATCAAGTGAAAAAGCCCTATCCATACTTCTAATAAATTCTGACTGTTTCTGCTGCTCATGCAATAGTGCTTTTTCAGCATTTGTCAGGTGTCTATGTGCATGCTTTTCTTTATTTCTGAGTTGCTGCATAGCTTCCTTTCTCCAATCTTTAATTGCATCAAATGCTGCAGGCCTATCCTTTTTCTTCAAGAATACAGATTCTAAATACTCTAGATGGGCAATTTCAAAACTGCCATACATTGGCCACTGAATTTCGGAAACATGTCTAGTTTGTCAAATATCATTAAATACGATAACTCCTAGGCCATACTTACAGCACATTAAACAAGCCGGTGACACAACGGGTGGCGCAGTTTGGCCTTGTCCCAAAGATTGTCTATCTCTGCGGAATAATCCCCTCAAACAGGATGACAATTTTCCAGGCATGTCAGATTATTGGTGTTACTTGTCGTCATTTGTATTTGCAAACACAAAACTGCAACCAATATCAGGATTCTTAGGAATCGGGGCATGACTCACCTGATTTCAAAGATACTAACAGTCAGATCGGATTTCAAAGGATCGTCGTGGCTGGTGATTTCATCAAAGAGCCCGCCTCGATATGGGGACCCTCGTCAAGATGTCCTCTTGAATCGCTTGCTCACCGTCCAGGGATCAGATCATGCAGTCTGCTGAGGAGTCGCATCTCACTTCTTTTTTGCAGGGGCCCCTTCACTCTCCGATCCCAGTCAGGTAGCCGCGTCTCCTGTTCAGCGAGGTGACATCAATCTTGCGGGTCCCTATTCGGGCGCCATCTGAAAGACCAAAAGAAATATCGAGGCTTAGTACCACCAAAAATTAAATACGCCAATCACGAGTTCAGAGTTACATGTACTATTTTTATGTCAAATACAGATAGCTATCTGGCTCTCAAGCGCCTCACAGTGTGTACCAGCAAACACCGTGAGGGGATAGAGTGCTGGACATTACAAAGCATGCATCTTTTATACCCAGTCCCGGTGCATCGTCCAGCCTTTCTCTAAGTTGATAATACACTAGGATTCATACCCAGTTCACATTGCTAATACAGAATCAAATAGTTGTACATTGTTCAGTGTTTTCCCTCAAATACTTGACATGTTGTTGTATACACAAAATACAATGATGACAAACTTTGTTTTACTCGGTCATGTTGATCTTCACTTGTTCTTGAGCTTAATGTAAGTCCAGTTTCAAGAAACAAACACAATGGATTTCTGCAAAGGCACATGGTTTTAGCTATTCAGCATTCAGTTCCACTGTTTGAACAAGGATTAAGCTATTGGTGCAGACAACATCTAAATTGTGGTTCAGTTCAGCTCCAAGGTTTCTTAGCACAGACAAACATTCTGCTTTCGGCAGCCTCAACATGTTGACTCAGTGCAAAGTTCACTTTTCTCTGCTGCAGCTGAAAACACACAGTTTAACACAAGAGAGAAAACAGGAGTTTTGGTCAAAATGGCGGATGGTTCTAAAATGGCGGCAAAGTCAGCCTTACTCAGGTTAATTCAAATGCAATTTTCAGTGCAATGCGAATGTGCTTAGGCCAATGTTCATTATCAGGCGGTATTATGCAAAAATATGGTTTAACAGTGGGACTTCCTTAAAAATGTTAAGTTCACTCTTTTTTACTTTTTAGACTTAATGGATGACATTTAAAGAGTAATAAAAGCGGATACCATCTGTTTGAAAGAAAAACAATCCAATTTCTCTGTGAACCCACCAAAGCTGAAGCCTGTAACCATTGTTCACCCGCACCTAGAAAATACCAAGCCTAATATCAAGAACATTTCCGTACCCACATTAAAAAACATGACCAGTACTGTTGAGCCTAAAGACCCCAGAGATATAATAATCAATTCCCAGAACAAAAAATGTAGTTGACCAAATCTACTACACAAATCATTGGACGTATTAAATCTGCCTGGTGTAGCAGTCCCGCTAGTGGGAATAATAGTGGATGCAGAACCCCTTTAGAAAGGGAACTGGGAATCAGTGGCCTCTCTAATTAACAAAACTGAACACTGGATCAATACAAACCTTATTGGCCCAAATATCTACACAAAAGATCTTCTGATGGTCAGGAGTACCATTTGGGTGGGCTATACTGACAACAAAATAACGGCAGAGTTTATATTCATCACCTTTGCATCCCACAAAGTGGCCTTCTATATCCTGCAATGGAATCTGATACAACCACTGAAAAGGATATCAACCAGCATGCTGACACTAGTCTTTTTTACCCTGCACATTTTAACATCCTACCATATGACACCACTGGTGACGTGAATGGCGAAATACATTTGAACATGACTCCTTTGTTTAACTCAGGCAGAAAAATTCTACCCTAGAGAGGTCTATAGAACCCCCCTCAAACCCGTCCCCCAAGCAAGGATTGGAGAGATTTAGGAAAAAAGACACACTATTGCTCCCAATCAAATAGCCATGGGTGTATCATCCCAAAATAAATACTGGGTCCTTTCCTCCCTTCAGGAAAGAGAGTCACTAAATCCATCACAAATGCAACAAGAGAGTAGAAGGATGGACCCACCGCTTTAGGTTTCCATTCCCAAACCTCCATGAATTAAACATCCAAATTTAACTGAAATAAATCAGGAATTAACTATGTCTTTAATGCCCTCAACCCTCTCCATTCTTTCCTGGAATATTGACGGTGCTCCAGGCAAATTCAGCAACGTAGAAACATTATCGTACCTGGTAAGCAACAACATTACAATGCTTCAATAAACATGGGCTGAGGACTCATTAATCCTGGTTGGGTATTTTGCTCACCAGATTAAAGCTGGTAAAAAGCCCAGAGGCAGAGCTTATGTAGGGTTGGCTGTTTTTTTCAAAACCTCACTAACTGGCAAGGTTGAAGAATGTACCTTAAAAAACACATCTTGTATGCAAGTTTTCAAATTACAGGTCAAAAGCTTTTGTTAGTATATATAATTGCCCTCTAAAGGACAGCAGACTAAAGGGTTTGCCCATTATCAAAGAGGGGATGGAAGTCTATTGTCATTTGAATCAAACCAACAATGCACAATAACTTGCGGGGGTATTTGAATATTGAACATGAAACTGGCCCTCCGTTGGATCTGACTGATCCACAGGAAGACACAGCCTTAGGCGTTCCTGAGCTGGAAATGCCTGATGCTTGGGTATACAAGGAAGGCCTTATATTTCACAGTTGGTTGATAGAATGGGGGTTGCGACCGATCAACAGGAGAGTCACAGGGGATTGCCCGGGTGCCATTACTTTTCAAGAGCCAACGAGGGGGTTCCAAAATAGATGACTTCCTTATATTGCAGAACCATTGGTGTATCATAGAGAAATTTGAGGTCCTAACGGATGTCTTTAGTGACCACCACGGTCTCAGATTGGTAATTAAGTGGGAAAACAACTGAAAATAGAACAGAAACATTATTTACTCCTGAATAAACAATAATTCCACTTAAATGGGCCTCCATTATCCCAGCCATGATACGCCAAAGAAATTACCGCACCAAATAGTCTTCTTTTCAGGACACTGTTGGCTGACGATCACGACCCACACAAAATAATAACCACTTTTGCCAACATGATCCCAAAAGTCACTGAATCATTTGCTGTGATTGCAAAGGGAAACAAAACCGCAAACAAAGGCTTGTTTGATGACGAATGCAGAAATGCCAGGAAAAAATGTTTCGCAATCCTTAAAAAACGATATGTAGCAAAAACACAAGTACAGGGTGCCCGAGCAACCTATAGAAACGCTTCAGAGACTAGGAAAGTAGAGCATGGCTTAGTCTAGAAGCAGCAACTGTTGAGGGAGATTCCCCCAAATGTTTAGGAAATTGTCACGCAGAGACCCATTTATAACTACACACGCATCAGGCTGGAGGTAGTGATCCCAGATCATGTTTGGATTGACCTTTTTAAAACTTTATACAGAACCCCAGACTCTTGCCTGTACCATAAAGACTATTTATAAAAAATACTTCACATTCCTTGAATTCTATCAATCACTGGGCCTCTTTCTCACTCATATTCTCTGTAAAAGAAGTGTCACAGGCGATCAGACTACAATCCTTCATCAGGCCCTGATGGCATCCCGGCAGACCTCTTTTTCGATATAATTGAAGTATGGGTGGCAATACTCACGCAAGTTTTCAATTCGATCATCTTGGGAGGATAGCTCAGGAGCAACTTGCTCGCCTTGGAAGCAAGATGACATGTTGCAACACAGGGCGGATCCCTGGGTCATCACGCTTAGAAACATCTGAGTATTAAGCACTATAAATAACCAATTGCAATCACATACACACACACTGTCCCAGAAATATGGAGAAAAGCTGTCATAATCCCCATTTTTAATAAAGGAGGCAGGAGTCACGCAAAATCGTACAGACCCATTTCTCTATTGAATACATCTTTCAAGATTTTAGGCAGATGTTTTTTTTTTAAAAAAAATTTCTTTTATTGATTTTATACAAACAAAAACAATGAAAACCAAACAAGCAGCATAATCATAATGGTTCAATTGCACATCAAGTGATCGTAGTCACTGCTCCCATTATCCCACCCTACCCCCGTGAGCCTATTTGTCCATCTCTTTCAGTGTTTGGCACATGCGGCCGAGTTTTGTCCTCTTCGGAGTCATTTGGGTTTGATGTTACTTCAAACAATTCTGTTATTAGCGCTTTCCAGGCCAATAGGGTACCCACCTCCCCCTCATCAGCCCGGCTACTCGCATCTTGCCATGCCACCATTTCAGCCTCTGCCCATTTCTGTAGGTCCTTCCACCATACATCCACCTTAGGTTTGTGGCATTTCTTCCACCCCATGGCGATCCTACGTTTCACAAGCACATACGCCAGATTTCTTAGTTTCTCAATATGTTTGAGTTTCTGTGGCCTAGGGACCCCGCCCAGTAAGCAGGCCCAAGCCGTGTCTATAACAAGAGTAACCCCTTTATCGGCCAGTTTCTGCGCCACATCACTCCAGTAGCATCTAATAATCGGGCACGACCAAAACATATGTGTCATGTCAGCGTTTTCTAGGTTACATTTAGGACACACTTGTATGCCAGCGTTTCGGAACTTAGATATCCTCAAGGGGGTCATGTATGCCCTATGCGTTACATACAGCTGAATTTGTTTTAATCTGGCATTTCTAGATACTTTTTTGTGGTAGCCCAGGGCACGCTCCCACATCCCGTCCTCCATCGGGGCCCCCACTTCCATCTCCCAGTCCAGTCTCAGATGCGTCAAATCTTTACCCACCTTAGCCATCACCATCTCGTACAGTCTCGAGATCTCATGACCCCCTTCAGACATATCATACATTGCTTCCAAAACTGCATCTGGTTCTTCTATCAGAACTGTTTCTGGCCAGGTGCTCTTAATCATTCGCACCAATCTGATGTATGTGACATATTGCCCCGTGTGTAGCCCCACCTCTTCGTTGAGTTCTATAAACTCCTTAATGGATCCCTCCTGCCAAACATCGCCTAGCGTTGCCAGCCCCAACGATTCCCAGTAGTTCCTAACAATCGCCCTTAGCTGATCATCCCCTCCTGTTAAAGCAACCAACGGTACCTGCGGGAGGCACGGGTATGGGACCTCCATTAGGCGACAAGCCCGACGCCAAATTTTCCGCCCCAGCTTCAACATTGCAGGGCGCCCCCTCATGTCAGTTTCGGACAGCCAGATCATTTCTTTCAAATAAAACGGGACACAGTCCTGCCCAAGCACCCTGTGCTCAGGGGTCACTTCATCGAAGAGCCACTTAGCCACATATTGCAACTGTCCCGCCAAATAATAAACCTCAAAATGGGGCAGTATGATACCTCCTTTTTCATAAAAGTTCTGCAGTTTCCAGAACGCCACCCTATTTCGGGTACCGTGCCACAAGAAATCCTTACACATGCTGTTCAATTTACTAAAAAACTTCTTGGGTATTATGTGTGGGATATTGCTAAAGTAATGCAAAAGCCTGGGCAGAACTACCATCTTAAGCATAGCTCCCCGCCCCATCATCGCCAAGGGCAATCTTGCCCAGAACTGCATGCTGTTTCTGATTTTCTCAACGGCTACTTCCGTGTTGTGTCTGTGTTCGTCCTGCGCCGTGTGATATATATCTATGCCCAAATAGCGAAAAGAGCGTGTTGCCCACGGTACCTGTAGCACCGGTAGGCCTCCTGCAGGGATCCCCTTATAGCTACCTAATGGGAATATGACAGACTTTTGGGGGTTCACCGAGATGCCCGACAACTCTGCATACCTTTCCATCACTTCAAGTATGTATAAGAGGTTTTCTTCTGGGTATTGCAAGTATAGCAACAGATCGTCCGCGTACAAGGATATCAAGTGTCGTTCCCCTCCCACCTCAATGCCAATCGTCTCATACTGTGCCCTAAGGCATATTGCCAAAGGCTCCAGGGCCAAGATGTAAAGCATCAGGTACCAGGGGCACCCTTGTCTGGTGCCTCTGCCAAGTTGCCAGCTTTCGGATATCACCGCTCCAGTTCGGACCCTGGCAAGCGGCTCACTATACAACATCTTGGCCCACCTGACATAGCACGGCCCCATTCCATACCCTTCCAAAGCAGCCAATAGCCATGACCACTTGACTGAGTCAAAAGCCTTGACTGCATCTAGAGACACTATTGCCATCTCACCCTCGTTTTTGACACCCCACTCGACCACCCGATGAAGTCGCCTATGGTTGTGTGTAATGTTCCTGTTCGGGACATAACCCGTCTGATCAGGATGTATGAGTCTGCCAATCACTTTCTGCAATCGATTCGCAAGAACAGCTGTGAGAATCTTGCTGTCTTGATTGAGCATCGACAGGGGCCTGTAGGAACCGCATCTGTGCTCCGGTTTATTGGGCTTGGGCAGCGGTATTATAATCGCCTCTCTAAGTGACTCAGGCAACCGTCCTATCTCAAACGCTTCATTCAACATGTCCAGCATTGGGGGGAGGATTTCCTCCTTGTATACTTTATAAAATTCGCTGGGGAACCCATCTGCCCCTGGGGCCTTACAAGTGGGCAGCTGCTTTACTACCTCTTCTAATTCCTCCAACGTGATTGGCTCATCTAACTCCTCTCTCTCTTTGTCGCTTATCTTGGGCAGCCCTATGTCTTCTAACGTTTCGTTTATCATGCGCTGGTCGCCTATCTCATCATCTCCATACAGCACTTTGTAATATTCCACAAATTCTTTGTTAACCCCCTCTTGCGTGGCCACCTCTTCTCCGTCCTCCCTAATAATGGTCCTAATCGGAGACTTAGGGGTCTCGCTTTTGTATAGCCAGGCCAAAAGGCGGCCTGTCTTGTCTCCCCCTGCGTGCTGCCTCTCGACATATTTTTTATAATTAAGATTGCAGAGTCTTTCCCAGTGCCCTGCACATTGTTGCTGTAGTTGGAGTACCAGCTCTGTGTCTACCTCTTCGCTCTTCAACGTTGTTTCTAGCTCAGTTTCCGCCCTTTGTAGGTCAGCCAAAACCCCACCCTGTAACCCTCTTGACTTAGCAATGGCCGCCCCCCGCATCACCACCTTAAAAGCTTCCCATAGTGTGCCCGCAGAGTCAACACTTCCAGTATTTTCCACAAAAATGTTGGTAATCTCCTCCCTTATATCTTCTCTAAAGATTGGATCTTTGAGCGCCTCCGCTCGGAGGCGCCATGTAGGGATTTTCGCCCTCGGGGGGCAATATTGCCAACCGAGGATCAGGGGCGAATGATCCGAGAGGACCCTGGCCTTGTATTCGGTTTGGGTAATCTCGGCCATCACATCTGCTGTGACAAAGACGTAATCGAGCCTAGTGTGCAGTTGGTGCGGGGCCGAATAGTGTGAGTATTGCCTCTCAGTGGGATGTTTCATCCTCCACGCATCTGTAAAACCAAAATCTGTTAGCAGCGTCCGCAACGCTCTCGCCGCTGGGCTAGGCTTATTCACCCTGTCATCTGACATGTCCACCGCCGGATCCAACACACAATTGAAGTCCCCGCCCCAGATCACCGCGCTTCCCATACACACACTAAGATTGGCACACAGGGCTCTGAAATATGCTGCTGTGTTTTGGTTGGGGGCATACGTGTTTACTATGCATACCCCCCTGCCCTCTACCAGCCCTCGCAATATAGCCATCCTTCCATCCATTTCAACCACCTCCTGTGTCAATTTGAACGGGACATGCGGTGCCACCCAGATTAGCACCCCCCGGGCATATGCAGAGTATGGCGAGCCCACTACGGTCCCTTTCCACTTTCTCTTAACTAGGTCCAACTTCTCACGCGTCAAATACGTTCTTGTAGTAATGCAATGTCTATTTTCTGCCTGTTCAGATACATCATGATCTTGTTTCTTTTCAGGTAGCTGTTAAGGCCCCTGACGTTCCACGTTATTATCCTGAGGTCCCCCATAGGTCGTTAATAAGCACCCACCCGATCCTTCATCGATTATGTCCCTTCATGCACCGCACGTGCCGCAAGCTGGTTCTCCCAAATAGGCTCGAAACAAAACTTAAACTCCCCATAACCACACACACACTCAACTACCCATCCCCCAACTTTCTGACCACCCACCCCTCCCCCAACAATACCCTCCCCAACAGTTGCCCAGCTCCATTCCTGGATCTCAGGCATCCCCACATCTAGCCCTGCCGAGCGCAAGTTTCTACTCAGGGCTCAGTAGGATATAGCCGCCGCTGAAACTAATAGTCTATTGGGGTAGGTCGTCCGCGTTCTGTTGCTCCTCTCAAAAAAACATTACACATTCAATTGCCAAACCGTTACCGATTACAGTCACACTCACTATATTCCAGTCTGAATCGAGCACCAGGCTCAGATCATGTACAAAGTTCAGTTAGTCACAGCTTCTCCATACAATCAGGGTCCTTTTCCTTACTGAATCTTCATTTGGTATGATCCTGCCGATCCCGATCTGCTTCTTGTTCCGGGCAGCCCTGCAGGTCCAGCCATGCGATAACATCCTCAGGGGTATCGAAAAAGAACGCTTTGTTCATATGTAGCACTTTCAATCGTGCCGGGTACAGAAGCATATATCTGATTCCTGCTGCCCTCAGCCTCCTTTTGACGGCTACATAGCTGTACCTTTGCCTCTGTACCAGCATTGTGTAGTCCGGATACGCTGTGATGTTGGTGGATGTTCTCTCTATCGTGCCGCCCTTATTCGAGGATCTTCTCTCTATCTCTGTAATTCAGGATCTTCGCGATGATCGGTCTTGGCGGGGCCCCCGGCCGGGGTATTCCTCATCAGGGCGCGGTGCGCACCTCTCCACGGTGAATCCCTGCGAGAGATTACCAGCTCCAATCCCTTGCAGGATCATGTTTTCAACATAGTTTGTGGGATCTTGGCCTTCTTCTCCCTCCGGAAGGCCAACCACGCAAATGTTGTTTCTCCTAGCTCTTCCTTCCGCCTCTTCCACACGATTTTCCAAGTTAGCGTCCTGTTGTTTTAAGACATGAATCTCCTTCGCATTGCTCGTGCTAACATCAGTATTAATCTTCACCCCACTTTCCAAACCGCTGGTCCTTTCTGCAAGTGCCCTAACATCTTGACGAAGCAGGGTGAGTTCTGTGCCTACGGCATCGATCTTATTCTCCAGAGCTGTGCGCAGATCCGCCATTGCCAAGTCCCATTTAGCGCTTAGCCCCGTTATAGCTTCTAGGATCTGGCGCTTATCCCCTTCGGAGGCATCCTCCGCGGGGGTCTCGATCGCGCTCTGTACTGATGTTGAGGGGGTCCGTTGCGTTCTCGTGAAAGTCTCCATCGTGGGTTGCTTGGTCTTAACTCTCAACCCTTTCGCCGACATGGTGCTTTAGTGCTGCTGTCGCACCATCCTCGGTCCGACAATGGTCAGGCTTTCAGGTCGCCAAATGCACATTCGAGATGGCACTTCGGATTGTCTTGTGGATGGGCTATGGCCTTCCACTCCCCACGCAACTTCCATAGGCCTCGTCACCCAAGCATCCAATGTCATCTCCTCTTGCGGTCAGATCGCCGAGGCTCCATTCGTGTATGTCAGGCCGGGTGCTTTCACGGATCCGACCACTCTGCCATATCACCCAATTGTGTTGCTTCTCCAGGCAATTTACTGCAGCCGTGTCCCGCAGGTCCAGGGAATCAGTTTCGTTTCTCCTCGGAGGCCTTTCCTTTGTTAGCTGCCATCTTGGTGTCGCAGCAGCCCCACAATCGCACCGACAAAAAAATGTATATCTCACGATTCTCAGGGACTATGAGCTTCTCCAGCGAGCTTCACTTATCTTGCAGCTTCCGACACCTGATCCTCAAAGTTCTAGGCGCTCGTTGCAGTTTCCGTAGGTAAATTTGGCAAAAATAGAGTCGGATCATCAGGAGCTCCTCACGCGGCACGTCCTATTCCATGGCCAGTTAGCCACGCCCCTCCCCCCTTGAATGAATTTGGGGATGGCCAGTTCAGGATAGCATCTACCTTCTGTACATCCATTCGGGACCTCTTGCCATACTTTAGACAATCATCTCGGTTAAGGTGTCTGGGGATTAAATACTTGAAATATGATCATTTTTCTTGATTATCAAGTAAGGTGATGAGGCACCCAGCTCATATGGTAATATTTCTTCTTTTAATGCTTTATCATTTTAAAGGGATATGACTGCCTATATGAAATGTTTTCTCTATGCACACTGCCTTTCATTTATTGATTGTATTGCTACTTACATATTATAGGGATTGTGCAAACTGTTTTTACTTTTGGCACTTTGTAACATATGCACTTTAGCGAAGCAAAATATATACTGTTATGTATTTATTGCATACCGTTGTCGCAAGATTGTATGAGGAATGATGTGTTTTGTGCACTTTTATGGAATATTGCCGAAATAAAGTTGTATTGATGGATTGATTGGTTTCTTCAGGAATTGGTCTAAAGTGATTACTTTCTGTTGGTGTTTTACTGGTTTTCTGTATCTGTTAAGTTGATAGCTGTATCTGGAGCAGTTATGTCAATGGTGGACAACTCAAAATGGCAGCGTAGTCAGCCTGTTTCAGGTTCGGTCAATGCAATATTACAGTGCAATGCGAATGTGCTTAGGCCAATATTTACTATCAGGCGGTATTATGTCAAATATATTTTCACAAACCCTCCTTTTGCCCTAAGACAAAAGCATTACTCAAACATTAGCATAATCTGAAAACCATGTATCATCATCAGAACATCCTGAATCGCTATCTTCATAAACATTGATTGCCATTAATTCCTTTATGATGATATCCTGCATTACCAAGGCATTAATAATTTTTCCCGGCATATGTGTCTTAAGTTCTAGTTTACCAACCGCTTGTGCACAACTACCCCCTATTATGGAACAAATGTCAGGAAGACACTGTATGCAAGAACATCAAAAGAGTACAATCTCAAGGATCACCATCAAAACTGCACATATTTTCCAGCCCCAAGTTCGTAACAGGTCCCAGAAACATGTGCCAATATTCCAGTTTCCCTCTGGAACATTTACTTCAGTGCTCAAGGTGTGCAATTTATTTATTGCCTCAAATATGGTGGGGGAGGAATCAGGTGCAAAAACGCAACACACGGATGCCACCATTTTGCACACTCCTTCACACTCAGCTAGAATGCTTTCTAGCACCATCCTATTTTGGGGAGCCACTAATCTAATAGCTTTTTGCTGTAGTGTCATGTTATATAGGATGTCGGTAGTTTCATTGATGGTTTTCTCTAAAACCCTCGCCAATTTCCTAATATCTTGGGAGTTTATTACCTGTCTCCAAAATGGTACAAAGGATTTAGCAACATCACACAGAATCTGTGAGGGAGTGTCACCATACTCATCCCACCTGGGACGAGTTCTAGAAACTTTGGCAGTGGTGGCGACATATACACCTGGTAAAAGTATCCCTAAATAACAAGTACCCTTACAGTCTCTTGGTAAACATGGATATGCTTTGTTACCACAAAAAAAATAAACCGGATCCCGTAAGTACAGAGGTCTATCCTCACTGGTTAGTACATCACTATTCATACATCCCTCAAATGTACACATTGGCTGGGAACCCTCTCTTTGTATTCAAAATGGAACAGAGTGCGGACTATGGTTAATGGTATAGGAAGGAGGCATGGTGTCGCTCTTACCTATGGGAGCCATTTTAAAGGTAATCATGGATTGGTAGGGTCTGGAAAGTCTATCAGAAAACTTAGTAGCGGCAACATTTGGCTTGCTCCTATTTGCAAACATTGAACACCCAAGAGGTGCCAACACCCGCCTTTCAAACTCATTGAGATGTGTACCATCAAAATTTCCATTGACACTATCATTCCATCTGCCAAAGAATAATGCCCTTAGTGAAGCGTAACAAGCAGTAGTTAGAGGGAGGATGTATGTACCAACCCAACCCTTTTGCTCCATTTTGTGGCAGAAGTGAGCAAACCCAACAATTGGTCTTATTTAGAATGGCATGTGTGGTGTTCATAATCATCAAGAGGGGGTTGTTTTGATAACCCTTTCTATGTCTGAGGTCTCGAGGACGAAGAGTATGTGAATGCACATATGGTAGAAACACTGTGGAGACACTTGCAGTTGGCAATAGATTATCATGTGGATGCATACTCTCTAAATGCCATAAGACAGGTATCAACTTATTGCAATACAAGCTGTTACTGTGATCAGTATCCATTTGGTCCTAGGGTACCAGGGACCATGATAGACAGGCCCATCATCAGAAAAATTGTCAGTATCCTCATTAGTATGAGTGGCCACAAACACAGGCATAGTTTCTCAGTGTTCGTTAAGAAGCCTCACTTTTAGTTTTTTTTAGTTCATCCGTAGATGGCAGTTGACCACGTGGCCAATCTTGCTTGAACTACCTTTGCCGGTCCCTGCCTCTTATCGTATGCAGCAGAGGAATGACGAGGGAATGACGAGGGACTGTCTCAACGTTGGTTTCTTGTGGGTTTCTTGGTGCAGAATCCTAGCTGCACTTTCCTATTCTATTATTTATTTATTTATTTATTTATTTATAACGCGCGAACCAACAGGCCCGGAGGCATCAGGGCGCAATTTGTACAAGGTTACAGATATGCAGGTATAACAGAGAATCATTACACATGGGTTCCGATATGCAAGTCTAGCAAAGAATCATTATATACATTTGCAAGAGGATATTATATACATATGTACAGTAGTTTCAGTGCCGATAGGTGATAGTAGCGGTCGGCAAGTCAGGGTAGGTCGGGAAGAGGCGCGAAGCCGGCCTTAAAGCTGGTTGAAAAGCCAAGATCTAGTATTGGCTTTGAAGGTATTGAAAGAGCCTTCCGCTCTAATTGAAACAGGGAGGGAGTTCCATAACTTGGAAGCTAAGACGGGGAAACTTGAGCCCCCTGCTTTTTGCAATTTAAATCTGGGGATCGCTAGACAGTGGGATTGGGCTGTTCTTAGAGGTCGTGAGGTAGAGTGGCGCGATAGTCGACTACCAAGGTAGATCGGGGCTTTATTGGCTAGGCATTTGTGCGTAAGGGCGAGTGTTTTGAGTGAGATTCTCTGTTTGACAGGTAGCCAATTTAACTTACTTCTGGTTTCTGTGATGTGGTGGTGTCGGGGAATGTTTAAAGCAGCACGAATGGCGTTGTTTTGTGTCGTTTGAAGTCTGTTCAGGTTCTCTTGGCTGGTGCCAAGATAAAGAGCACTGCAATAATCAATTTTAGCCATAATGAGGGTTCTCGCTAGCGTAACGCTGTTAGACGTAGTGAGGAATGGTCTGCAAGCTGCGATAAGTTTGCATGTGTATGCAGACGCAGATCTGACAGCATTAGTTTGTCGGGTTAATGAGAGTGTGGCATCAAGGTAGAAGCCTAGCGTTTTGGTATCTTTTGAGACACGAATGATATTACCATCTATGTTGAATGACTGATAGGACGGCTCTAGTCTGCTCAGGCGTTGTGCAGTGCCCAAGATCAGGAGCTCCATCTTGTCATCATTCAAGCACAACTGATGTTGGGCCATCCAGGCTTGGATGACCAA
The DNA here is from genome assembly GCF_040938575.1 of Ambystoma mexicanum. Lineage (NCBI taxonomy): Eukaryota > Metazoa > Chordata > Amphibia > Caudata > Ambystomatidae > Ambystoma > Ambystoma mexicanum. Next base: position 960,812,544 of record NC_090921.1, on the reverse strand, counting down.
GTAGACGTCGTTAAGGGCCTTGGTGTCACCTAGATAATCACCAGTGATGGGGATGAGTATCTGGGTGTCGTCCGCATAGTTGGTATAGGAGACACCCAGATAGTCAAGCACATCAAAGAGTGGTTTCGTGAAAATGTTGTAAAGTGTAGGTGACACACAAGATCCCTGAGGAACGCCGCAGTGAATCGGGGAAGGGTCCGCGGCTGCGGATGGGGCAAAGACTCTCATGGATCTGTTGCTCAGGAAAGATTTGATCCAAGCCGCAGCTGAGGAAGAGAAGTTGGCAGCTGAATGGAGGTGCTCGCACAGGATCTGATGGTTGACCAGATCGAATGCGGCTGAAAGGTCGAGAAGTAGTAGCAATGCTAGTTTGCCTTGATCCTTTAGAACCTCGATTTGAGTTTTAAGGTCTAATAATGCGGTCTCTGTCCCGTGTCTGGGGCGGAAACCAGATTGTCGTAGACCTAGCAAGTTATTAGTTTCCAAGTAATTTTGGATCTGAAAGTATGCGGCACGGTCTAGGATCTTGAGCAGAAATGGTACAGTGGTGATAGGTCGAAGGTTAGTGGGAATGTTAGGGTCTAGGGAAGGTTTTTTAAGCAGTGGGATAACCCAAGCGTCCTTCAGATTGTCTGGGACAATACCTGTTTGAAAGGAGGAGTTGATGAAGGCCGTGATGAATGGGGCCAACTCATGCGCTGAGTCCTTGATAGTAGGGGCTGGGCACGGGTCACCTTGGCAGTTAGTTGGCTTAATTCTAAGAATTATATTTTCTACCTCTGCCACGGTAAGTGGAGAGAATGCGAATGGTGTGATATTGGTAGAGTCTGGCAAGGGGGCCTTAGTGAGGGAATGAACGTGGTTGTCGCGCTTCAGGCTGTCCTGTTTATCTTTGATTTTGTCTTGTAGTGTGGAGATTTTATTTAGTAAGGCTGCTTGGATGTTGGCACACCATTTACTATCTTTCACGCATGTGACAGGGGGGGCGACTGGAGTTTCAAGCTCTCTTAGGATTTTAAAGAGTTCCTTGGTGTTCGAGTCGGCTTGAATAATGCGGTTGTTGAAAGATTCCTTTTTAGCCGTGATGATGGCATCTTTGTAGGAGAGTGAGGCTAGAAGGAAACTGTCTTTATGCTCGTCTGAGGGGTGGCTTTTCCATCGATTTTCGGCACAGCGTTTGGCTCTGCGGAGCAATCTTAACTGTGGTGTGAACCATGAGTTAAGATAAGCTTGAGGTTTAGCCTTTCTAAGTTTGAGAGGTGCTATACAGTCAATGGCAGTTCGCATTGTTTGGTTGTAGGTGTGTGCTAGTGAGGTTGGATCAGAGTAAGAGTTGGTGGCTGTGTTAAGGGACGGGAGTAACAATGGGAGGAGTTTCTCCTTGGTTATATCTTTTTTGCTTCGAGTTGGGAGAGCTGGGGCTAATGGTGAGGGGATTCGTGGTGTGGCTTCAATGTTGAAAGTTATAATGTGATGGTCAGACCATAGACAGGGGGTATTGTTAAGGACCTTGATATTGCAATTGGAGCCAGCTACCCAGTCAAGTGTTCTACCTTTAATATGGGTAGGCTCTTGGATGTATAAGGTAAGGCCGAGGTCAGATAGTGCGATCTCCAGGTCAGAGGCCACAGGATCTTTTGAGTCACCAAGACCTAAGTTAAGGTCGCCTAGGATGATTGTTTGCGAATTGATCTTTGTATTGTTGAGGAGGAGAGTGGAGATTTCACTGACAAAGGTTGGTGCGGGTCCTGGGGGTCTATAGATTAGGTGCATGGTGGCTGTTTGGTTAGGTGTGAGTGCTAGTTTAACAGACAGCAATTCGGCTGATGTGAGTTTGGAATCAGGTAACACTCTTAGGTCAAGAGAATTTTTATGGATGAAGGCCACACCGCCGCCTTTGGAAGAGGCGGTGGAGCGGTCACATCGTGTGATGCCGTAGTTTGGCGGTAGGGCTAACGCTAGTAAGGGGCCAGATGCGGCATGAAGCCATGTTTCGGAGATAGCTAAGAAGTCAAGGTCGGACGTGGTGATGAGGTCAGCTATGTCAAGTGCGTGTGCAGTGAGTGATCTGGCATTAATGAGGGCACCTTTGAACATGGGCAGTTTAACCTCGGTGGTGGTGGGTTTGCATGTGGAGGCAATTGACAGAGATCCAGGAGAGAGAGGGGTTTGTTTCCTGGTGGTGCGGCGGGTGTGGCGTAGGCGTAGGCGGAATCTGGTGCCTAGTCTCTTATTTCTAAGAGAAAGGGGGCAGGGTTGGTTAGGTGTAGGTTTCCTAGCAAAGTGATCCAGCCATAAAGCAGGGTTGTTGAGGTATTGGTTGGTATGGCCTACAGTGGGTGCTGCCGGGCTTATTCTAGGTGATGCGAGAGGTCGTGGGGATGACGTGCTGGTGGAAGGCTGGTCCATTTTAATCCAGAGTGTGGAGGTTGTTACTGTAGGTAGCTGGAGAGCTTGGGCAAGTCGAAGGGATAGTGTGTACAGTAATGGGAGGAGTACACTGATGTGCATGATGGACGTCCTGGTTACCAAGGTGAAAGATAAGAGCTGGGTGGCACAACAACCATGTACATAGACAGGGGCCACCTAAGATCAGATTGGCAGTGAGAAGCAAGGGCCAAAGACTAAAGGCGCAACATAAATCAGGGCAGAACACAATCAGTTGTGGTCTATTTGCGACCATAAGGCACAGAGACTAAAGGCGCAACATAAATCAGGGCAGAACACAATCAGTTGTGGTCTATTTGCGACCATAAGGCACAGAGACTAAAGGCGCAACATAAATCAGGGCAGAACACAATCAGTTGTGGTCTATTTGCGACCATAAGGCACAGAGACTAAAGGCGCAACATAAATCAGGGCAGAACACAATCAGTTGTGGTCTATTTGTGTAATGTAAGCAAGCAATGTAAGAGGCAGCTTCAGGGGACAACTTCATAATCTAATCCCAAAGTTCGTATATATCTGCAGTCCATAAAAACTAATTTGAATTGGCATTACCTTCTAATTGTGAAGAACCTGGAGTGGAAAGGGCAGAGGTCCTGGCCCCTGGCTCCTACGGCTCCAAACAGGCACCCAACAGGCCTTAGTATGGCCTTCGTGTGGCCGCCGGCGTCCGCCTGCCGGCGGATGCAGAATTCGCCTTAATGCTGCTTATCGAGGCTGAGCCTCGTTTTCATGCCGCGTTGCGCCCGGCATATCAGGGTCAGGGTGAGACAGGGTCAGGCAGGCCCCTGTATGCTGCGGCTGTGGATATGGATGCCGCTTCTGGGAGGGGGAGAGGGCTCCTGCCCTCTTCCCTTGGCGAGTGCGTCGGAGTGGGGTCTCTGGGGCACCCAACAGGCCTTAGTATGGCCTTCGTGTGGCCGCCGGCGTCCGCCTGCCGGCGGATGCAGAATTCGCCTTAATGCTGCTTATCGAGGCTGAGCCTCGTTTTCATGCCGCGTTGCGCCCGGCATATCAGGGTCAGGGTGAGACAGGGTCAGGCAGGCCCCTGTATGCTGCGGCTGTGGATATGGATGCCGCTTCTGGGAGGGGGAGAGGGCTCCTGCCCTCTTCCCTTGGGGAGTGCGTCGGAGTGGGGTCTCTGGGGCACCCAACAGGCCTTAGTATGGCCTTCGTGTGGCCGCCGGCGTCCGCCTGCCGGCGGATGCAGAATTCGCCTTAATGCTGCTTATCGAGGCTGAGCCTCGTTTTCATGCCGCGTTGCGCCCGGCATATCAGGGTCAGGCAGGGTGGTGAGACAGGGTCAGGCAGGCCCCTGTATGCTGCGGCTGTGGATATGGATGCCGCTTCTGGGAGGGGGAGAGGGCTCCTGCCCTCTTCCCTTGGCGAGTGCGTCGGAGTGGGGTCTCTGGGGCACCCAACAGGCCTTAGTATGGCCTTCGTGTGGCCGCCGGCATCCGCCTGCCGGCGGATGCAGAATTCGCCATAATGCTGCTTATCGAGGCTGAGCCTCGTTTTCATGCCGCGTTGCGCCCGGCATATCAGGGTCAGGCAGGGTGGTGAGACAGGGTCAGGCAGGCCCCTGTATGCTGCGGCTGTGGATATGGATGCCGCTTCTGGGAGGGGGAGAGGGCTCCTGCCCTCTTCCCTTGGCGAGTGCGTCGGAGTGGGGTCTCTGGGGCACCCAACAGGCCTTAGTATGGCCTTCGTGTGGCCGCCGGCGTCCGCCTGCCGGCGGATGCAGAATTCGCCTTAATGCTGCTTATCGAGGCTGAGCCTCGTTTTCATGCCGCGTTGCGCCTGGCATATCAGGGTCAGGCAGGGTGGTGAGACAGGGTCAGGCAGGCCCCTGTATGCTGCGGCTGTGGACATGGATGCCGCTTATGGGAGGGGGAGAGGGCTCCTGCCCTCTTCCCTTGGCGAGTGCGTCGGAGTGGGGTCTCTGGGGCACCCAACAGGCCTTAGTATGGCCTTCGTGTGGCCGCCGGCGTCCGCCTGCCGGCGGATGCAGAATTCGCCTTAATGCTGCTTATCGAGGCTGAGCCTCGTTTTCATGCCGCGTTGCGCCCGGCATATCAGGGTCAGGCAGGGTGGTGAGACAGGGTCAGGCAGGCCCCTGTATGCTGCGGCTGTGGATATGGATGCCGCTTCTGGGAGGGGGAGAGGGCTCCTGCCCTCTTCCCTTGGCGAGTGCGTCGGAGTGGGGTCTCTGGGGCACCCAACAGGCCTTAGTATGGCCTTCGTGTGGCCGCCGGCGTCCGCCTGCCGGCGGATGCAGAATTCGCCTTAATGCTGCTTATCGAGGCTGAGCCTCGTTTTCATGCCGCGTTGCGCCCGGCATATCAGGGTCAGGCAGGGTGGTGAGACAGGGTCAGGCAGGCCCCTGTATGCTGCGGCTGTGGATATGGATGCCGCTTCTGGGAGGGGGAGAGGGCTCCTGCCCTCTTCCCTTGGCGAGTGCGAGTGCGTCGACATTAACGTAATGTCAAGCTCTAAATCTAAATCCTGTTTCATGGTCGCAGATTGTACATTGTCGTTTCCTGGAGAAGATGAAGAAACAAGATCAGTTGATGGTGAAGAAGGCAATGAAGAAGAAGCAGCAGTCTACCCAAGCCCCACGGGCTCAGGAAGTGAATTCATAACACACTCAAAGCAGGCTCATTCTGAGCATCAGGATCATCAATTTCCTTCTCCTCCCCTTTGTCATAGGGCAGAGGTAAAGGAATCCTCTTCACATGTGTCGCGTGGATCAAGTGTCTTTTGCCGGTCACTCGTACAGCATTTGGCGTGGCCAAAAGGATCTGGTGGGGCCCCTTCCAACGAGATGCAAGGCAGGTGCCCCTCTCGAAATTCTTCAACAGGACCCAATCACCAGGCCGAAGTCGATGATCTGAACCCTCATATTTTACAGGGAGGGCTGCTTGTACCTGTTGGTGAATCAAATGCAAGTTTTTAAGTCAACTGATCTCAATAATCAGACAAAAGTGGATATTCAATGTCCTTCAATTGTTTCGATCTCGGTGCATTCCACACATTGGCTGGTCTCCCCATGACAATCTCATAGGGGGAGAGCCCTGTTTTTGACTGTGCGGTCTTCCGCATTGATAGTAAGGCTATTGGCAAAGCATCAGGCCATTTCAGATTGCTGTGTGCACACACCTTGGCAATCTTATTCTTCAAAATACCATTGTGGCATTCCACCAGGCCGGCACTCTGAGCATGTCTGGCCGAGTAGAAACATTTATTGATCTGTAATCCCGCACATACTTGCAGGATGATAGCAGCAATAAAATGTGGGCCATTGTCAGACAACCAGGGAAAATATTCCTTAAGCATGGTCTTTGTCGTTTGACATTGCTGTGGCGTCTTTCAGTGGGAAAGCTTCAACCCATTTGCTGAAGGCACTTATCACTACCAATACATATTTGTAGTTCTGGCAACGTTCCATCTCAATGAAATCAAAATGAATCACTTTGAATGGCATGGAGGGAGGACCAAAACTGCCCTTCGGTGTCAGTGTTCCCTTCCCAATGTTAGGTTGTAAACATATCATATAACTCTCAACCAAACGTTCAGCAGTTTTCTGGATATTTGCATTATGCCAGAGGGGATCTAACTGTTGACAAGTCTTTTTAGCACATATGTGTGTTGGGCCATGAGCCACGGTGACTATAGCAGTAACATAGGCGTTGGGCAGCATCCATCTTTGATTCTCATTATCCACCCAACAACCCTCATCATCTAGACCCATTGGACCCTTAGCCCACTGTTTGATTTCTTCTGGAGTAGCTTCAGCCTGAATCTCTTTTATACTGCTAATCCCTTGGTCCATTATGCAAGTATCAGTAACCCATCTCGCTGAATTGAGCACATACATTTGTGAGTGCAGATCAGTAGCAGTCTGTTTGGCTCTTCTGTCAGAAAAAGCATTTCCTTTTCCTGCATCGTCCGTCACTTTCTGGTGTGCAGCGCACTTCATTATTGCTAGTTGTGTAGGAAGCGCAAGTGCTGACAGCAACTGGACTATCAGAGTGCCATGTTGAATTTTTGTTCCATGTGATGTCAAGAATCCCCTCTCAGCCCATAGTCCTTCAGAAATTTCACAAGCTCTAGTTAATGCAATAATCTCTGCAGCTTGCGCAGAATTATGCAGAATTTCGTTTGCTCTCGACAACAGTGTTTAATGTGGTGATTGCAAAAATAGCAGTGGATGTACCATCCGGTAGTTGAAAACAGGAACCATCACAAAATAGCTCCCCTTGTCGATTCTTTAAGGGTGTATCAGTCAAATCAATTCTGCCCTTGGTTTCTTGTTCTGTAACAAAAAGGCAATCATGTGACATCTTATCACTGCAGTCTGTCCCTTGTGGAGAAGACAATAGTTCAGCCGGATTCAATGAACAACATCTCTTAATTTGGATATGCAGAGCAAATAGGATCAGCTCGTACCTTGTTAGTCGAGCTGATGTGAGATGTTGAGTCTGCGTTCTGTTTAATAGAATGTCTACGGAGTGGGGTACCATCACGGTTAAAGAGTGACCTAAAACCATACCTTCACTTTGTTTTACGGATGCAGCAGCAGCAGCTACAGCTCTCAAACATCTTGGCAAAGCTCATGCAACAGGATCTAACATGGAGGAAAAATAGCCGCACAACCTATTCTTGTTCCCATGTTCCTTTGTCAAAACAGCCAAAGCACATCCATCACGTTCATGCACATACAAAACAAAGCCCTTTTCGTAATTTGGTGTGACCAAAACTGGTGATGAACCCAACACAGCTTTAAGCAAATCAAAAGCGTTCTGGCAATCCATGTTCCACGTTAAAGGCAAAGAAATGTCCTTTGTCAGTGCCAACATCGGTTTCATCAACAATGAAAAATTCAGTATCCACTGTCTACAATATGAAGCCATGCCAATTAAAGATCTGACCTCCTTCTGTGTATTTGGAACAGACATATCATAGATGCTTTGTATCCGTTCAGGTGTCAGCCTTTTTCCCTCCTTAGACAGGAGATGGCCCAGATAGGCCACCTCCTGTCGACAATACTGGAATTTCTTCAATGAAGCCTTATGCCCATGTTCTGCTAAATGAATAAGCAGCAACGCGGTGCCCTCTTTGCAAGCCTCTTCAGAATCAGTAGCTAGAAGTAGATCATCTACATATTGCAACAACTTGCACGTGGAAGGCAACTCAAGCATATCAAGCTGTTCTTTCAATGCTCTACTATAGATACTTGGACTCAAAGTGTACCCTTGCGGCACATGAGTGAATGTGAACGAGAGTCCCCCTAGGGTGAACGTGAAAAAATATCTACTTTCAACATGCAGAGGAATACTAAAGAAAGCATTTTCAAATCCACAACAGTAAAATGTGTAGCCGTGGCTGGAATCATATTCAGAATTGTGGTCACATCGGGCACAATCGGAAACTGTGGAGCAACCACCTTATTAAGTGTGTGCAAATCAATAATAAAACAAAAAGGAATCGCATTTTCCCCTTTCTTGTAAGCTGGTAAAATCGGGCTATTACACATGCTCCCTGTAATTTCTTCAATCACACCTCGGTGTATGAAATCAGAGACAATACTCTTCAAGGCCTGTTCACCCTTGACCAAAATCTTATACTGCGGGATACGTGGCAATTTAACACCTGGCTTCAAAACTATTTTAACTGGCTCAACCTGTAAAATTCCAACGTCATTGTCATTAACTGCCCATAAACATGTGGGAACCTTATTTAATTCAGTTGGTAAAGGCATAGACAAAAATTGTAGAACGTAAGTTTGTTGGGCCGATATCGTCAGATACACTCCATCTGGAGAACAATGTATTACAGCATTCAATTTCTTCAATAAATTCAATCCCAATCAGTTTTCTCCACAATTTGTCATCAATAGAAATGGACAAGAATCAGTAAATGATACCAGTGCAATTGGTACCGGCCGAGATTGTCTACCCATAGCACCATACGTGTTATTCGATCTCTGCTGAAGAAGCGGACATTGTGCTCGCCAATGACCTTCCTGTCTTCAATATGCACACTGGTTTATGTGTACTGGACCCGGTTGTGTGCCACCCTGTGGTGTAAATTGGCCTCTAGACTGTGTATTCCCATCTCTGGTTCCTCTAGCTATTTGCTGCAACAACACTCTAGTCTTCAAGTCTCCCTTCTTCATTTCCACCTTCTCCTTCTCAGTATTAGCCCTGTTTCATAATGCATTCTCAGAAGTCATAATCTGTGATTGGTTTTCAGGCAACAATCCACACACAAATGTGTCAACAAACAACCTCTTTTCTTGTTGTATTGTATTGTTTATTTATTTATAGAGCGCACCTGGCCGTTAAGCAACTGGGCGCTTGCAAAAAAAAAATCAAATCTTAGGTTACAGGTACATAAATATGTTACATTTCTTATGTTACAGGATAATATATCAAGCATTTCTTATGTTACAATGTCAAATGACTTACATGTAGGATATGTAACAGTTTCAAGTATTTTGCAATAAATGTACAGAGTATTTGGTACAGTTGAGGCATTTAGCAGTCGTTGGTGTGAAGCCAGAGTTTGACGTTAGCTTTGAACACATGGAAGGAAGGGGTGGCTCTGAGTGCGTCTGGGTTGGAGTTCCAGAGATGAGCTGCTAGAACTGGGAAGCTGGACCCACCAGTTCTTTTCAGTTTAAAGTTGGGGATTTTGATGCTGTTTTAGAGGGCCTTTCTGATAGGTCGTTCAGAAGTGTACTTTGTGAATTTTTCTGTGAGGTATGCAGGTGCTATGTTGTTCAGACAATTGTGTGTAATGTTCAGAGTTTTAAATTTGATACGGTCATTGATGGCCAGCCAGTTGATGGCTCTTCGATGGACAGATATGTGCTGCCCTTTGGGAATACCTAGGGCTGTTCTAAGGGCATTGTTCTGCAGGGTTTGGAGTTTATTGATGTTATGTTTACTTGTGCCTAGGTACAGTGCATTGCAGTGGTCTAATTTGGAGAGGATGAGGTCTTGCGCTATGGTGGTACAGCTGTCTGTGGATAGGTATGGTTTACAGGCGTGAATAAGTTTGCAGGTGTAACTGGTTGCTGAGGCTGTAGCATTTACTTGCTTGTCGAGGGTGAGAGCTGAGTCCAAGTAGAATCCTAAGGTTTTAACTTCCTTGGCTACCTTGATTTTGATGTTAGGTTTACTGGTAGACCCGATGATTAAGAGCTCGGTCTTGTCATCGTTGAGACATAGGCCATGTGTGGCCATCCAGGTTTGGATGATTTGGTAGATTTTATTTATGAGACTGGTGTCCTTTTCATAGTCACCCTGGATTGGGATAAGAATCTGGGTATCATCAGCGTACTTGGTATATGAGACCCCAAGTTTGTACAATATATCAAAGAGAGGCTTTGTAAATATATTTTACAAAGTGGGGGAAACACATGACCCTTGAGGGACTCCACAGGTAATGGGGACTGGATCCGCTGCTGATGTAGGTGAGAAGACTCTTATGGTTCTCTGGTCCAAGAATGAGTTTATCCACGCTGTGGCTTTTGTGGAGAAGTTGGCCGCCGATTTGAGGTGATTACAGAGTACCTTGTGATCTACCAGGTCGAAGGCAGCTGATAAGTCTAGGAGTAGGAGAATAGAGATGTTTCCTCTATCTTTGAGCTCGTCTAGTTGGTTTTTAAGATCAAGGAGAGCCGTTTCGGTTCCATGTCTTGGTCTCTGTACTTAAATCTTGACCGCTAAAATCTGAAAATACTTGCTCAAATCTGTTAAAATACTCTGTTGCACCCTCTGACTTCCCTTGCATGCAAGCTGTAAGCTTATCCCATATAATTCTCTTTTCAGGTAGCAGAGTTTTTAAGTCACTATTGTATCTGGCAACATCAGTCCAAAGTCCAAAGCCAAGTGCAATTCCTGGTATGACTCTGAACTAGCTACACTTAAACGTAAGTGTAGGGCAGCCGAGAGGAAATGGAGGGCTTCCTGTTCATCCTCTGATGAACTGGCCTGTTGCCTGCTACAAAGGCAATACCGACTCTCACCAAGAAGAGAGTCCCCATTCAAGCTTGTGTCTCTGCAGCATCTAACAACTCTGCCAAACTGTTTAAAATCTGCAAGTAGCTGACCAACCCTGCTGCAGTCTCTACCCCTCCTGTTGCCTCCCAGGCTCTTTGCAATGCCCTTGCCTCTCACTTCATTTCAAAAACCCAGGACATCCTGTCCACCCTCTTCACCTCTGCCCTTCCTCTTCCCTCTCCATCTGTGCTTGCTGACCCTCCTTTTGCCACCCCCCACCATCCTTTTCGTCCTTTCCTCTTTTCTCCCCTGACGAGGTCGCTAGACAACTCCGATCTATGAAAGCCTTGACAAAACAGGTTTATCCCTGTTCCTCTAAAACCATCAAGGACCACATTGACACCCTTGATCCGGCCCTTGATGATTTTTGCAACCACTCCTTTGCCTCAGGATCCTTCCTCTCCCCCCTGAAGCACTCCCTTGTGCATCCTCTTCTCAAGAATCCCACAGCTGATCCTTCTTGTCCAGGTAACTATCGCCCAATTTCCATTACTCCCTTTCTGGGCAAACTCCTGGAAAAGTTGGCCATCTCTCAGTTTAACCTTCATTCCAATTCTGTTGGCTGTCTCCATAACAACCAGTCTGGCTTCAGAGCTGCCAGAAGCATGGAAACTGCTCTCCTAAACATCCGTGAAGATCTGCTCGCCAACCTTGACTCTAACATGCCCTCTGTCCTCAATCCTCCGCAATCTCTCTTCTGCCTTTGACACAGTCAACCATACCATCCTGCTGAACTGTCTCTGTGAAAACCTGGGTATCACTGATCAGGCTCTGGCTGACCTCTTTTCTCTCAGATTGACCCTCCCTGGTCCAACTTGGGTCCTTCCTATCATCTATCTTCCTCTCTATTTGTGGTGTTCCCCAGGGGTCTAACCTCTCGCCCTGGCTTTTCAACCAATACCTGGCAACTCTTGCCCACTGCATTGCCATTTTTCGCTCAAATTTCCAGTGCTACGCTATCGACACTCAACTCATTTTCAGGCTGCCCTCTGCCACCTCCTCTCCCTCTCTCATCTCTGATTGCCTAACTGCCATTCAAGATTGCTTTGCCGCCAATGATCTTTGTCTGAATGCTAGCAAGACGGAGATCCTCCTCATCTGCACATCTTCACCATCCTTTCCTCTCACTCTCTGGCAGGCTTCCCTTGGCCCTCCTCCTACCCCCACCTGCGAGGCTAAGAACCTCAGGGTCATCTTTGACTCCACCCTTGTCATGGCCATGGCACCAGGCCCTGGTACTCGGGGTCTCTGGGCCGCATCACAGTGTCCCTGCATGTCCTCTAGGGCCCAATCATGCCCGCCGAGACTCTCCTGCAGTCAGTCCTGGCGCCTTTGGCGCCAGGCTCATAAGGCAGAAGAAGGAGCTGGAGCTCCCAATGGGAATGGAACAACATGGCTGCCCCCACATGGTTCAGTTCAGAACTGAACCATGCGGTCTAGCATCCAGGGTGTGGTCAGGTCTGAAGGCACCTGGGATACCTGGGGACTATTTAAGCCACGCCCAAGCTGCAGCACACGCTTCACGTTGCACTCGCAGCATGACGTTCACTGCGATCTGTCCTCAGCATTCCTGGCCTGCGCCTGCAAGGAAGAGAAGAAGAACACCATTATCCATCCTTACCTGCTTGTCAATCCAGCTCCTCCTGTCATCCGCTCCAGTGTCACCTCAGAAGCTTGTCCATGTTTGAAAGCAGCAACCTGGTGGAGGAAAAAGAAAGACAATATTAGGAAGCATTTGCATCCTTCATTCAAGCATCATTCGGAAGAACGCTTACCTGAGCGAATCTCGCTGCCGAGTTATTCTGCGCCAGCCTTCATCAACCTGCAAGAGAAAGGCAAGGCGGGTGGCTCTCATACTTAATCGACGACGGTCCGGACAACATCCACTTTTCGCTCAGCATCCATCCGGCTGCTCACCATCCAGAACACCTCAGCGGCCTGCAAGAGAAGAATAAACAGGTTAACAGAGCAACAAAAGCGCACATAGTGCCACGCTCTGCACACTCACTCACCATCTCGAGCACCGCCCTACCAACTGGCTCAACGTCTTCATCATCCTTTCTGCACCTACGAGAGAAGGAGGACATTAACGAGGGCAATTACCTTTACGGGCACTAATTAAGAAGAATAGAGTTACTTACCTGAGAAACTGAGTCGCAGCAGGTCTGGACTCTCGGGCTGCGCCAGTGAAGCAACTTGGCAGCGAAGCGCCCCCATTCACGACGCACCCCTGCACAGAATTGCAGGACGGAGAGCGCATCTTACTGAAATCCAAGGTGAGGAAAACTCTAAAGGGGTTGTTGGGGTTCACAAGGGAGGTGGGCCCAAAGAGACAGAGATTGTGGGCTAAACCAGAACTCCTGTATTCCAGACTAGATCCTCAGCAGAATGAGAACCCGGGGGAGGCGAGTCCAGGTCGGGAGCAGTCCAACCAAGTCGGGAGGTGACCCTGTGGATACCAGGTGAGCGTTACACCCTTTCCTTCTCTGCCCACATCTCTGAGGCCTCTAAAAAGTCAAATTTCCTACTGCACCTCCTCAGACGTACTCTGCCTTTCCTCTCCTTCCCCCAGAAGCTCATGGTATACCAAGCTCTGGTTCTCTCAAGGTTGGACTATTGTAACAGCCTCTTTCTAAATCTACCTACCTCTACTCTCCACCCTCTGCAACTAATCCAGAACAGGACTGCGTGACTTGTCCTTGGCCTCAAGCCCTGGGATCGTATCTCTACAGCTCTGAAATCTCTCCATTGGCTCCCAGTGGATGCAAGGATTAAATTCAAAACCCTCTGCATTGTCCACAAGGCTTTATGGGGCCTGGGTCCAAAATACCTTCAGCTATCCCTCCGCAAATACCTCCCCTCTCGAGCTCTTTATTCCTCTACCTCCAACTCTCTCAGGGTCAGTCATTTTTCAAAGAAATGAGCTGGGGGTAGATCTCTGTTTTCGGCTGGGGACTCCCTCTGGAACAGCCTCCCTGCCACTCTAAAACTTGAGGAGAACCATCTCTGGTTCCGGAAGCACCTCAAGACCTTCCTCTTTTCTTCTGCCTTCGCTCCCCCTCTCCCCTGCTGATCTGTTCTCTCTTGGCATCGTGCAGGTGGCCACCCTCTGTCCTCCGGGCCCAGGTACCGGCTCACACTGCCACCCTCCTGCACTGCTTCCGGGTCACCCCTTGAACTGGGCTCTGTATCTGTACCCATACAGCCCCCCCTTTTTCTTCAGACATACCCTGTCTGCTGCCTTAAACCTAGCACTTGCAAATTGCTGGCTGCACTACCACAGTTTGCTGCTTTTATTATTTATTTATTGTTATTTATCTGTTTCTCCTCTGGTTCGCACTTTCCACTTATGCCCCTTCCATGCACTTTTCCTTTCCCCCTCTCCCACGCACTTGCGCATTCTCAATCTCACTGGGCCTAGTAAGATTGCTGTTTTGTTCTCCCCTGTTCCCCTCCCTTGCTTTGTCGTGCTCTGAAACACTTGTGTACAAGCACGATAGAAATAAAATATCAATATCAATATCAGTATCACCTGTGGCGGTTTCTCGCCCGCTTTCCTTTCCCCATCTGCTTGTACTAAGGCATCCCATGTATCACCTATCCCTGTCTGATCATCTATAGTTCTAATCTGCTTCCACAAGTCAGCAGGAAGGATCACGGGGAAACAACAAATCAATATCACCCAGCATGAAAACTGACGAATGCAAGACAGATTCTATTTCTTTGTAAAATCCTGTTGGATTCTTCCTAATATCTGGAATGGATTGCCTAATGGTATTCACTTCCTGTCTAGAAAATGGGGCATGGACAAACTGTAAGATATAATGTGCTGCAAATAGTAGTTGCAGGTGTTCCTGCTATGGCATCAGCAGGAATCTCTACTTTTGGAACAAATGTCAGAGGAACCTCCCTCATCGGCAATTGTAAAGAAGGCAAATCTGAATGTCTATTAAGTAGTAAGGCCAAATCAAGTGACAAAGAAGTCAATGCAGTATCGGGCGAAAATGCTCTTTTATAAATAACCATCAAATCTGCAGGACAACATACCTTTTTCTTCACATATTCATTCTGTAAATACTCAACCATCACCTGTAACACTTTCTTTTGCATTGCTGGAGCATACTGACTAAACGTGTCATGCACTTCAGTGGGAGAAATTGAAACATCTGAAATCAATCTAAGAGAGTCTCTTGTGCAAATGCGCATTTCTTCACTCATTGGTTTGAATGGAGGAAATTGCTTCTGCACAAATGAAGCCTGCTGTCCATTTTCATCCATCTCATCTTTCTGTAACCGATCTAGCTCCCTTTTAAACTCAAATACCTTTGCTACATGCTCATATACTTTCGCTGCAGTGTCCCTTGAGCGGGCAAGGACATTCAAATCCTGCAACCCCTGTGGGACATTCATGTCCGTCAAATCACTCCATAATACAACTAAATATACTCCCATCCACTCTATAACAATATTCTGTTCAGGAAAACCCCCTTGGTCAGAAATCACAACTAAAGCAGCCGATTCATCACCCTCTTCTGTGTACTTCTCAGCCCACATATACAATTCTTTCTTTCTGTCTTTAGTTACTGTGCCACGAGTCATTGTTCTTGAATCAGCTCCCACCCCTTCAACCACTACAGGTGGGGCAGAACCACCTGGCAAAAGAGAGTTCATGCAACTCTTGTTCAGTAGGCGGTGGAGGAAATACTGCTGCCGGGGCAGACGGAACTATGGGGACGGCAACTGTTGGAACGGGTGCAGGAGGAGAAACAACAACAGGAGGAAGAGGAACAGGAACGGGAGGAGGCACATAAGGGGTCAGTGCAGTTGAAACTGTTTCTCATTCAATAATTTATTAATTAACTTGTATGATGTATGAAAATCCTGCAATGGGTATGTCTTTTGCACATCTAGTTGAAAAGCCCTGTCCATACCTCTAATGGATTCTGACTCTTTCTGCTGATTATGCAACAATGCTTTCTCAGCATTTGTCATATGTCTACGCACATGTTTTTCTCTACTTTTGAGTTGCTGCATAGCTTTCATCCTCCAATCTCTAACTGCATCAAATGCTGCAGGCCTAGCCTTTTTTTTTTTTCAAGAATACAGATTCTAAATGCGCTAGGCTGGGAATTTCAAAGCTACCATAAACTGGCCACTGAAGTTCGGGAACATGTCTGGTCTGTCTATGCCAAATAGCATTAAATACAATAACTCCCAGGCCGTACTTGCAATACATATGATAAGCCGGCGACCCTTCGGGTGGTGCCGGTTGGCCATGTTCCAAAGATTGCCTTCCCTTGGTGAAAAATACTGCGAAGCAGGATGACAATTTCCCAGGCATAGTTAAATCACAATCTTACCTGGCGACGTTTGTATTTGCAAACACAACACTTTCAACCAAACAAATATCAGGACTTTTAGGAATCGGGGCACGACTCACCTGATTGCAGCCAAAAAAGGTCCAATGGACATCAAATCGTCGTGGCTGGTGTTTTCATCAAACAAGCCTCGATACGGGGACCCTTGTCATGATTCCCTCTAAATGCTGCCCCCGTCCATGGATCGGGCGTGCAGTACTGCGGAGGAATCGCGTCTCACTTTGCAGGGCGCCCCGTCACTCTCTGATCCCGGTCCGGTGGCCTAGTCTTCATCCTAGCAATGTGGCATCAATCTTGAGGGTCCCTATTCGGGCGCCATCTAAAAGATTAAAGAATATCAAGGCTTACTACCGCATAATAGAAATACGCCAGTCACGAGGTCAAAGTTACAATTGTACTTTATTGACAAACAGCTGTTTGGTTCTCAACACCCTGCAGTGTGTGCAAGCAGACACCGTGAGATGAGAGAGTCCTGAACATTCCACGAATACACATATTTATACAAATTCTTCACAACCTTGGACACATCATCCAGCCCCTCTTCATTTAATACATAACCTAGTGGAAAAAACACCAATTGTAACATTGTCATGAATGAAAAGTCTAGTTAATAGTTTGTTGGGGTGACCTGAGCAGTAACATCTGATCACTGGAAAATTCCACTTCCTTGGAAATTAATGAAGTTCAATGAACAGAATGAAGGGCCACAGACAAAAAGGGTTTCCCATAGAAATCAATGTTACTTAAAACACATTTTAAGTAACATGTTTCCTTTTAGACAAAATCAGTTTTACAGTGCATATTTTCTCATTCATTGGTGTTCTAGTAGGGCCCACCTGCACTTAGGGTAAGCCTTCTCCATCTATATGTCACAGTGCAAATGGACGACAGCCCAAAGATCCCCCTGTGCAGGGTCTGTGGGCCAATAGACTGCTG
Organism: Ambystoma mexicanum; assembly: GCF_040938575.1. Lineage (NCBI taxonomy): Eukaryota > Metazoa > Chordata > Amphibia > Caudata > Ambystomatidae > Ambystoma > Ambystoma mexicanum. The sequence goes on along the minus strand of NC_090921.1, from coordinate 960,795,716 downwards.
TGGGAACCCAGCTGCCGGCCTCAACTGGGGCAGAAGGGGCATGACAATGGCATGACACCAGATATAGGCATTAAGAGTGGTGGTTACAGTGGTGGTTACAGTGATGCAGACAAATGGACTGTGTTACTAACTCCCAGGATCCATTCTTCTTGCCATTGTAGCCCCAATTCCACAAACTAGAGGCCCATTATTGAAGATTCGATCAGTCAAGAAATTTTAAGGATGCACCAACCTCTTGCTAGCAAACCGCACCAGATTTCGCCCCAGTGAGCCTCAGACCCACCAGGCACTACACCCGATCCACCACTTCCGACCTGCATTGCACAGCCCCATGGTCTGGCTTGCAGCTTGGGCTGGCCGTATTGGGACATGTGCTTCCAGGACCCAGTTCTCCATGAAGCTACAGCAGCGCCATTCAATCATCACTATGCCCCGTCCCTCATTGTTAACCAGAACAGCCAACAACAGCAAGAGGCAGGTGGAGTCTTAAACCCGCCAGCGCCCAACTTGCCTAACTTTGCCAGGTCTAGAGCTGCCGCAATTCTCCTTCAGAATACCTGCCCAGATGTAGGCAATCAAATCTGTCTTGATTCCACCTCATCCATTCCGCTCACTTGGCTACACCACCCAATTTTCTCTCTGCTGCTCCATGGTTCACTGACCGACACCTTCTGTTCAAGGTCACACACTCCCCTACCACATGCTCGCCTGATCTGTGTCCAACGCTGTGGTTTTAGAGCTAGGTTTTAACAGCCATAATCTTAGGCAGGTGAACAAGGCTTCCTCACAATCACGACCTGACACTTTGTGTACCAAAAAACATTCTGATAGCAAATGTGTTTTTGGGACAGCAGGCAACAGGCAGGTGTTATGGTCCATACCTGCTGTGTGTAGGCACCAACGTGAATTGATGGTGAGGCCATAGGCACTGTCTTTACCCAGGCCGCTTGAGCCTCACTGGGCTCCCACAACTCTAACTATGCTGTGTTTCCTCATGCGCTCAGGTTTAATTTCAACTTTTAGGAATAGCACATTAATGCACATCTTTCTTGCATTAATAAAATAATGCATTTTCAGCTTGGTGGACCTTTTTTCAATTTTCCCTCTGCAACCATATTCAATACAAATAATACATGTTACTAATAGAATGAATAAAGGGAATGCTCTTGGCGCCCATTGGAAAAATAATGTAAACATAGAAAAGGGGCCACAGAGCTCGAAATGCATTTGTTCTTCGGTGCAATTAAGATGTGAATTATTGTGTTTTTAAAGAGAATTGAAGCCGAACAAGAGCTCGTTAAAGCACAGCGGAACGTGGCTGCTTTGTGTGTCCATCTCATGAGTATGAACCTGCTTGCCACATCATAGCAGTCATATATATGGGTACATACTGACAGTGCCACATTCGATCTTTGATAATGTGCCCTTAAAATTCAGGCATTTAGATGTTTATTTAGTTTGGGTTTGTTCTGCATTGCTGTTATGTCTCATGAGGTGATGATCCTTCTGTGCACATCTGTGCTGCAGTTCACAATGGCAAAGGTGCACCTTTGACACATTGCAGGTGCTGTGCTGCAGGGCATTAATCGTGATACAGAGAAGCCTCACGCACGAGTTAGAGGGAGCAGGATTCTGAAGATGTGGAGCACCGGTCATAACATATATGGAGGCATCACAACTGTACAAATTCGCCTGCGGCTACAGATGAGTATCAGCCCACACCTGCTGCAGTCTTGACACCGTGGTTCGACACACCATGAATGCAAAACAATTGCCACTATTCAAATTGTAGGAGAAGGGCAAGCATTCACTGCTTCCAGTGAATCCTAGTCTGGGAGGAAAGCCCTCAATCAAGGGGATGCTGCAGTTCATGTCTGCTCGGGAGGTGGCCACTTGGAACAGCTGGCCACCATTTGGGAAAACATGTCGTCCATGCTGCGGGCCATTGATGGGTTGTCCCACTACACCGATGGTTATCGTGGCGATATGGCACAACCAGTGCATGACATCTTTCAGGAATTACAGGGGCTTAATGAGAGCATGATTGGTCATTTAAACTACATGGCGGAGGTTGTGCACATTATGTGGAGATGGATAAAATCACATTGACCTCTGTGTTAGGTAGACCTGTAGACATAGAGTCCTCCCCAGACCACTGTGCAAAGGGGCAACGGGATGGGGTAAATGATTGTGCCATGATTCAGGTCACTTTGAATACCCACAATGCTTAAAGGTAATGCCAGGGTTGGTTCAGGAAGTTAGCATCCGTGGGCGAGTCCCATCTACTCCCAAAGTGGGATGCAACCAGTCTCCCAGCGAAGTAGGATAACCTCACTGGAGGAGCCAACATGCTGAAATGAACACCAGCAGCAACTAGTAGGAGGAAACAAGAACCAGTTTATAATGGATACTAAGCACCACCCCCCTTCCTTTCTGGGTCTAAAGTATTAAACATGCCAGTTGAGCTTCTCCAGCAGATTACAGTTGGCAGGAAGAGCACCTAGGCCGGACAACTGGACCTGGTGGATAGGAGGACAAAAATAGAAAGCAAGCGCAGGGACTTCCTGAACTGCACAAGGGCGATAACTATAAGGGGACGTTTGTTTTGGGACCAGTACACAATTGAGGAAAAAGGGGTCCCAAAACAAATCCTGGAGGTGGAAAAAGGTAATCCTCAGAAGAGCAGAGTCTGGTTCGAAGCAGTCTTTTGAGAGTTGTAACACAATAGAGGAGGTGGATAAAGCAATCCACTCAGCAGAGGAAGAGTTCCAACACATCAGTCCTGGCAACACAGAGGCGTAGGCTAAGGCCATATGTTTTAAAGGCCATGGGTCTGTACAAAATAGTTCTAGTGGTACAGAGGACCAGTAGAGGCAAAACATTGACAAGCAGAGGTTTGGTAGACAGTAGACAAACAATGGAAACCAGATCAGAGCTTAGTATGCAACAGACTCACTGGAGATGTTGTTAATCGCAGCACCTCCTGTCCGAACTCAAAATATGAATTAATGTATCGGTGTTGCCTGCGCTACCTCAGGAGCTGAGCATGTCACAACATGCTGCAGCAGTGACGTGTCCACAAGTGATTCTGGGAAACATACTTCTCCATCTCAGATGGCAGGGCAAGTGCAAACACGCCAAGAGCAGTCTCTGTGCCTACACAACTTTGTGCCCCAGAACCCTGACAGTACCCCTCCTTAGAGCCACGGTAGACATGGACAAACCCAGTTTGTACAAGAAGCAGTGAAAAAGTAGGGAGCATGCACATTTTGCTAAGGCTCCCAAGTATTTTCTTCTGATCCGTAGCCCACTCAATCTATCAACTGGTATGGCATGCCTTAGACATAACACAACTCCAGGATATTCTGCATCTTGTACTCATTCCCCTCCACCTACATAGGGGCTGGACGAATACAGTGTCTCGTCGCAGTTTTGACTTCCTTGAGCAGGGCCACATGGAACACGAGGTGGATTTATCGGGTACTGGGAAGGGCCAGTTCCATAGCCACAGGGTTCATCACCCTAGTGATTTTATAGGGGTCCATATATTTCGGGCTTCGTTTCTTGGACCCCATCAACAGAAGGTTCTTTGTCGGCAACCAAACTCTTTAACCTACAGTATAGGAGGGAGCAAGGGTATAGTCTTTGTCCAGTTGAGTCTTGGTGCTTTGCTGCGCTAATCATAACTGCCATAGGACCTGTTTCTGAATGAATTTGCAGTTTATGCATTACCGCATTGTTGGCTGCTGAGGGTTTAGTTTCTGGGGAACATCAATGGAAAACATACAGTGATTGAATCCATAACTGCCAAAAAATGGTGACACCCCCATTTAAGAATATTGCGTGTTATTTATTATGTGCAAACTCTGTCAACGGTAGTAATGACAGCCAGGCCAGTTGGTTTGGCAGACTGAAATAACCCAGATACTGTTCCAGTGTTTGGTTTAAACATTCTGTTTGGCCATCCGTTTGGGTATGGTATGGAGAGGATAATGGTTGATCAATACCTAACAGCTGGGAAAATGCTCTCCAGAATTGTACTGTGAACTGTTGCAGGTCATTTACACAAAAGACGTTCTGGATAAAAAAATCTTTGCTAGGTTTGGTGCTCATGGGACTCTTACACATGCAAAAAAGTGCCCCAATTCAGTAAAGCTGTGCAGCAGTACTAGAATGGTATTGATGTGATTCACTGGTGGCAACAAGTCGTTATGAAGTCTAGAGAGATTGTATGCCAGAGGGAGGGAGGCAACGGTAGGGGTCTTAGAAGCGCTATCGGTGTCCCCCTGTAAGGTCTATCATACCGTCCCGCATGAAGGGCCACCAACACAAATGGATGATCATATCTTGGTCTTTTGCACACCCTTGGATGGCTAGTGATTGTAAAGTCATGGCTCTATCGTAAGGATAATTGTCTTCTTGAGTAATTTGGTAGGTACAGTACCTCCTTGCTGTATGGAAGCTCATCCCATACAGTTAATTGTCCTTGGGTTACCTCAGCCAGGTGGCACTTCACCCATGTGCACAGTTTCGCCAAGAGTGTGGAGGGAGCATTGCATAAACATTATACATGTCCCTCATGCAGTATCAGAGACAGTGACTCAGGGGTTTAACCCTGGTTGCCGTACATTCGATACAGGACGTTAGCTGACATCTATGATGTCCCAAAAAAACAAATTATTGTCGCCATGCCTGTCATTTTCCTCTGCTCTCAGCCATGCGCTCTCAGCCTTCTTTTCTTCTCCAAATTACACCTTTTTGCTCTGTCCTGAGGAGTCGATCATTCTGCCCAGAGTTGTCTAGGAATGTTACCTTTCCCTCTCAGTTGGCAGGAGGAATGTCAAACCTTGGGGAGAGAAATGTGAATCTGACATTTGTGCTGCAATGCAATCAACCATAGTAACCTTTGATATGACTGTCGGGTACATATGCTGAATCAGCGATAAACCACATTCCAGTATAGCAATCAAACTGGGCCTCATTACGAGTCTGGCAGTAACCCTGCTGGTGCTACCGGCAGGTTGCTGCTGGCCTCGTAAAATGTTACCGCCGCCTCACTTCCCGATGGCACCGGGAGATTACAAGTCCAGTAGCCCGGGAATTCAGGCACCAGATTTTGTAAGTCCCCATTCCCATCGAGTCCCAAAGGACTCAATGGGAGTGGGACTCGGAAGTGCTGGCACCGTTGTCAACAACGGTGCCAGCGCTTCCGTGAACGGTCTGCCTACCGTGGCAGCTTGCGCCCTACAGGGTCAGACCTGTCGGGCACAGCGCCACGGCAGGCAGACACGTACTTTGCCAGTGCGGAAACAAGGGTGCCAGTGATCTTGCCTGAACCCTTGTTTCCGGACTGGCAAACTTGTAATTAGTCCTACTGTCTTTGGGAATGTGAAAATGCCAGGGCTGCATTTCATTTGTTGGGTGAAGTGTCTTTCTTGTGGTTCCTTTGCCTCAGATGATCAGTTCTTGTTTTTGACTTCCTCTTTCTACAGTGTGATCTCTTTGCTCTGCCTCCAATGCAGGCAGCCTGCTTTTGCTCTCTATGAAGAGCGGCTATCGTGGTCTTTCACCCTAATCTGAAGACAAGACAGGAAATCTTTCCAAGAATTCTTTGCTTTCCTTATGCATGCAAACTGATCCACTGAACTACAGCTACCGCAGGCGCCAAGAGGTGGGTAGGACAGTTTGTACACTAGGCGGGATCCCAGGAAGGGTGTGTTTTTATTGCAGTGCACGTTGTAGGACCTTTTGCTGGTTACTTGCTCAACAGACTATAAGAAGCAGCGTTTTCTATCTTGTGTCGCTTGAGAGGATAGGCCTTCGCTTTTAGCTTCTGTACCAAAGGTTGGTGATGTTACACATGGCTTTTGCTATTTCACAGTTCTGTATTACCCTAAGCTTGAGTGCCTAATCCTTTAATAGCGGCAGCAAGCTTCTTATTTATTCATAACTCAATATAACTTTTGTTGTTTTGAACACACGGACATCTGGCATCCACTTAAGCAAATTAGACAGCGCAGCAGCATCTGCTCTCTGCGTAACATGAGAACAGGAAACCATTTTCAAAAGATACAATTGGGTTAGCATCTCTGGTTGAAATTGATGATCTGTTGTCCTGCCTGTCAGTATAGCAGAAGTTCACGAACTTAATTTGGTAATGAAGCCCTTGTTACAGGAGACGGTTGAACCGCCCACTGCTCAGAATATTTAAAAAGTGCAGCTGACAACGATGAAGACCATGGACGGTATGGATGGGATTGGGAACCCTCAGCACGTTGCATGGAGCATCCAAAGGCCAACAGTCTGTGGAATCGTGGCTTTGCCTTTATGATTGGTGTGCCCAGGAACTTCATTGGTATCTGTAGTATCTGCTGGATCCTGAGGCAGAAGACATCCACCTTTCTGCTGATCCTGAACCTAGCCCTTGGGGACATGCTGGTGCTGGCCACTCTTCCAATATGGATTTACTTCTTTGCTGACCAATGGATTTTCGGAATTCCATTTTGCAAGATCCTGGTGTACGTGATCCACTGCAGCATGTACAGCAGTTTCTTTTTCATGACTGCTCTGAGCGTGGAGCGGTACCTGGCTGTGTTCCACCCCTTCTCCATGCGCCTCTGGAAAAGGAATTCCTTTGACCTCAAGGTAATCCTCCTCATTTGGGTTGTGGCCTTCCTCTTCGGCATCCCTATCCTCCCCATGCAGGAGACTGGCGAGGCTGGTGGCACTCTGCAGTGCACATCACGCAACTACACCCCGGGGTCCCAGGCCATCACAATTCTTTTGCTGCAGACCCTGGTTGGCTTTTTGATCCCATTCGGCGTCATTTGCACCTGTTACGGGTGAATCGGTAAGAAAATACGAGAAATGACGTATGCCGCCAAGTGTCGATCAGAGCGCTTGATCATCAGCGTGATCATTGCGTTCGCTGGATGCCCCGCCACGTGTTTAACTTGCTCTCGGTCGCATCTAGCCTGCTGAAAACATTTGACCAAGAAGCGTCTGAGATGTTTAGTGTGCTCGTACACGTGGGAGGGTTCATTTCAGGGGCGTTAGTCTTCATCAGCAGCTTCGTTAACCCCTTACTCTACGCTTTTGCTGCCCGGAATTTCCGCAGTCACGTGAGACTCAATAGTTGTCTCAAACCTTTTGAACATATGAGTCAGAGCACAAGAGAAGAAAGTGTGAGAGAGCTGTCGGATATGAAAAAAAAAGAAGTACCGTTACAAGTGTACACAATGTCCCCCTGATTACATGAGAAGGAATGATCACTTGATTCAGCCCTGGACTCAATACCTGCATATGGATTACACATATGTAATTTTAACATGTCAGCATACATCATTTCTGGCAGGCAGTGTTCAGGCGGTGAACACTTGTACCCATTAATAATGGAACTGGGCAATCTACTGGAGTGACATACGTCTGCAGTAATACCTAACTTGAGTTTGGTGACTGTGGACTGAAAAGGTTTTTCATACAGCTATTTTGTGGTGTCTGGTGTTTGCACAACTGGTGTCAACACAATTTGTACTGCAACATGTGTTTTCTTTTTCTTCAAATTAGTCATTGGAGTTTATACTTAGTGCCACAACAGTTAGCCTATTTTGAGGGTATCAAAAACAATGCTTGTTTAATAAAGTTCTGTGGCTTGATGAGATATTTAAGGAATGTCTGCACGAGTTTGCCTTTTGAGACTCACTGTGTGACAGCATAAAACCTTCTTATTCAATGTTCTGACCAGGAGTGACTGATATACAATACGCGTCCATCCCAACATATGACGTCTCACTGGCCACCCTCAGCCCCCATCCATTCCAGAAGCTGAGTGAGTCAGGGGGATAACTGCCACCTATATAATCATGCAGCCGTGCAGTTGCTCATAAAAGAGCACTTTAATGGAACAAAATTTCCTTTAAATCATGTAACTGAGATGCAGGGAGATATTACGATTTCAGGAGGAACAGCGAGCAACTAAATGGCGGGATCACGCTTGAAACTTTGCCTTGTACTAGATGCTTCTAAGCAACCCCCTAAAAAATCCCTAAAGGCAGATACTTGCCTCTGTCTGACCTGGTGCCTCCGACAAAACCCCTTGTGTACAAGTCTGCCCCAACTCAACGAGGTCCACAGTAGAGGTACAGTTTGGTTATGGACCAGTTGGGAGACCTTAAAGTAATGACAGAAGGTTGAGGCCAATTGATTTTGGTATTTGGAGGTTGTTTCATTGCCAGAGCAAACGTAGTCTTGAGTTTCTTAGGCCCCTGCTTACTATTGTACCAAAGGAAGATTGAATACTTTTTTCCAGATCTCTTTTGATCCTTTTGTAGTTTTGTTGTTTGTGTCGTGCCTGTAGGAGCTTTTTTCCAGAGCGAAGTGAAGAGTCGGGCCTAGTGTCTCATTTGTTCAATGAGTGAAAAGTCTTTTTGACAAAGATGATCTGTGGGTTTTTGGTGGTTTATAAGGGATGACACATTTAGAGAAGTATTTCATCTCCTCTTCCATTAGCCTTTGTAAGTGATTTAAGCGCATATTATTTGGTTTCTCTGTGTATTGGTGCCAAGTTGGGAGATTTCAGGGACAAAGAGCTGTAATCCTCTTCCCTAAACCCAAATATTAGCTTGGCTGCCCTGACCTGAATTAGCCACATTTCTTTAATTGGGTAAACAGGGAGGCATGGCAGAGGCCATTGCAATATTCCAACTTGCATAACTAGAAAGACACATAGATACATGGATAGAGAAATGCATTGGTGGAAGTGATTTCTCCTATTTGTTTTCATATCATGACACATGCAATATTAGAAAATGCAAAACAATAATGGTCTCAACAACTATCTGGAGACTGATCTGTAAATGGTTCAATAACACTAGAATTTAACCAAAAGTGATTGTCTCTTGTAGCAAGGTGCTGGCAGTCAAAGGTAAGGAAGCTCCTATCGGTTGCATTCCTACAGCTCCAGCTTTTTTGTATCTACATAAGCATAGCACTCCATTTATGTATTCAAGTAGAACCCACTCACCGGAAAAGGCCCTTGACATTGAGATGCAGTGACCGCAGTAATGCTGCAGGATGGTGCGGGAACAAGAGACATCATTGGGAAATCCAGTCAGTCTCTATTGTTTTAAGGGCAAAGTGTCTTGCAGTGTGTAGGTAGGAGTGTATTAAAGGAGAATCCATGAGTGTGTGTTTTGCGATGTGTTTTTATGTGTCAGTATTTGGATTTTCGGATGTGTGATTGCCATATGCGTTGTTGCGTTAGTGGATGTTTGTATGGTTGCTGTATTGTACAAAGGAATTGTGCAGGTGATGACACAATAAGCAAAGTATAGCCAACCTATGGCCATGGGTTTAGGTCTACTTGGTCGAAAATATTTGACCTCATCACATTTGACCACATTTTTTGGGGTTTTTTTTTTGTTAAAAAATGCGGGGGGAGACCCCCGCTGACCCCCCATCCCCTTACCTCACCCCATATATATATTTAATTAAATTTGACCAAATTTCGACCCATAAAACGATCACAAAAATGTGGTCAAAAGTAAATGACGTATGGTGTGAGTACCTTACTTACTCCTGCTTCTGCAACCATATTATTGTTATTAGTGTCATATGCCCAGGCTATGCCATAATATGCCCTGATGATTCTTTCATATTTTAGGTTCATGCCCAATTCTGTATGCCAGGTGCTTTTTTGATTTGAGCGGGGTCTCCCTAAAGGTAGGTGGACGGCCACAGCTACGACATACCCATGTGTCATCATATGTGCTGATGCTACCTTCGTTCTGTTAATGCCCATCACTGCCAGGACACCAACTCACGCATGTCAATATTCTCTATTACCATTGATCCCAGCGCCCCTCTCACTAGTGACAGAACCCATTGCCAGCACAGGTGGCGTGTCTCACCTATTACCACTAGTAGATACTTATGCATGATCGTGCCATAGCTCACTATCAGGGCATCCATCATCAGTTACACTCACCATGTGTTCTGATGCACTTGCTTCCATTGCCCAATCAAGGGTTTGTGAAAGTGACACACGCCCAGATGCTGCCAGTCTGCATCCTTCCGGAAAGGGCTAACGACACTGATGAGTGGGGGCACAGTCCTAGCAGTAAAAGGAGCCCGGCCTTGAACAGGGTGTCTTCATTCGGCAGCTGCACTTTGCTGTATTTGGCCAGGGTGTTTTATTCTCCCCCCTTTCTGAGGCAGTCGGCGTTCTACCCTTAATCCCTTGATGTCCTACTTGTGCTCCCCCTCTGCGTGTTTATAAGGGCAATGTCATGGCTAATTGAAGGGGACCGCAGCTGGCAGTGAGGCGTGGAAGCGTGTCCTCATGGTGGATGCAGAACTGAGCACTCATTGCTTGCGGATAATTAGCATTGAGGGGGCATTACTGATGGAGACGGTGTACTAATGGCAATATCACTCTAGTTCACTCCCGTTAATGAAGAGTAGAAGCCAGTGCCTTTTTACAACAGATACACTGGAAAAGCCTATTGAGGGTGTTGATCCTGGTTTCACCTTAGCCCTGATCGCCTGTCAATGTTTCTTGCTAATTCCATAGCTTACTTGCAAGGCCTCAATGTTCGCCCGTGCATCTTCTGCCGCTTCCGTTTTGAGTTCAAAAAGAGGGCATTCAAAGTTGGCAATGTAGAATTAATCCACCCAGTCCAAGCCATACCTTCATAGTAGCTCGATGTCACACATGGCAGCTCCACGAAGTTCCATTTGCCATAGGGCAAGTATGGGCCTACACGTCCCAGCAAGCAAAGCCAACACTGTAAGAATATGTTACCAATCACTTGGGGCCAGCTGATAGTGCTGCCGGCCTCTCATTGGCTGATGCAAACTTATGAGGCAACAGAAATGGGGGATGGTGTGCTCGCTGTTACTCCTCTCTCATAATTTGAAAGGAACTTTTTTTTCCTAAAATGTAGACCCTCTCTCTGTTACTGCAAGAACCCCCTTTCTCGCTGACTGTCATTGTGAAAGGTAACACATTTTGCGGACTGCCATCCGCATCCCAGCATCTCCGCGTCTGTGCGGCCGTCTGCAACTGGGTTGGTTTGGCATCTGCAGGCACTTGTGGAGTAACTTCTTTACTGGGAAGGCTCATGGCGCTACACATGACCTCATGTTCACTGCTGTCTTTTCATTAAAAACAAAATTCATTGGATACCGGCACAGCGACGTGCATAGCACACACTTCAGAGCTTGTGTATGTGATCTCAACCTACTGTACAAGATGCTTTCTGCTGTGACGCCGCCAACCGTTTTATAGAGAGGCTCATGGAGATAATGGGCCTCATCACAAGGTTGGCGCTCCGGTAAGAACGGCACCGGTAAGGCAATACCGGCATCCATTACCGGCCTGGTGTATCATGACCCTAGATGCCGTTGCTACCGGCATCGCCAAGGACCCGCTGTGGTCGTGCACCAACTTACCGGCACGCGGGCACGCAGGCATATGGGGAGGCCTTAACACCGGCATGCCGCAAAGAAGGGGAGACCACGAGTCACACGTACAAGTACATACTGGCATCTAGATGCCTGTAAGAAGGGCCACCATGATGCCGGCAATACCGGCATCGCGGACCACCCGTAAACAGCAAACTGCTGTGTAACCAAGTGCCACAGGTGCACTCAATCAGCACAGGTGGAGGCAATGGAGTCAGGGTCAGCACAAAAGGAGCACACCCACACACCACACCCCCCTTACTTGCCATACTGGGCCTGGAGGACATGCCTGCACTGCTACTCCTTGAGCAGGCAGTACAACAGGAAACACAGAGGAGACGCCGGAGGAGAAGGAGGGTGAGACATGCCCAGCAAATACCACCAGTGCAGGCAGTCGCTCCCCACAGACAGCCAACAATCCAACGTATAAGGTCCAATCCATTTGACTTAACCCCAGCACAGATCCACACCCTGTACCACCTGGACAGAGACACCATCACCAACATAGTGGAATTAATACAGGACAACTTGGTCAGCCTGATCAACATCCGCACAGCCATCCCCCCCTTTGCTGAAGGTGGCATCTGTGCTCCACTTTCTGGCCACAGGCACTTATCAACACACAGTGGGCCAAATGCATGGCATGTCCCAATCATGCTTCTCTGTTGTGTTAAACCAAGTGCTGGATGCACTACTGAAGCACGCAAATGCCTACATATCCTTACCAAGGACACCACAGGAGGCAAATGCCACCAAAATAGCATTCCATGCACTGGCAGGCATGCCCAATGTAATTGGTGCCCTCGACTGTACCCAGGTAGAGTTGGTAGTCCCACATGCCGTGGAGGCGGTCCACCGCAATCGGAAGCTATACCATTCCATCAATGTGCAGATGGTGTGTGATGCCAGCCAGATAATAACACACTGCTGTGCCAGATACCCAGGATCCACGCATGATGCCATGGTGCTGCGGAACTCCTCACTACCCCGCTACATGGAAGGAGACGTTGTACGAAGTGGCTGGCTGTTGGGTGAGTCTGCCCTCTGGGCCATGGGGGCAGATGGAATGGGGGGGAGGTACATGCATATGCTAGGGGAATGCCCTCTGGGCCATGGGGGCAGATGGATTGGGGGGGAGATACATGCATATGCTAGGGGAATGCCCTCTGGGCCATGGGGGCAGATGGATTGGGGGGAGGTACATGCATATGCTAGGGGAATGCCCTCTGGGCCATGGGGGCAGATGGATTGGGGGGAATGGTAGTTTCTTAAGTCATCCGCAGACACACAGCCCTCACATATGCATGCAAAATGCCCCTAGCTAAGACATACATTCCCTGGTGCTTTAAAATCCTAGGACCCTAGGTCGTGTATGTCACACAAGACTCCCTCTATGGATTGACATGCACTGTACAGGGCTGACAGTCATGTGGATGTGGCTGCCAATGACGAGATAGTGCATATGACCTTGAATGATGTACAGGCTGAGCACACCTGTCAACTGAGCCTCATCCTCACACATACCTCCTTCTGCTCCCATGTAGGTGATGCTGGATATCCCCTGAAGCCGTGGCTACTCACCCCTGTCAGGAACCCGCAGAACGGGCACGAGGAGTACTTCAATCGTGCACATACACGTACACGTGTGGTCATTGAGCAGACGTTTGGCCTTTTGAAGGCACGGTTTTGCTGCATCAGCAGGTCGGGAGGGGCACTCATGTACGGGCCTGAGAAGGTGGGCAAGATCATCACGGCATGTGTAATGCTACATAACATGTGTATCCGGCAGAACATACCCCTGCCACCTGACGTGGAGCTGCCACCACCTGGTGAAGTAGAAGGAGAGGAAGGAGTAGAAGTAGGACATAGGCCAGGACGTGAAACTCGTGAGGGTCGCGCAGTGCGCCAAATGGTCATAGACCAATCATTCTGATGTACTTTGATGCAGTGGGTGCCATGTGTTGTGAACTGTGGACACTGGGTGTGTGGGCACATGTGCGCGAATCACCATGAAGCAATAAATTGGCATGCAATAAATCAGCAATGTCCGCTCATGTGATGTTTGTTACACAACCGGTGTATTCGTGAGGAATTAAGTACAACATGATACAACAATCCACGCCCCCACCACCTCTCCACCCACCAAACACCCCAGTACTACACACTACACCTACCATCACCCCTCCACCCACCCCCTAACACCCAAAGTCAACTATGGCACGACATGTGTCTGCATTTATGCCCAAAGGGATTATGCAGGGTGGCCCTGCTACTGTTGAGCCCCCTTGGGAGTTGGGGGTTGGATCTCTGTGCGGCGCGAACTCCGCAGGGACATGGGCACAGGGCTGGTCTGCCTCGAGCCCGATGGCGTGGATGATGCGGATGACCCGGATGGTTGTGATCCAAGGGGCTGGGATTGCCGTTGGTCCATGCGGTCAGCAATCCTGGTGAGGATCTGAGCCAAGGCATTGAAGCCATCACACGCTTGCTGTGCATTTGAGTTAATGGCCTGGATAACGGACGCGGTGCTTTCCTGGATAACACGGCGTGTTGTCTCCCCTTCAGCAAGGTACTGCTGCACATAGCCTTGCATCACCTCCTGCCGGGCCTCCATCCTGGAGAGACGTCCCTCAAGGTCCCGTACGGCAGTGTGGGTTGTGGTTGGTGGGTGATGTGGTGGCACAGCATGGATCATGGGGCTGTGCATGGCCGGAGACCACTGTCCATGGCTGCCCTGGTCGGATGTGTCCCGCTGAGGTGTGTCCTGTGGGGTGGCCTGTGGGCTTGGTGTGTGCACTACAGGCTCTGAGTGGACAAGTCCTGCATCGCACTCATTGTCCGGCCCAACTACCTCATCAACACTATGATCATCCGATGCAGCCATCTCCCCAATAGTGCTGTGTGGGATGTATTTACCCATGCATCCGAGCCGTACCTCAAAACTGTGCAGTACTGACATGGAAAACATCATGATGGCCAGAGCTTCCCAGAAAATGCACAGGGAAATGCATGAAGAATAGGCTGCCACCCATTTTTGCCGATGTTATGGGCACAGAAGGACACTGCCTAAAACCACCATTGGACTACCCACACAGTAGTCTGAAACCATTGGGAATGGCAATGCTGATTGCCAAATGCAACCTAGAATGGTGGGGAATTCATTTCTTAAATCTCAAAAATGGGTGCAGTACCAGTACTCACCACTATCCAAAAGCCGGCATTTTAAAACCACACCAGATTTTACTTTTTGTGTAAAACTGAATGAACCCAAAGCAGGCTAAAGAAAGACTTACTGAGAGGTGGATACAATGTAAAGTGATATTCTGAAGTGACTTGAAGGTTTATAACAAGACTGGCTGAGCTGTGGATTGCAGCAGTTTAAGTTGCACTGGATTAAAGATACTAAAATCGAAAATGTTTAGATTAAATGAGTGACCTATGTTTGGTGTCACATGCCTTTGTAACTGTTGAAATGTCATAGTTTTGCACTTAGAATCAGCATTCTAGCTGCATGTGTAAAATTGCAAGTTAATTTAAAAAGCAACAAAAACATGACAGTTAGCTGAAAGTCTGGCTTAAGGAACTTGATTTTGCCTGGCAACTACCCCCATCAGGAGTGAAACTTGAGTTACAGCTGTGTTCCCAGGCCTAGCTGCCCTTTTGCTGCTCACACTAAGGATATGCCATCTATCTGATAATTGAATTACCTGTGCTCTACAGGAGCTCTGAACAAAGCCGGTCTTGACTCAGGCAAAGGTTTTATTACAGCAGTCATAAAATGTAGCTTCCTCTTGGCAGAAGCTGGGAGGGGCATTGCCTGTGAGAGCAAGCTGGCTTGGCAGAACTGGATAAACCAGTATTTCTACCTTGTGCTGAGAGGAAACCACACCCCTTTGTAGCCAGAATATTGTTTAGAAAAAGATGGATCATTCATAGAGCGGACATGTGAAAATGTTATAAATGATACCATAATTCTTGTGATTTTTCTGCCCACAGTTTAAGAGGTTTTTAGAACCGGTGGCATGTTCAGGGGGGTTTTAGCGGAAAAGTGGATATTACTCTAAATGTATGCATGTTAAAAATCTGAAACTTCATCAGTTAATGTCCATACTCCCTGCGCACATGTATGTAAAGTTGGGTCAATGTCAGAAATTGAAAAATCAGTTAAAAAGTCAATTATGTGCCATTTCTGAATGCAAGCTCTTAGAAACAGCAGATTTGGACAGAGACATGGCTAAATTCAGCCACACCATGTATATGTAATTTCAAGCAACTGTGTAACTGTGAAATATGTCTTTTATTATCAAATATAGAATGTGTGCAATCTGACAGAGGAGTGTCCTATCTGCAAGCCATAAAATGACATCACTCTGACACAACTTAGCTTCGCCAATCAAATGATAAATGGAAGTTTGACCAATTAGAAGCTGAGAGAGAGGTAGGGTCAGTGATGCTAGAACACACCCACATTCTAAACACATAAAAGCAGACAGACAGGACAGATAGGGACTTTCAAATCCATCTGCCGCTGGAAGCTCTGCCGGAAAAATCCATACTTTATCTCCATCAAACCTCCAGAGAGCCAAACTAGAGACTTCAATCTATCCAGAACTAGAGACCCAGACCAGAGAACCAGAGAGAGCTGACCCAGATCACTGTGAAGTGCAGAGACCAGAGGCGAGTCTAAAATCTGACCAGATCCGTGATGAGGCCCATTTCACTCAAGAATATAGTGTGAGTACCTAGAAAACTGTGCAGAACCAATCTCCTAGTTAAAATAATATAATTCAATCTAGCTTAATCTAAGTAGAACTGTCTCCTAACTGTCACCTGTCATTTGCATAGCTGTCACTTGTCATTTTCTAGTTGCAAGCTGCACTTGTCTTTTTGAGCTTTTAAAATTTGCAAAACCAAAAACGACCTTTATTAAATCGGTCATAACTCTGTGACCGTTTGTGCTAGAGACTTGCAGTAACTTTCATTTGAAAGCTTAGAATCTTAGCTTTGAATCGCACCAAGAACCACATTCCTACCCCTTATAGTTTTACCGCAATCGCGGAACACGCATTCGCGAATTTTACCGAGATTTGCAAATTTCTTCACATGTAAAAACTGCTGCTGCTTGCCTTCCATTTGCCAGAAATTCGTTTAACCTGCTAACTATCCCTGCATCATTGCTAGTGTGAGCCGGGACTAATATTAACTAGATACCACTCACCCTGAACCTCTGAAAGGGAATTAAAAGCATTTTAGAATATATTTTTAATTCATTGCCAGCACATATCAAAGCAATTTGGGCCTGTGTTTTCAAACTTCTGTAGTCTAAGCTTGCTGGGGTGAACTGAATCACATTTGATTGCATTCTGAGAACTGTGTGTTTTCCTTCCATTTCCTTGCCTTGCATCAAGGGGGGGAGGGGATTGCCAGAGAAAAGTGATTACATTGTTTTGTTGAAATCATATTGAGTATTTCTATACTGCATTTCATTCATTCAACCTTGCATCCATTTGAACTCTATAAAGCATTCTCTATCACATTATTCTTCTTTTGTTCCTATTTACCAGTGTGCTATCTCATCCATTTCATGTCAACTCATTAGTGATTATAAAGAAGTGTGCTAGTGCCAGATTCTCCGTTGTTAATCCTTATCATATCAGATTAAGGGTGATATTCAATTATTAATTTATTATAAAGTGTGATATATATATATTTTAAATTATCAAATAAACCTTTTAAACTTGCAAAACAGAACTACTTCTTGGCTCAGTGGGGTCAGGGGGATTCCAAGAGAGGGGTGTTATATAGGGGTAGTCATCCAGAACGCATGAACTGGACATAAAGATATATCAATAAGGGTTTTCATTCAGTATTATAGACTAGGCGTTGACTTAGCTGTAGTGTTGAATTGAATCCTCTTACAAATTGGGGGCTCGTCCGGGACGTTGGGTTAGATTTACCATTTGTGCAGCTTAATACAGTGTGCGAACTGACGGGATACATACATCCGGTCGGATCACCACGCTGCATTACGCTGTGAAGCATTCCTCAAAAGGGACACTCCAAGAAAAGTTCTGTTCTGCAAAAATAAAATACAAACTTCTGTAAGTCAGGACAGAGACCAATCTCTAGAATGACGACCTTAGTAGACATGAAAATAGCCAGAGAGCACCTCTTGCATAAGCTATTTGTGAGAGGTGAATGGACCGAACAGGGCCAGGATGTGTGGTTGCAGGCCATCACACAACAGGTCACTGAAACAGGGTCAGATATATATAGAGATCAGGGTCCCTTACATGTGGCCCTGAGTGAACTATATATGGCTCCTAAAGCCAAAGAGGAACACAATAAGATTGCCAGGATAGCAGCATACCTGTACCTATACATGGGAGACATGCAGGATAGATGTGCTGAAAGCCAAAATCTGGCAAATAGGCAACAGATGGCATTACAGAAGGCCCAATCTGATCTGGACTCTTCTGAGCAGAGGCTGCAGAGGAGCCAGGAGGCAGAAAATGATAGTAGGCGATATATCATTAAAATAAAAGAGGATATGGGCATCCTACAACAGGAAAAGACAGACCAGGATACCCGATTTCTGGCCCTGCAGAAGGAGCACCAAGACAGTTTGGACTCCTTACTGCAGAACCAGAAAAAGCTGGAGCAACAGATCAATTTCAACAGGGCATGCACAGAGCAGGTAGCCACCCTGCAAATCCAACTAGACAGAGAGAAAGAGGAGAGCAATAAACTGATTCTGAAAGACCTGGATACCCAGGCAGAGTTTGATCAGGAGCGCCAGAAAGCTGGTGCCTTCCAAAGGCAAAGGGACGACCTGGCGGCACAAATGCAGGCTCTTAGTCAGGAAAGAGATGCCTTAGGCCAGGAAGTCTGCCATTTAAAAAGAAAAATGGAAGAAAATCACCTGGCCCACCAGGGACTGGGTGACCTCCAAAAAGAACACCAGAACTTGTTAGAGCACACCAGGAGGGTGGAGGATGCTCTAGCAAGAAAGGAGCAGGCCAATAGGGACACCGCTCAGGAGGTAAACCTCCTGCAGCAAAGACTGGCCCAGTTCTCCAGGACCAACCAGGAAGCACAGAGGGAAAACGAGGCCCTCTGTCAACACAATGATAGGCTCCGACAACAGGTAGCGATGCAGGAGAGACTGATAGAGTCTAGTAAGGCCTTAACTGAGGAACTGAAGGCACAAATGCAGGCTCTTGCATTGCAACAGGGAGCAGGGGCGGATAGAGATGAGGTTCGCTGGGAAATGGAAACTCCGGAGCATAACCTCAGGAGCCCTAGTACCAGAGGCCCTCATACCTCTCAGTCCCTGGACTCTGCCACCCCCATGTCCCCTGGCGCACATGAGCACAGGGCCACAGGGATGGCAGATTACTATCCAGCTAAAAGTATGGGGCTCATAGGCCAGTACCACTCAGGAATGGAGGGGTGGGCATCCGGGTATGGGCACCCAAGTACAGTACAGTTCAATGGGGAACCCCAGGAGAGTAGGCCCATTAAGGGCATCCTGAAAACCTCTGCCCAGTTAGGTCAGTGGAGGGGGTACCCATCAAATCCTGGCAGCAAGGAGGAATCTGAAGACTCCTCTGAACTGCGCAGGACACAGGAGACCAGGTCCCCACATTCTGCCAGCCATTCCCAGGCTTGCAGAATCCCGGAAAACCTGGAAGAACAGACGGGAACCTCTGGGAGCAGTGCCTCTGAGTCCGAGGACGAATGGACAAGGGTTACCCGAACCAAAAAGGCCAATAAGGCAAAAAGGGCCTTGCTTAAGGACCCCTTAAAGCAGATTAAGGCGATCAGGAGCGTCATCACGCCTTACCATAAGAACGCTAAGTATTCTGTTTGGGAGCACTTAGAGTTGTTTGAACAAATGATGGAGACTTTCCATTTGAAGGACAGCCAAAGCTGTATTCAATATGTAAAGTGGACCTTCTCCCCGGAATACTCCAGTTTCTTTGCGGGGCTGGAGGACCAAAATCATTTAAGATGGTCCACCTATAAGGCGGCCATCTTGAAACATTTTTCCATTCATAGAAATCCTCAAGAGGCTCGCAAGGCAGCCTACAATTTGCAATGTGGGGAGGATCAGGCCCCACGAGAATTTGTGCAAGAACTGAAACGTGCTTTTGCGCAGACCACCAGAAGGGTGCGCACAGATAGCAGAGAATTTATAAATACGTTTTTCCATGCCTTGCCCAAATATATCATGACCCAGCTCGTGAGGGATTTTCACGAGAAAAGATCTTTAGAATGGGTCATTGAACAGGCTACCCGGATCTATGAGGTGCAGAAGCCGATAGATAGCAAAAGTAATGCCCAGAAAAACCCCAAAGCCAACAGCACCCCTGCTGCTGCCAAGGTGGCAGAGGTAAAGGTCACCCCCGTTTTGGATTTGGAGATGGGGGGGCCTAAAAACCTACCTGCACCTAATAATGCTAGGCCCAGGAGGTCCTCGGGTCAGTCACAGACAGGGAGCCAGGGAGGCAGCCGCACAAATGGGGTCCCTCGCTCTCCTGACTATGTAAGTCCTCGCTACAAAGGTAACAGACCCATCCTGGGTTATGTGTGGACTCCTCCAGCCCAAGGGGGGGGATCCAGCCAAGCACCTAACCCAGGGAACTTCCCTCCAAACTTCCCACAGGAGGGCAGAAATTTACCAAACCCTGGGCAGAACTTTTTCCCCAGATATCCACCCGACTTCCAACCCCAAAATCATCCATCCTTCTTTCCCCAATTCCCTGAGCCCAGACCACTGAATCCGGGAGAGGGGAGGCCAAGGGTGGAGGGGTACCCAAATCTTCCCAACCAGGGGTACTACCAAAGAAGGGACAGCTACCCTTCCCGGGATCAGCCCAGGGGAGAAAACAGGGTCCCGTATCAGCCTGAGCGGGTTTCCCAGTTAGAGCGCCAGGTTCAAAACATGGCGCGGGATATGGGTCACATACTGAGGGCTCAGCAGAACCCTCAGATCGGCATGCCGGCGCAGAACCTACCCAACTCTGGACCTGGTGCTCCAGAACAATGACGGGGGCAGCACCCCGATAACTCACCGGTTCCCAGGGAGGAGGCACAAAGGGGAGGGGGGTGTAAAGCCTTGGAGGAAGCTTCCTTCCTCACTTGTAAACAGCCCCTGGAAACCCAGGAACCGGAAACAAAATCTCTTGCCCCGGAAAGTCTGCCTCCTAAGGAGCAGAGGGGGGGTAGGAGAAACAAAAGACCCAAACAGACTCAGTTTGAGGAGGAGGTACAGATCTTCCAATTTGAGGGAGAGGGATCCTCAGAGGATCCTGAGAAAAGGATCTTCTCCTTCAGAGAGGGGGGAACTCCTCCCAAAGAAAAATGGGTCCCTAGGAATGCAAATCCAGACTGGGGAGATGTGGAGACTGAGCTACCGCCGCCCACCATCTCATCCCAGAACCAACATCAAGAAAATCCCCTGGTTCGAACCCATCCTGGTGACTGCCTCCAAAAAGGGGGGGCGGCCCAGAACCGGAACCAGGGGAACCCACAATGGCTCTGATCTCCAGTTGCCAAATTTTTCTTTCAGATTCCCAAGGCTCTCCACGGAATTCTGCCCAAAATTCTTCTCTCGCGATGTCCAAAACCAGAAAATTAGCCCACCAGTTGTCCAAAAATGTACATTATCTGTGCCCCCTTGAGGAGAAGGAGGGAAGATATTATGCCCCGGTACAAGTACAGGGGCAGGGTACAATCTCGGCACTGGTGGACACTGGATCTCAAGCTACCCTTCTGTCCAGAAGGGCCTTTGATGAACTGAATGCAGGAAGGGGAGAGAATTACCAAATTCCTCTCACCTCTCTTCCTGGACAACTCCAGAACTTTGACGGGAAGGAAATTCCTGTCGAGGGGACGGCAGATTTGGACATTAAAATTGGGCGACACAAGCTGAAACACCCGGTCATAGTTGTGACCCCAGAGGGCACCCCTTGTTTACTAGGGAATGACCTCCTGAGAAGGTTGTCACCCCTAATTGATTGCGTAAACAACGTCCTCTGGACCGAGACTAGCCGACCCATAAAATTAAAACAGAGTGTCAACCATGTTAGTTTAAACGGCACATGCCACATGGTTGAACAAAAATCTGACCAAGTAGAATTTCACTTCCAGAACAACCAGATTCCAGACGTGACAGTAATAGCAGTAGGACAACAGACTGGTGATGCAGGGTCCTCTCTATTTCTGAAAATCAACCTTCCTTCCAGTCTAAAGTGGTATTCCACGCTGGAAGGAAACACTTTGAAATTCTATACCAATCCACAATCTGAAACTCCCACTCCTATAGTACAGAAAGATGTGAAATCAGCTCAAAGCCTGGCTGATATTCAGCAAATTGGAGAGCAGTTGTTCATCCCTGTTCAGTTAAATGATGGGAAGGACTCTGTTCTCGCTCGAGTGTGTGTGAACAACGGTAAGAGCTTCATCAGCGAAGCCATGTTTCGCCAACTTCCAAAAGATCCAGCCATTCCCAACTTCAAACTGATAGACAAATGGGAAATGGACCTGGAAGCACCTAATTCCAAACATCTCCTGCCAAGCAGGTGTATGCTCAAAATCTCCATTGGCAACAAGAGCATAGTCCACAATTGTTGGGTCGTGCGAGACGTCCCTGCCGCCTTTTACTTAGGCAGTGACATTCTCAATCGCTTTGCCATTAGTTTGGACCTAATAAACTTCAAAGCTTGGTCTCGAGTAGCGGATCATCCCATGGGCTTTGATGAGCCAGAAAAAGCAATTAGGTCAGCTCAATTGCTACCTTATGCAGTTGAAATTCAGGTTAAAGAGGAAGTCACCATCCCAGAAAGGACCCGACAATTCTCCCTGGAAGTGAAAGTTAAAAGGGGACAAGAGTTGAAAAACCCTGATGCTTACATACATCTAAATGCTTCTTTCCAACAGCAAGGGTTGGGGGTAAACCCAACTCCATTAGTCAACATAGAACATGACACCATTCTAATAGAGGTGGATAACAGCGACTTAAAGAGTATTACTCTAGCCGCAGGCACCATTATTGGAATGGCGGTTGATGACCGACATTTCTCCATTGATCTTGTAAATGAACTGTTAGGACCAATCCCCAAGGACTGTGTTGACAGTGACAGTGAGGACAATACAACACCAGACAGGATTTTTACCCGGCATGGGGGGAACTTCCTGGTGTACACTTCCTGCCCTTATGGTAAGGAAGATGTGACTTGTGAATTCAGGAGGGATGAGGTGATTTTCCAGGTTCATGAAGGCTGCCTTGCCCACCTGAAGCCTCCGGTCCAAATCAGCACTCTGACCAGGGACTTCTCCACCCAGCTGGAGGAGGCCGCGGAGATAGCCAAACCAGAAGTCTTTCCAGGCTTCAGGCAGATGGTGGAAGAGAGAGTCAACCTAGCTGATGCCTGTGTGACTCTGGAACAAAAGCAAAAGTTGAAACAAGTTTTCTTGGATTTCCAAGATCTCTTTGCGGTAGACTCATATGACTGTGGTCGCACTGACATCCACACAACAACAATCCCCACGGACCCTGGCATGACTCCTGTGTTTGTGAAGCAATATCGCTTGCCTCTCGCATCAATGGAGTCCCTTACCGAAATAATTAAGAACCTTGAGTCCCGGGGAATAATCCGTCCCGTCCACAGCACCTTCAATAATCCGGTGCTGGGAATATTGAAGCCAAACGGCCAGTGGAGACTCTGCGCCGACCTTAGGGAGCTCAACAAACGGGTCCATACTTCCCGATGGCCTCTGCCCTACATTGACCAAGGGCTGGCCCAGATTCAGGGGTCACAGGTATTCACTACAATAGACCTGACCAATGGATACTGGACCGTGCCTGTCAGCAGGGAGGACCAATACAAACTGGCTTTTACCTTTGGGGGCCAGCAGTACACATGGACCCGGACTCCCTTCGGATACCTCAACTCCGGCAATGAATTCAACATTTTCCTACATAAGGCCATGCCCGACCTGGGTGCGAGGGGTAACCTGGCTTATGTAGATGATGTCCTCATCAAAAGTTCATCTGTGGAGGAACACATAGCGGAGATCCGTTATGTTCTGACACAGTTGAGGGCCGCCGGAGCAAAACTTTCCTTTCAGAAAGCACAGTGGTGTAGAACCCGTGTTAATTTCTTGGGGCATGAGATTACTCCTCAGGGCCTCTGTCCCCAGGAAAAGAAAGTGGAAGCACTTCAGAAACTGAAAGACCCCACAACTCTGCGGGAACTAAGGAGCCTCCTTGGACTGACTAATTACAGCAGAAAGTTCATTGAGGGCTACGCAGAGATCACCAGACCCCTGATTCATCTCCTAAAGGGGGGGGTCAAGTGGGAATGGGGTCCAGAACAAGCCGAGGCAGTAAGACAACTCAAGAGAAGCCTCTCACAAGCGCCTTGCCTAGCTTACCCTGTCAGAAACAAGGAGTTCTTCCTGGAGACAGGGTTCTCTAGTACGTGCTTGACGGCAGTATTATACCAAAAGCATGACAAGGTCAATAAAGTAATCTCCTATGCGAGCAAAACTTTATCCTCTGTGGAGGAGAAATTCAACGATTGTGAGAAGGCACTCCTGGCAACGGTGTGGGCATTGAAGAATTACCGCCCGTTTATCCAGGGGGAACACATCATAGTGGAGACTCCACACCAGCCTCTGCAATATCTCCAAAGTGACAGAATCCGGGCCGGAAATGTGAGTAATTCCCGAATTACTTCCTGGATTCTGTCAATGCAAGGCTTTCCTGTGGAGGTCAGATATGGCCAAAACAAGAAGAGTCCCCTCGCGCAAGTTCTGGCTGACTTGCATGATTGTGCCAGAGAAAACTGTCTCGAGGACGAAAGTCTAAAAATAAAGGACAACATGGAGGCATACCTTAATTCCCCCCACAAAGTCTTTGAAGAAGACAAGTGTGAGGGAATGCCCACTGTCTATGTGGATGGATCTCTTACCATGTTGACAACGACGGGGAGAAAGAACTGGTGGCTGGCGTAGGGAATGCATGGGTGAATGAGTCCCCAGAACCCTCCGCTGGATACAAAATTGGTCCCCGAAGTAGTCAGGTGGCAGAATTGATGGCTGTGCATCAGGCCATCCTCACTGCTGTCCAGCATCAACTCCACGAACTGGTCATAATCACAGATTCGGATTATGTACGGAACGGGTTCGTGGAGCACCTGGTTAATTGGAAAACCAGAGGCATGTTATGTGCTAACAACAAACCCTTGAAACATGGGAAGTTGATCCAAAACATTGATGATCTGGTCACATCGAATGGGATGACCATCTACTGGAAAAAGATCAAGGGTCATTCCAAAGTAGAGGGACCAGACAAAACTGGAAATGACTTAGCTGATCAGCTGGCCAAAACCGGGGCCATCCAAGGGGATCTAATTGAGATTGAGTCCCTGTTGGGGGAAATCCAGGTCACTGCTATCACTAGGTCCTTTCAATTGCACAATGGAGTAAGGAGACCCCTGATGATGATTTGATTACTGCTCAGAAGGGGGATCCAATTATTGGTAAATTTTACCAGCACCTTGAGGACCCTGAGAACTTTCCCCGGACGGATACCGATTACATTGGGAAAGAGGACCTAAGAGTGTTGATGAAATGTCCAAAAATGTTCCGAATCCAAGACGGTTTGTTGGTAAGGAAATCCAAAGCTGGCCACGATCAGTGGGTGGTTCCTACCTCATTCCGAAGCCTGATGTTAAGTCACGCCCATGATGCGGCCACCGCCGGTCATAGGGGGTTTCACACAACATTGGAAATCTTAAGAGAGGTTGCATACTGGCCACACATGGGGCAGGACCTCGACCAATACTTGAAGGGGTGTCTTGTGTGTGCACAGTTTCAGCCATCATCCCTCACGCACCGTGCGCCTCTCCAAAAGAGGGGGATGACACTGCCATGGTCAGATTTACAAATCGACTTTGTAGGCCCTGTGATTCGCTCGGCTAGGGGGAATAAGTACATGTTGACTGTGACATGCTTGTTTACCAAGTGGGTGGAATGTCTCCCAGCCCCAAATTGCAAGGCTGAAACTGCAGCTGCCTTGATGATTAACCACATCTTTTCTCGTTTTGGTCTACCTCAAAGGATTGAGTCAGACAGAGGTAGCCACTTCACCAGTGAAGTAATGACAAAGATGTGGGAGATACTGGGGGTCAAGAGAAAGCTGCATATTGCTTATAGACCAGCTTCTTCTGGGGCAGTAGAGAGATATAACCGGACAATTGTGAGCATATTAAAGAAGTTTGTGGCAGATTCTGGGCCAAGTTGGGATATCCGATTACCTCTGGTCCTAATGGCTATCAGATCTACCCCTTCATCTGCAACCAAAATGTCACCATTTGAGTTGATGACTGGACGCAAGATGGTGCTTCCTCAGCATTTGCTCTACAGGACCCAAGAGCAGACACTGATAAATGCCTCCACTACTCATGAGTATGTAGAGAATTTAAGGAAACACCTCCAACATGCTTTTGCTTATGCTCAGCGGAATCTAGAAAGATCAGCTGATAGCATGAAGACCCATTATGACCTGAAAACTTCCAGGAAGGAATATCAGGTGGGAGACCGGGTCTATCTATACAACTTCCAAAGGAACCAGGCCACGCAGCGCAAATTTTTGCCTACATGGAAGGGACCCTTTGAAATCATAGACAAAATCTCCCCTGTGGCCTACAAGATCCGCATCCCCAAAGGCTTTTCGGCAGAGGGGGAAGACAAGTGGGTCCACATAAACCAGTTGAAGTGTTGCCATCCCAGGCACGCTCTGCAACAACTGGAGGAATCCTCTGGAATCCTAGCGGGTACTGTCTCAGACTAATTCAGTTCCAATCATAAAACATACCACATCTAGTCTCTAAAATATTGTGATTTGCGTGAAACTGTCTCTTAGTTATACTGTTTTGTTTCAAAATAAGAATGTAATGTTTCGTTATGATAAAATGCATATGCTGCCCCACTATCTCAACAGTGGTGGAAAAAAAAATCGTCTATGAGTAGATATTGCCGCTTTTCCTTTGTCGTCCTAGGAGAAAGAAAACCTGAAGACGGGCCAAGGAGGGTGATCCGGAGACCGGGAACGAAGATCCAATGGGCCCAGTGGACCGCCCAATATTCCCATCAGGACCGGCGAGGAGAACCGATCGATCAGTACTGGATGGAGGAAAAGATGCTGAACTGTGCCATCTATTGGAAGAAGATGAGGAAACATCCCAGGTCTTGCGAGTCCCATTCGTGAAATAGAATGGCCATCGCAAGAGGGGGGCTTGTGGGATGTATTTACCCATGCATCCGAGCCGTACCTCAAAACTGTGCAGTACTGACATGGAAAACATCATGATGGCCAGAGCTTCCCAGAAAATGCACAGGGAAATGCATGAAGAATAGGCTGCCACCCATTTTTGCCGATGTTATGGGCACAGAAGGACACTGCCTAAAACCACCATTGGACTACCCACACAGTAGTCTGAAACCATTGGGAATGGCAATGCTGATTGCCAAATGCAACCTAGAATGGTGGGGAATTCATTTCTTAAATCTCAAAAATGGGTGCAGTACCAGTACTCACCACTATCCAAAAGCCGGCATTTTAAAACCACACCAGATTTTACTTTTTGTGTAAAACTGAATGAACCCAAAGCAGGCTAAAGAAAGACTTACTGAGAGGTGGATACAATGTAAAGTGATATTCTGAAGTGACTTGAAGGTTTATAACAAGACTGGCTGAGCTGTGGATTGCAGCAGTTTAAGTTGCACTGGATTAAAGACACTAAAATAGAAAATGTTTAGATTAAATGAGTGACCTATGTTTGGTGTCACATGCCTTTGTAACTGTTGAAATGTCATGGTTTTGCACTTAGAATCAGCATTCTAGCTGCATGTGTAAAATTGCAAGTTAATTTAAAAAGCAACAAAAAACATGACAGTTAGCTGAAAGTCTGGCTTAAGGAACTTGATTTTGCCTGGCAACTACCCCCATCAGGAGTGAAACTTGAGTCACAGCTGTGTTCCCAGGCCTAGCTGCCCTTTTGCTGCTCACACTAAGGATATGCCATCTATCTGATAATTGAATTACCTGTGCTCTACAGGAGCTCTGAACAAAGCCGGTCTTGACTCAGGCAAAGGTTTTATTACAGCAGTTGTAAAATGTAGCTTCCTCTTGGCAGAAGCTGGGAGGGGCATTGCCTGTGAGAGCAACCTGGCTTGGCAGAACTGGAAAACCAGTATTTCTACCTTGTGCTGAGAGGAAACCACACCGCTTTGTAGCCAGAATATTGTTTAGAAAAAGATGGATCATTCATAGAGCGGACATGTGAAAATGTTATAAATGATACCATAATTCTTGTGATTTTTCTGCCCACAGTTTAAGAGGTTTTTAGAACCGGTGGCATGTTCAGGGGGGTTTTAGCGGAAAAGTGGATATTACTCTAAATGTATGCATGTTAAAAATCTGAAACTTCATCAGTTAATGTCCATACTCCCTGCGCACATGTATGTAAAGTTGGGTCAATGTCAGAAATTGAAAAATCAGTTAAAAAGTCAATTATGTGCCATTTCTGAATGCAAGCTCTTAGAAACAGCAGATTTGGACAGAGACATGGCTAAATTCAGCCACACCATGTATATGTAATTTCAAGCAACTGTGTAACTGTGAAATATGTCTTTTATTATCAAATATAGAATGTGTGCAATCTGACAGAGGAGTGTCCTATCTGCAAGCCATAAAATGACATCACTCTGACACAACTTAGCTTCGCCAATCAAATGATAAATGGAAGTTTGACCAATTAGAAGCTGAGAGAGAGGTAGGGTCAGTGATGCTAGAACACACCCACATTCTAAACACATAAAAGCAGACAGACAGGACAGATAGGGACTTTCAAATCCATCTGCCGCTGGAAGCTCTGCCGGAAAAATCCATACTTTATCTCCATCAAACCTCCAGAGAGCCAAACTAGAGACTTCAATCTATCCAGAACTAGAGACCCAGACCAGAGAACCAGAGAGAGCTGACCCAGATCACTGTGAAGTGCAGAGACCAGAGGCGAGTCTAAAATCTGACCAGATCCGTGATGAGGCCCATTTCACTCAAGAATATAGTGTGAGTACCTAGAAAACTGTGCAGAACCAATCTTCTAGTTAAAATAATATAATTCAATCTAGCTTAATCTAAGTAGAACTGTCTCCTAACTGTCACCTGTCATTTGCATAGCTGTCACTTGTCATTTTCTAGTTGCAAGCTGCACTTGTCTTTTTGAGCTTTTAAAATTTGCAAAACCAAAAACGACCTTTATTAAATCGGTCATAACTCTGTGACCGTTTGTGCTAGAGACTTGCAGTAACTTTCATTTGAAAGCTTAGAATCTTAGCTTTGAATCGCACCAAGAACCACATTCCTACCCCTTATAGTTTTACCGCAATCGCGGAACACGCATTCGCGAATTTTACCGCGATTTGCAAATTTCTTCACATGTAAAAACTGCTGCTGCTTGCCTTCCATTTGCCAGAAATTCGTTTAACCTGCTAACTATCCCTGCATCATTGCTAGTGTGAGCCGGGACTAATATTAACTAGATACCACTCACCCTGAACCTCTGAAAGGGAATTAAAAGCATTTTAGAATATATTTTTAATTCATTGCCAGCACATATCAAAGCAATTTGGGCCTGTGTTTTCAAACTTCTGTAGTCTAAGCTTGCTGGGGTGAACTGAATCACATTTGATTGCATTCTGAGAACTGTGTGTTTTCCTTCCATTTCCTTGCCTTGCATCAAGGGGGGGAGGGGATTGCCAGAGAAAAGTGATTACATTGTTTTGTTGAAATCATATTGAGTATTTCTATACTGCATTTCATTCATTCAACCTTGCATCCATTTGAACTCTATAAAGCATTCTCTATCACATTATTCTTCTTTTGTTCCTATTTACCAGTGTGCTATCTCATCCATTTCATGTCAACTCATTAGTGATTATAAAGAAGTGTGCTAGTGCCAGATTCTCTGTTGTTAATCCTTATCATATCAGATTAAGGGTGATATTCAATTATTAATTTATTATAAAGTGTGATATATATATATTTTAAATTATCAAATAAACCTTTTAAACTTGCAAAACAGAACTACTTCTTGGCTCAGTGGGGTCAGGGGGATTCCAAGAGAGGGGTGTTATATAGGGGTAGTCATCCAGAACGCATGAACTGGACATAAAGATATATCAATAAGGGTTTTCATTCAGTATTATAGACTAGGCGTTGACTTAGCTGTAGTGTTGAATTGAATCCTCTTACAGCTGGCAGCAGCAGAATGTGTGCCATCCTCCATGCCTGCTGTGTCCTCAGCCAGTGTGGATGGTGTGACCACGAATGCAGGTGCAGGTGTCAGCTCTTCCTGTGTACTTGTATGTGGTGATTATTTTTGCACCGTTTCCTGGCCCGCTTCCCGCATAGCCCATCCTTGGTCCACTTGAGGTTGATGGACCTGTGCCATCAGATTGCCTCCTAGGCATTTTGGCTGGTGTTGTGCATTGTGCACTCCCTTGCGCTTCATCACTGTCAGCATCCGTACCTGTGGGGGACAGAGAGTGGCAGGATATCAGTGATTGTTCCGCTTGCATTGTGCATGCATTAGTCATTGGACATGTGGCGCCATCTGATCAGTTGCATTCGTGCATTTGTAGGGGACTGTGTACATGCAATGTTGAAGAGTGGATTCTGATAGCGTAGTCGTGTCCACATGTACACATTGTTGGGTGCAGTTGCACATTGATGTGTTTTGGGAGGGTTGTCCTGGGTGGCACATGCCCATGATATGTGTCTTGTGGGTGTATTCGTGTATGACCGCAACATGCATTGGTATGGGATGGTGGTAGACCCAGAATGCGTACATGGATATGTGTAGGTGTGCATGATGGCCCATTTGTTGGCTGGTGTAGCGCCACAATTGGGGGAGGGTGATTATGATAATTTTTACTGTTTCAGTAGGGACACTCACCTTCATCTGCCGATGTTGGCACGCCAAACTCTGCTTCACTGACTCCTTCGATGGACTCCACATCTATGATGGAGCTGCAGGTCTCCTCCCATCTGGCCAATTTCAGTGGGGAGTGTGGTCCTCCTCCTGTTGCCAGCCCCTGGCTCCGATTAGCTGACAATATGTGCCGGACTCTCAGCCTGAGGTCGTCCCATTTTTTTTGCAATCACGCACTGTGCGTGCGGTGGTGCCGACTGCACTTACTTTCTGGGCAACTTCTTCCCAGATGGCCTTTTTCCTGAGCTGGGCTGGACGCCTGAGGTCGTTGCAGAACACCACTTCTGCATTTGCCACAAGGGTGTCGGCCAACATGTTCAGCTCATCGTCTGTAAAATGTGGTTTGCGCAGGCGGGCCGTGCCTCTCCGGGTGGTCTTCGACATGTTGTCAGTGGTGGCCTGGGAGTTGGGGTGTAGAGGGTCCTGTAGGTGGAGGATGGCAATGGATTGTGTTTTTAAAGATGGCCGCCATGGCATTTCCCGTTCCTGCGCGATGACGTTACTTCCGGGTCCAGTATTGACACACTCGTCATTTGCACTATGTTAATAACGGTAACGGTAATTCGGGGTTGCCGAGGGCGGAGCCGTTCTGTGCGTATTGGTCGATGCCGCTGTGTGGGGGTTTGGGAGTCGTTACCGGCATGTCGGTACGGCCGTAACCGGCATGCAGGGATGCGCGCGCCCCCGCACTCTTGCTCGTCCGCTATGTGCGGGTTGGTGCCAAGCCGGACATGTTATTACCGCCATGCCGGTTCCGCAAGATTTTTAGCGCCAACCTTCTGATGAGGCCCAATGTTTCAATTCACAACCTCAAACACCCTCATACCATGAGGCACGCCTCTCTGTGAGAATGACCAAGTCTCTCTGCTCGTGCAGAGCCTTCCTTCCTTGTGTAAGGCGACCAACATCTAAACCTACATGGGCAAGTCACCTGATTAAGGGCATGACTGAGAGTAACTTGGCATTACAAGCCTGCCCACCACCATGCCGCATTCCATTCGGGAGATGTTTGGCCAGTCCTGTGTTGGAATTCTGGGACTTGTTGTGCCTCTGTAGCCTCTATGAGTGCCTTATGGATGTTAGAACCAGTAAGTGCCCATTTTGAGCTTTTCTTTTTACCAATACATATGATCTGTGCCACTATGGTGTGCCACGTGTGCACAGCGTAATATATGTGTGCACATTGTGAGACATACTGGCAGGTGTCCATATTGTGATATCTGCCCACTTCTTGTGTTGCCTGCTATTCGCATAGTCACATTGTGATCTGTGTGTGACTTTTTAGCCCTGTGTCCGCCTACTTCCATCTGTTTCTGTATTTGGAACACTGTGGGCTTGATTCATGGAATACTTTGCACGTTCAAAGTGACTTTGCACTTCTGAAAAGTGTACTTTTGCTGTGCAAAGTCATTGCAAAGTCAGTGCATAGTCATGTTCGCAGTACAAAATGACTTTGCACGAACTCTGCACTGCAAAAATATACTTTGCACAGTTCCATGTATCAGGGTGTGTGTCGTCAGTGCAAAGTCACTTTTCAGCAGTGCAAAGTCACTTTGAACTGTACAAAAAATTCCATGAATCGGGCCCTGTGTGTGCATCATGTGAGTTGTGTGTCTTTGTGTTGGATTCCTATACAGTTGACGCTTTACGTATTAATTATGTACTTCTTATGCTTTTTAGCGTGAAAGATATGGTCCACTCGTTTTAGCTTCATACCATTAGAGATTTATTATCACTATGGGTGCCGACACGTGTTTCCACCATTACAAGGTCTTTATCACGGCTACATTTATTATGACGCATACAATTGTTTGTTCAGATATTAGTCATCATATCCAAAAACAATGATGAGAAGTGTAGAGTGGTCTATTATATCTGGGGCATTTTTTATACAAGTTTTATATTTTCTGTTTAGGTTCGTCCTCCTATTGATGTTTGATGAGGGTTTTTTTTGTGTTTCTTTAAAACTGCTTCATAGATGAAAAAAACTTTTATTTCATTTCTCTATCCACAGGATTTAAAAAGAAAAAAACATATATATATTTCTTTTGTATTGCTAAACAACGATAGGTGTTTCTTTGAGGTAAGTCTGAATACTGTATTTGGGCATCTTGGAACACAGTGTTGGATAATGCCAAAGTCTTTTTATTAAGCTCTCCTATGTCTTCTATGAACTAGTATTTTTAATTTTCTTTTTATGATAGCCAACATTAACCTGGTGGTGGCCCGTGCTACTGTTTCTCCTTTTCTCAGGCTTTGTCAAGGCATTGCATAGTACAATCCGATTGCTCTGGACAGGAGAAGCCTGTCCCATTCATTACAGGTGCTTAACCATCCATTAGTACTCGGTAAGTGGTTTCTCTTGGTTCTCTTTGGGCTTTGGCACCTTATTTGTTCTGTGGGGCGTGACATAACCACAACTCAGATGGTGCACATGAACTGTCAGCACACCTCAATCTCTTTGGACAGTCCTATTTGCTTAGCACAACTGGATGAATGTTCAGGCTTTGGAGTGGTAAATCTTCCAAATGAGCATGAGCACTTTGAGCAGTATAGTTTTCAATATCAACGCTTGAAATCGCAACGCGGCGCGTGCGTTCACATCATGTAGTTATGCGACGTCCGAACTTGCAATGTGTCCTAGCCCCGGATCTTTTGCAAACCTAGCAACGCCCCCGCCTCACTGTGTACTTCCCGCTATGCATGCAAAGGGCTCTGTGGCTCCGGAAGCTAGGTCCACGCTCAAAAATACACTAATAATAACTTGTGTGCTATCTCTTGAGAACACGGTCTCCCAAGGCCACACAACTACCTCTAGTGCATGGAACTTTCCCAACGTAGACAGTGAAGTTAATGGCAGGTGCATAAAGGACACTGTGACAGAACCAGGGGTGACGTTTTCTAAGCTGTGAACTTCCTTGTAACTTCTGCGCCCTCATACCCTCCGGTCTGGTGAGCAATACAAATAAATAAACAAACAAACTCACAGAACATACTACTTCACAGCATACAATAACACGTTACTACCCACCTCTTTTGTTGACGCGCAGAGCATATTCACTGCACTGCATACCGTCATGGATCATATCATTGTAAGCCTACACTGAATGGATATTAGCCAAGCAAAGACAGGTGAGCAGGAAGGTTCGCTTCACAGACTCGAGTGCACACGGTACGCCCTCTAGTGACGCGGCAATTCGTCGTGAACCACCTACCTAAATGAACCTTG
This sequence comes from Ambystoma mexicanum, assembly GCF_040938575.1. NCBI lineage: Eukaryota > Metazoa > Chordata > Amphibia > Caudata > Ambystomatidae > Ambystoma > Ambystoma mexicanum. The sequence goes on along the minus strand of NC_090921.1, from coordinate 960,761,957 downwards.
GTGTAAGGCCGCCATCTAGTGGATTTATGAGGATTCTTCTGTCTATTTTTGAAATATTTTTTCATTGAGAGCTACTCCTTATTCGATAGCAACAGATGCTATTATCCCAGTGTTTAGTTAGCGCACTTTTCTATCTCACTTTCAGCATTCACTTGCATCCTTCTTTTATGAAATACACAGTAATGTGCATATATGTTTTCACCAACACCTTTCTTCTGTATTGTAGATAAGGATACCGTTTCGAATCAATCTATTTTTTAAAACAAACTCAAAACAAGTGCAGCTTTTTTTGTAAATAAGGCAAGCTTGAAGGAGAACGTAGCGATCAAAAAATGTAAAGGCTGTATTGCATGGCGATGTTACCATATATAACGTTTTCGAGCTAATTATTGATAAATATGTAGGGAATTGGAGCTACTAATTTAGGCATGTGTTTCTTGGTGATTGACTAGACTGCAAAGCCAGGGCGCTAGGAGAGAAACGAGAGGAAGAGGACTAGTGTGCGTGGAGAAAAAAGCAACAGGATGTGGAAGTGAGTAGAGGGACAAGGAGAGGCGCGCGGTGACTGGGGAGGAGTTAGGGCACATACAAAGCCTGAAGAATAATTTGGGGCAGGGCACTGGCAAGGAAACGCCAAATTTGAGTGAAATGTGCATATGCTAAATCTTCCTTGACAACGTGCATGCAAACTTGACAACTTTGCCTACAAAGCCCAAGAGCCTCCTGTACCCAATAACCAAAGATACTGTCAACCTGACCCAGAATTGCAACTCCATTGAGCTGGCCGGACTTCAGCCACCCCCCACCCTCAAATTTGAGCTGGGGAGGAAGGTTTGTTACTCAGAGAGGGGGGGGGGGGCTTTCCTAAAACCGGCGGCTTTAAAGTGTTATTGTGTTCGTGCAGAAATATTTATTTGCATAAACGCAGCAAACCTTTAAAGCTGCTAGTTTCAGGACAGGCTTCCATCACCACACTGCATAACAAAAATGAAATGCACACATCAGGCCCCTGCCACGGATGCACGTGAACATATAACAACGTTATGTGTTCTTTCACCTCCGAGGGGAGCGGGCTGATGTGCGCACTTGCTTTTTGTTAGGCAGAGCGGCGAGGGAAGCCTTTTCTGAAACAAACTAGCAGTGTCAAAGGGTGTTGCATGTTAGCCCATTATGTATGTATGCATGTGTTCAAGGAGTGTGTATGTTATGTATGTATGGGTGAGTGTGTTTGTATATACATATATATATATATATACGTGTGTGATGCTGTTCCGGGGAGCTGATTCTGGTTGGTAGAGGGTGGGAGGTGCAGGGTGTGGTGTTTGGTAGGAGAGGGGCGGGTGAGGAAAGAGGGTTATAGGAAATATGGGCTCCTTACCAGACAACCCTTGGGGTAGAACAGAGGGGGCGCAACCTCTAAGTTTGCCTTGTCCATTTCTAAAGTGGTCCCACCCATAACCAGACTCCTGACCTGACTAACTCCTGACCTGACCACTATTTCACCGACCTTCATTGAACCGGTAATTCACACCTCTACTACCCAGAAGATTGCTGCAACCACTATAACCCGTAGCTAGCACACTATCTTCATGCCTTGTACCATTAACATAACTTCTCAGCCTGAACATGCCGCGACTTTCACCCTTACCAGCAGACCCTCTACCAGCACTTCACCTCCTAGTACACCTACCACTTTGCAACTGAGCACCAACACAGTGCCTCCCGATACCTCCAATAAGCAGCCCCCTAAAGGAAGCTCTAGTGAATGGCAGATACAACACTGCCCAGTCGCTTGCCATTGCCGTCATTATAACCAACAACCTGGATTTTTTAGCGATCTTCGAAACTTGGCTTCATGCTGCCTCTGTCCCTCGCAAGTCCTCCAAATGACACCATCTATCGAACAGACAGAGAGGCCTCTAGAGGTGGACGGGTTGCCCTCATTGGCAGAGACTCTTTACCACTGAGGGAAATCGCTAACCCCAACCCAGAGAACTCATGACCAACAAATGTAACCTTTTGCACACCTGTACTATTACCACACACATGGTTTACCGTCCTCCTAACCCTATCCTGCCCTTTCACGAGGATATCCTACACGTCCTATCCAATTCCAAACTAACATCTAAAACTATCCTCCTTGGAGACCTTAACCTTGGCCTGAATGACCAGATGGATTTAAATGCAATCTCCCTAGCGAGCTCGCTTAAAGCCCTAGGCTTCACTCAACACATCCTCGACACCACACACTCCAAAGGCCAAATCCTGGACTAGCTGGTTGACCTGAACTGCAACGTCATCATCACTTCTCATCAGCCTTGCCCCTGGACAGATCACAACCTCATTGCATTTACTTTGTCTGCCCCCAACCTCCCCTCTCCAGTGGCCCCTCTTCTTCTGCCCAAAGCTACAGAGAGTTTCAAAAACGTCTCCATAAGCAGCATCATGCCACTGCTCGAGGACCTAGTCACTCCTGCCACTATTCTCAGCAACCCAGCTTCCCTTTTAGACCTCTACAACCTTACACTCACCCAGGCTATCAATACGTTGGCTCCACAATGCCCAGAGAAAAGACAAAGTAGCCCTGCACCTAAACGCTTGGTTCTCGTGGAATAGTGGAGCCCTCTGCCCAGGGACGTCATTTCACCAAAATGCCAGGGGTGGTGTAATTGACATCACATGACCCTTTACCTCTGATGACATCACAGGGTGTGATGTCATTTGACCCCACATCAAAGTGATATCACGGGAAGTGATGGAACACAACTTTTCACCTCTTGACAAAACAGGAAGTGGCATCACATATCATTGTTCCTGAGTACATTATGAAAAATATGGTTACGCTATCACTGCAATGTGATATACATTTCATGCAACAATGGATCACCATATGCATGGTTAATATGAGTGTGTATAGGCCCATATTACTGTGAATGCAAGCAGACGTTCAAGGCTAAATGATAATGATGTGTTATTATATAGAATGTACGCTTACGTGTTTTATATAGAACTAATATATATACAATACCACCCAGCCTGTGTTGGTACTCATTTATCAACCTCAGAAGGATGAAAGGCTGGGTTGGCCTTGCTGGGATTCGAAACTGCAACTTGCAAATCACACATACATCGCAGCAAATGCTCAACCCACTGAGCTATCTTACCATCTATATCTAGCTTATCGGCTATAGTAAAATGAGATATTACATGTCTGAATGTTTTCAAAGTAAGAAAGCAAATTACATTCTCTAGTGGATTCCATTAAACTGGTAACTGAGATTTAACAGCAGACCAATTCATCTGCAGGTCCGGTGCACAGTTGGCCACATGTCAAACTTGTGTGGATCTACTTTTCAGGTTTCAGAGGTTGGAAAAATACATACCGTTGGGAGAGTTCATAACTGTGTATTAAAGAATTTAGAGTAGCTGGGAAAGCAGTGCACTCACACAGCATCCTGCACGCTGGACACTCGTTACCTCATACATACAAACAAACATCTTGAACAGGGGGAGGAAGGATAATTCAGTGGCCACATGTTTTTTCTTGAAATCAAGATAACGCAGCACAACACAGGTTTGAATCCCGATCCCGCGCTTAGAAATCAATCACTGGTATTAAGCGTTTTATAAAAGAATAATTATAATAGTTCTAATAGGAGATAGGAAAGATAGACACACTACAACAAAGCATTAATTGTGGCACAATGAAATCAAGGACCACTTTATGTCAAACATTTCCACACTGCACACAAGGATTTTGTCAAGTGACTGAGGACACCAAGATGGAATGTCTTGGAATGATTGTAACAGAGACAATGGCAGATAAAAAACATGCTATAACTGCAACTTGTGAAAAGTAAAATACATAGTCCAAATGGATGCTTATTCTGCTATAAATGCTTTTTGGAAGTTCTTATCTGCATTGTGAATTGGAGGTGTTTAAGAAAAGACTAAATCAGTGACTCACCCCTTGAAGTGTGCCTGAAATAAACCTTTAATGAATCTAGCAATTATTGTATATCATTCCAGAAAGACACATTGGCCCTGATTCATGGATTATTTGCGCCAAAAAAAACGGGATTTGTGCGCCATTCTGCCCGCAAATCCCTGTTTAACAAATGGGGATTTGCGGGCAGAATGGCGCACAAATCCCGTTTTTTTGGGCGCAAATAATCCATGAATCAGGGCCAACATTTGTTATTCCTATTCTTTCTTATTTAGGGTCACTGTTCAAAGTGTTACCCTTGTGGAGCCCCCTGTTTTTTTTAAGAGGCCTGAACAAGAATGCCCAGGAGCTTCAATTAAACAAAAAAAAAGAAAAAATATACAGTAGCGGCCGTGTGGTTATGGTTAAGTTGCTAAACCCATAGCATGACCACTTTTTGGGCAGCGTATAACTTCGCTGCCCCTGGAGTATCCTCACCAAACTTTGCAAAAAAGGTATATGGCCCGCTCTGAATTTTTTCAGCAAGTTTGGTGAGGTTCCGTGCAGGGGTAATAGTTATAGAGGGGGGTCCCACATTTTGTTTGATCTCCTTAAACTGAATGGGCAAAAACATTGCGCACGGCTACAGCCCAAACGGCTGGATGGATTTTCACCAAATTTGCAGCAAGAGCGGGAGCTTTGTTCTGAAAGCGTGCTTTTGTGTGTTTGGTGGAAATCTGACCAGTACTTTTGTTGCAAAGAACTGAAATGTACGTCTCAAAAATGTGTGATATCTGGCTCTGCTCCGCGGACCAATTTCCCTGGTCGCTCCGCGGACAAACGTCTCATTGGCTTGGAGTACGATGTGATGTCGGCAAACTTTGAACTCGGCCAGTGGTTGGCTGGAGGGAAGCATGCTGTGCATCAAAGTTTTTGGGACACACCGCCATGGTATATCGGAGGACAGTGCGGCGCCGAAAGGGACTGACAAACAGAATGTACAGCATGTGGTGGTGGTAAGAAGGATGCAAAGGGTGGGAGAGAGAGAAGTGGTTCATCTGAGATGTGTGATTATTAGGTGTACGAAGATGGTGGTGTGCCTGCAGTATCCATGCATACTGCGCCAAATTCACCAGTTCCTGCACAGGCGACTACCATGTGTGGTGAATGCAGGCAGCCTTCATTACGGCACGATAGCACGTGCCATGACCTCTTACGGTAGTGATTGGTGGCAGCTGAACTGCAGAAGGGGAGTGCATTGCAAAACATATATCACGCTATGTGGTGGTGGGAAGAAGGGATGGAAAGGGTGGGGGAGGAAGAAGTGGTTCATCAGAGATATGTCAATAGGTGGACAAAGACGTTGATGTGCCTGCAGTATCTGTGAGTTCAGCGCCAATTCACGTGTCTCTGCACAGGCGACAACCATGTGTGCTGAATGCAGGCAGGCTTCGTTACGGCACGATAGCTGGTGCGGAGACTTCTTTCCATGGTGACTGGTGGGAGCACAATTGCAGAAGGGGAGTGCATTGCACATGACATGCACATTGTAACATAGTGTGTACTCCAGTGTGTTGCATGTGGTATGCCTGTAGCCCATTCGATGCACAGATGGAGCCCTTACACCGACAACTGTGTGCCGTGGTTGCAGTTAGGTTTGACATTGTTGCCTTCTGTGGGTGGTTCGTCAGCATTGCATACATTGTTGATTCCATGGGTGTGGTGATTGTTAGCACTTCCTACAGTGTTTATTCCATGGCTGAAGCTAATGGAGTGAACAGTTCTGCAGTGTGTGCACTGAGTGCAGTGTTGGAATACTGTCAGTAATGAAGCTGGTAGGGTTAAAATGCATTTTATATGTGCATGGATACTGCAGTGTGTGAAGTGGGTGCAATACTTAAATAGTGTGTGCATAGAAGTGGATAGGGGTGAACTGCATATTTCATAGGATTGTGTAGTGTCCATTGCACGGAGTGCTGACTACTCTACTGCACTAAGAGGTATTGCTTTTGTGTACTGAATAGAGTGCTGGGCCACTGTTGCGAAAATTATTTTGGTTTGGTTGGCAGTAACACCATAATATGTGAATGAAAATGGGTATGGGTGCCGGAGGCTGTGTTATGTTTGAAGATTCTGCTAACTGTTGCATGCTTCTATGCATAGCTGTATTACAGTGCAGAGGTTGGTTAGTAGTGGCGGTGGCTGTGGTGCGTGTGTGGAGTGTGGTACTTGGTCACATGTTGCCATGCATGGCTGCATTACGTTATAGTGAGTGTGGGCAAAGCCTAGACTATTGGGTGCATGGCCAAAGGTCGTAGGCCATAGGCCATGCACCCAATAGTCTAGGCCTTGCCCACACCCACAGTAGCAATGCAGTTTAGACTGCATCTGTCAGAGGGTGCGCACCTTTACAGAATGGTTGTGGAGCACATTTTAGACTTGATAGAGCACAAGAAGTCAGCTGACATGCATACATTGTTGGTAGGTTCGGTTGGCAGTAACACCATCATATGTGAATGAAAGTATGTAGAGGTGCCAAAGGCTGTGTTAAGTTTGTAGATTCTGCTAAAAGGTCCATGTTTATATGCATAGATGTATGATGGTGCAGAGGTTGGGGAGGTGTGCCAGTGGCTGCGGTACATGTGTGGATTGTGGTACTTGGTGACATGTTGCCATGCATAGCTGGATTACATTGCGGTGGCTGTAGCCAAGGTCTAGACTATTGGGTGCATGGCCAATGGGCGTAGGCCATGCACCCAAAAGCCAAGGCCTACACCACACCCATCACAGCAATGCAATTTTGACTGCATCTCTCAGAGGGTGGTCACCTTTACAGAAAGATTGTGGAGCACATTTTACTCTTCATAGAGCTCTAGAAGTGCGCTGAGATGCATATATTGTTGGGCCCATGGGTGCGGTCATTGTTAGAATATCGTACAGTTTTCAGTGTATGGCTGGAGATTGTGCAGTGACAAGTGCTGCACTGTGTCCACTGGGTGCAGTGTTGGAAAACTGTCAGCATAGAAGAGGGTAGGGTTGAAGTGAGTCTTCAATGTGCTTGCATATTCTGGTTTGTGTAGCTTCCTGGGAGTAGGACCACTGTTGTGAAGATTGTGTTGTTTGCTTGGCAGTGACACCATACTTTGTGAATGGAAGTGGTTAGGGGTGGCAGAGGCAGTGGTATGTTTGTGGAATCTGCCAACTGTTACATGTTTCCATGCATTGCTGTGTTATGGTGCTGGGGTTGGGTAGAAGTGCCGCTGGTTGTGTTATGTTTGTGGAGCCTGGTTTTTGGCCACATGTTCGCATGCATGGCTCCATTATGTTGTGCTGGGTGTGGGCAAGTAGTAGACTCTTGTGTGCATGGTCAAAGGCATGATGGGTGCCGCTCTGGATAATTTGAGTTGCTGAAATCGTGGATTTTTTTCTAGAACATTTTTTTCTAGAACTTTGTACTGAAGGGGATTTGGAAGCACAAGCGACGTGTACTCGGAGTGGTGAACTGTAAATATGGAGTGCTGTACAGAAATGATAGTGTTGGATGCAAAGTTCTTGGCTGCGATTGCTGCATGCATGCGTGGATATTTCACAGTACTCAATGAGGAAGTGCTGGAAGAAGAATAGTGGAGAAGGGAAAATGACTGTCCCTGCTTTACTGGGGTGTAGCCCTTGCTGTAGCTGGGAAAGCGCACATGCCACATCCTGCTATTCTAAGCATGGTGGCTATGTGAATGGAACTGAGGGGATTATGGAATCAGGTGTTAAAGGTGTGGTTCACAGGAAGGGGCGGTACTACTTTTTCCCAATACTCTCTGTGTAATGAGGTTGATAGAGATGGAAAGACGCACAGTGCTGATCGTGGGTGATACATTTGTACAAGATCTGCACAGGTATGCCGTGCAAAGAGGCGTTGCTGCTAATTTCAGGTTGGTAGGAGAGGACGCTTTGTGGGCCAGTCTCTATGCGTGCAGTTTCAGCGGGATGGTTCGCCTTTGCAGATATGTGGCCTCTATTATTACTGTTCAAGTTGTTGTGGTGCATTATGGAGGTCTACATTTGGGTTCTATGTCGTGTGGACGTTTGCCCCATCACCTGAAGAAGTTGATAAATGCAGTGATGCAGATTTTTCCCACTGCCAAGGTCGTTTTGTCGGCCATTCCACCAAGAGGACTTTGGGACCATGCTGGTGTAATTTGTCGCCAGAGCTCGGAAGGTGTCTTATAAACAGAAGCATGTCTGCATTTATGTGCACTGATGGGATGTTCTCCACCCACTATGAGAGCATGAAGTTGCAAAATATACACTGCTTCCATGCAAATGGCATTTCTTTGAATGCCATTGGCAATATCATTTTCTTTTACACTGTGCAAGAAGCGTTGACCATTATTCTGTAAAAATTGAAGGAGAAGCAAACACTCATACAAGGAGAAAAAACAAAAAATGTTGTTTCCAAACACGTATAAAAAGCGTAAAAAAAGAAATTAAAAAAAAGAAAACTTTTCAGACGGACCACTAAAAACCTAATCCCCTACCCTGTTTCACACTCCCCCACCCTCCTAGAAGGAAAACTCAGCACATTCTGTGGTAGTTTCAGGATTACACGTGCCACATCTGGCCATTTCAGGATGGGAACCATGTCAATGGAACTGTGGAGGCAAAGGCATTGCTGAATAAGGTTTGTGGTTGTGGTGTGTATGCAAAAACTGTGGGAGAAGGTCTCTTTGTACAAAGAAGTGCAGAAGTCCATTGTGGAAGTGTGGAAGGTAAGGGGCAGGCATCCTGTTTGTATGCGTGCACTGTATGTACTTGTTTGAAGTTGGTAATATGCATGCAATGCTGCTTTTGTGCTACAATTTTTGAAAAGTTTGTAGCAAGTGGGGTACTGCAGAAAGAAAAAAACCCTGTGAAGTGTACAAGGTAAGTGGCAGGCATCCTGTTGTCATGAAAGCAATGTGTGTATTTTATCATATGATGTGAAATTGTATTATATGGCATTAATAATGCACTTATACATATGTTTTGCAAGGCGGAACGAGGCAAGGGAGGGAGAACAGAGTGGAGACAGAGACAACGAACCTACTAGGCAAGGTGTCACTCAGATCGCCCAAGTGCATGGGTAAGTGGAAGGGAAAGTGCAGTACATGGGAAGAAGAACAAATGATAATAAGCACAAATGTGGCCTGATTGTGCAAGTGCAAGGATAAGTGGAGACATCAGTTGGTGGTGGAACTGTTGGGGATACAGAAAACAGTCCCCAAGTGTGGGGTTTGCCAGAAAGGCAGTGCAGAGGTGCGACTGCCGGGGGGGAGGTGGCCTGGGCCTGACATCAGAGAGTGGCCAGGTAACCAGTGGAGAATCAGTTGCAGCCAGGAAGTCAGCCAGGGAGAGGAGGAGAAAAAGCAGATGCAAAGAGAAAGGCTTTGAGGTGATTCCAGAACTGGCGATGGTTCTTTCCAAGTTTCAGGGAGACAGGGAGGCTGTTGCAGAGGGAGGCCCCACCCGAAGAAAGAGATCTACCACCAACTGGTTGCTTGCACAAGAGAATGACCCTGAGGGAGTAGGAGGCGGGTGAGGGAAGAGCTCGAGCAGGGAGATATTTAGGAAATGAGAGCTGAAGGTATTGAGGTCATAGGGCCAAGAAGGCCTTGTGCATAATGCAGAGGGTTTACACCTTATTGTTTGCAGCCACTGGCAGCTATTGCAGACATTTCTGTCCAGCAGAGATACAATCCCTGGGCTTGAGGCCAAGGACAAGTCACGCAGTTCTCTTCTTGATGAGTTGCAGAGCACGGAGAGTAGAAGCGGGCAGATTTTTTTTAAAGGCTGTTGCAATAGTGCAGCCTAGAGAGAAACAGAGTTGTGCAGACAGTGACCTTTTGGGAACTTGCTTTAGGTTGGTAAAATACTTTCAGTGCTGGTTTTGGTGCCTTATTTTTGCGATTTATATAGGAGATGGGTTAGTGGGGAAAACAATTCATAGTATTGCCTGAAGGAATGAAGGGAGTTACTGTTTCAATATTACAATGTATGATATGGGTAAATTAAAATGTTGCAAGCACATACCATTTAAGTGCCACTTGATAGTAGGGGATGGGAGAAAAAGCAGTATGCTTTTTAAGAACGTAATGGACGCTCAGTGGCAGATACCGTGCGCAGAGGAACTTATAACAGAGTTGTAAACATACTGCAGAAAAAGTATTCATACCTCTATTTTGTGGTGATGGGTGCTCATGTCGATGAATGTGGATGCACAATTCTTGCAAACATTTACTGAACTTTTCACCGGATGTGCTTTCAAATGACAGGACACTTGCAGGCTGAACTTGTAACGGTACATATGAAGTGTTATGCAGAACTGACAGTGTTAGATGGTAACGTTTTGGATGGCATTGGTGGATGCGTGTGTGACTATTTACCTGTAGCCAATGAGGTAGTGGTGGATACAAAGTAGTGTAAAGGGAAGAAGGACTGCTCCTGCTTTACTGCGGGACGGCCCGTGCAGTACTTTGGGACACGCACGTGCCACATTCTGCGCTTCTCACCATGCTGGCCAATGGAAATGGAATTGTGGGGATTATCCAATCAGGTACTGAGGGTGTGGTTCACAGGAACGGGTGGTAGCACTGTTTTTCATTACTCTGCGTAGTGAGCTGGGCTGACATGGAGAAATGCATTGTGTTGACTTTGGGTGATGCCTTTGTGATAGATCTGCACAAGTATGCCCTGAAAAGATACTTTGATGGCAATTTCGGTTTCGAAGGAGTGGACGCATTGTGGTGCGCTGTCTATGACCGCATGCATGCACTTCGCAGAGACCTGGCCACTTCTGCAACTGTTGATGTTGTCATCCTGCACTACGGCGGCATGCATTTGGGTTACATGGCTTGTTTAGGTTTGTTTCGTCGACTGCAGAGGTTGCTGAATGTAGCACAGTGGCTTTTTCCCACTGCCCAGGTGCTTTTCTCATCCATAACACCAAGAAGAGTATGGGACAAGGCTAATGTATGTTGTTCCGAGCCAGTGGTTGGGAAGCGTCTCATCAACAGAAGCATGTGTGATTTTTTGTCCGCTCATGGGATGTTCTTCTGCAACAATGACCTCATTAGTTGTGGAAATACAGAGTTTTTCCTTGCAAATGGTATTTTGTTGTCGCCCATTGGTAATGTGTTTTGTTTGCCCATCTACAGGATGCGTTGAAGAGTTTACTGTAACAATGTGAGAACAAGAACACACAAAATCAAATAAAAACCAAAAAAATGTGTTTCTCTAGAAGCACATAAAAAATAAATTAGAAAAAAGTCTCTTTTCAGAGCTGCCACTGAAAACAAACTCCGCTACCCTGGTTGCAATCTGTTGCATGGAGAGCTCTTCAATGTGATTGGTGGATGCATGTACAACATTTTAACAGTACCCTATGACGGCATGCTGGAAAGAAGAAAGCGGAAAAGGAAGAAGGAATGTTTCTGCTTTCGTGGGGCACGGCCCTCGCCGCACTTGGGGAAACGCATGTGCTAGATACTGTTGTTTTCAGCATGCTACCCATGGGAATGGGACAGTGGGGACTATCTCAACTGAGGGTGTGGGTCACAGGAAGGGCCATTAACATTTTTCTCCATTGCTGTGCGTACTGAGCCGGGCTGACATGGTTGCCATTACTTGTAAAGGCAATGTAGCACAGCAAATTCGGTCCAGCATCACTTACAGGGCAAACCTATGTGGCCTGCTACTCTGTTCTGAAAAGTTACAAACAGATTGTCGAGAAGTTCTGGGGTGTAGTTTTTTGTAGGCCTGCTGTGGAAAACGATCAGCCGGAAAAAAGGCCTACATTGTTCAAAAACATATATAAATGTGCAATGACACATTGTCGTGTGTTTGTAAGCCTCTACTTTCCAAAAAACACTCCGTACTTTGCACAACACTGCACTTTTCTGCTGTCCGAGGGTCCGGATCGTGTCCCTGAAATAAGGGCACACTTGCAGCATGGGTGCGGTCACATGGTGATGTTGCCACTGTTCTCCCTTGGGAAGACTGTCCGCAGGATGCGTTTTGGCCGGAATATGTTGTGCGCATGTGCACCGTTGCCACTTCTCTACTGATTAATAGTGCAACACATGTGCGCCAACAATTTTGGGAGACTTTGGGTGTTTATAGGGTGTAGCAGGTAGGATGTTTATCTGTATAGCTACCTGTAGGACGTGGGTGGGTGACTGGACCTAATTAAAATTTGTTTGCATATGCTGCATAGTGGCAGTGTTAGCAAGACGCAGAGGAACAGATACACATGCGTGTACTTGCATAACAAACAAATGCCAGCTCCCACATGTAATTATAGGTGGTGCACAACATGGAAACATGCGGGTCGTGCTGGCATCGTACGGATGTCTCCATTGTCATTGCGGATAGGTCGGGCAGGTGCGGTGTCCATAGGACACCTACCTTTTGCTTAATTGTGGTCATTCCTATGAGGACTATGTGCCGCTCAGTCATTTAAAAAGAAAACACCAGATATACACTCGACAACTATTTAGATATCAACGTTTACTTGCACACATTCATACACACCATTAGGAAAGGGAAGGGGTAGCAAAAGTGGATACTTATTGTGGGGAATTGGGGATTTGCACAAGTTGGTCATGAGGGGAGGAAGGGATTGAGTTATCACTGTACCGTTTCCCATCACATGGATTTTGTGGGGATGGCAGGCCTGTGACATGGGGGAGGGGTACACGTGCAGGTCTGGCAGTGCTGTTTTATTTTGTCCATAATATACCCTTGTACGCAATCTTTTAAGGTGGCACAATTGTTCACCAATTCTTCCATTTTGGCTTCCAGGCTGTCCATTTTGCTATTTACAGAGTTTCTTTCCTTTCCTATGCCCGTATCACAGGTGCGACCCCTGGAAACCCGCAAATGACATCCCTGCCTCTGCCTACTTAAGCGTCAGGCAGAATCCAAATGGAACCACTCTCCCACTGAGCTTAAGAAAGCCTGCTGCTCGTTAGCGGCAACAACTACCTATAAAAAGGCCATCCTCCAAGCAAAAAAATCTACCTATTACGCTAGAAAAGAGAATTCAAAATCCAGCACCAGAGAGGTATTCACCATCATGCGTGAACTAGGATCCCCTGTGTCCCAGTCCCCTAACTGCACTCAGGGTAGCAGTTGATGCGCTAATATCCAAAATGCCCTACTATTGAAAATCACCATGCTCCAATAAAAGATCTCCAGCAAAAAAGCATCCCGAGCATCGCAGCTCTTGATGCCTCTCCCATGGAGTCCAAAGCTATCACACAAAACTGCCCATCATTTAGATTCAAACCGATATCCAAAATGGTGATCACTCAGATCATTAAAGGCCTCAAACCCTCCCACTACCAAGGTGACATCTGCCCTACAATAATCATCAAGGGCTGTGTGGAAGCACTGGCACCCTTCTTTGCCACCTTCATCAACACTTCATTCTCCTCCTGCTCAGTTCCTCCAAGCCTCAAGGATGCATGATTCCTACCCCTATGAAAAATAACTGCTCTTGACCCCAACATCCACATCAACTATCGGCCCATCACTACTGTTCCCTTCCTTCTAAAAATCCTTGGCTGCACTACCTACCTACAGATTCAGCACCACCTGGAATCCAACAACCTCCTGGGCTTACGCCAATCTGGCTTCTGCCCTGTCTATGGGACCAAAATTGCGCTGCTAGATCTCAAAAATCAGCTGGATGAGTTTCAAGATGTCGGTAATCCTGTCCTCCTCCTGTTGCTGGATCTCTCGGCAGCCTTTGACCTCCAAATCTTGTGCAGGCACCTAGCCTCAGCAGCTTACTTTTCACCTGATTCCATAGCCTGGATCTCATCCTTCTTATCCGAAAGAACCATGAGACTGTTCTCCACTAACGCTTCAGCCCCCCGGCCTCTGTCACTTGTGGGGTACCACAAGGTTTGTGTGTCTCCCCAACTCTATATAACATATTCACTAAACCCCTTCTCGCCCTGCTTGATGACAAAGGACTATGTTGCAAAAACTATGGGCATGACACACAGATTCTTCTCCCCCTTACTGTAAACTATGCCATTGACTCCCAAAATGTACTCTCAGTCTACCATACGATCCAGGCATGAATGGCTTCCAACCTTCTCTGTCTCAATGATGAAAAGAAGGAAATTCTAAAAGTCTGATCTCACACCTCTCTGAGTAAGCTCAATCAAGAGTACAAATCTTTCCTCATTGATGACATCACCATCCAAGAGTCCAGCAATGTCAAAACTATGTTGTCTAACGGAACACTGATGGTATCACCATCCAAGAGTCCAGCAATGTCAAAACCATGTTGTCTAACTGAACTCCACCATGTCTCTTTCAAGGTAGGTCAATACCTCCTGTACAGCCCACACCTCCAAACTACTGAATGAATGCAGACCCTTCCTTTCCTCTGAAAGTTGCATCACCTTTACCAGAGCACTCATAGGATCAAGATTAGACTACTGCAATGCCCTATTTGCAGTGACATCTGTGTGCAACATGAATAAACTGCAAGTTATTCAAAACAATTCGCTTGGAGCAGCACTTAACATATCTAAGCATGAACACATGTCAGCTGCCAGAAGAGTGCACACAAGCTACCCATTCAGGAGCAGATTACTTTCAAATCGCTATTTCACGCACCTGCCTTTCTAAGATGGCACCTAGGTAACTCCTCGCATCAGCTCACACGAACATCACGGCGAAGATCGAAGAACGATCCTCGTAATACAGAATCGCGAACTGTTCGGACTTGAACCGGACGACACTGATTCGGATTACGTGTGTTTCTCATTTTGTGAAGAGACTCTATTTAAGACAGTCCACCCAGACACATTCATGCAGATGGGTTAGACCATTGTGATGAAGGTGAACGAGGATCCGCCCTCTTGAACACATGTGCTCTATACAGTTGTGCCTGCCCCATGAGTGTTGGGCACTTCTTTTTTACCGGTAATTGTGTACCTTTGTGATTGGCGAAAACGAGTACAACCAGTGAAGACTTTTACCAGAGATATACTGTGATCTTTTGGTGTAGTCTACGCGTTCCTTTTTCCATCGACTTTCCATTTGACAACGCCGGACCTTTGTGCCCTGAGGAATTTCAGTTGAACAAGATTTGTACAGAAAGAAACATGTCGGGTCGGGGAGTGTATTGTTAGTTGTAAACAGCTTTGTAAAAGAAGAGCTAGAGCCCTTTTTTTGCTATACTAGACCGTAGAATTAACGGTGGCTCAGCTGTGACAAACTTATTGTTCATATTGGTAATGGACACAAAGTTGTATTGTCGTATTTTAGCATGAATGTTTTAGATTGATGAATTAAATGTTATTAGTGAATGAATTGATGAATTGTTTGAGTATGAATGAAGTATGGTTGGCGTGTGGTTTGTTGTGGTTTTAGATGGGAATGATGTATCTGACCAGTCAAACCATTAACTCATTGGATTGGCTGATGATTGTATTGTTACTGATATTTGTGATTGTTTTTCATAATAATGAGAACAGTCTTATAATGTTTTTCCTACCTGTTAATAAAAATGTTGAAATAATGAGTGAATTGAATGCTTTTCATCTCATCACATGGCTAGTGAAAGACACTATTGTTTATGTGTTGAGTCACAATGATATGGTGACTTTTTAGATAGGTAGACTATTCCTGAACTCACCACATAAAAACACCAGTACTATGACCTTTGATGTTGATATAAATATGTGTGTTCTATCCAGGCCAGATCATAGTACTTAGATATTCCTGGTATCCCTTGTTGCTCCTGTTTTTTGGAACTCCTCCAGACCCACCTGATCCTTTCACTCTCACCTGCTCACCATCCCTAGATTCAGAACTGGAATACTCTATCCTTGTCCCTAAGATCTAAACAATCTTACTGGGTGCTCTGAAAACAGCCCAAAACATTACTCTTCTCTACGAACCTACCACTCAGAGCCTATATTAGGTTTCTTGAGCTATGGCATCGAACCTATCAGCTATAATCACCTGTAACAAGCGTCTTGATAGCATTCCAAACTCCCGGAACAATGTACCTCTATGTACCATGTATTGTTCTTTGTAAACCGCCTACTCTGTCACTCGCTACCAATTCCTATGTACCGTATGTAGGTATCCTTCAGCCATGACCTTGAGCTATGTAACCAGCACCTTGATCCCTCCGGGTTTAGTGGGCTAAATCAATGCAAAAAATAAATAATTTAAAAACATTAATGAAGGAAAACACAAATACCCAGTGAATGCTTCCCTCCAAAGACTAAGGTAAGTGTACTATGTCACACACCTAATGGCATGCTTCCACAAATAAATCAGGAATCCTCATGCCCTTACACAAAACCCCATATATGATCATTGGCGCTGCAACATTGTGGCTTACGTCAGCCGATGGACTACCGCTGAGGTGGAACAACACCACAAGAAACCCCTTGCGCAAGTGCACAGTAGGAATCATGCTTTCATGCAGCAGACTGTGGATCTAAGGTATCGGGTTTAGATGGATACACAAGCTATGCAGTACCATAAAACAGGGGAAGGACTCAAAACGATTGGGGCATTTACACTGCCTGGTGTGGACACCACGCTCGGAAATGACCTATCTGAGGCCACTATAACATACCTAAAGTATAAATGCACTGTACACCCACAAAACCACGCCCCAAAAGCAAGTGTTATACAGAGCACAAATAAAAGCGACTAAATGCAATATACCCAATATATTCACTTGTAGCTGGTATTGAAGGAGCATTAACTGCAATACAAATCATTCAGACACAGCCACCTGAGGTCATACACCAAGAACCACAACAGCGCCCCCCACTGCCATGCCAAATCTCTGGTGTACTTCCCATGAACAACAATCCATGCATCATGCTCCTCTAGACACCCCCCCACAACTGTCATCAATTTGCAAATAGGCATCACTTTGCAAACAAGACAACAAAGCCAAGCACTGCTATTACAAGCTTGCACAACAACAATGACATCCACCAATGGCAGGCCCACAAATATGTGCCTGGGTCACAGACAAACATTGCCATACCCCTCTCATCTGCAGCAGTCAAAATTGAGTTGGCCCTGAAAGACACCAGGCCACCTATCTGGATCCACAGAAGGGACAGAACCATCGAGACACAACACTTTAGGTGTGTCACCCTGCCCAATCCAACATTGCAACAGTGCAGTACTGGGTGCCCAGCAGCCCATGCACAGCATCATTGCCTGCCATTTCTGATTGAGGCCTGATTTGACTGCTGATGAGCTCCACCTGCAAACTGTCCACACCGCACAGACCTGCCTAGCAGTACCTGAACTATCCCCATCTAAGTGGTGTGAGGATATTATCCTGCAACACCTGAAAACCATCACACGCAACACTAGTGCACTGCATGAGCCACATAACATACAAAGTGAGATAATGTGGAGAAGAGCCTTCCCATCCAGACCAGCATTTCAATGAAGAATGGAGAAACACAGAAAAGCCCCATTGAACACAGCATGAAATGCTACCAGTAGCTCATCAGCCTGTGAGCAGTGGAGGCCCTATGCCGACATGGCATTGAAGGAGAGGAGTACCCTTCCAAACCCACCAGCCCTGCTGATGTAACCCAGCAAAGCGGACTGTCAGCTGTTCCAAGTCAACTAGCGGCTGCCACAGAAGACAACAAAGCAGCACAACTCAAAATAAATGGAGACACAACACTAAAGGTGGCCTAGCTTGATGGGTTCAGACAAGACTTCTGCAAAGCTTACATGGTAAATACTGACCACAGAAGTACAGCCAGATATCACCATTAAAGAAAACGTGACTGCCTCCAATTGAAGATCTGGGAAGACATTTGTAGGAATTTCTACATACAGACCCGGGTCCAAAGTTGTATTGCACAACTCATGATCAAGGACTCTGTCAAGCACGGGACGGTGATAATCGGCAATCACAGGCTGCCAACTGGTACTGGTGCAACGGCTTCGAGTAAATACACCAAATGGTAATATTGTGGGGTTCAAATACAGCACCAGACAAAAAGGAAAACTGCATTGGGCTACGTTGAGCCTAAAATGCAGAGTATTGCGAACACACAGAGATGACAGCCAAATTGAAAGGGCAGCAGTTCATTCCTAACTGACAAACATCGGAATGCTGTTTTCATGAAAAATAAAGAGTACACAATGGGCCTTGCACGTGATTGTCAAAGCCCCCAAAACCAGAGGCCTACTTTTCAATACAAGTGACTGAGGCCCAAAGGGCACATTTTTACCGAAAGAAAGATGCCACTGAAAAATGTGCGCATTCTGCAGCCTGGAAAGAATGGAACTGCTTAACTAAGCGAAACTCCCTAGACTAAACCATTAAAATGTATATAATAATGTGAAGTGGTCATTGATGTCATGATGCGAGATATTAAAAGGCCTCATGTGTGAAAAGAATTGCAACATTAGAAAACATAGGTTTTCTGCGCATGAAAAAGATGTGTTTAGCCCAAATAGATCTTTTCTGATGCGATTCACAGGCACACAACTGTTCACTTCCCCCAAAAGTTCCAAGGAGAAAGCTCTGCTCATATATTTCCGTAAAGATCTCTTTAAAGATTCGGCAGAGCCGACTTGTGCTGGACTAAGGCTTTTATGAGATCAACGGCTGACTCCTGTGACAACAGAAGATTCACTTAATGAGATGAACTTTGAATAATTCCCCAGAATTCAAAACATTTCGTGATCCAACCCTGGGATGGCTGGAAGATGGCCTGCAATAATTAATGTAACTTTATGTTTGAGACCCATCTGACCAGAGAGGTAAGATCCCTTATGCAGAAGCTTTGACTTTGCAGGAATTCTAATGGACTTTATTGCAGCCAGAGTTAACAAAGGAGCCGAGAGCCAGACCACCAATTGAAGCGATGTAATGAACATTGAAGTTAAAATATGCTGTAATTATTTTGACATAGGTTTCATTAAGAATCATATTTTGTTGATAATCTCAAGAGCAGTAAATTTGCCGAAAGATAACCTAGATATCATTGGAAAGGTTATGAGCGGGCCAATACATTGATATGACTTCCCTAAAAATGAAACTTTGGAAACTGAGGTTATAATCTGAAATTTGATCGTAGCTTCTCAGAATATGTCACAAAGCCAACATTTTGGAATATAATAGCTTATGGAAGTAAAGAACCTGTGTTCAACCCTGCAACCTTGTGCAGTCATGGGACTCATTTCAATTTGTCCTGTATGGGAAGAACATTTCAGGCATATGTATATTGTTATGCGTAACTGTAAATTAAAAATGTTTGCCCTGTTAGAGTTTTTTTAAGTGCAAAATTGACATGTGAAATAATGTAATTTCAAGTGGGAGGACTTGCACCTCCCAAATTTGAGCTTGGTAAACTGAAGGAGCTAACCAAAGAAAAGCAGTTTGGCCTTGGGTAAGGGGATGGAAAATAGTTGTCCAATAAAGAGCAAGAGCCAATTTGCTGGCATGTGATAATTTAGACATTCTTGTAGGAGTGGTGAAAGATTTATAAGGGGACGCACTATGGAAATCAGGGATCTGCCTAGATAATTTATGAGAGGGACTCACTGAAATCATCTGTATAGAACTGCTGACCAGATTGCTGGAGGGAGTCTGGGGTCTATCACCAAGGAGAGGCAAAGTAGAGAGATTGAGACAGGAGACTATCCATGACTGAGGTGGAGTTTGAACAAGGTCCCTGTCCTAGACCTGAAGGATGACCTGAGGCTTGATGTCTTGTTCCTGAGCGGAAAACCCAGAGACATTCTAAGTAAGAAACTTGTACAACCCAACCAAGTCTTGTGGGAATTTGTTTGATGTAATTTTCCCCTTTATGGCTTGGTTGGGGCAGACAAAGTAGACCCCTAGCATATTCTTACCAAATAATGATTGAATTAATTCCCATATAGCCAAATTACATGGGGTGATTTTATTGAAATTCAAAATCAATAACATCGCTCCAGTGTGGATACAAATATAGTCTTTAAGGTAACTGGGTACTCCTATTTGTTTTTGCCAGCCCCAAAATTTCCTAAAGGGAGGGGTGTTTAAAAACGTAATTTCCTACTGCTTCTAATTCCACTGAACCCTGCCTTAAAGCAGAGGGGTTCCAAATGATCAATTGACACTTGGGTTTTTGTGTGCTGGGACAGAACTGTGCTTTCCCAAAGTTCAACACAGTAAAGTCGCTGATTTGAAAAGCACACTTTCTTCAGAAAGTGAGATAGTGGCTCTTGAGAGAAGGAAGGTTGTGCATGGCAGAGCAGTGATGAGAAAGGTTAAACAAAAGGAAAAGTGTTTGTTCTGAAAGGTTTGTTGCACTATAAAACTGTCAGCATTGCTAAGGGCGCAGCACCAGTCAGTTTTACATGTGATTCAGTTAAACAATAATGTAATGCCTTGGAGATCTCTGCATGCGTGAAATGGTTTTTGCAAAGTAAAGTGTTGCATTTTATTTTAAATTAAACTTCCTATAAGGTATAGTGGCAAGCTCATGATCTGGTCAGGTTTCAAGGTGCTAAATGTGATTAAAAGTATCCCACGAAACGCCCACATCTCCAGCTTCAGACAAGATGCTCACTGGCTCCCAGTACGAGACAGAATCACCCTCAGATCCCTCGTCATCGTCCATAAATGCCGCTCTAATGACGCACCCAAATACCTGGCAGACAAGTTCCACAACCACACCTCAACTAGACCAACTAGAACACCATACGCACATTGCCTTTCCGTTCCCAAATTCTCCCTAAAAAAAGCAGGTGGCGCCAGCTTCCCGGTCCTAGCTGCCAAACTATGGAACGCTATGCCACCATACCTTAGAGCAGAACCCTCATTTTGGACTTTTAGAGCCAAAACAAAAACATGGCTTTCCAACAAAAACGCTGCTTAATGCACTTCCTCTCTGCATGCCTCTGTTGACCACCTGTAACCCGGTCTGCTACACCGTTGTTGTTTTATCACAGTCTGTATTGTATATTTTTGCCATGCTGTAACTGTTTCTAAGTCTCCGGCGCCCAGCTACCCCAGGGTTCGGTGCGCGGTACAAATAAATAAACTAAACTAAACTAAACTAAAAGTGAATTTTATGCAATGCAAAGTGGACAGTTAACATGTTCTGTCATGTCTATAGTGTTGTCCAATTTAGTATATTAAAGAGTATCTCATGATTCTCCCTGGTATCTCACATGGATCATAGATCCATAGTTCTATGTAATCTGAGTGCAAAGGAGCCCAAACAAGGATTATTGTACATGTGCTTGATTAAAGAATTTGTGATTTTTGTGATTCTAACCAATGGGTATTTCTCTAGTTGACTATAAAAAGGGAATTGATGGGAAAGAAAAGCATTTTTGTGACGCAGAATATGGCGTGGCGTGTGATGTAGGTCGTAGGTGCCTGCACCCTGTTTGCGTGCGTGTGTTCCCTCGCATCGTGGTGACGTGCACTCCCCTGTTTCTCCAGCCGCGTGAGCTCCCTCGCATCGTAGGTCCCTGCTTCCTGTTCTCGGGTGTGCACTCCCTTGTAACTTGGCCATGTGCACTCCCTTGCTTCTCTAGCCGCATGCGCTCCTTCACATCGTAGGTCCGTGCATCCTGTTCCGCTCCCCCCCTGCAATCCCCTCCTTCCTCTCACATCTTAGCCCCTTCCCTTCTTGGTCTATTGTGTTCTGTTTTGACATTGTGTTGTGTTCCACTGTTTTGGCATTACATTGCATTGCCTGCATTATTTCTTCTAGGTTCCTGTTGTTCATTGTGCCTTGTTGATGGTATTGACTTTGTGTTGTTCTCTAATGGTTTTTGATATGGTGTTGTTCTCCACTGTCATTGGCATTACTTTGCATTGCCTGCATTCTTCACTTCTAGGTTCCCTTTTGTTGCTCTGTTCTTTGCTGTTGGTTCTGTATTGCATCTGATTTCGCAGGTCCGTTGTTCGTATTCTTGTTGTTCTCCCCTCCCTCTCATGTGCCCCCCTTAGGCCTCCCTCCGGTCTGCCCCCTGCGCTATCTCCATCCCCTGCTTGGGGTCCTCTCTCCGCCCCCCTCTTTCCTCTTGCACCCCCCATGGTGCTCTCTGTCTCACCTATCTTCGCTAACTGCTTTTCTATCGACTATCCAATCCCTCTCACTAGGTCTGGCAGGAAGAAACTGAAAGGGGATATCCTGGTCTCCAACCCAGTCCTCCCTTTCACTGAAACCTACACCAGTGCATCCTCCAGACAGACCCTTACCAACATCCTCTTTGTTGTTCCCTCGCGAGGCCTATGGACTCCCCATATGGTCTCTGTTCTCTCTCCATTTTCCTCTTCTATTAATGGTGGCACCCAGCGGAAGGCCGTCCTGGCCCTCTTCCACTCCTCTAAGACCATCATTAATGTCTACTTAAATGGCACCATCTTGGTCTGGGGCTCTCAGGCAAATCTCTTCCTTTCTGTATAGACGCTTCATGCACCTTATCAACTTCCTTTCCTCTCCAGGTATCCCTTCCTACCCCCCTATGGCTCCTCTACTGCCTCCTTCCTCAGCCACCTCTTCAGAACCCCCTGCTGTTTCTCGGTCCACCCCGTGGCCTCCTTCCTCTGCCACCGCTCTGGCACTCTCTTCTTCTTCCTCTCTGACTACCCTGCCTTCTCTTACTTCTTCCTCTGCTCATCCTCGGGCTCCTCCAACACTTCTGCAGGGCGTACCTCTGGCCTGTATCCCTCCTTTGAAGTCCTTCAAATGTGGCAACCTGCTCCACATCGCTACACTCAACACTCGTTCAACTGTCAA
Source organism: Ambystoma mexicanum (assembly GCF_040938575.1). Lineage (NCBI taxonomy): Eukaryota > Metazoa > Chordata > Amphibia > Caudata > Ambystomatidae > Ambystoma > Ambystoma mexicanum. The sequence continues at coordinate 960,739,229 of NC_090921.1, read as the reverse complement.
ACATTCCCCTGACATCTGCCGTCTCCTCGAAGAGCTTGATTTGGATGTAATCGGTCTCACCGGGACTTGGTTCATGGCCAGTTCTGTCACAAGTTTTGACACTCATCTTCCTGATGGCTACAAGATCCTCTCCGAACCCAGAACCACCCATCCTGGTGGTGGTGTAGCTTTGATTTTCCTGAGGGTGGATGCTTGATTCTATCATTCCAATGCAGCAATACTCCACCTTTGAATGCCTGGTCTGCAGGCTCTCTATCTCTCCTGGCCTCTCTCTCACTGTGCCCACTATCTACAGCCCGCCTTTTGTTAAGATGGATTTCTGAACTCTCACCTGGTGGGCAGAGGTTCAGAATGCCAGCCGAGTTTTTTGGAACAGGGTAACCTCTGGACAAGCAAGACCAATCAAGGTAGCTATGGTAGGTGGTCAAGACTAAGGGCCTCATTAGGACCCTGGCTGTAAGGGGTTAACGGCACCGGTAAAGGTGCTGGTGCCGTTAACCCTTTACCACCCTATTACGAGGTCTCCTTGCGGGACCCGCTCTGGACGCCTGGTTTTACCAGACGTCCTTTGCAGGTCCCGCGAGCAGCCCAGCATGCTAACAATGGGCCGTCATTAACGGGCCCGTTGTTAGCATGCTCCCCATTCCCATTGAGCCCTATGGGGGCTCAAATGGGAATGGGGATGTACTGGGTCCGGGTTCCCTGGATGGGAAAATACCGGGCCCTCCAAGGTCAGAATGGCCCGGTATTTCCCCATTCAGGGAACCCGGAACCGAGTTTGGAGGCAGCCATGCCCTTATTAAGGGCATGGCTGCCTCCAAACTCGTAATGAGGCCCCAAGTCTCAGGAGGGGTGAGGGTGACTGAAAGACCTCAATGAGCACACAGAGCAAGGACACTTACAAATTACTCCAGACAGGTGTTATATCAAAAATATAGACACATTTATTACAAGGCCTTTGTAACATAGACCATAGCAAAAGAATCACAGTAACACTAAGTAAACCAACACATCAAAATCAATACAATATATACACAAGACCATTGGGGTCTAAAGGGTTAAATGCACGAAATATGTCGAATACCTAGAGGGGAAGAAAACAGGCAGTGCAGATAGTCTCTAGGCCCAGTTCGACATTGCCAATACACCTAACTAAGAGGCAGTCCAAGCCCTAAGAAGAGAGGAGCCTTGTGCTCAATAGTACATGCAATGCCAGCGCACACGCTTGTTTCAATGGGCAGAAGGGGGTCTCTTCAGGGGTCTCTGGCTGCTCGGGAAGGTGGATGAGGCAATGCAGAACAAGTTCCCACTATTCAAGAAGGACCTCCACTTGAAGGCAGAGGCAGTTCGAGAGTTTGGGATGGAGTCGCTATTTCGCAATAGCAGTGGAAAGGAGAGGGACCCCCAGGGGCCACTCATGCTTAAAAATGGGCCCTTTTGCTAGGGGCCATCGGTTGGGGTATGGAGTACTCACCGGTCCCCGACGCAAGTGGACCCAAACTTCGCCAGTTCAGTCAACTTCGCTTGCAGGTTCGAATGCGGCAAAAAGGACGTCTTGGCACCTTTCAGTTCCTGAGATACAGCAGTGATTCCCAAACGGGACAGTGGTGATTTCTCTGCTCCGGTTGGAGGAATCGACCCAGTTTCACTGCAGCAGGCTTCAGGGGCAAGAGGGTCACAAATGCAGCAGACTTGCAAAGGATGTTGCCGTGGCAGTTCAACACGGTAACTGCGTTTTTTCCAGTGCTGGTGCAGTCATCTCACTTCAGACCTGGGAATGCCAAGTGTATGAAATTTGGTTTGAGGGTGCCAGGGACACAGAGTTAGCAGTATACCAAGTTTTGAGGGCCTCCTCAAAACATCGGCGATGACAGAGCAAAGCAACTGGGTAAGCTGGTCAGTACACTGGTTGGCCCAGGGACATTTCCGAGAAAGCTTACTTGCAGGGTTTGATGAAGGTGCCGAGCATCGTTGGTCCCACTATTCCAATGGGTCAAAGCGTCTTTGCAGACCTTCTAGGATGACCAGATGCAGAGGGGTCCCACGGGACGACAGCGGGCTCAGGGTGCCAAACCTTCCAGCTGGTCACCAGCAGTTCTTCGACTCGGCTTTGTGTTGCAGGATACTTGGATCCTATCCTTTATTCGGTGAGAACTCAGTAGATCAAAATGGCAGTGGTGTTTTCAGCCTCTTATCCAAAGTTCCTTTTGAGCCAAAACGGAGAGGACCCAATGTGAGATCTGCTCACAAACACACACTCCATACGTGGAGCAATCACGGATCACGGTGGTCCCAGTCATTCATGGCACTCCAGACTCTCTGGCACCCAGGATGTGTATTGGAACCAGACGTTCCAGCCCACATCCTGGAGGCACACACACAGGGCATGCAGAAGCCCGCAAAAGCATTGGGATTTGCAGGAAAGTGCATGACCAAATAAGGACTGACCCGGGTCGACTCGACCTGGGGAAGGTGAAGGGGCAAGATGGCCAAAGGAGAGGACAAAGAACCTTGTGGCATGGCCATTTTGGAGCTATGCCACCTATTCGTGCCAACCGCGGATAACGCGGGTAACATGGCAAGAAAGGGTTAAAAAGAATGCGAAAAGATAGCTGCCACCAGACCTGTCCATGACACATCTGCACAGTTCATAAAAAGTCCAGTGAGAGTATCTAGGGCCTTTGGAAATTACCATAGAGCCCAAGTGTGCTGTATGGTAAGATACATTGCACACTTGTTACATGTTACACAAGAGTTGCAACATGAGGAAAGGACTAAGGGAAACAAAGTCTCCCAGTACTGACTGTCTTAAGGGCATGCCAGTTTCCCCATAAAAAGTGAGCAAACGCCCAGAGGAGTGCAGCTGAAGGCTGTGTTTCTCTGGCAAAGTCAGTCAATGGTGGCTAAACAGCAGCAAAAATTTGGGGGTTGACACCTGGAGGGAAAATTACATACAATTATGAAATCTTTCCTAACACCTGGCTCAGTCGCCCTCTCGCTCCCTGAGTGGACTGACCTCTCCTCCTCGTGCCTCTAATTCTGAACTTCTCCTCCTTGGAGGCCTGAACATCCACCTGGATGCTACTAGCCCTTCTTTGGGAGTCTTTTGCAACCTCTGCGACTCTCTCTCTCTCTATCTCTTGGCCTGACTCACTCTGCAGGGCACACCCTGGATGTTCTGATCTCCTCAGACCTCCTCTTCTTTAGGGTTAGCCCTCTCACCACCCCTCACTCTTGGAGTGACCACTTTCTCCATTCCTCCCACCTCTCTATCTCTACCCCTCAGATCACGCCGACTCCTGCACTGCCACTTACCTTCTCGCTCATCTGACCCATGAAGAGTGTCAGGTGAGGCTTTTGCTGCTACTTTCTCTCCTCCTCCTGCACCTTTGGCTGACTCACACCCTGACACAGCCCTCTCTAAACTTCATCTCTCTATCTCTAACACTCTGGATGTCCTTGCCCCTGTCACGAGGATCCACTTGAAGCACAAATCCAAGTGCAACTCGTGGTATGATTCCAACCTCGCCACCCTTAAACACAAGTGTAGGGCGGCTGAGACGAAGTAGAAGGCATCAGGCACTATCCCTGAGAAACTGGCCTGCTGCCTTCTCCAAAGGCAGTACCAACTCTCTGTCCTCTCTAAGAAGAGAGCCTACATCTAAGCCTGTGTCTCTGTGGCATCTAACAACTCGGCCAAACCTTTCAAAATCTGCAAGGAGCTGGCCAATCCTGCTGCAGTCTCTACCTCTCCTGTTCCCTCCCAAACCCTCTACATGGCCTTGGCCTCTCATTTCACCACTACAACTCAGTACATCCTGTCTACCCTCTATTCCTCTGCCTCCTCTTCTTCTTCATCTACCACTCCAGGCTTGTCTTTGGCTGTCTCTCCTCCTCCTTTCTCCTCCTTTCCCTTGTTCACCCCTGACGATGTTTCTAGACAAGTCTGATCTATGAAAGTCTCATCAAAGCAGGTTCTCCCCTGCTCATCCAGAATCATTAAGGACCACATCGACACCCTTGCTCCAGCCTTAGACAATTTCTGCAATCACTCCTTTGCCACTGGAACATTCCCCTCCCCCTTAAGCACTCCCTTGTGCACCCCCTTTTAAAGAAGCCCTCCGCTGATCCTTCCTCTCTGGCTAACTATCACCGATCTCCATTACTCCTTTCCCGGGCAAACTCCCGGAAAGGCTGGCCATCTCCCAGCTTAATCTGCACACTAAATCTGTTTGTTGTCTCCACGCCCACCAGTCTGGCTTCAGAGCTGCCAGAAGCATGGAAACTGCTCTCCAGAACACCCAGGAAGACCTGCTGTCCTATCTTGACTCTAATATTCCTTCTGTCCTCATTCTGTTAGATCTATCCTCTACTTTTGACACAGTCAAACATGCCATCCTGCTCAATCACATCTGTGACAACTTGAGTATCACTGATCAGACCCTGGCCTGGTTGACCTACTTTCTCTCCGACCGACCCTCTCAGGTCCAACTGGGGTCTTTCCGCTCTTCTATATCTCTCTCTACTTGTGGTGTTCCCCAGGGGTCTTACCTTTCTCCCTGGCGTTTCAACTACTACCTGGCACCTCTTGCCCACGGCATTGCTACTTTCTGCTACAATTGTCAGTATTGTGTGGATGACACCAAGCTCTCTCTCTGGCTCCCCTCAGCCACCTCTGGTCCTTCTTTCATACCAGACTGTCTGGTTGCAGTTCAGGAATGGTGTGCCACCAATGATCTCTACCTTAATGCCAGTAAGACTGACATCCTCCTCATTGGGACATCTGTTCCCTCCTTTCCTCTCTCTCTCTCTGGCCGCCCACTCTGGGCCTTCTTCCTGCTCCTTCCTTTGAGGCTAAGAACCTTAGTATCATCTCAGACTCCATCCTCCCCTTCTCTCTTCACATCTCTAAGAAGTCAAAATATCAGCTGCAACTCCTCAGAGGTATTCTTCCTTTTTTCACTTTCCCCCAGAAGCTCACCATCTCCAGAGATCTGATCCTCCCTAAGCTGCACTACTGCAACAGCCTCTTTCTAAATATGCCTGCCTCAACTTTTCAACCTTTGCAACTTATACCGAACAGGATTGTGAGACTTGTCCTTGGCCTAAAGCCCAGCGATCATGTCTCTCCAGTTCTGAAATCTCTTCACTGGCTCCCGTGTCTGCAATAATCAAGTTCAAGACCTTTTGCATCGTCCACAAGGCCTTGTGGGGCCCTTGACCATTCTACCTCCAACTTTCTCTTCCAAAACATTTTCCTTCTCGAGCTCTCCACTCATCGACCTCCAACTCTCTTAGGGACAGACGCTTCTTCAAGCAGAGAGTTGGGGGCAGATCTCTCATATCGGCTGGGGCCTCCCTCTGGAACAGCCTCCCTCACTCTCTCAAACTTGAACAAAACTACATCTGATTCCGGAAGCAACTCAAGACCTTCCTTTTCACTTCTGCTTTCTCTCTTCCACTCCCTTGATCCCATGCTAATGTCCCGGACTGCTACATGCACTGGTCACCTGGCTACCCTGTGAACTCAGGCCTGGGCTCCTGCATGTCCAGTTGCTGTTGCACTGCCTCTGGGCTTCCCCAGCACTTACGGGTCTGTACCTGCAACCCTGCAGTCCGTTCTCTCTGCACTTATGAGCCACCTGCTGGCTGCACTTATTGCGTACCTGCACTTTTCCCTTCCCCTCCCCCCCTGGCACTTCTCCCCTCCCTCTTCCCTGGACTTGCACGATCGACTGACACAAGGCCTAGTAAGATCGCTGTTTTGTCCTCCCTTTGTTTTCCCCCTCCTTGTCTTGTTGCGCCTTGAAACACTTGTGTACAGGCGCGTTATAAATGCCATATCAAATCAAATATGCCACGGAATGGGTTGGAAGAGAGGCAATTGAAGGACTCCAATCCATCATTATCGGCCCTGGCCATTGTCCCGGAGATTGTTTCCCATATTCTACTTAAACTGGGTTTGGCTGATCAGCATCTCTAACTACATTGAGGGTTATAGCCCTATCTTGGAACTCGAGGGGCCCTAACTCACTTTGTAATGATACTACGAAGTCCTATATCTTTCATTCTCATGATTTGATTTTTATTCAAGAAACATGGCTCTCCAAATCATTTGATATAGAAGGCTTCGCTTCTTATCATCAACTGTCAACAAAGGGGGCGGTGGGACGCCCGATGGGTGGTTTAGCAATTGTTTGTAGGAACAAGATTTTTGGGAGCTCATATGTCCTTACCAATGACGCCGCAGGGTTTATCATCGTGAGAGCAGTACTGAAGGATATAAAAGGAGATAGAGGTTGGCTACTGGTAAATGTGTACTGGAACCCTGGCCGGTACCCAACTATATAATTTGTACAGAAACTGTAGGACTTTTTAACCTTATTTACCATGCAATTTCCCACTGATGATATATTAGTGATGGGAGATCTTAACTCATACCGCTTGACAGATAATATGGCCCTCATTACAACACCGGCGCTAAAACATGGCACTATTAGCACCATGGTTGGTGCCGGTGTTGTAACGGGTCCGCCATGGTTCAATGGGGATTTACCACCCCAATTCCCTATTGAAGCATGGCCCTTCCCCATTCCCATTTTCGCCCCATAGGGCTCTATGGGAATGGGGAAGGTGCTAAGTACGGTACCGCAAATTGCGGTACCGTACTTAGCACCAAGGTCCCTTTGCAGATCCCTACTTTAACGGCGGGTCTAGACCAGCCGTTCAGGTCGGGTCCCACAAAGGGACCTCGTAGTAAGGCGCTAAGTGTTTAACAGCGCTGCAGCCTTTTACGGCGCCGTTAAACACTTAGCGCCAGGGTTGTAATGAGGCCCTATGTCTGTTGTGGGTCAAAGAAAGCAGAGGAGAATGGATGGGAGAGTTTGGGTTGAATTTATGAAGGACTGGGAATTGCAGGCCTTTAATGGTAACTTGGAAATGGACAGTGGAATTGCCCCGACCTGGAGAAGGGGCTCCTCTTACTCAACCATTGACTATATTTTTGCCTCTCAGAATTTGTTTGATGCATTTAGTCAATTTAAGATCAGGGAAGAAATGATGAGTGATCATGCTATGCTGACTGCCACCTTCTGTATTCCCTTGATCCAAAGGGTAACATATATGAAACAGCCGCTCTCAACTAATATGGCGGGGAACAGGCTGGTCAAATTCAATAAGGGGGGTCAGATTTTGAATGACAGATTAGAGACAATGATCTTGGATCATAATGATCAGGATCTTTTGTGTCATTTTGAACCAAATAACATTTGAAACTTTAGTGGAATTTGGCCCCTCCCCAAGTGGGTTTGAGAAAGGAGAACTCATGTCATACACATTGCTTTGATAGTAGTATCCTAGAAAAGAAAAGAGAGTTGAGAAGGGCGCTCTATCTGTTAAAATCTGCAAATAAGGATAAGGCTGAACACTCCTTGGAGGTTAGACAAATAAACAACAAATTCAGGAACTGGATGAGATCGTATGGTGCAATAAAATTACAAAGAGAGGGAGAGACTATGCTGAAAACCGTCCTGCAACCTCTGGTCATTAATTAATAAAACAAATGTACAAGGCCAGGAAACCATTATCCAGGAGCATTCCTGGGTGGAGCACTTTACCAGGATCTATGACTCAAAGGAGTGTAATCCATTGATAAATATACCCCTGGGGAACTGGGCTTTGTCCTACTCTGTGGAAGAGATTATATTGATAATAACTAAAGCTTCAGTCTCCCATGTTGCAGGGCCAAACACAATCCAACCCAGATATTTGGTCCAGGGTCTTAAAGGCACTATTTGATAACATCATTGCAACATCTAATATCCCTAATTCTTGCAGAAGTTCTATTATAATACCAATCTTTAAGCATGGAGATCGCTTAGCAGCGGGTAATTATCGCCCGATATCCCTTCTGGATGCAGACAGCAAAATATTTGCAGGCCTGGTCCTTCGAGATCTTGAAGAGTGGCCATCGCAAATAAAATGATGTCTAAATTTCGGACTGGATTCTGAAGAGTTGGGCGGATCTATCCCAGGCCTTTGACACCGTGAATAGAGAGCGCCTGTAGTGGAAGCTGAAGAGTTGGGGGATCCCTGAACCTTTATTGTCAATCCTTATTGAATTACATCATAATTCTACCCTAAGAGTCAGGCTATCGACTGTGGGAGATCTATCACAGATGATTCGAATTCAGAGAATTCAGAGAGGGGTCTGACAGGGTTGCCTGGTGGCCCCCTTTTTATTTAATCTTTAAATGTCAGATATACTAAACTCCTTTTTGACTCTTCTGCTGGCCAGTCCCAAAATCGGAGACACCAGGCTATCATTTTTAGTCTATGCGGACGATATTATGATCCTGGATTACACGCAAATTGGCCTACAAAGGCTAATGAAGGCACTGGGAGACTATGCGTTAGTTAACGATCTGAAAATCAACCCAGATAAATCCAGAGTGATGATCTTTAAGCGCCCGCAGACGAAAACAAAGCCATTCTCTTGGAGAATTAATGGCACGGTTGTTCCGGTGGTGGGGGAACTTACTTATCTTGGCTCGAAGATCACTCTTTGTCCCACTAAATCCGACCTGATAAGCACCTTAGAACTGAAAGCAGCAAAGTTGGGTTCCCATATGATTACGATCCAAAATACTGTAAATGTACACTACTCCCTTGATAAAGTACTACATGGGTAAGGTTATACCAACTTTGCTGTTTGAACTCGAGTGCAACATTCAAGGTTTTGTCATTAATTGGGAACGCATTGAGGCGAGGATATGGAAAAGAGTTCTTAGCCTCCCAAATTCTGTTCCCATGGCATTTATTCACTATGAGTTGGGCCTTCTTTCCCTTTTATTCTTGATGGAACTAAGATGGGTTTCATTGTTTAGATTGATAATTGATCCTCAACGTGACACTCTTTATGAGGATGTCCATTGTCAAATGATTAAGGGGAATAATACTTTCTTGGAAATGCTCAAATCTAAATGCCTCGATACCCTCAACTCAGTGGATTTGAATGTTGATACTCTGAGCTCAAACCCCCTAAGATCTAAGGAATTTATCAAGAGAAGGGACTGGTCCAGGACTATTGATGGGGTACTGGCAGCTAAATGATCCACTAACTTCTCTCTGTATGATAGACCTAGAGCTGTCCTTGCAACCTACCTAAAACAATTCCCGAACCCTAAGGCTAGGATGATTTTTTTTTCATTCAAATTAAACATTCTGCCAATGTTGGAAATCCTACACATTCGTGATAAGTGTGTCTATCCATCTGACGTATGTCAAGAGTGTGATGGGAATGTTAAACAGACTATGAAACATCTAATCCTATCCTGTTCGGGAACAAGAGTGATAAATTAGGGGAGATTGCAGAGGTTTTTTGACAGGGGGAAATGGCCCGACCCTGATGACTTTTGGGAGAGAATAATTGCTGCTAATGAAGCTTTTGTGTCAATGGAAGTAGGGAAACTACTTAATGTTTTAAAATTGGTTGACTATGTGATTGTTTTATTTTGTAATATGAAATATATTTTTGATACACTGTAAAAAGTTGAAATTTGTTTTGGCTAATATGCACAATACATTTTTTTTTTAAATCCATATCATATTATATCATAAATCATATCATGTAGTGTAAATATTAATGTTTCAATTAAATTGAATACAAATATATTCCTTCTATACACCGGCCTGGTTCTTGGCTTACCTTTGCTTTAGGATGAGGGATTTACGTGATTCCAGATGAATCCCAGACAGGGCTACATTGAACCAAAAGCTCTATTTGTGTGGCACTTTTGATTAGGGGGGGAAAGCACCCTCATATTACCTGTGGTCCAATAAATGGATGTGGTATATCACAATATGTTGCAAGTGGACTATCCTAAAAACAGTTGTCTGGAGTGGCACATGCCACCACTGATGAACAGGGTAATTTATCATTGCAAATCTCTTCAATGGGGTCTTAAGTGAACCAAATGCAAGCGTGGTGACATTAATGTCATTGACACAGTACAGAGGCATGCAGGAGTCCTCTGTGGAGTGGAAATGATGGACGGGGAGTGTAGTCAGACAGTGCATCATGCGCTTCCTTCATCACTGGACAGCTCAAGAAGCTAGTGGGAATGGACGCGTAGCCATGGGCAGAGATACAGCTGACTATCGCACATCATTGCCGACTGCTACCAGAGAAAAATAAGAAAAGGGAGGATGCTAGGAAACTTGAGAAAGCTAAGTTAGTCCAGAAGAAATGATCAAAGTATGCTATAGAAGGAGCAAGACTGACAATCAGAGAGGGATTGGGAACGCTGCAAATAGCGGGTGTGCAACAGGCGAATAATCAACACCAGTTGGATCAAGGAGGAAAAGGGTTTAATGCGAGAGGCAAAGGTACAGGCTTTAGAGGAAGAGGTGGTATCCAGAATAATCAGGGTGGGTTTCAAAATAACCAAGGTGGGTTTCAGAATCTGCAGAATGATAACCAAAATGTGCAGGCAGGGCAACTGAGGAGATTCCTTCCTATATGTTGGACATGTGGTGTGACATGGCACATTATGCGAACATGTGGGAGCCAAGGGTACATACAGAATGGGCAATTCTCAAGAGGGGGGACAGCTTATCCTCCAGCATACAGTCCACAAGGTAGGGACATGTTTGCCAAAGATCAGACAGTGTATCAAGCACAAGTGCTGCAAATGCAACAGGGTTTACAACCACAGCAAGCACCATTGAATCCGCTGCAAGGGCAATCCAAGAATGCACCCATGCAGATACAGCAGAGTGCAAACACAGGACAGTTATTGACTCCTAGAGTAGGGGGTGTCACTATTGCGGGAGGAAGTCCCTTCAAGGACACAGGAATAAGCATGTACCCACAATAGGACATCTCACAGGGTGACTTGATGTGTTCAGTACTATCGGTGACACCAAATCCTCAAGAGGAACCAAGGGTCGATGTTACCGTAGGAGGGGCACTGTTTTGAAAGCTCTGTTTGGAAAGGGCTGTCTTGTGGCTGATACGCTGACCTGTTGGGACTCTTGCCTTCTCTGCACCAACGGCATACCACAGGACTAACAGCTTGTTTGACTTTTACTTTTGGAATAAGGAACGTTGTATTAGCACGTTGTTTTCTTTATTTATAGGTGTTTTTAGGTGAAAAATGTTCTCAGTGGCAAAGCCCCACCCATACTACCCAGAAACCCATAACAGCCAAGGTGCATGCGCTTTTGTTCGCGTGCTGTTTGGGAAGCTCTGTTTGGAAAGGGCTATCTTGTGGCTGTCTAGGGCTGGAGAAGCGGGTGAGGCATTGGCCATATTAATACATATACTTTCTTTTAGCTAGATTGTTGGCTGGCCAGATAGAAAACCCAATTTTATCACATTGTCTGCAAAAGGTATGTTTGTCTCCTTGTTCGAATCCTTGTAATGGAAATGCATATTTACATTTAAATAACATGCTTGGGTATAAATGCTGAATATCAGGAAATATTTTCTATTATTTTTCTAAACATTGTATTTGGGAAGCTTGCCCATCTAAACTAACAGAGGCTCGGTTAATTGAAGGAGTTCAAGGACTTTGCACGTGTGCCCTAATTACTGCAAGCAGTCAGTGTGCGGCTTCAGACAGACCAGGCCTAGGACGTCGAACTTTACATTAATTTAGATTGTGGTGCTAATTGCCTTAAATTTAGGTTTGATAGATATACTGAAGGAGTCTGTATTTTCTGCACATGAGCCACTGATTGTCGTTAGTAACCGGCTGTTGATGCTTAGCCGCCGTGTGGTTTTAGGCGGAGGAAGGCACATTTCAGATTTATTCAAATTGTGTAGCTATTTGGCTCAACCGTAAATTAAAATAAATGGCACCTAAACTTAGATCCTATAAACGAAAAAGAAGAAGGGTAATAAAGGCTCCACGCCCTGTAAACTGACGGCTATGAAAGCCACTTCTCCAAATAAAGGTGACAAGGAAAATTAGAGGCTTGAACAGTCGAAAATATCTGACTTTTTAATCCTAAAGAAGGTAGGAAAGGACAGGTCTTTAGAAGGATCTTTTCCCCAATCAGACAATAGTGTTACTATTGATAATAACTCCTTGCTTAATCTCTGTAAGGTTTTTAGATGCCCCTCTCTAGGTCTTCCACATGGAGGGGAAGGTCATAAAGCGGACAACCTGTTCTTGTCTAACATGAAACATGATTTACAATGTCATGCAAGGGAGTTGGCTAATGTTGAAAAAACTATTCTTTGCAGTAAAAGTACTGAAAATTGAGAGGAAATGAATAATATCATAGGCACTGACTTGTCGATCACCCCAGACTTAGAAAAGCTAGCTGAAGAGAACATCACGTTTGATGAAGATAAGAATGGCTCTTGGGGGGATTCACAATTAGCGATTGACAGCACTTTATGCAAACATGGCAAGTTGGATGCATTGACCACGACAGTGGACATACTGCTGGGCATATGTACAAACATGATAAATGAGCAAATGTCACTAAAAGAGATGCTAACAAATTTGTGTGAAAATGTAAAAGAAATGTATTTGCCTGATAAGGGAATAGAGCAAAAAGAGACTAATGAACCTAGCATATATCGACAGGAAGATAGGGGAAACAATTTAAGTGACCTCTGTATGCTGGTTAATAATGAGCATTTGGAAAACCCAGAAGAGGAGGCAGAACCACAAAGGACTAGGGCATTGAATTGAACTAGAATGCAGTAGGATTCCGGTGTTGCATGAACAAGAAGAAATAACACACTCACAGGGACAGAAAAGACAAACTCATCGAAAAAGAAACTGTAAGAAGGGTAACAAAAATAAGTCTAGCAAAAATAAAAAGAAGATTTCAGTTAAGAAGAATAGTATCACCTTAGCAGAAACTACCACAAATGATATGGAATGTATATAGGTTGTCAATAGATATGAGTTGAACCGTGATGGTAAGAAGAGGACTAACAAAGAGAGGGGCCTTAAAGAATGGCTTAAGGGCAATAGAGAGGATAGAGGAAGTAGAGAGGTAATTGACAGGGTTTCACCCGATAGAAGGGCTCCGGATAGTGAAGAAACTGAGGAAGTGTCAGATGGAGAGATAATAGATAATATCAAGCAATCAGATGATATTGAAGCAGGTATTCAATTCCTGATGTAAACATTAATATGGAAAGGCTGGACCTGAATAGGAGAGATAGTGAGATATATAGAGGAGAAATGGAAAGATTGGCGATGAGTAAGAGCAACCATGAGAAGGAGAGCAAACGCTGGGAAATTAAAGAGGATCGAAATCTAGAATTTAGTGATAGTGGGAGGAGTATTAAAATAATAGAGAAATCCCCGAAGAAGATAGCCCTTATTTAAATCGTGGCTGGCTACTTAATCGCCTATACTGTGTCCCTAAGGTTCAGTGCATAAAAACCTCTGACATTGATAGGGTAATTTTACCTGAAGTTGGTAGTTGTATCACATCTGACACTGTGATCTACAGGGTCTGCGAGAGGATCAGTAATATCTTCAAAATCACTGGCCTTACTGTGTTCCCCAGACTTCCCTTCCTCCTCCTCCTCACCTGAAGACGTGGAATAGTCCGACTTCTTTCTGCGGGAAAGTCTGACGTATGGCTTCTTCTTTTTTAGAAGGAAGGGTCTGCCTCGGAAAGAAGCCAACGTGGTATCTGTGAAAGAGAGACCTACCGAGGCTCCCCTCCGTGACAGCCAGAAAAGGGGAAAAACCGTAGAACGGAAAAAAACCTCGGTCCAGCGCAGTGGCAGGTGATGGAAGTCCACTGTATCCGAAGCGACGACTGGAGTCTCCTCAGCCGGGGAGATGGGAACAGCGACCAAGCCTGGATCCAAACCAGAGGTACACTGCCGGAGCACAAATAAACTTCCTCAGCCGAGGATACGAAAACAGAAAGGCCAAAGCATCCGACAGACAGGTAGGTGAAACTGAATGAAGGAGAAGCCAATGTACAGATCGAAGGATTTGCGAGAATAGGGAAGTCCGAGCGGACCAGAGAGCAGAAGGGGGAGAGGCAAGCGAACCAGAGTGAAAACGGGAGGCAGGGAAGCAGTAGCGAATCTGGGGAATCCCAAACGAGGAGAGAAGGGGAAACCAGGGAGGCTGAGCAGAAGGCAACAAGGGGGCAAATAGATGGAAAAACTAGCGCACGCAACAGAACAGAGAAAAACTTAGTTGCAACGCGCGGAACGTTGACTGCCGAATGTTGATAAACGATTGGCGGCCACCATCTTGAAAACAACTACACCGAGGCCGGCAGAAGAGAGAAAACGTGACGGCACAATCTAATGGCGTCCACGTTTCCACCTTCTCCACAGGCTCCAGCCGCCTGCGGCCGTGACAGTATGCCCCCTCCGGAGACTTCTCCCTCCCGGCCTTCCAGGACGAAGTTGATGGAACCTGCGTAACAATCGGGGAGAATGGATGTGAAAATGAGGTTCCGAGGTATCCTCTGAGGAAGGATAACCCTTCCAATGTAAAAGGTACTCAAGACGTCCCTGATTATACCTGGAGTCTCGTATCTGAGACACTTCATATTCCTCAGAGGCAGGATCAGGCAAAGTCCATATCTTGGGGGGTGCTTGCTTCCGGGTATCGGACAAAAAGAGGCGCAGTAGGGATGAATGAAATACCGGATGAATCCGCTTAAGTTCCCTTGGTAACTTAAGACGGTAAGCCACTGGATTAATATTTGATGAGATCTCAAATGGTCCAATATATCGAAGTGACAGTTTTGAAGGGTGAACCCAACGAGGCAGGAATTTAGTGGATAACATGACTTTAGATCTTATGTCCCAGGCTGGTACTTGTTTCCTGTGTTTATCCGACTGCTCCTTGTAGTGTAGGCTAGCCTTTTGCAAACATTGACGGGCCGAGTTGTGGCCTTCCTTGATCTGTCCAAGAGTGGTCTCCAACGAAGGAATGTTAGATTCGTCCCAAAAGTCTGGGATGATGGATAGTGGATTGAACCCGTAGGTACAGAAGAACGGACTGACCCCAGTGGCAGAATGAACTGCGTTATTGTATGCAAACTCTGCGGTTGGGAGTAGGTCCACCCAGTTGTCCTGTTGCTGATTGGAGAAACACCTCAGGTACTGTTCTAAAGTTGCATTCAGTCTTTCGGTCTGCCTGTTAGTCTGGGGATGGAATCCCGACGAGAGAGCTCTTTCGATGCCCAATATCTCACACAGGGCAGTCCAGAATCTGGATGTATATTGGCTTCCCCTATCGGAGACTATCTTTTGAGGAAGACCATGCAACCTAAAAATGTCCTTGAGGAAGACTTCGGCCATAAATGAAGCTGACGGAATCTTAGCCAATGGAGAGAAATGGGCGAGTTTAGAGAAGGTGTCCACCGTAACCATTATGATTGTACAGCCTCGGGAGGCAGGCAACTCAACAATAAAGTCCGTAGAGATGCATTTCCAGGGGCCCTGACGGACCGGTTCCTGTTGTAGTAAACCCAAGGGTTTCAAGGTGGAATTCTTACTCTGAAGTCATACCATGCAAGATTGAACAAAGGCCTGGGTATCAGCCTTCATGTTGGACCAAAAGAATGATCTCTGTAGAAGATCTAGAGTGCCTCGCACCCCGCGATGACCGGCGGTCTTGGTGTCATGACACCACTGAGTCACTCGTCGTCTGAGACTAGGGGAAGGAACGAACAGCTTGCCTTGGATGAAGTGTAAACCATCTTTAGAAGTGGCAGGGTTGTTGCCCATATTGAGTGGAGACTCGTGGAGGATAGCTTCTCTTACTTCATCCAAAAAACTGGTCACTGTGGATATGATCCGAGTGTGAGGAAACATGAGTTCCTTGCTGCGTGTCAACTGGACCTCGTCTCTGCAGGAGAGTGCGTCCATGACTTGGTTTTGGGAACCAGGAATGAAAGTTATGGAAAAGTGAAACTGGGCGAAGAAATGAGCCCATTTGGCTTGACGGGTATTATAACACTCTTGCTGCTTGAGAATCTGAAGGTTCTTATGGTCGGTTCGTATCTGGAACGGGTGAAGACTTCCTTGAAGCAAATGTCTCCACTCTAAGCAAGCTAACTTCATGGCTAGTAGTTCCTTTTCAATGACAGAATAGTTGCGCTGGCTGGGGCTCAAGGTCTTAGAAAAGTATGCCACTGGGTGTTCAAGGTCTTTGATTATCTGAAGAAGTACCGCACCAACAGCTGCTGCAGATGCGTCAGTCTCCAAAATGAAGGGTTATAATTGGTCGAGTTGTTTCAAGATGGGAGCAGTACAAAAGCGGTGTTTTAAGTCGAGGAAACTTTCTTCAGCCTCATTGGACCAGAAGAAAGATTTTGAAGACTTCTTTAGTAGTGAAGTGATGGGAGAGTGAGTAGGGAGAAACCTGGAATGAACTTCCAATAGAAGTTTGACAGCCCCAAAAAGCGTTGGATATCCTTGACTGAAGATGGCGAGGGCCATGACAGGATGGCGTCAACCTTCTTTGGGTCCATGGTGATCCCTTTGTCGGACAGGATGAATCCCAGGTAGGACAGTGAGGATTGGGCGAATGCACACTTCTCAAGTTTAACCAGAAGGCTGTGTTGTTGCAGCCTGTGCAAGACTTCCTTAACGTGTAGAACATGCTCCTCCTGACTCCTTGAGAAGACTAGGATGTCGTCTAGGTAGACCACAGTGTTAAGACTCAGCAGATCCGAAAACAATCGATCCATAAACCTTTGGAAGATTGAAGGTGCATTTACTAGGCCAAACAGCATCACTTGATACTCGAACAATCCATAGGGGGTGCGAAAAGCAGTCTTCCACTCATCTCCTGTTCTTATACAGAGCGGATGGTACGCATTTCAAAGATCCAGTTTCGTAAAAATTATGGAACCCTGAACTGCCTCCAAGATTTCCGAGATTATAGGCATGGGGTAGCGATCTTTAAGAGTCACCCTGTTTAATCCCCTGTAATCGATACAGGGTCGCAGTTCCTTTGTGTCTCGTTTGGGTATAAAGAACAGAGACGCTCCTGCAGGAGATTTGGAGGGTCTAATAAGACCGTTGGCTAGGTTGTCATCCAGGTAGTCTCTGAGCACAGCCTTTTCGGACACAGATAGTGGATACATCCTTCCAAAGGGAACTAATGCCTGTGGAATCAGGTCTATGCCACAATCCTCGGGTCTGTGTGGAGGGAGTCTGATGGGAATTTGTTCCTTGAAGACTTCCGAGAACTCAGAAAGGGGCTCAGGTATGCAATGTATCGAGCTCTTCTCTATAGCAGACATGGTCTTTACGATTTCAAACATGAGCTCCGGAAGGCATTTTCTTTGACAGTATTCGGAGTGAAAACTTAGTAGATTCCTAGACCAATCCACAGAAGGATTGTGTTTCCTGAGCCAGCCGATCCCCAGAATAACAGGGAAATGGGCTGCGCGGATGATATCAAACTTGATGGTCTCGGTATGCTGGTGAATGCACATCTTTATCTCCTCAGTGGTGTGAGTGATAAGTCCAGAACATAAAGGAGTTCCATCCACTCCTTCGACCTTTTGGTCCTCTTTCTTCTCTATCCTGATCAAGCCCACCTTATCTGCCCATAAGGTGTCTAGGAAGTTTCCCGCGGCTCCACAATCCAAAAGAGCCTGCATTTCTACTTCCCTTTTGCGAAACCAGAGTTTGATGGCGATGACCATCAGACGCGAATCCTCTGAGGTCTAAGAGGATGAGACAGAAAGAGAGGTATAGGAACAAGGCAATGCCCCTCGATAGTCTGTCCCTCTGACTATCGAGGGCGGTCGTTTCCTGACCTCCTGGGAGGCACATCAGGACAATCTCTTAGCAGATGATTTGCGGCAGCACAATACAAACACAAGTTCCCATCACGTCTCCTCTTCTTTTCTTCTGCTGTTAATGGTGATCTGGTGGTTCCAATCTGCATGGGTTCATCCCGGACAAGTCTGGTAGTAGGTGAGGAGGATTCTGGGAGGGTATCCAAGAAAGGAGTAGGGCCTCGATTCTTCTTCTTCTCCTTCTTCAGTTCAGTAAGGCGGAAATCTATTCGTAACACAGCGGTTTGAAGATCAGAAAAAGTCGCTGGACGAGGGATCCGGGCGAGTTCGTCTTTCAGCTCTTCCTGCAATCCTCTTCGGAAGATGGTATACTGCTCCTGCTCTTGCCAGCCGGCTTCAGCAGCAAGTTTCTTGAAGGTCGAGATGTATGATAGTAAATCAGAACTCCCTTGGCGCACATCCAGGAGGTCTTCGCTGGCTACGTGAGCGCATTCTGTTCACAAAAAGGTGTTCTTCAAGAGATCCTTGAAGGCTGCATAATCCTGTAGAACAGGATTGGAAAGGGATACCAAAGGAGTGGCCCATGCCAAGGCGTTTCCAGTCATATGTGTGATCATGAATCCCACCTTTGCATGGTCAGTAGAAAAGGTGTTCTTGCGAAAAGTGAAGTGAATGTTACAGGCTTCCAAAAATTCTTTCACCCTCCTTTCTGAGCCGTCAAATTTCCCGGATACCAGGGGAAGCGGGGCAAATCCGAGGTCTGTTGGTCCCTGGCCGCTACCCTTTGCTGGAGGGCCGCGTTATCCACCTTGAGGGCTTGTACTTCTACATTGAGGGTTTGAACAGCTGCTACTAACTCCTGCAGCTGCTGTTGCGTAGCCATGGTTTCTTCTTGGCGTTGCAAGCTATCACATCTGACACTGTGATCTACGGGGTCTGCGAGAGGATCAGTAATATCTTCAAAATGACTGGCCTTACTGTGTTCCCCAGACTTCCCTTCCTCCTCCTCCTCACCTGAAGACGTGGAATAGTCCGACTTCTTTCTGCGGGAAAGTCTGACGTATGGCTTCTTCTTTTTTTAGAAGGAAGGGTCTGCCTCGGAAAGAAGCCAACGTGGTCTCTGTGAAAGAGAGACCTACCGAGGCTCCCCTCCGCGACAGCCAGAAAAGGGGAAAAACCGTAGAACGGAAAAAAAACCTGGGTCCAGAGCAGTGGCAGGTGATGGAAGTCCGCTGTATCCGAAGCGACGACTGGAGTCTCCTCAGCCGAGGAGATGGGAACAGCGACCAAGCCTGGATCCAAACCGGAGGTACACTGCCGGAGCACAAATAAACGTCCTCAGCCGAGGATATGAAAACAGAAAGGCCAAAGCATTCGACAGACAGGTAGGTGAAACTGAATGAAGGAGAAGCCAATGTACAGATCGAAGGATTTGCGAGAATAGGGAAGTCCGAGTGGACCAGAGGGCAGAAGGTGGAGAGGCAAGCGAACCAGAGTGAAAACGGGAGGCAGGGAAGCAGTAGCGAATCCGGGGAATCCCAAACGAGGAGAAAAGGGGAAACCAGGGAGGCTGAGCAGAAGGCAACAAGGGGGCAAATAGAAGGAAAAACTAGCGCATGCAACAGAACATAGAAAAACTCAGCTGCAACGCGCGGAACGTTGACTGCCGAATGTTGATAAACGATCGGCGGCCGCCATCTTGAAAACAACTAGACCGAGGCCGGCAGAAGGGAGAAAACGTGACGGCACAATCTAATGGCATCCACATTTCCACCTTCTCCACAGGCTCCAGCCGCCTGCGGCCGTGACAAGTTGGGAGAAGTGGTTGATCATACAATTTGGAACTGCAGTTATTGTTGAACTGATAAAAGAAGATTTTAGAGAGCTGTGCAATAACGACTTGGAAATAATTGTATGTAATAATGTGGAAAGTCTAAAGGAGAAAAAAGCTAGGACTACATTCGACCAGTCGGGCAGTAAAGGAACGATTAAATGGATCCTGAATGAAAATAACCGCATAGAGCACTATTATTCTTAAACATTTTGATATTTTTGGCCTGCAGGAAACCTGGGTTGGGATCTATTCTCTTGGATGGGTTTATTATCCGTACAAAGCTGGCAATAATGGGCTCTCGAGGGGACCAAATTGTGTGTGGGAGTGAAGAATCCCTTACAAATTGGGGAATACGACACATTTGGTGCCTCAGATAATGTCATGTGGGTAGTGAGTGACAGTTATGCTTACGAAGAGGAATTACTATTGATTAATGTTTATACTTGTCTGCGGGGAGACAACCAAATGGAGATTGGATAGATTATTGTAGACACTTTGGAGGGTTGGCATATCGACTCCCCAAAAGCTAATATGGTATTAATGGGGGATTTCAACTCCTATTGCAATCTGGCCATGATAAAGATGGAAGAATGGGAGATATTATTTGGGGATTATGAACTACCATCTCTAGGGGACTCGGAATATATTTGCGCTAAACAAATCACCCAACAACACATCTTAAAAGGAATCTTCTGGCTCAACATGTTATACAGTAAGGAGCTACAATTTTTGGAACCTGGAATTGAGGGAGGCTGTTATCCAACATGGTCTAATGGAAAGGTATCCTATCGGCTATATTATATGTTTGTAAACACTGGCCTAAGGAAATTGATTAAAGGATTCAAGCATATGCCAACCACCCATAGCAATCACTTGGTACTTAAATGTACATTGTACACCAATAGGTTGAGGAGATGTAATAATGGGGAAGGTTTGCATATCCAAACTATTAGGGGCGGATACAGGATATGCTGGTCGGAAACTAACTTGTTAAAATTTGATGAAATGTTTAATACTCTACCTGTAAGCAGGCAAGAATTGGCAATCAATGGAAGAAAGGTTATATGAGACCTCCTGGGTATGATAAGGATGACAGAAAGCAGAATCTCTATCAATAAAAGGATGGGGAAAATACATAAAAATCCCTTTGATTTTCAGATAGAAGTAAAAAAGAAAGAGGTTAAGAGTGACGTAGATATTGATGAGAAGATACATAATAAAAGTATATCTAGGATACATATGAGATTCAAGAATTGGCTCATGGGGTATAAGCATAATCTTCATAATGTTAACTGGAAAATAGTATTTAAACTTTGTATGACCAAAAATGCGAAAAGAATTTGGTACTTGTAACGGCAGAACATGATCGAAGAAAATGAGACTGATGTGAATGTTTAACCATTAGAAGAGTGGACAGAATTTATGACCATCTTATATTTCTCAGGAGACATGGCCACATCGTTGGTAGAGATAAATTGAACTGCAAATGAAATTATCTTCCCCTTTGGTTTAGCTGACGTATTAAAGATTATTAAAAATATGAAATCTTCGAGAGCCCAGGGACCAGATCAACTGGCTAATGTAGTTCTTAAATGTAATCCAGAAAAATTGGGCAACTATTTTGCTGGAATTATACACTTGAGTTTGGAGAAGTGGGAAGATACCAGAAGGCTGGAGAGAGGCAATTTTTATTTCTATATATAAAAAAGGGGGAAGAACCTGCCCTAAAAACTATAGACTTTTAGCAATGGCAGACTCCAGTTGCAAAATCTTTTGCTCAATGCTTCTGCAGATAATAAACGCATGGAGTAGGGAGAATAAGCTCATCCCGCCTCTGAAAACAGGGTGCAGAGCTGTATTCAGCACCTTTAATAATATGATTACTTTAAATTATGTGATTGCTGAAGCAAATAGGCAAAAGACTAAATTATAGACCTGCTTTATAGACTTTTCTAGGGCTTTTGATTGTGTAGACAGAACTAGATTGTGGGGTAAACTAGAAAAGTGGAAAATAAGTCCTATAGTGCTACACTTTCTCAAAGAAATGTATTGGGAAACGACAGTAGTGATGTGTGTAAATAAGGATGAGATTAGATATATAGTGGCCTTAAACAGGGGTGTGTGACCTCACCTTCACTATACAATCTTTATGTGTCCGACATGGGAGATTGCTTCAAGAATATCAACAATTTTCCTCCTATGATTGGAGATATGCCCATCTGCTAGATGTCATATGCGGATGATACTATTTTAATAGACACAATTCCAATAGGACTCCAGCGATTGTTGATTGAACTAAACAGGTATGCAAAAAATGATAACTTAAGCATTAATGTGGGGAAGACCAAGATATTGATTTTTGGCGGAAAAGGAGGCAATAAGAAAATGACTACTTATAGATGGAAAATGGATTTGTAGAATATAGAGGTTGTTGAAAGCTAACCTTATTTGGGGATGCCAATTAGGAACAACCCCCCCAGAGATTACTACATAGATATAATAGAAAAAAAGGTATTCAAAAAGTGGAATGTCATGAGAAATGTTATACAGAATACATATTTTACCTGTTGTTACCAACAGGTAACCCCTATGCACTCCTGCGGGGTCAAACAGACCTCCTAATGTTCATAGATTATAAATTCTAATCAGATTAAAGTCACAGAAATATAATCTGACTTTAGATAGTGAATTTACTGGTTCTGTGCTGGTCACAAACTCTGTGTAGCTGTGCTTCGTTTTGTACTTAAACAAGTTTAATTAAACATATCATCCACTGTAAATACGCACTTTCAAAAATAACACCTTCAAAACAAAACAGTCGTTGCAGTACACCAATTATAACATTCAATCAAAAAATATCATACGTAATCAATCCCTTTTTCTTAAAGAAACATTTGTATATTAAAGAGCCTCTACAAATTCACAATTCCTTCTGTTCAAATAAAGCACCAAACACATAATGAATATTAGTTTAAGTCACAGTTCCAACATTCTATTCCATTCTATTCCTTGCCTATGTGTTTCGGATTTCAAATCCTTCATTAGGGCCTGTTCAACACTGACGTTACTTGTTAACCATTTCCAATTTCATCTGTAATTCTGTAATTAAATACGGTAATCAACATTAGATAATGACCTTCCTAGTGTGTTTATCAGTATCAATACAGATGTCTGTATCAAAATGACTAACCTTCCTTTTAGCTTTCTTCAAACATGCAGCATTATAAAGTTCAGGAATCATTAGATTCTTCACTTGTTTGACTTTTACACCCTACATAAAACAATACAAATTTCTATCACTCACAACAACTTAACAATTAACTCGCATATTGGAACTTCCACCTTAAAGAGCTGTGCTAAAATCTATGTACCGGGGCCCTTTTATAGTAGTCTCAGGCCATAACAAGAAGTAGGATGTTTCTCCAACAACTTGAATAAGAAGCAATTTGTTGTCTCCCCATACCGGAACCACCTATAGAACAATAAATAGTTGTATTTTAGATGTGTGTTACTGCAGTCCCTTGCTTTTATCAACCGTTTAGAACGTTCTAAGGGGAATGGCACTGCATCTCAAAGATGTGAAGTGAAAAAAACACCAAGGTGATCTCAGTATTATAAAATGGCATACCTAGCTGAAATAGTATCATGTAGCATTTCTAGTCAATGTGGTGTATCGGCAGTGAACTGCCCGCTCGTGTTCTCCAAAGTTACATGCATAGATATACGGCATTAGAGCATATAATGCTGGTGTTCTCATGTTCACGTACAATAGCATGAGATATATGTCACCAGAGCTGTCTAATGTTTGTAATCGCTCACCTAACAAAAGGGTAGTATAAAGCTTGATCGGCGCACGGACAGGGATCCGCAAAGCCGTCTCATCTAGCAACGCAGATACACAATGAGAAATGTTATAACCAATAAGAAGGGCTATTCGGTTGAAGGAATATTGGAGATGTATAGAGCTTGTATAATACCTGGGGCCCTTTACGCACTAGAAATGGTGGCATCCAGATTTACTAGAAATCTAGAAAAAATAGAGTGGAATATATGGAAACCAGTGCTGAGATTAGCTTAAGCCACACTAGTTGGGATTTACATCATTGCTGATATTATGGAAAGTAAGATGCTGCAAATTATATATAAAAATGACTCTAGATGACAACAAGGAGGAAAGTAAAATGATGAAAATAGGGAAAAAAGCCATTAATAAAGATTTAAAAATAATGTTCTGAAAGATCTAACAAATACCGCCCTCATTTTTCTCAAGGAGATAAATTTACAATTACCCATAGAATGCGTGAATATAAAGGGGTTGTTTAAATTACTTAAAAGGAAAGCTGCCCAATTGGACCTGAATAATAACCTGGATAGTCTAGCAAACAAAAGAAGATACTGTTTACAAGGGATGGCTCCTTATAAACAACGTAATTATATATGGAAGTCAGTAACAACGAATTTAGCAGATTTATTCTGCTGTTAAGATTTAACATGCTGCCTTGTTACGAATATGTGGGAGCTTGGAGTTGTATCGCGTTAGATAAAAGGTTGTGTAGACTGTGTAACTCTGAGGTTGACACCATAAGACACTTGTTAACTGCCTGCAATAAACTGGTGGGATGGTATTGTGCCAGATATCAGGACTTGGTTTTGGACAGAAGAATGATCCTTTCCGACCAGTTCTGGTCCACAATTCATATGGCAGAATCCATTATGTATGTGGGAGCAGCATTTTATATATGGAAAAGGATATCATTGGAATGGGACAATCTGCAAATAGAGAAGGAAAGAAAATGAAATCAAGAATAAACAGAAAGTAAAATGGTTGTGATGTAATATACAAGGTGCTAAAGGAAAGTCTATGTTAAATCTTTAGAAAATAACAGTTTTAAACAGTTTTAAACATATAACACCTTTGTAGGAATACATGAAGAGAATGTTAAGGATTTCAATCAGGCGACACACACCTTGGTCTCGGCCTAGTATGCAGCGCATGACTGAAATGCTTATCTTTTTATATCGTTTCAATATTGAGATGGTACACCACTCATATCACACACCCTTTTTAAATATCCCGGGACACAATAGATCATGAACCAGGCTAGTTGGTAAAATACAATATTTATTTATTTTAAAGTTCAAAAGAAAACAGACACTTTTTAATATGGGGCAGCAATCACCAATGGGGTGATAATTACAATGGGAATGTGAGCAATGCACTGGGTTTAACCTTTTAGTGCAACATATACACAGCACAGTGGAATAGGAGCACTTTTTGGTTTAAGAAAGATAGCACCTAAGTTAGAATTTCCCCCTGAAATGTTCCCTCAACCCTACAATTCGGAGCGGATAAACAGAAGCAGCAGGTAATCAGGAATGAGATATAGGAAACAGAATCCAAATCTGACCTTCCCTCCCCAAATAAGAGAGGAAAACAGATTTTAAACCCCTTGCAATGTTATGAAATGAAACTCGGAAATGGACAAATAATTAATGAATGTGTGTTAAAAACCTTGAAGCAAATCTAATTCCTCACTAAAGCAACAATGCAAAGATGCTAACAAGCACAAAGAATGGATTACCAAAAGCATACAGTTATAAAATGAGTTGAAAGTTTAAAACAGATTGCAGCAAAATGACTTGTTGGAAACTTTGCAATTTTGCAATTCCCGCCTGAAATCACCCAAACACTTTTTAATAAAAATGGGTGAAAGACACCGATACTGGTTGGGGGATTGCTATAGATCACAGGTACAAGAGGGAAGTGAACGTAAGCCTCTAGCTGGTAAATTGAGAGAGATATGAAAGGTAGAGTGAGGTTTGTTTTTAGGAAAATAGAGCAGTGAAAAGAGGAATCGGTTTTAAAATTGAAAGGCAAATCTTACTTAAACTAGATTTAATGGCTAAGAAAAGAGGAACGCCACCCGAGAATATAAAAGTTACGCTGCAGTTATAACCCTTCACGCAGTGTACCCCTTTTCTTAAAGGAAAATTAATTTATTTAAACACAATATCGCTAATGACTTAGGATCTAGGTTTACAGTTGGTTGGAGTTGTTTTGGTCGGGACTCTCTACCTTCCGCGCACCCTTCTTAAGGGATAATTGGTTGGTCAGCCTGCAGCCTTGCTCCAGGTTCGTCTGGGGACCAACTCCAGGGTTCCCAAATGGATGTCAGATTGGGTGGGATGACAAACCTGCAGATATTGGAAGGCGCTGAGGGGATTCAATAGTCCCAGAATGTGGCAGTTACGCTTAGGTATTGATTCATGGTCAGATCCGAGTCGTATTGGTGCTTATAGCTTTTTTGCTTTATTATTTCTTATGCAATTCCACAAGTCAACTTAAGAATCATCATAGGGAGTATAAAGCCAGTTGTTGAACATTGGTGAGTGCAAGCAGCCGACGCGCGTTTCGACCTAAGTCTTTTTCAGGGCCAATAAAGTGCTATGGTGTGCTCTGATTAGGCGCTGATTGCTGGTGCTCCCGTGTCCGGGTGCCAGTGGTGCTGATTAGCCTGATCTGAAGCCATGATCGGCGGAGGGGAGCAAGAGCCTAGTTTCACAGGAGTGAGTGAGGTACTGGGTGAGTGACTTAGGATCTATGCAGGACAGAAATGAAGAGAAACGTGGCGCTAACAGTAGAAATCAAGGGAAAGGTTGCACGGATGATTCTGACAGTTTTACAAGTTATCAGGATAAGGATAGGATGACTTAGAGTGGGGATAAGGACAAAGACAAGATATGCTATGGGTTTAAATGGGGTGGCGATACTTACAGTCCACTTTAAGTTTAGGATTTTGGACCGTCCAGGGTACTGGTCACTACACGGCAGTGCGCCTGGCAAACAGCTGGGCAGTTCTGGTCACCAGCTGGCACTTCCGGACTGACAATTCTGGTCTCGGGATACTAAAGGTCAAGTGGATGGCAGGATAGCAGGATGCATGCAGTAAGTGGTATCAGGATGCTTCCCAAAACATCACAGCTTTCCCCTTTGGTTATTTGGGAATTTTAGAAGGATTTAAGATTTGAGGCCTTGCTGGAGCAGGATCAGCAATGCTTGGGTTTTGCAGTGGGCCCTGGAGTAGGGTCAGCTATGCTTTGGCCTTGCAGTGGGATCTGGAATCTGGATGGATAGAACAGAACAGGACGCCGGTGCAGGAAAGTCAGGAATAGTGTGTTTCTAGAGTCTTGTCAGGGACTCTTATTTATAATGCCTAGTGACATCATAAAGTATATGATGCTTTTGTGTTACTACTGCCTTCTGCAATTGTATTCACTCTCCATTCTTGTTTCTCCACTCTTTTTGACTGCTTACTCTCTGTTCTCTCCTCCTTTCACTTCTCCCTTTTCCTATCTCCTCCCCTTACTTTCGTCCATGCACTTACTCTATCAGAATTGTCCCTGGACCTAATATGATAGCAACCTCGTCTGTTTATTCCACCCTCCCATTACTGTTTTATTCCTCCCCACCGCCCTCCGGCACAATCTGAAATGTCGTCAGGCCTAGTATGATAGTCACTTGTTTTGTTTCTCCCCTCCCTATCTGCACCCCTCTCCCTCACCTTTTGTTTTTGATTTCTGGACATTTCTACCAGAAATGTCATCAGGCCTAGTACGGTAGTTGCCTGTCTGTTTCCATTTCCTTCCCACTCTCCCCCTCCTTTCCTTATCTATGCCATAGCTATTGCACTAAAATGTCATCAGGCCGAGTATGATAGTTAATTTCACATCCTTACTGTTCATGGCCTGTAAGAATGTCATTGTATTTTCCTTTGTTCCCTCCCTTGCCTTGAAGCGCTTTGAAACACATTGTGTATAGGCGCTATATAAAAAAACTATCATATCATATCATATATGACTGGGGCAGGATTAACTAAACACACCTCTAACAACGGGATTGGACAAGGGTGATAGTCTCTGCCTCGCTCTCAGCTGGTTGGATTTCAGGAAAATGATATCAGATTTATGAGGTAAGTTTTACAATGTCCAAAAACCTCCCCCAGTTACTTTAACTAAAATCTGATTTTGCCACAAACATAGATTTATACAATTGCAATCTCTTAGCAAATTATATACACAGGTTACATATTTTGTGCAGCACATTGCAGTCCAATCCTCCAGTCCGTGAGACCTTGTTTCGCTCTTCTACCAGTTTTTCGTGCTTTTCAATGGGGATTATATTACTCAAAATTCTATAACTTTATACATGGGTGTGGATTATCCTAAGGGATTGTAGAGAGGTCCCAAGCACGACCCACACTCCAGCCGTCCATTTTGAAGTGCCTGGAAAGTTCACGCCGAAATATGTGACGTATGATGAGCAAATAAACCAACAGAGAGCCGTGGTTGGTCCAGTACCTATCAGAAGAACTGACACCTTAGAAAACCTGGACAGTAAGGTACCCATTGAGAAACCCAAATTGACAAATGAAACAGAATGAAGATTGTCAGAATGCAATTCCTGAAGAAGCTAAAAAGATACTGAAGGAAGATGAATGGTGATGTCACAAGAACCCTGACTGACTCACATATAGACGACATGACGACCTGTGAATGATGAAAAGAGACAAAACATCATGGATAAGTGACATCCTGAACCTAAAGTGAAATAATCAATATCAACTGTCAGCAAAAATGCCACATGCACAATGAAGATATTCAGTTAGTTTACATGTGTACATATGCAAGGAACCGCAAGAAGCAAGAATTTGTGAGGCTTGCTTATGCTTAGCAGTAAAATAGATTGCGGCAAGGGCCAATTATACATATTTACCTCAATAGAAGCACTTGATATAAGTATACTTCCACTATGCACAAAAGCAGAATCAACCAAAGGTTACTAAAGGTCTCAAGAGAAGTGCCGTGCAGCAAGCAAATCGAGAATTAAAGACAGAGAGAAGCTCAGACACATGCAAATCGTGCCAGGAAGCCAAGGTCGTCTCGGCTGAAATAGCCCAACAGTGGATACAATTTATGAAAGAAGAACAGAGTATCCTTTTCAGAAAGGTCAAGATAAGCCACAGAAGGCAGATGGCTGGCATAATTAAATGAAATACACAAAATGAACAAAGAATAAGACAATTTCACTGTGTCTGAATCACGTGACCAGCCAAGCGAGAAGGGATGAAACTTTCACACCTACACGTGGCCTTGTGCCATGCACAGATATCACAACATTTCCAGACCAAGAAGCAGTCTCGAGGCCAACCACAAAGAAATAATTGACACATGACCACTAAAGTGATGATTGATTGTAGTAATAATTGGAAGGAAGCTGGAGGTGCAGACAAGCTCCCTGCACCTGGCCGGCTATTCTGCATGCTGCTACGCTAGTGGAAACTATGAGTGGGACTGTTGCCAACCCAATCATAGTGGACCAAGTAATCTAGGGTCTTATAGTTAGTAAAACCAATGAGACGTCGTACTTTTAGTGACGTCTACAGTAGCCATTTTGAAGGTAGGGCTTAGATGCCCCACCTGACAGTGTTTGTCCAATCCCCTCACTCCGTTTCCATCTACAGATATAGTACCTATATTAAAGTTTCCTTCCTAGAACCAATAGAATTGCATGCCAACTTTTTGTCATGCCTGCGCCATGGGCGCCTTCATTGGCGATCAAAATGGACAAATTGGTATTCATTTATCTGTGGAAAACTCTTGGTTCAACTGATATTCACTTCTTAGACTTTATTTCCCATTTGTGAAACTACACTTACCACAATGCACTTGACTACAACCATCTATTCCTGGCACTTCCTATTCGTCATCTTCGGAACTACAATCCCCAGAAGCCTTAGGGATTTGCTCTTCTTCCACCAGCTCAGGAACAGAGAGGGAGGTGGCCGATTGTCTGCAGGTGTGCTTAGCCAGGTGCGACCAATTAGCCTACCTCTGTGCTGGGCTGGGCAGTATAAAAGCTGCTGCCTGCAGGGGCTCAGTCTCTTGCATTAAGAGTCCTTCCAGCTCCTTTTTGTTTCGAGCTACATATCTTTGTATGCGGTTCCTCTGCATTGCAGCCGATCACGCTCCGCTGCTACTTTCTGTCTTTGCCTTCCAGAATCCAGCTTTGCAGCCAACCACGCTCCGCTGCTACCTTCCACCATTGCCTTCCAAGCTTCAGCCAAGCAGCCGATCACTCTCCGCTGCTACCTTCCACCCTTGCCTTCCAGGCTCCTTCCTTGCAGCCGATCACGCTCCGCTGCTACCTTCCGCCATTGCCTCCCAGGCTCCTGCCTTGCAGCCGATCAAGCTCCACTGCTACCTTCAGCCATTGCCTCCCAGGCTCCTGCCTTACAGCAGATTCACTCCATTGCTTTCAACCTACAGTCATTGTCCGCTGGGCTACCAGTCTAGCAGCCTTCTACAGTCCTCCTGCACCCTTCTACAGTCAGCGGCCCTACTCTTCTGGGATCACTCCTTGCTGCCCGGCCCTTCTGGGCTCCTTGCCGTGCAGCTTGCTTCACTCCGCTGCCCTAAACCCTATCGCTCGAGGCTTCCTTCCTTACAGCCCTGCTCCTTTTTGGGCTGGTCCATTGCTTCTCTGCTTTTCTGAGCTTTCTACCTTGCACCCTATCGTCCTCTGTATCCACATCAGTTTACCTTCATTATTTACTTTCAGTTATTACAGTTCCTCTGTTTCCTGACTGCTGCTCCCTTGCTTTCTTACTTGTTTTCAACCTGTTGTTCTTTCTCCCTATCCAATCCTGTTACACGGCTTTCCCTTCGTTTCCTTCTGCTAGTTTGCTATTCAACTTCCTTTTCCCTGGATTTATCTGTTAGTGTCTTCTCTTGTACTGTTTGTAAACCCCTTGTACACAGCTTGTCTGTTGGTTTCCGTCAGGCAACCTCTGCCCTTTCCCTTGTCTAATTTCTACGTTACAGACACCCATAGCTGTTGTTCCAAGCCATGAGCAGAGAGTGTGGGCCTCTGTTATAGTAAACTGTGCAGAAGGTTAGAGTTTTCCTAAGGTTCGTGGAATACTCTTTTCCTATATCTGCATACACCCCTAGAGGGAATCTATCCTGTACCTTTTCCCTTACTACACTTGCCTACTCTTCGCTCTCCTTTCTTTCAGCTGTGTGTTTACTTTTCTGTCCACTTTACTTTGGCACAACCACCCAATTCCTTCCTGGGTGTCCAGTGCCACTCTTAATAGAGTGCCATCCTTGACACTTTTAAGCGTTACACGTCAGTGATGACGAGTGTTTAGTATAAATGATGTGTTTTTTATGAAGTTTGTTGGAGTTGTTGAAGCGAGAAGGAAGATCCAGCGATTGCTGATATTCATCAACTCCCCGTTTTTTGTACTTGTCATTAAACGGGTCCCCTTTGCCAAACTATTGAGTTGTCAATATTGATTTGATGCAAGAGTGTTAATCTGCATCCCCATCCATCTCACGGGTGCTGCTGCCTCATCTTAAAGTGCTATTGGGCAACCCCCAGCTCTATGGGCTGGTTTGGTTCCTAGTGCACACTTGGTAGCAGAGAGAGGATGGTTTATCCACTATCGATTAGTTAAGACACCCATTGGCCATCAACATAAGTAACTGAGTCCTTGGCAATATCACAAGTCCTTTGCCATATGGCTAAGTAGACTGAAAAGCTCCCCGTAGTGGTTAGACTAAAGTGTAAAAACCTGCAGGTTGAGGTCTGAAGGAACCTGTGCTTTCTCCCACAAACCCCTTCCCGCTTCTACGAGCAGCTGATCGAGCGAACTGCAGGAGAGGCGGTAACGAAGGCAGTGATCCTGAGTATCCAGAGAGGAAAAACATGCGAATGGTGAGTGAAACAGACTAAATGCTTTGCCAAAAGTTACATGCCTTAGACCAAGTAAGGGAAGGTAACGGAAGGAGGTGGGACAACATTTTTTTCAGAGGTAGAGTAGAATGTCTATATATATGGGGAAAGAAATATTGACTCAAGGGGGGCAGAGCTAAAGAGAGGATACCGGGAAAGATACCTGAGCAACAGAGAATACCGGGAAGGATACCAGAGTAGAGAGATAACAGGAGGATACCTGAGCTAAGAGAGAGGATACTTCCAGATACCTGCGCTTTAATATAGCGCTAGAAGAAGCCTCCATTCAAAGTCCTGAAAAGATAGGGCGCAGTAGGAAACCAGAATCGATGAAAGAGGCGATCTGAAAGGGATGGGCTTACATTCCATGTCGGAATAACGATAGAGGACAGGAGATTCCTGTAGCCGGCCGGAGTCTTTCTAGTCTCTCATGTCTGCCTTGTGTTTTTTTTTTCTGACGTCATAGAGTAAGAACATTTTTGGAGGGAGTTAACATGAAAATTGTGCGATTGTATAGCTAAAATGGGGTATGATATGAATTGATGGTTGTTGTGTGGAAAAGTAAAAATAATTTTTTGTGAAAAACAGGATTGGAGCTTGCGACGATTGGTGCTCGCTCATATTGTTGGTTTTGTTTAAGAAACGTAAAAGCATAACAAAGTGTTATATGAGGAGAAGGTGAATAGATTTAAGCATGGACAACGTTACACCTTTAATACACTTGTGCAAACAGTTGCCAAAACATACACCTAAGCTGAAAAAGTAAAGTGCAGAATGGGTTAAGGAACCGCCCACAAAATGTTTATGCCATGGCCCCATGGCGGATCGCTATCTAAAACAGTCCTGCAACACATGACAACATATTTGCACGACACATACAATGGCAAAAAGTTGGCCAACTGCCTAGCGAGTTTAGAACTTTGGAAGATGTACCAAGAGGATAAGGAGCAAGAACCATCGTTAGATTGGATACTTATTGTATGCACAGAGGGGGGTGAAACACCTTCTGCTCCACCTGCCCCGGCTGAACCAAAAGGCGAAACCAGTAAAGATGAAGGATTATATCCATTGAAGAAACTTAAAGCAGCCACGGGATATAGCAACCCGTCATATGAGTCACCTAAGCAAAGTAGTGACGAAAACCCAGACAAAGATAGAGATAGAGATATCATCTCCAAAGTCCCGAGGGACAAGGAGAGGCGCGAGAAAGAAAAAGGAGATCAAGCACAAGCAAGTACATCTCTAGATACAAATAGAGAGGGAAAGAGATGGAAAGGAGATGAGGACAGAACTGATGAGATAGCATTCACACAGAACGAATGAATGGGAGGTCAGATTCTATTGAAACTCTATGATAAAGGCATTAAGGACGTGAGACAAAAGGGTGAACTAGACGATTCAAAAAGAAAAGAGAAGGAAAAGGAAAAAGGATTGAGAGACTAAAGAATCAGGAAAAAAGATAGACAGAGATGAGAGCAGTTGTATCATGAGGAGCATGCAAGGAAACACAAAGGGCAAATGAATGTAGAGATGCGAAGAAATAGGAAGAAGATAGGGTCAGAGAGGAAGCAAGGAAGCACAGAGAATTCGATGACAACATAGAACGTAAGCGAAGACAGAGAGCATGCGATCTTGAATATCTGGAGAGAGAGGTTAAAAAACCTGATCCAGTAGTAGACTGGGAAGACATAGAAGAATTTTTTCCTGAGTACGATTCAGTACCAGGCACGTCTACGGCAAATATCAAAGATGACTTTGACACCAGAAGCATCAGACAAACAATCGATAGAATATATGATAAAATGGGGCTAGAACCAATACCCCAAGGGAAAGGAGAGGACGAGCGTCTGGAGAGCACTCAGTTTTACGATACTAAGGACGCTTCCCGAAGTAGCAGAAATAGAGAGCTGTCCCTAGATAGGTTGACGCCAAATAGAAACAAGGAAGATGAGAGAAGTTGCAAGAGTTGGGCACAGACAATATCAGACACGGAAAGAGAAGAATATTAGGAAAAGGAAGAAGAGAGAAGACGTGAAAAATGCTTCTCTGGAGGAAAAGGGATAAGATGGTTAGAGTGTATCGAGTCTGCGCCTAAGGCATCAGAGTCAGCCACTCAGTCGGACCGACGTGAAGGAGTATATTACGGTCAAAGGGGGTGTCTCCACCGCCCTATTTGATTCCACTGAGGACATTGCCAGGTAGACAGCAATGCAGGACTATTACCCCCGCAGTGGATAGAAAAATGATGAGAGAGGAAAAGGAGTGCCATGTGTTACAATTCCCGTTGCTCGAAAAAGGAGGAAGGGGGCCACAGTATATACCCTGGCCACACATGGATTGATGGATTGAGAAAATCTGAAAAAAAAGCTTCCAATGTTAACATCGGGAGCCAGAGAACTGATCCATGAGTTAGAAAAAATGATGGGTGGAAATACGTTAGCTATAGGGAAAATTAAGGGTCTTTTTTTTAAAAAAAAGTTTTTTTTTATTTTTTTAAACACTTTATTTATTGATGCACAAGGTAAGCACATACAGATTCATGCATTTACATTTCGTACAGTAAGTTGCACACAGGTAAATCCCCTTCCGTTTTGGAGTTTTCAATTTCTGCTTTGTCTGCTAAATATTGTTTATACCTGGCCCATATATTTCTGGGTTTACATGATGGCAGCACCGAGTCTATGTATAGTTCTTCTGTGTCGTTTGTCCATAGCATATCGCTATCCCAGTCTGCCTTAGTGAGAGGGTTTGTATTTTTCCACTTCATAAATATTGCTCTCTTTGCTATCAATAAGATGAGGTTTAATAGTTTTCACCATGTTGGATCCATTTTACCTATTGCGCCCAGCAAACACAGTCGTGGTGTCCATTCCACAGGTTGATCTGCCATATCATCTAGAGCTGACCGCACCTCCGCCCAGTAGCTGCTCAACTTTACACATGCCCAGAGCATATGATATATATTCGCATCCTCAGCCTTGCACCTTGGGCATGCTCCGGATGTAGCGGGGTATATTAGTTTAAGCCTTACTGGAGTGTAGTGGGTCCGGTGTACTATTTTATAGTGTATATGTCTATGGGCCTCATTACACGGACGGCGGTAAGGGTTAACGGTCACCGTTAATGGTACTGGTGACCGTTAACTCTTACCGCCTTACTACGAGGTCCCTTTGTGGGTTGGAGACTTTAACGCCTGCTTTTTGCAGGCGTTAAAAACCAACCCGCAAAGGGACCAGGGAGTTAATTACGGTACCGCAATTTGCGGTGCCGTAATTAGCACCTTCCCCATTCCCATTATGCCCTATGGGGCAAAAATGGGAATGGGGAAGGGCAATGGGGGAAGGGGGAATTACCGCCCCACCAACCTTGGAATAGGGCGGTAATTCCCCTTTCCTCCAAGGCGGTGCCGGTATTTTACCGGCATGGACCAAGGTGCTAATAGCACCTTGGTCCACCGCCGTCCGTGTAATGAGGCCCCATATCTGGCATTACAGGACAGTTGTTTGGTCAGTTCACAGATCTGGACCCACTCATGATCTTCTATTGGCTGCCCCAGATCATGTTCCCATTTACTCCTGGACATGTGTTTTGCTATTGGGCGCGTTTGCATTATCACTTTATACAGTGCTGGAGCTGTGATTTTCTGTGCCCCCCCTGTGAACATATAGCACAGTCCAATATTTATCTCCGGTTCATTCGGGAAGGAGGGGAATATCCTCTGGACCTCCGCTTTTACCCTCATATATTGTATTTTATGTGTATTGGTATTCCCCACAATATCCTGGATATCGTCCCAGTCTACAAAGAGCTTTTCGGGGAATATCTGTCCCCACTGGGAGATACCTCTGGAACTCCAGTGCAGAGCCACCTCTCCGTCAGGTGTGAACGGTGTTTGAGGGTCTCCCCATATTGGCATACTCAGGTGATATAGTGTGTATTTTCCATATATATCTGCCACTTTGGCCCAAGCCGTGACCGTCACCTTTGTAGGATCTATGGAATTGTGGTGTTTGTGGGATGATTTAGTCATCTTGTGCAGTGCTGCATTTGCCTCTTGTTCTTTTGTGTCGGGGGGGGGATTCCGGGATTGAGGAAGATAGTGGCCCATTGTGCTGCGTAGTGTGCCTGTGCTGACAAATAGTATAGCTCTAAGTCGGGCGCCATCAGACCTCCCCTTGTATATGTATTTGTTAACATCCTCCAGCTCAGCCTAGGGTGTCTCCCCCATACAAATGAGAAGCACGCACTATTCATCTTAGTGAACAGGGTCCGACCTGGCCAAACCGGGACTGTGTTAAACAGATAGAACAGCTTCGGCAAAATTATCATTTTAACTAGGGCTATTCTTCCCATCATTGAGATTGGTAGAGCGTTCCAGGGCTTCATCTTGGCACATAGGGTGTCAACTAGTACAGTATAGTTCAGGGCCCAAGATAATTGGGCTGTTCTAGCTATATATGCCCCCAAATATCTAATATACGTCAGGCTCCAGATGAGGTGCTAATGTGGTTTTTGTTAGTGGAAAAATCTCTGACTTGTTACGGTTGAGTCTGAGGCCGGAGTATTCTCCGAATGTTTTAACTTCAGCAAGAATTTTACCCAATGTGCGATCAGGATCACGTAAATAAAGCAAAATATCGTCCGCTTAAAGGGTTTAATTTGGAGTCTGCCATCTATCCTTAGCTCAAATTAACTGTATCGTGACCTCAGGATATCTGCTAGAGGCTCTGTCACCAGGGCAAACAGCAGAGGTGATAATGGGCATCCTGGCCTAGTGCCAACGAGTAGTTCAAGAATCTCCGTCAGGGTGCCTTTAACTCTTACCTTAGCATAAGGGAGCGCATATAGTACACGTATCCATTTCATAATATAAGGGCCAAACCCGTAGTTTCTTATTGCCCCGAATAGGAAGGGCCAATAAACTGTATCGAATGCTTTCTGCATATCGAGAGACACCGCTATTCCCTGGGTTTCGGGAGCTATTTTGGCTAATATGTTGTGACATTTCCTTATATTAGTGGCTGTAGACCTGCCCATGACAAACCCAGCTTGGTCTTCATGGACCATATAGGGCATGAGTGGTGAAAGTCGAGTCGCCAGTATTTTGCGAAAATCTTCACATCCTTGTTGATTAATGACAATGGCCTATTCGAGCCACATTCCTCAGGAGGCTTTCCCGGTTTTAATAGTAGTGTAATCACCACCTCCCTGGTGGTTTCGGGTAGTTCCCCTTTATTTAGGGCCTCCAGACAGACGGCTTGTAGTCTCCGTACCAAGAGGTGACTGAATTCCTTGTAGAATTCCGCACCAAGGCCATCTGTCCCGGGGGCTTTCCCATTGGGCAAGGCTTTTATAGCCTCTGCTATCTCTGCCTCGTTTTTCGGGTTTTCTAGTGATTCTCTGGTGGCGTCTGCTAATAGCGTTGTTGGTATCTGGGAGAGATATTCATCAATCTCCTCATCAGTGGCGATGCTTTGAGGGGAATATAATGCCTTGTAGTATTCATAAAACGCTTTTAATACTTTATTGCTATCAGTGGTAACTGTGCCGTCTGTTAATTTTATGCATGGTATTGTCGTGTAGCCTCTTTCGCCTCTTACTGTTCTGGCCAGCAGTCTTCCTGGATGCTCACTCTCTCCGTATCTGCGTGCCACTACTGGTTTATCAAAATAACGGATCTCTTGGTCTGCCGCTTCTTTGTATTCTTCCAGTTTAAGCTTAATCTCTGAGCTCAGTTGTGAGGATGTGGTGTGCGCATGTAGGGATTGAAGGGAGGATATTTGCACCTCTAAGCGCGTTAGTCTACCCCGAATACCTCTGAGGACCCCACTTTCTGTGGATATTGAATTCCCCCTTATGCAAACTTTAAACGCCTGGCATAATATAGCCTGGCTAGAGACTGAGTTCTCATTTATATCAAAATATTCCTGTATGTGTTTTGTCAAGGCAGTTTTGTATACCAGGTCCTGTAGGGCCGCAGGTTTAAATTTCCATGGTGTTCTGCTCATCTTGGAATCCGGTATGTGCAGCGTTAATTGTATAGGTGAGTGGTCTGAATATGTCCTGGGGTAGATGTGTGTGCTATCAATCCATGTCATCACAACGTTATCTACCAGCCATAAATCTATTCTCGAGTGCATGTCATGCACTGTCGAGTAATATGTATATTCCCTTTCGAGGGGTTTAACACCCTCCACGCATCTTTTATATTGAGATCTACCATGTGGGTAAGTATGTTTTGTGCTGCTTTTGACAATGCCCTCACTTGTGTTGAAGTACGATCTAGGTGTGTATCGAGGATCGTGTTGAAATCTCCCCCTATTATCACACTGGCCATGGGGTAATACGCCAGTTTCCCAAAAAATGCGGTATAAAACACTGCATCATCGATGTTTGGCCCATATATGTTAAGCAGGACAACTTCCTTGTCAAACAAAGTACCATGGAGTAGTACATATCGTCCCTCGGGGTCAGATTCGGAGGTAATGCAAGTAAATGGGAGGGTTTTATGAATTAGAGTTGCCACCCCTCTAGCCCTTTTGGAATATTTAGTGTAGTACTGATGTGTTCCCCAGTGCGGCACCAGCTGACCCTCATATTGAGGCCCTATATGTGTTTCCTGTAGGAAAATAATTTTAGGGTTCTGTCTGTTTATATAGGCAAAAATCTTCCTTTTCTTGACTCGAGCTCCTAATCCACGCACATTCCAGCTCAGTATTTTTATATTGTCTGTACTTTGTTCAGCCATTGTCTCTAGCGTAGGAGTAATCTTGTGTATGATGGTGTATTTGCAGTGTGTGCTCAGCAAGCATAATGCTTCGTACCTTCGTACTTTTTGTTTTTAAATTTCCCATTCTAAAACTAGATCCCAACAACCCGGTTCTAACCCCTCCCCCATCCCTCATAGTTCCCCAAACTTCAACTATGTTCTTCAAGCTCCCCCCTTCCCACCCATCAACTTTTCGTGCACCTGCTGCAGGGGGAACTGTGGCGAATTCAAGTGCCTATGCCTTTTTCATTTTGTTACAGCATTCCAGGTTCTTCAGGTTGCTCACGCTAATGATAACACATGTGGGGTCTTTTCTGAGCATCATGTTTTGCAGTCTGTGTTATGGCTTCCCCACATTCATGGCTCCCTATGGGGGAGCTGTTGCTTCCATGCGTTTACTCTTCATTATTCACGTGCTTATTATTACATGACCTCTAAATTCAGGAGTCTTTCTCCGCCATGTGCTGCGTGGGTTGAACAGGTATATGAGTTTCGATGAAATTCACGGCCTCTTCTGGGAACGTAAAAAAATATATTTTGTTCTGATAGTGGATTTTCAATCTCGCTTGGTAAAGCATTGCGTATTGTACCTGACGCTCCCGGAGTAGTTTCTTGACCCCCGTAAACTGCTTCCTCTCTTGCTGTATCGCTAGTGTAAAATCTGGGAAGATGCGTGTGATGTTGGCTTCCCATCTCAGTTCTTTCTTTTCTCTAGCAGTTTTCAAAATGAAGTCTCTGTCTCGATAGTTTATCAGATGTGCAATTATAGGTCTGGGATATGCGCTAGGTTTTGGCTTAGGGGCGAATGACCTATGTGCTCGTTCTACTATAAACATTGCCGACCAACCGGGGTCTCCCAGAAGATTGCGTATGAGGCCCTCAGCTGCCTTTTCCATGGATCCCTTCATTGCCTCCTCGGGGACTCCGACTATGCGGATGTTGTTCCGTCGAGATCTAGCCTCCAAATCTTCACATTTAGCTTTTACTGTTCCCAGTTCGATTGCCATTGTGGACACTGTGGTCTTCAAAGTCTCGAGTGCATCTTCTGTGCCAGATATCCCCGACTCTGCTTCTGTTATCCGGGATGTCGTTTTATCCAGCTGTGATTCGATGGTGGCGACATTCGCTGTTAAAACTCTGGTTGAGACTCTAACCCGGGATATATGCCGGTAGTAGAGAAACTCCCAGAACCCCCTTGTTTTCACTTTCGCTGTTATTCCATCCAGCTTTTCGTTGAGGGAGGAAAAGCCCTGTTGAATGGCCTGAAAAACAGCCTCGGGGTCCATCATTGGGAGCGGAGAGGCCCTTTGTTCCGGTGGGGACGATTCCTCTATCTGTGCTCGTTCTGTTTCTTTTCTCATTGCTGTTGTGTATTTGTCAATGGCTCCTTTTCCCTTCTTGGGGCCGAAACCCTTGGGCATCGTTCTTTCCTTTCGTCTGCGCAGGGATGAGGTGAGCCCCAAGGGGGCTAGCCCAGCGGGGCCCTCTCGGTTGGCGCCTCCGTCCTTAGATTATGGTGGAGCGTTCACACGGATCGGAAGGAGCCTCGTATTGTTCTTGGGACTGGTTTAACTCAGCAGTATATGGCCAGTATATCCAGGGAATGGATCTGCTGTCCGTAGCCTTTTCCCTTTATATAGGAGGTCCCCCCTAATGATGAAATCCACTGATTGTGTGACCCTTCGCATATAGGGATGTTGTTGGCTAGGCGCCTGGTCTGCGTAGCCTTTATTAGCATGCACTTTTCAGTGTTCTCAGTCCTGCTCTTCTGCCCGTACTATTGCTGTGAGCGATTTCAGTCCAGGCTCCAGGTGCTCTCTGTGACCGGAGTGGGCTTATGTTCGTGAGGAGCCCTACTTTGAGGGTACGCCGTACTGGGAGTCCCCGACAGATTGCGCACTTCTTCGCTGTTTGCCCCATGCACTTTGAAATTATTGGTAAGGTAAAGTCTATATTGACTTGTGCTGCTTAGTGTGTGGATTTGGGGGGGCCCTCCCAATGTCGACGGGCAGATGCACCGCCCGGTGGAGGGCCCGCTAGCCATCTCCTAGGATAATTGTCAGGGACTGTTGTGACAACTGTATGTGTCTCTCGAGATATAAGGGGTGTTGGGTCCACCCTGTGGGGTTGGTGTGGCCACCTGCTCTCCTTCACTGGGGCCCTCAAGTGTCTGTTGGGGGGGCTATCGGATAATTGCCTTAGGCTCTTCCCAAGGGGGCCCAGTGGACTGCGTGTGCCCGCCTACCTTGTTGGAAGTTGGCTCGGCCCTCTCGTGCCACTCCTCCACACAATAGCAGTAGCAGTGGTTCCAGGGGGGTTCGCAGGCACCCACAGCCTTCCCCCAGTGCAGCTGATTCATCTTGCCTTGGGCAATGCTCTTGATGCTTGGCGCCGGGTCCCACCACACTGCCCGCGCCCAGCAGAGGGCCCGCCAGCTCACGACACGTGTGCGAGACCTCTGCCGTCGCCCAGCAGCTTCAAACGTTCGGCTGCTAAGCAGCGGCACCTCTGCTAGATCCGGGGGGGCTCGCGGGCGCCCGAAGTCCCCCAGAGCGCACGCGGCTCAGCCTCCGTGCAGTTGTGTCTCCCTCCTCCAGGCCGCTGCTCACGTTGGTCGGCGCCGGGCTCCTCCTCACTGCCCGCGGTGCGCCTCCGGCTCGTCCCTCCTTCAACGCGGTGAATCAGTTTTCCACGCCGTTTCGGCTACTCAGCAGCTCACGCTCCGAGACTCCGTCAAGTAGTTCTACATGTGCTGCTACACGTCTACAGCCATTTTCGGGAAGAACCGGGTGTTTATGCTGAATATCTCTGCATTTTCGTCCCTCGTCTACGCCAGAGCTCACACACGAGCGGCCATTTTCACTCGTGCGCAACAGCGTCCCCCATATTAAGGGTCTTTTAAACACCATACTTGGTGATTGAGCTGACGATGTTTGGACATGGGCAGGTTATCCTGGCGTGACTACAGTTAACACTGCGCATGAAGGAGCACCATTTGACAATTGCAGAGCCGCAGTATGGAAAGCATTACGATTGTTATACCCGGACACTTCAGACATGGGAGCTCTAATGACACGTAAAATGAAAGAGTCAGATATCCTTAGCTTTACATTCAGAATTTCCAAGATGCATGGGTGCTTGCAACTCATGAATCTTGGGGGGAAATCCATACCCGTGTTTTACCATATATTATGCCAAGAGCTGCCAGATCAGGTGCAGAAGCAGCTCAAGAAATTGGTAGGAATCGAAGCCAAACCGTGGTCTGAAATACAGTTGACCATAGCTCACTATTGCAGATTGCTGCAAGAGAAGAATCACAAAAAAAGAGGCTGCACGAAAAGCTGAAGAGGCAAAATTAGTGCAGAAAAAATTGTCAAAATATGCCATTGAAGGGGCAATGATAAGAAGCACAGACGGATCGAACATACACCAGGTCAATAATCAACTGCAGGTTAATCAGGGTAATAATGGATTCTACCCAAGGGGGAGAGAATTTTCGAGGGAGAGGATGGTAGAGTAATCAGGGAGGTTTTCAAAACATGCAAAATGGCAATCAGGACATGTCAAATGGGCAAATAATCAGACCACTGCCAATATGTTGGACGTGTGGAATGACAGGGCATCTAGCGCACACATGCAGAAGTCAAGGCATGATGCAAAACAACCAAGGAACAAGAGGAATGGTGAATCCATCTGTGTTTCTACAGCAAGGTGGAAATGGAGTTGCACAAAATCACACGGTGCAGCAGCAAGCGCCGGGAGCACAGCAAAGCTTGCAACCTCAGAATCTGACAACTTTTCCACAAGGACAGTCTCAACAGTCACAGATAACAAGTACAGGACAGGTACAGAATCCTGGAATGGGAAATAACTCTGGTGATGGAGGAAATCCATTCACTCAGCATGGGACAAAGTTTTATATAGATTAGGACAGCTCACTGGTAAACCTGATGTGTTCTATCCTATCAGCGACACCGAACCCTCACGAGGAACCAAGGGTAGATGTCATCATAGGGGATAAAGAATATTTCTTCTTAGTTCACACAGGTACAACACGCTCGTGCATATGTGAAGGCAAGTTTTCCTTGTTTGGCGATGCCATAAATACTCTGGGTTTAACAGGAGCAACAAGTCATATTCCTTTTACAAAAGAACTTCCAGTTTCTATAGGAGAATGTGACATGAACGTGCCACTAAAGTATTCAAGGCAAACCCCAGTGAATATATTGGGACGCGACCTAATGACGAAGTTAAACATGACAATGTCATTCACGGAGGAGGGCATAGTATGTTCAACTCCAGGAATGCATTATTTGAATGTATGCGAAGTGATTAGAGCATACTCAGGACAAACCGCTATGAGGGCTGTTCCATTGGAACCAGAAATATTTGCGTACGGAGTGCGAATACTAATGGCAGGGCTACCAGGGCTTGCAGACAAAACCATGAGGACCCCCAATGAGTTTCTATTCAGGCCAAGAATACATATGCGTGAAGAAAAGTGACAAGTATTTCCCTTGGCAATACACACAGACATAGTGCGAGGGAAAATGGCATTGATCGATGGATGCGATGGCGAAGGTAGACAATGGTGTGCAGTAATCGCCATTGAGGAAGGGTACAGATTGACCGATGTCACTGATGTCGATCTGGTTGACGAACAAACAGGTGTAGAGGAAACAACAGTTGAGATAAACCTTGTTTACTGGATGAGAATGATCAAAAGAGTGGTGCCCCAGAGAATGATGCTGGCACAAAACTGTCATGAATATTTTGATGATGACATGGCAAAGGAGCCTGTCTCGGTGTGGACCACAGGCCCCTATGACATAGGCTCACTGAAAGGATTCGGAGAAGTGAGGATTAAATTGAAACCAGGAGCAATTCTACCCAAGGCACGACAATATCCCATGTCCAGGAAAGCAGATGAGGGGATTTCAAGACAATTTCAGCCATGATGGAACAGGGCATTTTAGTGACGTTAGAGTCGTCATGCAATACCGCAGTGTACCCTATCAAAAAATCAAAGGGATGGTCGTGGAGACTAATCAAGATTTGCGCCTTTGCGCCTGATAAATGATATTGTAGAGGCTGAGTTCCCTCTAGTCCCTAACCCGTCCACAATCCTATGTAACATACCTGTTGAGGCAAAATATTTCATGGTGATTGACTTGAAAAATGCATTTTTCTTCCCATTGCACAAAGACTCACAAGATTTTACGT
This sequence comes from Ambystoma mexicanum, assembly GCF_040938575.1. Lineage (NCBI taxonomy): Eukaryota > Metazoa > Chordata > Amphibia > Caudata > Ambystomatidae > Ambystoma > Ambystoma mexicanum. The sequence goes on along the minus strand of NC_090921.1, from coordinate 960,695,843 downwards.
CATTTACGTTCAGACAGATGCATCTGAAAAGCACAAGACTGCCCCAGGGGTACTGTTAGTCTCCTTTTGATTTTCAACAGAGTCCTGCAGATGGACTTGAGCAATATTGCATTAGAGAGTGTTGTCTTGCAATATGTGGACGACATATTTATTTGCAGCACGGCAGAGCAGACGTGCAGACACGATTCTATTCAGCTATTGACTATATTGGCTGAGAAAGGATATAAAGTTGACAAAGAGAAGTTACAATATTGTCAGCAAGAAGTGCTGTAGATAGGTCAGCTGATCTCACTTGAGGGGAAAAGGGTTACCCCTGAAAGGGCTGAAGCCATATTGAACACAGCCAAGCCACACACTATAAAACAGATGCAGAGTTTTCTAGGCCTATGTAATTATGTCAGGGCATGGGTCTTTGACTACAGCTCGTATACCAAGCCCTTGTTACAAGCCCTAAAGAAAGCACAGGTGACAAAAGAAAAAAATGAATGGACTAAGACCATGGAAGAAGGATTTATTGAACTCAATAAAGCCATTTGCACGGCACCAGTTTTAGGGATTCCCAATTATGCAGAGGAATTCTACCTGTTTTTACACACGAATGGCAATGTTATGACGGTAGTACTCACAGAGAGAACCACGTTGGGGTACAAGCCCCAGGCATGTCACAGTGGTAATTTGGACCCAGTGATGAGAGGTCACTTCCCTTGCAAACAAAGTTTAGCTGCTGCAACGTTCGCCATAGAGAAGGCTACAACCATTGTGATGGGATGCTCAATGACGTTGTGCGTTGAGCATGCATTATTTGCCATTCTAGAGAAACTGAAAGGCACATTGACATCTCAGAGAGCTTCTGCTTATGAAGTGATCATATCAAATCCATTGATTAAGATAATTCGATGTGAGATAGTGAACCCAGCTATTTTTATAGCAGAGCCAGTCACTGACGGAGAGCCAATCCATGACTGCTCAAACTATGAAGAATTCTATGATGAGATTCCCAGAGTGAAAAAGAATGCATTGGCAGAAAGAGAAATTGTCTTCGTTGATGGTTCCTTGAGAATCGATCAAAATGATGGGCAAAGATATACAGGCACTGCTGTGGTGAAGCACATAGCAAATGGAGAGTTTCGAGAACTCATTAGTGCATGATTACCATCTCATTATTCAGCGCAAGCTGCAGAATTATTGGCGCTGATACTCGCACTCAAGAATCATGCAGACCAGGAAGTGACAGTGTACAGCGACTCCGCCCGTGTGACGTCGAAAGTGCATGCAGGCCTAGCGTGCTGGAAAAAGAGGGGCTACTTCTGAGTGGACGGTATGCCGTTGCAGCACGCAGCCTTATTGGACAGGCTCATTAAGGCACTACAGCTCCCAGTGGGCATAGCGGTCATGAAAAGCGCCGCCCACATGAAGGGGATAGATTTTATCTCATGCAGAAATCAAGCAGCAGACACGGAAGCCAAGCGTATGGCGACCAAGGACGAAACAATAATGAATGTGGAAATAACTGTTGTGCATGAGAAGATGATTGTTGTAGGAAGCAAACCTGAGGGTTATAATAACATGGGGCAAACCCAGTTAATGGAACTCCAAGGGGAAGCACCACAGGAGGAAAAGAACCGCTGGAAGCGGCGAGGGTGTTCTTTTAACCCTTCCGAAAGCTTGTGGTGACAAGACAGCATTGGTAAACCATTGATGCCTATAGCCCTATTGAAAATAGCATTGGAACAATTGCATTATCCAGCACACATGACAAAAGAGAATCTAGCAGCAACGTTCACTGAAGACTGGTTTGACTCGAACTCAGCAGAGCACGTTGCATTTTTTATGGTGAACTGTATAATCTGCCAACAGTTCACAGCTGGGCATACGCTAAAAGTAATTAGAGGAGTCATCCCAAGGCTCAATTGACCTTTTCAGCACTTGCATGTCGATTATGTCGATATGATTCAAGTATGAATTGGGTACAGGTACCTAATTGTTGCGGTGTGCCCATTCTCTAGATGGATAGAAGCTGGTCCATGCACAGACCCAGACTCTATCTGTGCGGCCACATTTCTGGTGAGACAGGTATTTCCCAGGTGGGGAGTATGTGAGGTTATGAGATCACATAATGGGGCTCACTTTGTTAACAAAGTCTTTGAACAGATTAGCTTGCTGCTTGGTATGAAGCACAAGTTCTCGTCGGCATATCACCCGCAAGGTAATGGAATATCTGAGAAGTTCAACGGCTTGTTAAAGGAAAGGATAGCCAAGTTGAAGCTTACTCTAAGGAGCGGTGTATACTGCCTTCCTTTGGCACTGTATGCACTCAGAAACCAGCCAGGTTCTGACCATCATCTTACGCTGCACAAAATAGCAACAGGTCGAAGGATGTGCACTCCCCTGACACCCCGAGACAGAGCTAGATGTGATGCCCAGCCAACAAGAGAAATCTTAGGGTGTGAAATGCAAAATTACTTGAATTGCATGACATCTTGTCTTACAGTAATTTCAGGTCAGCTGCAGCGACGACGAAAAGAGTGCAGGGCAGCGCAGAACACAGAAGGAGATAATACTTCAGACCCAGTTCAGAGTCTATGTGTACCATCAATCTTTCCTGGAGACACGGTCCTGGTAAGAAACCACACTAGAAAGAAGTGGGACGAGCTAAGGTTTAACGGACCCTTCACCATGGAAGACGTCACTCCCTCTGCAGTCAAGCTACAAGGAAGAAGAGCTTGGATCTTTCTGGGTGACATCAAGCCATACATCGGAGAAGGCCCCCTGATCGCACCGCAATGCATTGAGACTACAGATGATGGGGAAGAACCGCAGCACGTGCAGACGAGATCCACGACAAGGAAGAATGACGCATGGCCAGCAAAGACAAAGAACTTTGAGCAAGGTTGTGGCTTCATTTTGGACATTTCCTCAAAGCAAAAAGGGAATAAGGACATAGAAAACGGACACTCTGTGCATCCTAGTGCAAGATGAAGAAGAAAATTGTACACGTAAGCCACTACATAATCTGTTGACTTTGAACTTTGGACTAAGGCACACTGAAGCCTCGATGAGAAAAGGATATGCCAAATTTTGATCGAGGACACACAAAGTGGAAGAAAATACAGTATCCAGACTCATACCAAACAGAAATATTGTGCGGACTTGCTTATGGTGTCCCACACTAGAGACATCACCAAAGACGTCCTTAGATATTTTTACCTGGTCTTAAGGTCATACTTGTCGTTGGTGGGAAGGCTCACCAGCGTCACTGAATTTCTTCAAAATCCTGAAAACGAAAAGACAATAAGGAGGCTTCTCAATGTGTTTGCCGAGCAGCTCCTCCTGCTTCCGGAGTACAGAGAGGAAAAAACAAATGTCCCAAGCAGAGGAAGAAGCGAATAGGCTTGTAAGCGTGCTATTCTTTCACTGAATTGAAGAATGCCCAGATCTTGTCGGGAGAAACACAAACTTTTTGACATTTCTTCTAGATCCAGCAAACACAGAACGTTTAAGTATAATCCTGAATGGAATTATCATCCAAGTTGCTCTCCACACACATCGAGAGTGCAAAAACTGCTCACAGTGAGTAAGGATCAAACAGTTCCAAACTTCAGCAAAGGCAGGACAAATGTCCCTGTCACCAGAAGATAGCAGATTGGCAAGCAACGTCTTCTTTCGCCTAATTGAGGATTTCCCAGAACTTGTGGGGAGACCCACTGGTGTTGACGTCCTCACATTCATCAGAGACCCAGCTATGTTTACACAGATGAGCATGCTCTTGCATGGTATTATAATGCAGGTTGAACTTTCTAACCATCAACAGAACCATCTGAGAAGATTTTAAACTTTCCGCCGAGGGAAAGATCAAGGAGGCATTGCCAGAGACTTCACTCTTGTTATGCTGACAAGGACACGACATGTCGTCTGGAGTGAAGCAAGTAATAGGCATTGACTGGGAGCTCGTGTACTTTGAACATGCACAGTAAAGAGACTTGCTGAACGTACTACCGTCCATATTTTATATTTTTCATAACCGAACAAGAGAACTGTATCCAGAGACAATAGACAATCCAGTGTCCGGGCAAAGAAGGATAATTGTTTCGGTATCTGCAAACTACAAAGAGAAACAGTAGAATCCAGATATAGTAACATCACCTAGAATGTATTAAAGAGTTAGTTTTCTTTCCTAAGATGATCGAGATGGGCAACCAGAGTAGTAATCTTGTCATCCCTCAAGAGGAGACACGCTCGCATTGTCCCGGAACTAAGTGTTGCAGGTTGACCTACAGGGGAATCATGTACCTATGCATTGTATTCATCATTATTTTATTGTCACTGACTATTAGAACTGCATTTTTATTGGTGCACAAAGTGTTCCAATTCCAGTGCAACAACCTAATGATGTACACATGAAACCCACGAAGGAACCCAGACCTTACATAGTAATTCTAGTCCCTAGAAGGTCTGACAGAGGAGTGAGTGAACTTGAGGTGGAAGTGATTAGCAATGACACAAACACACTTACGGTAACAAACAAATTGAAAAGCCGGAGACAGGGTCGGCAGAGTAAGGATAAAAGAAGGTTGCTGACAACCACACGCATGCAAACGATGAATGCACACACACCAGGTCTAGTGTCAATAATTACAGAACCACAGGCCAAAGAACAAAGGAAGGTTGGACAAGCAACAATGAGAAGCTCTACTATAAGTGAAGTTAAAAGCCAAATGAAGAAAGCTGAACTAGTGAAGAGACAAAAGGAGATGGAGAGGACGCCAACTAACACAGCATTATTGAACACCCCTGATCCAACACCGAGAAGGGCAAGTGCAAGCCCAGAGAAAATATCACATGTAAAAATGATAGCAGAATTGTTATGGCCGTTCCTAGTCAGAGCCAGGAAAGGGCAAGAGGAAAAGGAAATAATTGCCAGACTTTTACCTACTCAACTGGTGCAGATGAAGAGGCCCGCACCATGGATTGAGGTACCTGAAAATTCTCCAGCAACAAGTAGCAATACGGATGAGTTCAAGGACGTAGTTTTAACAAACTACATGAGAACCTTGAGAATCAAGGGAAGCATACAAGGAAATGACAATGGGCTAAACGACTACTTGGACAGCACAGCACATTTGGGAAATAATATATGGTACCAGCATATGAAAGAAGTTGAAAGATGGAATTCAGAGGGGGAATGCTTTGTTTGTGCACTACTACCTTATAGCATGGGGAAGTCAAAGATCTTTGTGGCTGTAGAAATTGATGTCCAGACAGTACACTGTCTATCGCACGTAGCAATGTACAAGACCAGAGGCGAGTTCATGGGAAGTGATGCCTCACTGAAGTGGGCAACTAAAGCAACTGATCCAAATGAAGACGATTATGTCCAGGACATAAAGACGAGGAACAATGGAAAAACAAAGCACATTGTGATCAGATATGAGGAGCCTAGAGTTAAAAGAGCAGAAATCAAAAGAGAAGGGAACCAGAAGCTAAACGTTCAAGGAAAAACACCAGAAGCTCGAAGCTGGAAGAACAGAGGCCAAATGCAGATTCCAGTGCTTTCACCAGATGGAAGGGGAAAAGGAGTAGTGATCTGCAGAGCATGGATGGTCATTGGTCGTTACCAAGGTACCATTGACATAGTACAGAATGGATGCAAGACATTATGGGCAAAACTTGCTAAACTATTGACATGAGTCAAAGGGAGAGAAGGACCCTGGCAGATAGTGCCATTGGAGAGCCCAAAATTCTGCTTCAGGAATAATGGCACAAGGAAGATGGGAGAGAATCAGAACTGTGTACGAGTTTTTGACGCTCCAGGAATGGTACACAGTACCGCAGTCATCATGGATCATTATTAGGCATGTGGATCCAAAGCCTATATCAGACTGCCGAGAAACTGATGAGGTATATTCACAATAGTGAATGTCCATGTTCCAGCGTTGGTGATTCCGAAAAGTGACCTGAATATTGACAGTTTTCCGAAAGCAGATGCTCACCTGAGGAAGAAGAGATCTGTGGAACTGATGAATCAAATGAAGAGAGAGAATGACTTTTCTGCTAAATCAGAAGAAGCTTTTCATGCAATCCCGTATGAACACAGACTGTTCAGCCTAACCTCATCAGTGTTCACGACAATCTTCATGCCGAGAATTCAACTTGGGGCAAATACTAAATGGTTGCAGATAACCAGATGGGAGTTACTGCAGACCATCGACACAACCATAAAAGGATTCAACGCAATCAAGGAAGAGTTAAGGGCGATTCGACTAATGACTCTCCAGAACAGATATGTCCTTGACATGATCCCAGCTATGGATGGAGGTGTTTGTGCAAAAATTGGAGAATCATGTTTCACATTTATACCTTCTCATGACGAAGAAAATGGAACTCTAACAGAGGCCATAGGTATGCGTCAAAACTACAGAACCAAATGAATGAGGAAACTGACGAAGTGGACAGTGACAGTTGGTTTGGATCACTATTCTCATGAGTTCCGCAATGGATGGCAGATGCATTCAAATTCCTAGGAGCCCTGCTAGTGATGATACTGCGCGGATTCTGTGTTATCAAGATAATAATCTCTCTGTGTCAGAAAACTGCAGAAAAGGCCATAGGGATGAAGATTATGATTGATGTTGAACCAGGATGGAAGCCCAAATACCGGACTGATGAAGAAATAAGAGACTTTGTGAAAGCCAGCATTCATGCACCAGAAGGAACAAAGTTTCGATATCCCAGGAAACATTGAAATTATGTGGGAAGATGGATCTATTGCAGCCCAAATGGACGGTGTCAAATAATGACGTGTAACAAAGATGAACACATAAGAACAGCAGGAAGTCTTAAAGGAGTCATAAAGATATGGACCCCAAAGAGACATTTCTCCAGACCGTTATGTATGGACCCAGAAGATGAAGTAAAAATGGACCCAGAGTATGAAGTGAAAGTGAATATAGAGGATCCAAAGAAGATGAATAAAAAGGAAGAAATTAAAGTGGTCGATGAATTGCCCAGAGGGATGAGTGAACAGGAGGTCCCAGGTACGACCTGCACTCCAACCGTCCATTTTGAAGTGCCAGGAATGTTCACGCCGAAGTATGTGACATACGAGGAACAAATAAACCAGCAGAGACCCGCAGTGGGGCTCTGTACAGTACCTATCAGAAGAACCGCACCCATTGAGCTACCGACACCTAGTAAAACCTGGACAGTAAAGTATCCATTGAGAAAACCATATCAACAAATGAAACTGAATGAAGACTGTCAGAGTACAGTCCCTGAAGAAGCCAAAAAGATCTTAAAGGAAGACGAATGGTGATGTCACAAAGAGACGAAACGCTATGGACAAGGGACATCGTGAACCTAAGGTGAAAGGACAATGTCAAAAATAAGAAGCTTATGCCATGAGCACGGCGAAGATATTCAGTTAGTTTACACGTGTACATATGCTTGGAACAGCAAGAAAGCTAAGAAAATCGTGTGGCTTGCTATGCTTAGTAGTAAGAGAGATTGCGGCAAGCGCCACCTATACATATCTACCTCAATAGAAGCACGTTATATAAGTATACTTCCACTACACTCAAGGGCAGAATCAACCAAAGGTTACTAGAGGTCGCATAAGGAAAGTTTCATAAGTTAACAATCCAAGAATGAAAGACAGAAGTGAAACTCAGACAGAGACAAATCATGCCAAAAGGCCAAGGTCGTATCAGCTCAAATAAACCAACGGTAGCTACATTTAATGAAGCAAGGAACAGAATATCCTTCTCAGAAAGGTCAAGATAAGAAGCAGAAGGTAGGCGGTGGACAAAACAAAAATACACACATTACAGGGAGAATTAGGTGATTTTACGGTGTCTGTATCACGTGACCAGCCGAACGAGAAGAGGGGGGACTTTCACACCTACGCATGGCGGAGTGCCATGCAAAGATATCACAACTTTTCCGGGACAGAGATGCAGTCTCGAGGCCAACCACAGTGAAATAATTGACACATGACAACTGAGGTGATGATTGATTGTAACAATAATTGGAGGAAGGCCGGGAGAGCTGGCGAGCACCCTGCACCTGGCCGACTATTCTGCATGCTGCTAGGCAAAGTGGAAAAGTATGAGTGGGGTTATTGCCAACCCAATCATAATGGACCAAGTAATCTAGGGTCCTATGCTTAGTAGAACCAATGGGACGTCGTATTTCTAGTGATGTCTACAGAAGCCATGTTTAAGGTAGGGCTTAGATGCCCCACCTGACAGTGTTTACCCAATCCCCCCACTCCGTTACCATATACAGATATAGTACCTATATTAAAGTTACCTTCCAAGAACCAATAGAATTGCATGCAACATTTTAAGCATTATACATCAATGATGACAAGTTTTGAGTATAAATGATGTGTTATTCATGAAGTTCGTTGGAGTTGTGAAGCGAGAAGGAAGATCAAGCAACCGCTGATGTTCATGAATCTCCCCATATTTGGTACTTGTCATTAAATGGACTCCCTTTGCCAAACTATCGAGTTGTCATTATTGATTTGATGTGAGAGTATTAATCTGCATACCCATCCATCTCACGGGTGCTGCTACTTCATCTTAAAGTGCTATTGGGCAACCCCCAGCTTTATGGGCCAATTGGGGTCCTAGTGCACAAGCGTACAGTGTTTGAGCTAAGAGGCACTGAGCTGGGTCAGCGTACAGTATTTGAGATGTGATCGGATGAGAGGGGCAGGTGCACAGTAAACTAAGAATGCAGTAAGTAAAGTAGTTCTGGCAGCATATACTAGATGCGACAATCTGTGGACACGGCACAATAGGCTAAATGCACAGTCGCCAAAAATGCAGTAGGTAAGTAGGCATAACAGCATATGGTAGAAGCGACTCTCTGTGGACGAGGCAAAATGGGTTGAATGTACAGTGGCTAAAAATGCAGTAGGTAAGCAGGCATAACAGCATATGGTAGAAGCGACAACCTGTGGACTAGGTACAATAGGCGAGAGATACATTGGCTAATGACCCGTGCACAGTAGACTAAGATGTACAATGAGCTGCAGGGCATTGGTTAAACAGGAAGACGGCAAGGGTTAAATGAGCTGAACAATAGTCTGGATTCACTAAATCAGCAGTGCAAAGCCCGTACAGTAGGGCACGGTGGGCTCTATACACCGCAGTGCAAGGATTGACGTTGTACAGTGCCCTGCACCTTGGTGGTTACAATCATTCACCATCGGGTCAAGGCTTGGTGTGTGTGATCCCGTGCAGGCGGTCACATGGTGCTGTGTTATTATTGGGACTGGATGGTAGAGGTGTAACGGGGAGTATAGAGCAAGTTCTGAGCGAGCACAGATTCAAAAGTTTGTAAAGGATGGGATTGTGTACCTTCATGCATGTGTACAATATGACAGTTACAGGGGTGAAGTACTTACAGATAGAACATGGCGACGGTCCACGGCTCGACCGGCCTAGACAGGCACAGACAGGCATTTGCCTTGATCAGAGTGCCTTTATCAGGTAGTGCCGGCTCACACCATCAGGCGGGGGCTCTCAGCAGATATAGCGACAATCAATCAGATCGTCGGGTTTTGATCTCTCTCACTACAATATATATAGTCCTATTGATGGAGGGAACAGTAATGAAGTGAATAGTAACCAATCCCCAAGGAAAATCATATTGTCACTTCGTTGAGATGCCAATTATCCTCATCAGGCTTATACAACACAATGTGCTTCTGAACCACTAGATCAAAATCAAGATTGGTCTTTGTTATCAGAAGCACTTTCTGTTGAAAGACTGCCAATTCTCCCTCACCATTCCTAACACTAAACCAGGGAGTTTTCTTTTAACTCTAATATCATGGAATACCAGGTGACATTGCTGTGGGACAATTAGTAAAGAATCATTGCTTAATAGCATTGCAAGAAACATGGTTGATGAGGTGTCCTGCGTTCAATGGCTATGCGTTGTCCTTTCAATCAGCCAAAAGGGGGGCAGTTGGACAACCTTTTGGCGGTCTACTCACATTGGTACGGTCCTCTGCGATTTTATGTATTCTTACATCTTATGGACATAACGTTTGGTCTTTGGAGACACACATTACACTCAATTCGGACTTTCACCCAGACCTGTTGATTTTGAACATTTATTGGCATCTTGGTATTAGTCCCTTAGACACATTTCTTGCTGTTATGCTGAATAGTATCAATGAATGGCAATTGAAATATCCTAGCAGCAAAATACTTATTTTGGGGGATTTTATTCACATTGTCTCTCATTTCAACTGGAGATGGTTTTGCCTTCTCTCAGTTTTGGACAAAATCATCCAGGTCATGAATTTTCAAGGGTTTTGGAAAGTCTTGGTTTATCCATGTTGAATGGGAATATTGGAGGAGATGTTCTGGCTAAATGTACCTGGTCAAATGGCTGCTCGGAATCTACTATAGATTACATATTTGCTAGGAGTGGGTTGTACGAAAGATATATATATATACTTATTTATTGTTCCAAATGACCTGAGTGACCACAGCTATTTGTCTACTGTTTTTGAATTACCACCTCTCTCTCAGTTAAGACCATTTACAACAAGTAGCAAGATAAGAGTCAACCCCACAGGAACTCGAATGACTTTGAATATGACCTCCTTTTGTAGGGTAAATGAAGCTGCTACAGCTTGTCTGTTAGCCTCATCACTGGAGTGGCAGTATGCGACTTTTATAGTAGATATCTATGGTGACATTTTGAAGGAACTGTTTTCTGCTAGCTTGCACATGCGTGACTGGAGTGAAGGCTCCTTTAGGAAACATCATCATGTCATTGATTCTAATGTGATTTGCCTTAAGAAGGCATTATGCCAAGAGATATTGGACTCTCTCCTGTCCAAAGCTCACCCCACCTCCGCCCCCTCTGACCGTCTCCCCTCTGTTCTCATTCCCAAAATCAACCCACTTCTTATCCCATACCTTACCACTTTCTTTAACTCCTGCCTCTCCTCTTCTACTTTTCCCTCAGCCTTCAAACATGCTACGATTATCCCTATCCTAAAAAAACCCTCGGCTGACCCACTCCTCACCTCTAACTACAGACCCATCTCCCTTCTTCCTTTCCTTTCCAAACTCCTTGAGCGTCTAGCTTATTCCCAACTCTCTTCTTTTGTCTCTTCCTCCTCTATTCTTCCTCCCTTTCAATCTGGCTTTCGACCTAAACATTCCACTGAAACCGCTCTTACTTTGATCCTCAACTCTCTCCTCTCTGCTCGGCATGCCAAGCAATCATCCATCCTTATTCTCCTTGACCTCTCTGCTGCCTTTGACACTGTCGATCATCCACTCCTCCTGCACACTCTCTCCTCCTTTGGTTTCAAGGGCCCTGTTCTCAACTGGCTATCCTCCTACCTCTCTTCTCGCTCCTTTACTGTCTCTTGGGGTGGTCAGACCTCTTCTTCCTTCCCTCTAACATATGGTGTTCCTCAAGGCTCTGTACTTGGTCCTTTCCTTTTCTCTCTTTATACATCACTCATCGCCCCTGTTATCTCCTCCTTTGACATCTCCCCTCACTTTTATGCTGATGATACTCAACTCTTTCTCTCTTTCTCCTCCTTCACACCTGACCTTCATCTCAAACTCTCCTCCTGTCTCACAGCTATCAAGAACTGGATGTCCTCCCGCTTCCTCTCTCTTAACACTGATAAGACGGAAGTCCTTTTCTTCCCTTCTAACTCACTTCCTTCTCCCTCTCCTCCCCCATTCATTCACTTTCCCCCCTCCGACCTCCCTATCTCCTCCAAGGCTCGCAATCTGGGTGTTTTTTTTGACTCCTCTCTCTCCTTCTCACAACACATTTCACTTACCTCTCGCTCCTGCCGCTTCCATCGATACAACATTCACAAAATCCGTCCCTCCTTCACTTTCCATGCAACCAAACTCCTTATCTCCTCTCTCATCTTTTCCCGGCTATTTTACTGCTCCCCTTTATTCTTTGGACTTCCTGCCTCCCAGCTTACCCCCCTCAAATCCATTTACCATTCTGCTGTTCGTACCCTTTGTCTCCTTACCTCCCGTGATTCCATCTCCTCCTCGCTCTCTCTTCTTCGTTGGCTACCTTTCCACTCTCAGTTAATATTCTACTTTCTCTGGCTTGTTTTTAAATCCTTATATGGTCTCGCTCCTCCTTATCTCTCCTCACTTCTCACCTTCTACTCCCCCTCACGCCCTCTTCGTTCAGCTGACCGTTTCCTCCTTACTGTACCTCCTTCCCCTTGTGCTTCTTCCAGGTTTCGTTCCTTCCAACTTCTTGCTCCTCTTCACTGGAACGCACTCCCTCTCTCAATCCGCTCTTCCACTACCCTTCCCTCATTTTGCACATCCCTTAAATCCCTTCTCCTCCACTCTCCTCCTTGAAGATCTTCCCATTCTCTCTTCATCCCCTCCTCTCCCTCTTCTGACTCCTTAATCCCCTCTCCCTCCATTCTCCCACCTTCCTATTCCTCCCTTGTTCTTTTCTTTTCTATTCCCCCTCGCCAATCCTACTTCCTCTCTACCTCCCCTTCTCCACAGTTAACTGCTTTTTGCACTGTTTTACTGTCGAATGATTCATCATGTCATTTTGCTCACATTGTTTATTGTTTATTGTTGTTCACTGTATGAGTTGTTCCATTGTACAGCGCCTTGGCATAAAGCGCTCTATAGATAAACAAATCAATCAATCAATCAATCAAGAGATTAAAAGTATTGTTAAGGATGTCAATCTCTTGCAATCTTCTAAAATTCTAAATATCAAAAAGGCAAAATAAGTTTATAAGAATGGGGTCAAGAGTAATCGTATCTTGAGGTATCAGAGAGATGCAGAAATTATGTTTTCAGTCTTGAAGAATAAAGATGTTTGCTCGAATTGGCGTCTCAGGAATGATATCACCTGTTCACAACCTGAACACAGGTTCTCCTGGGTCTCAGAATACTAATGGGTGACTCATTTTGGCAGGTAATTTGGCACTCTTTCCGTAATGGGGTGGTCATACCTCCGTCCTTTGAGTATTGTTTTGATTCTTGGGAAATTAATATAACAAAGGTCCAGATTATTGAAGACATACATAAAATAAGTTCCTCAATACCAGTGGACCTAACAATCTGTCTGATTTATTATTTAAGGGAGAACCAGAAACATGGGCCTTTATATTATTGGTCTCATTGAATAACATTGTTTCTACATCTTTGTTTCCTAAATCATGTTTCTCTGCATAAATCCTCCCAATTTTCAAAAAGGGCTTCCGCTCTAACCCCTTAAACTTTCGACCAATAGCAATTTTTGATGCCGACAGTAAGTGACTAGGCAAGTTGAGAACAACAAATATGAATCTTTATCTGTGGCTACTATCGACCTCTATGCCGCTTTTGACACTGTAGACCACAGCATTCTGGGGGAGAAGCTTTTGAAATGGGCAATTCCGCAGGGTTTGCTTCGACTTATCATTGGATGAAGACAACTTGTCAAGGAGTATACCAACTTTTAGAAGGGTGTGGCAAGGTTGTGTACTGGCGCCAACCTTGTTCAATTTATACCTGAGTGATATTGGCGATTCTCTTAAATCAGCTGCACTTGAAACCCCTAAGATACAACATCTGAAATTACTATGGTTAGCGTACGCTGATGACATTTTAATTTTTGATCACACCTCTATAGGACTACAGCATCTTAAACCTTTTACGTGGCAAATTGAACATGCGACTCTTGAAAAAGTGAAGGGCATTGTATATCTGAGTTTTCCGATTTCAACGAACCTGAACACACGTTTCGTAAAGGATTGGTTGTCCTCAGTGGGAACAGCATTGAGAAATCAATTAGCTCAAGTGGACAACAAATATGGGACGTATTCAATTCTTCCCTCATTGAGGTTTTACATGGGTAAAATTGTTCCTTAGGTTCTCTATGAATTTGAAATACTTCCTTTCTGGGCATTACATTTGCTTTTGGGCCTAGAAAGCAGCTTGTGGAGGAGAATACTTCATCTCTCTCAGGGTACTCCTTTAACTGCTATCCGGCATGAACTTGGTTTATTGTCACTCAGAGGCTGTGCTCAGTGGAGATACCTTTCGCTACTATGAGTTCCTTAGTCATCCTTGCACCCCTTGACTAGATGAGGAAATTATGAAGTTGATATGGAGTGGAAAGGAAGTTTTTACACAGGAAGTTTCAGAATCATGTGATGAATGGCTTGTTGACTTGGGTCTTACAGTAGAGGACCTTAAAAAGAATCCAGTAAGAGAAAAGAAACTCCTTTATATGAAAGATTGGGTTGATGCAATGGAATCCTTTCACTCATATGAATCACTCGCCCACTTAATGTCTGACTTCAAATCCATTGTAACGGTTGCTCCTTATCTTGTAGTGCATCTAAAAAGAGCATTGAGATGACTATTCTTCAGATTTCAGATGAATCAAATTCAGACCAAAGAGATTTTGATACAGTAAAACATTATAATGGCTGTGCAATGTATGTGTAGGTTTTGTGTTTTTTTTTTATTCTGTTGAAAAAAATGAACATTTGATGACAGCTTGTTCTTACTTACGGGGTCTTCGAGAACAAACATTTTAGACGTTGTTTACATATTGTACCTAGAATGTTGTGTGATTCTTTTATGCGATTTTGTTTGGCAGGTTGAACTACATCTGTGATGTTGGCAGTTACAGGATTTTTAAAGTCTCTACTGTTGGAATGATTTGGAACTATTATGAGTCTTTGTGTAGTATCTTTTAAGTATGTGTGTGTTTTTTTCCTAATATTGTAATGAATTGTACATTTTTAAGAATTTGTATTTCATTTGGAAAAAATGCGATATGTGATATGTAAAAAGATTTTTTAAACTGTATAACAATACATTTAAAAAAGAAAAAGAAAATATTTGCAGTTAAAGTGACAGAATTTCAATGGCTTTCTTGCCCTATTCAGTAAAACTAGAATTCTAGAATGAGAGGCTCAGCATAAGGTTTTCATACCCAAAACCGCTAGGGGGGCTAATGTCACACTCATATTGTGGGGGTCATGTAAACAAATATATATCAGGATTTGCAGACTAGGTATTATAATGTAGCTTTCTGGGGGGTGCTGGGAAGCTTGGGGGTTATCTTTTCAAAATGATTCAAGTCTCTTGTGCCTAAGTCTCTATTTTGGTGAGGGGTGAGTGGATAATGATGGTTCCAAGGAATATGGTGGCCGGGCTGGACTATCCAGAATGATTAGGTGTCTATGGCTAGTTGTAAGATAGTGAGCTAGAATGTGCAAGGGCTAAATAACCTGTGTAAAGTTCGAAAGGTGATCCAGTACTGTGAAAGGCATGGAGCTAAAGTGGTTCTCTTGCAGGAGACACACCTAGTTGGTGGGACGAATGAAGGAGTCACCAGATCCTGGGTGCCTTGAAAATATTACACCTCCTACTCTACATACTCGGCTGGTGTGATGACACTTATATACAAGTCACTTCGGTTTTGTACCATGGAAACTGTGATTGAGCAAATGGGGAGGTTTGTGATAGTCTCGCGTTGCTGGGCGCAGACACAGGTGACGTTTGTCAATATCTATGGCCTTAAAGTGGATGACTCCTCCTTTTTGGAGTTGCTACTATCTAGGTGTCACAAATACCTGCATACTAATATGGTGTGGGCTGGGCATCTCAATGTCATCTTAGACCCAGCGAGAGATAGAGCTGCCGGTGGGACTCGCTCTCTTTCTCGGGCAGCAGAGAAGGTGCAGAAGTGCATGTCTGAGTTGGAGCTGCAGGATTTACGGAGGTTGCAACACATGGAGGGTAGGGAAAATTCATTATACTCAGCAGTCCATAATACCTCCTGGCGATTGGACTATATGTTGGCGAGCCCGCCTCTGGTACGCATGATGACTGACTGAGCCCTTCTCCCAAGAATGCTGTCTGACCACTCACATGTTCCCTGGTTCCTAGAAACCAGATGTCGAGTTGTACTTTCTGGCGGCGCACAAGGTGTCCTGGCGTTGAGGAGTGTGTCGGATAAATACAAATTCAACACGGTAGTGTGTGCAGTGCATGCATGTAACAGGGTTTTGAGGCACTTGCGGATTGATATTCACTTTGATGCGGGTCTTAAGCTAGGGAATATTGAGTGCTTACTATCGACATGTGATGAAGCTGTGGCTCAGGGTTGGCGGGGCGTGGGGATAGAATGAATGGCTGATCTATCTCCTGAGGGGATATTTGTCTCACAGGAACAAGGCTGTGCTAAGATGGGCATAGGGTTCAGACGGAGACTACAGTACTTCAGAATTCAGGCCGCCTTTAGAGAGTGGTCCCAGTCGTTTCCCAATATGCCTCCCACACTTCCGTTGCTGCAATACCTACCGGGGTCTCCCTCTGCAAGGTGGGTGGTCTCTGTGCTGTATGGGCTAATTCAACTCGATTCCACCCAGGGAACCTTGACGTGTAGACCGCGCTGGGAGGAGGATGCCGGGGTTACCATCGCAGAGAAACAGTGGACAATGCTTTGCTAGAGCATGCATAGCGGTGCATTTAACACAAGGTTACATTTGATCCAATTCAAGAACATGCATAGGGCGTGCCTAGCTCCAGCTCGCCTCCACTTGTTTAATCACACCAAGGCACATAGATGCCCGAGATGTAATGCTGAACCTGCTGATTTTATTCATATGTTGTGGCTGTGCCCTAAGCTGTGGGACTTCTGGGAGGGGGTGGTGAAGGCATTCTCATGTATGCTGGGTCGAGAAGTACCCTGTGAATTGCTGTGTTGTATGTTTGGCTGGCTCCCTGGAGCATCGAAACAGGGCTGGGAACTGTTAACGACATGCATGATAGTTGCGATGGACTAGCGTGACACCCCCAGGAAAACGGTCTTGGCTTAAAGAATTGATCTGGCTTACCAACACTGATAAAGAATATGGTTTTCTATGTGGGTAGCAGAACAGACCCAAGAACATTTGTAGTCCTTTTGTATCCTATCTGCTACCTCAGCGGTCCGAGTCGGGGCTGTGGGAGCTATTGACTGCATCACAGGTAACTGGTTAGATCGTAATCTATGTAGAAGAAGACAACGATGCGCCACCGGGCGACCTGCCAGCAGGGCCTGCCTCCTACACCCTCTGATTAACCCTGCTGCCTCCCTGTTGGTAATCTACTCACTTTGTGTCTCTGCCTCCTTATTACTTCGCATTAATGTGCTGTTGGATGTTTTTGAGAGGTGAATCTCTTCAAAAATAAAGTTAAAAAAACAAAGACAAATATAGCTTTCTTAACTGAGAGAGCAAATGGCGGGAAACTGCTGCGGCTAACACATTATGAATGCTTGCGAAGGTGGTAAAAGTGTGTGCTGCTACTCATTAAGCTGGGCAAGTGGACAGCATAGGGGCAACATAGGTGACTATCTCTAAAATGTGGACTTAAGGAGGGTTCCTAAAGTGGTGGAGAGGGTGCTGATTAAGAGCCAGAGACCCTATGACAAGTTGAGATACTGATGTGTCATATCCAACCAGAAGAGAAGCCTGAAAGGACTACGGTGTCCAACTAACTGTACATTAGCCGACAATGGATCACCTTCGGAAGACATAAGGTATCCAGTTGGAGGTATCTGGTAGGAGAGTCCAGGAAGACTTAAGTGTGACCCTTGTGACTTCCACAGAGACCAAGAAAGACAAAGAGCCAAGAAACAAGTGTTTGGGACACTATACATCCTAGCACCTTGAGTGAGTGTTTGACTCACTGAAGTCGCGGACCAGAACTAAGAGATGAATGGAAGGACTGGGGACCAGGGATGGAGGTCTCTGTGTGTTAGCCCAGCCGGTTCATTATAAATCTCCTGCCATTCACATTTGAAATTCCAAAAACACTTTTGGATTCTAGAAGGACTGTAGTGAACCAAGTGCCAGAGTTATTTTGCCTCACAACCATACTTTTTTCCCGAAGTAAGAGTTAGCTTGTCTGTTCAAGTAGTTATCAAAGGTCAGTGTCCGATCCAAGCAGTGGATTGACTGAAGCATCTCGCCAACAGCCTTACACAGAGGGACGTGGAGGTAATGCACAGTGTCCTTGTCCCCTCTGCCTTATCCCAGCCTTTAATGACAATGGCTAAGCCTGGAAGGACTGTGACGTGGAAGGGCAGCGCTTGGAGTAATTGAAGTGAATACTAATGCACACTGTTACTTAAGGAGGATTCTTTCAGTTACGTCTGCATAAGTATAATACTTGCTACTCAGCATTTGTTACGGCACGTCCAGTGCGCGGATTGTAAAGCCCTGTGCATGATGCAGCGAGCCGGTCACAATCAGGGCCCATGCTACCTGTCAGGGAGAGCCTTCCACTCAACTGGGGCCAGCAGCTCTTTGTCCCCTTTTGAAAAACCTGCCCCTCTACTAAGAAGGACCGAACACTACAAACCCTTCGAAAAATGTCCCAGCAACCAGTGCTTCATTTGTGGGGGTGTTTCCGGGGCTCAGCCCTGACACTTATTTTTGGGCCCCAGCACTTATTGTCTCAGACTCACTTTATTATGTAGTGGTGATGGTCAGTGCATCCATCAACCACGATGAGCAGGTGCAAGCTGCAGTGTAACCTCAAATATGTCGGCACTGTCGGGAGCAGCTGTGGGTGGTGGCAGCAGTGGTGCCCACCTGCAGTGTCATAGGAATTCTAGAAAATATTTGGCCCCTGGCACTTATTCTTTTTACAAATTAAGCACTGCCTAAAACATACCTGTTTGAAGATAATCAGACGAGAGGAGAAAACATCACAAATCACTCTCACCCATGACTTTCCTCGCTCGCTTTCATAGTTTTATTTTCTGCTTCTTTATTTCTATTCTCTTTAGCCTACACTTAAACAATAGTTTTATATGGCAATGCCTAAAATCCATCTGCATACACAAGTGGCATAGTTACCCAGACGTTGGCAAACAACTAATCCAACCACTGGATCAGTTAACTTTGCCTAGTGCTGATACTTTGCGCGGTTGGTGTTGTTGCCTCTGTATTTGCTGTAACACTTCCTGTCTTTGAAGTGGGTCTGGATAATGATGACGGCTTAGCTAGCATCTGTTTCGCCTCTGGCAAAAGGTAGAGCTGTATACCAAGGGCAGGTCTCTACTTTCTCCAGCTGGGGGCAGTGCACGCATTCCTATATGAAGAAGGCAGGCGCTAAAATACACTCTGCAGGTAATTGTGTTAAGCTTTGCGGAAGTCCATTCTTAGTTTCGTTGAACTTTTGTGCCGCGTGTGCCAAAAAATTGCTGAAATCCTTGCTACAGAAGAGGGCTAGAGCGGGAATTGGGGTTCTGAACTGAGAATATATCTTGTTGGAATAGCAACGGGCAATAAATGCCATGGCATGAAAACGCCAAATCACTAAAATATATTTTTTCCAAACTCCTCCACCGTACTACCAAATGAGAAGCTTGCTAACAAATGTGTGCTCTAGTCAGCAGCTTTGTAAGAAGGAAGTCAGGTGCCTGGTTTTCTATGTCCCAGGTGCGCAGTGATTTCATATTGGGCGATTTTGGGCTATCTTCTCCAGTCAGTTGGAATGTATTGGGGCTACTTTTGACAGCAGATATGTTTTTTTTATTCTCCTCTCCTGAGGGCCTTGTAACATAACATGTCCACTCTGTCTACCCCTCTCCCCCACTCTCTCTAACCCCAACCACTCCACCCTCACTCTCTCCAACCCCGCCCAATCACCGACCACTACTGACTCCACCCCCACACTCTCACCCTATCCCCTTCCTCTCTACCCCCACCGCCCAATCCCCACCTTCTCTACCCTCACCCACCCAATCTTCACTCTCTCTACATCCACACACCCTAACCCCACCCTATTTACCACCACCCACCCACCATATGCCTGCCCTCTCTACCCCACCCACCCTGCCCCCACACTCTCCCCCCACCCTGACCCCACTGTCTCTACACCAACCCACCCACACTGCTCCCACTCTCTCTACTCCCACCTACATGATCCCCTTATCTCTACCCTACATACCACCCCTACCTCTTCCACCCTACCCCGCACTCACCCAATCCCCAGCCTCACTACCCGCACCAACCCAAATACCACTCTCTCTATGACCACCCACCCACCTTACCCCAACTCTACCCCCACCACTGCTATCCTCACCCCTTCTACACCTTCTCACGCAATTCACACCCTCTATACCCTCACCCAGATTACCCCTATCTTTCCCCCACCGAACCAAACCCCTTCCTCTATTCCTGCACACACCCAATCCCCACCCTCTCTACCCTTACACGCCCAATCCCCACTCTCTCTAACCCAACTCACTATACCACCACCCTGTCTACCACCACAACCCACCCTACCACCACCGTCTGTACCCCATCCCTTCATTCATCCCCCTCACTCTTCATCAACTCACCCACCCTATCCCAGCTCTCTCTACCCCCACCCACCCACTCTACCTCCACTCTCTCTCACCCCACCTGCCCTACCCCACTCTCTCTACCCCCACCCACCCAGCCCCACTCTCTCTACAACCCATAATCTATCTACCCCCCGACTCTCCCTACCCCCCCACACCACACTCAAACTCTCTTTACACCACCCACCCAAACCACACCCATTGCATGTGCTGGTTGGATTTAGTTTGGGCAATTCTGGGCTACTTTTGACAAGTCCTCCTGAGGCTGCTTTGTTCTTCATGTTTTTTTCCCCAACCAACTACCACCCCCCCCCACTTTCCCTCTAACCCCACCCACTCACCCACCCTACCCCCACCCTATCACCCTATACCCTGCCTCTCTACCCCCCACTGGTACAATCCCCACCCTCTCTACCCTCACCCACCCAAACCCCACTCTCTCTACATCCGACCCTGTATACCACCACCTACCCACCCTGTGCACACCCTCTATACCCCATCCACCGTAACCCCTACCCTCTTTACCCCATTCACCAACCCTAAACCTACTCTCTCTACCCCAACCCACCAACTCATCGCCTGCTCTCGCTACCCCGACCCACCCAATCCCCTCTCTCTACCAGACCCACTCACACTACCCATCCCTCCCTCCCTCTCTATTCCAATCCATATTATCCCTGCCTCTCCACCCTAAACAACCCAAATCCCACTCTCTGTACCCCCACCCATTCACCTTACCCACATGCTCTGTACCCCCACCACCCCTACCCTGCCCCCTCTACTCCAATCCCCCAATCCCCACCCTCTCTACCCACACCCACATATCCCCATGCTTTAACCACACCCACCCTACCCCCGCCCTCTCTACCACCACACCCACGCTCCCCACGCTCTATACCCTCACCTGACCAAATTCCCAATCTCTCTACCCCACCCACCCATGCTACCCCCACTCACTCTACCCCAAATCATCCATCCTAATTCCACTCTCTCTAGCACAACCACCCTATCACCACTTTCTCTACCCCCACCCATTCACCATACCCCCACTCTCTCTACCCCATCCACCCACCATAGCCCCACTCCCTCTACAACCCCCACTCTCTCTACTCTCACACACCCATTTTACCGTATCCCACTCTCTCTCCCCTCACCCATCCTACCCTTACTTTCTCTACCCCACCCACCCTACCAGCACTCTCTCTAACTCCACCCACCCATCCACACTAATCCCACTCTCTCTACTTACCTGCCCTACCTCCAACTTCTCTACCCCCACCAACCCACCTAATCCCCAATCTCTCTACCCTCACTCACCAGCCCAATCCCCAATCTCACTACCCACACTTACCCAATCCCCATCCACCCTACCCCCACCCTCTCTACCCCCACACATCCAATCCCCACTCTCTCAACCCCACCCACTCTACCCCCACCCTGTCTACCCTACCCATCCATACTATCCCCCTCACTGTACCCCAACTCGCCCACCCTATCCCCACTCCCTCTACCCCAACCACCCTATTATCCCTGTGTCTACTCCCAGACACCCACCCTACCCCTACTCTCTAAACCCCTACTTGCCCCCTCTCTCCACCCCCACCAACCCTAGCCCCACTCTCTCTACAACCCCCACTCTATTTACCCCACATACCCACTTGACCCTACTCTCTCTACCCACACCCATCCTACTTCTATGTTCTCTCCCCCACCACCCTACCTTCACTCCCTCTAACTTCACCCACCCATCCACATGGCCCCCCACTTTCTCTATCAGCACCCATCGACAGTAAACCCACTCTCTCTACCCACCCACCCTACCTCCACTCTCTCTACCCCCACCAACCCACCCAGTCCCCAATCTCTCTACCCCCACCCACTCCCCACACTCTCTACCTCTACCCACTCAATCCACACTCTCTCCTCCCGAACCCAACCACCCTACTGCCACTCTGTCTGCATATCCCCACTCTCTTTACTGGTCCCACACCCACCCTAACCCAGACTCTCTCTATGCCCCTCATCCACTCTTCCTCCATTCTCTACACTCACCCACCATTTCCTGGCTCTCTCTGCCCCCACCGACCCTACATCCACTCTCTGTACCCCCACCCACCCTACCTCCTGTCTCTCTAACTTCACTCATGCACCCTACCTCCATTCTCATATCCCCCACCCACCATACCCCAACTCCCTCTAACCCCACCCATCTTACCCCCACTCTCTCTACCCCATCCACCCACCCTACCCCCACTCTCTCTAACCCATCTGCCCTACCTACACTTTATCTACTTCCTACCTCCACTCTCTCTATCAACACCCACCCACCCAAACTCTACTATTTGTACCCCCACCCACCCTTCCCCCATTCCCTCTATCCCCACCCACCCTTCCCCCATTCCCCCTATCCCCACCCACCCTTCCCCCACTCCCTCTACCCCCATCCACCCACCCTGCCCCTACCCTTTCTACTTCCACCCACCCAACTGGCCCCCACTCTCTCTACCCCCACCTACCAACCTACCCTCACTCTCTTCCAACACCCACCCACACTAACTCCAATCATTCTACCCCACCCTATCCCCACTCTCTCTACCCCCACCGACTCTCCCTCACTCCATCTACCCACACCCACCCACCCTATCCCCACTCTCTCTATCCCCACTCACCCTGCCCAAATCTCTCCACCTCCAACCAACCCACCCTACCCCCAATTTCTCTATCACCAAACACCCACCACACCCCCATTTTCACTACCACAACCATCCACCACCACTCTCGCTACCCCCATCCAAACACCCACCCACCCACCCACACACTCAACCTCCACTCTCTCTCTCTACCCTCACCCACCCTACCTCCACTCTCTCTACCCTCACCCACCCCAGCCCCAAGCTCTCTACACCTCCACTCTATATACCCCAAACACCCACCTTAGCCTACACTCTAATCGCATCCACCCACCCCACTCTCTCTATCCTCACACACTCTATCTCCACTCTCTCTATCCCATTCAACCCACCTTCACTCTCTCTACATCCATACACTCATCCTAGCCCCACTCTATTTACAACACCCACTCTCTCTACCCCACCCACCTTACCTTACCCCTACTATCTCTACCGCCACCCAACCTGCCCTCACTTGCTCTATGCCCACCGATCCTACCCGTGCTCTCTCTACACCACCCACCCCACCCCCACTCTCTCTGACCCCACCCACACAACCCCCCCTCTCTATACATCGACCCACCATACCCCCACCCTCTCTACCAACACCCAACTACCTAACTCCCTCTCCCTACCAACACCCACCCTAACCCCCTCTCTCTAGCCACCAAACCAAACCCACTCTCTTTACCCCCACCCATTTACCCAGTCTCCCCTCTCTCTTTCCCCACCCACCCAATCCCTCTAACTACCTCCAGCCACCCACCCTACCCTCACTCTCTCTGCAATACCCTCACTCTCTCTACTGCCACCCACCCAACCCCCCACTCTTTCTCCCACTTAACCTCCACTCTTTCTACCCCTACACACCCAACCTGCACTCTCTCTGCCCCTCCCATGCTACCTCCCCTCTCTCTACCCCCCACCCACCCTACCTCCACTCTCTACCTCCACCCATGGTACCTCCACTCTCTCTACCCCCACCCATCCTACCTCCACTCTCTCTACCCCCACCCACCCAACCTGCACTCTCTCTACCCCACCCACGCTACCTGCACTCATTCTACCCCACCCATGCTACCTCCACTCTCTCTAACCCCACCAACCCACTTTACCTCTGTAACATCACCCACTCTTCCCCCACTCGCTCAATATCCACCCACCCTCCCTACCGCCACTCTACTCCACCCAACTCTCTCTACAACCCGCCTACCCAACCGACACCCTCTCTCTACCCCTCTCATCCTTCCACTCACACTCTCCCATTATCTCTTACCCTCTCTCAACCTGTCTCGCTCCTATGTCCTCCTGCTCTTCATCGATGTCTGCCTCTCATAATTGTTTGCTCTCTTACTCTATTCTCCTTCCATCTCATTCTCTTGCACACCCGCACCCTGTATAGCATCCTCCTTGGAATCTTTGGACTCTCCTCCTTGCACTCTGGTGCCTATGAATGCAAAATGCAAAGAACAGCAGTAAACGCCAAAACTATTGGCTTTGCCAATGCTTGTATTACTGGAAATGAATGCTTTTAACAAAGTTTTCAAAAACTTTCAATACAGGCATGAGACGCTACTCAAAGAGTGATTAATAGGTGATCTGGTAAACTCGAGTCCTGGAACAGTTCAAGGGAGATCGAGTGACATGATTTTTATGCTGGTGCACACCAACCACTTCCTCTTTGAGGTGATCAGGCTTATCAATCGATGACTCACAGAATGGGTAAGAGCAGCTTGAATTGTGTACTTGTGACCCAGCCATTTCCACACTCCCATTGCTGCTGCCTGCTTCACAAGTAAACTGGTGCCATCTGGAGTGGAAAAGTGTCCGCCCATGTAAAAATGAAGGAAAAGAAGATCCCAACAGGTAGGGTTTGAGTGGGTTGGGTGGTGTGGGTGGGCACTTATAATGCCACGACCATGTATCGGGTGAGCACATAGCCAAACAAGCCAGCAGGCTGTGCCCATACTGGCATTTCATCTCCATCATATTATCAGGTCTATTGCTTTAAATGGACAAGTACTTGCCAGCCTCATTATCAGTATGGAGGTGCAGTAAAGAACAGCAGTAAACGGCGGTAACTCTGTTACTGCTGCATTACAGCAGCGTTATAATACGACTTTGGCGGTGAGGTGGAGGATTTAAATCTGTCATCTTACTGCCCAAAAACCTATAGTCGGCGGAATTCCTGCCAACGGTTATTGCATCAAACTCCCCAATGTATGGTGACCAGCACTGCCTACCACTACTTGTGATCAAGTGGTGGTAAATGTAAATTCGATTGGTGGCATTCCAGTGCATTTACTGCCGAAATACCATCAAAGTTGTAATGCGGTCCATAATACTTGCACTTCTCCGCAGGAAGCCTATACTTTTAATGGAGGAGTACCAGTACTTCTAAACAGTAAACATGCACGCTGGGTATAGTGAGTACCTGCACATTAGTGTTTCCATTTGAAGCACGAATCAAGACTAAGGTAATAGTCTTTGCTCATAGAATCGCCAAAACTTGAATTGGGAAATACACCCTTTGTGTGGTGCAGGGGAAAAGAATATATGCCAACATGCCCCATTCCATTCGGGTGATGCTAGCCCAGTCCTGTTTTTTTCTTAATACCCTAGGACTTGTAGCCCTGCATTTATAATGGTGACGTATGATGCTTGGGAAAATAAGCATTAGACTACGTTAGACTACACATCCCAACATTGAAAGCACTGTTGGCTAAAAAGCTAAGGCTGACTGAGGGCCCGATTCTGAGCTCATGATCAAAAGAGTGTGGACATACGACATTCTCCCCTCCAGTTTCCAGCACCACCATTCTGAAGTGGGTGGAACTATTGGAGGGGAGATGTGCTTTCCAGCAGCAAAAGTGGGCAAAACCACTAGTTGTGGGAGAAACATGTGCTCCAGTGGCATTGCAAGCATTTCTTAAAAGACTGCCACTTTTCTAATTTACGAACGTTTTCTTAAACTTTCAAAGAACTAGAAAAGTGGCGCTGCAATCTAAGAAATGTTGTATTTATAAAGGGAAAAAGTGTGCTGTGGAGTTTAACGACACCTCACAGGTGCTATATTTTAACTCCTTTTTTTAGAGGTGCTAAATCAGTGCTGCTGGGGGGAGAATCTCCTCCATGTGGTTGCCCTGCAATCCTGATGGTTGCTAGGGCTGTTGTCAAGCCATAAATCAGGCACATGCAAAATGGAGGCTTTCCTGTCCCTGCACCACATTCTTTCATGATCAGGATATGGTATTAGTAAGGAAAGTGTTCCTACTTCACGGAGGAACACTTTCCCACTTTTGCAGGCACCTCAGCATCAGCCCCTGAATTTTCTACACATGTCTCTGCTTAGTCAAGAATCCAGTGAACGTGCGCCTAGATTCGGAAGAGAATTCACAAGCTCTTGATAAATGGCCCTGCTGAATTGTGTGGTGTGTAGAACACCATAGGGGGCACATAGCTTGCTTCTGCTTACCTGTGTGTTTTCAAACGCAGTGATGTATTTATGGAGTGGTAAACACGCTCTCTAGTCTAAACCCGCTTTTATTTGCAGAGTGACTGCTGAACTTGCCTCTGACTGGCAGCTGCGTTTTCCAGTAGCACCCAGGAGAATTGCTGTAAATCCTGTTCTGCTGACACACATGCTTCATGTCTAGGCTTGACAGCTTGATAGATTTCTCAAGGTTCCTCCACACACTCTTTAGGGCAGGTACGGGGCTGCAGGCACATTTTCTCCCACCCATCTTTCGCAATTATCTGCACACACCCAGCCATTACCCTCGAGCGATCGCTGTTTCATTATCTTTTGCTTACCTTTACTTCTTTTTCTCAAAAACATGGGACCCGTGTGTTGCTTTAAGTTCTCAAGAATGCTAAGCCTGACCCACCCCGACCGAGAACAGTGTCCCCAGGTGTGGGGTGTCTGCTTAACCCTTCTAAGGTGCTGCACTGGCGGTGCTCTGTCTCGCGAGAACAACATTTGCATCTTTGAATTAAAGTACGAGCTCGATTTTTTGCCTTTTAACGCTAAGTATAAAAAGTGGCCACAGAAACAGCAAGTTCTTGTATGTCAGGCGTGAGCAGGTCACCTAGTCAGCTGTTTTTTACTTTGCATTCTGTTACTTGTAACCCTCCATTTTTTTGAGCGATATCAAAAGTGCACGTTTGTTTGTTAATTTGTAGGGCGCACCGAACCCTGAGGTAACTGGGCGCAACAGAACACAAAGGATACTTATAGCTTAGTTACATAATAAAAGACAGGTAAGGTAGGGTTACATAATAAAAGACAGGTAGTTAAGTAATAAAAGACATTTAGGGTAGGGTACATACATACATTGTGAAATCAGGTGGTGAAGTGAGGTTCATATATACATAATTACAGAGTCAGAATATAATACAAAGAGGAGCTAGGTACAGCGGTACCAGCGGATGCAAGTTCCCAGGTTGGTGCAAATAGGTTAGTCATAATGGTCGTTGGATCGTTACCAGTTAAGGGTGTTGCGTCTGAAGCTGTAGTAGGACTGATCTGTTCTAAGATCAAGTGGGTGTGCATTCCATTGCTGGGCAGCTTTAACCCGAAAACTGTTACCACCTGGTTTTTTAAACCTGAATCTAGGTATTTGTAAGCAATGGGAGTTAGCCGCTCTAGAGGGGCGGGTTGATGTCCTTCTGACTATTCTTTCCATGAGATAGGGTGGGGCTGTGTTGTTTAGACATTTGAAAGTTAAACTGTTTGAAGAGGATCCTATCGCTAATGTTAAGCCAGTGATGGTCTCTTCTTGTATTGGATACATGTTCTCTGGTCGGTAAATTCAAGGCTGTTCTAAGGGCATTATTTTGCAGTGTCTGGAGTTTGTTTGTGATGTATTTATTGGCTCCTAGATATAGGGCGTTGCAATAGTCAAGTTTAGATACTATTAGGGCATTAGCTAAGATAATACAACTAGCTTGTGTTAGGAATGGCCTACATGATCTAATACGTTTACAGGTATAGGCGGTGGATGAAGCCAGGGAGTTTACCTGTTTTCTCAATGTTAAGGTAGAGTCAAGGTAGAAGCCTAGCATCTTCACTTCTTTGGCTACTGTAATTATGTTGCCATCAATGTTGAAGGCGGCGTAATTAGTGTCAAGTTTTTTTAGATTGGTGGCGGAGCCAAGAATCAGGATCTCTGTCTTATCGTCATTCAGGCAGAGGCCATCAGTTTCCATCCATGACTGAATGAGGGTGCATATTTCATTTACCAAGGCCGTATCAGTGACGAAATTGTCCGAAAGGGGAATGAGGATCTGGGTGTCATCTGCGTAGTTCTTGGAGGTGACACCCAGTCTGTCCAATTTGTCAAATAAGGGCTTGTTAAATATATTATACATAGTTGAGAGAGCCATAAGAGCCTGTGGGATGCCACATGTTGTCTGGATTGGGTCTGCTGATGCCAAAGTAGAGAAAACTTGCATAGTTCTGTTGTCTAAGAATGATTGTACCCAGGCTATGGCTTCACTTGAAAAGTGGGCAGCCGATGCTAAGTGTTTGCATAAGACTGCATGGTCCACCAAGTCAAAGGCTGCCGACAGGTCGAGGAGGAGCAGCATGGCAGTGTTTCCTTTGTCGTTGCGCTCGTCAATTTGTGCCTCAAGGTCAATTAAGTCTGTCTCCGTACCATGTTGTGGTCTGAATCCAGATTGGCGGGAGCCCAAGAGCTGGTTAGCCTCAAGATAGTGCTGGATTTGCAGGTATACTACTCTATCTATTATCTTGAGGAGGAAGGGGACCGTAGTAATAGGCCTGTAGTTGGTAGGGATGGAGGGGTCTAGCGTTTCTTTCTTGAGAAGAGGTAAAACCCAGGACTCTTTAGGTTACTTGGGACAGTGTTAGATGAGAAGGAGGCATTAATTAGTTTAGAGATGAAGGGGGCTGAATCTCTTGCAGCATCCTTGATTACTTGGGAGGGGAAGTTGTCACCTTTACAGTTAGAAGGCTTCAGGCATGCAATAATTTTTTCAGTTTCCTGAATGTATACTTTGGAGAATTTAAACGGTGCTGGACCAGGCGTGTCTTTCATAGGGCTGGTAGTTGGCGTCTCAATAGAGGGCACGTTTTTTTATTTTGCCAATTTTAATTTGAATTATTGTAATTTTATTGGCTAAGGCGTTTTGGATGCTGGTGCACCATTGTTTGTCTTTAGGTATGTTGTCCAGTGGAGGTATGGGTGATTCTAATTCTCGAAGCATCACAAACAGTTCCTTAGTATTGGAGCTGGCATTTGAGAGTCTTTCATTGAAGAGATCTTTTTTGTGCGGATAATTTCTTTTTTGTAGTTGTTTGCTAAGAGTTTTAGTTGCAGTTTGTTTTCGTCAGTGGGGGAGTGTCACCATAGAGTTTCTAATTTTCTCTTTTGCAATCTTAGTTCTTTCAGGTGAGGGGTAAACCAGGCGTTGAGGTGTGCCTGCAGTTCACTCTTGCGTAGTTTAAGAGGCACAATGGTGTCAAGGGCCTTGGTCATTGTATTGCTGTAGAGATCCACCAGAAGGTCAGGATCTGAGTTACTTGAGAGAGCATTAATAGCAGGAAGGAGGAGTGGTAGAAGTTTGTAAGGTGTAATGTTCTTTTTTGATCTAGTGGGGAGAGGAGGTGCCATCATTTTGTCATTGGCTATTTGTTTGTCTAAAGTTAAGGAGAAGTTGATTAAGTGGTGGTCAGTCCATAGTTGGGCGGTCATTTTAGTAATGGTGGTGGGACAGTTCAGGGTGGTTACCCAGTCTAGGGTCCTGCCTTTGTCATGAATTGGAGAGAGGACA
Source organism: Ambystoma mexicanum (assembly GCF_040938575.1). Classification (NCBI taxonomy): domain Eukaryota; kingdom Metazoa; phylum Chordata; class Amphibia; order Caudata; family Ambystomatidae; genus Ambystoma; species Ambystoma mexicanum. The sequence continues at coordinate 960,665,994 of NC_090921.1, read as the reverse complement.
TTTTGGGTTAGGCCATGTTCAGTGAGCATTGTTGCTATTGCTAGGGCTTGTTTGTCCTCTGGATCATTGAATCCTAGGTTAAAGTCGCCCAGAATGAGTAATTGAGAAGAGTCTTTGGTATTATTTGCTAGGAGGCTAGATAGGTCCTCTTCGAATGTGCCGATGGTCCCTGGTGGCTTATATATTATGTAGATAGTTAAGGTGCGGCAGTGGGATATGGGCAATTTGCCAGCGAGTAGTTCACATGGCTTTAGTTGGGGTAGGGTGGAGAGTCTTAGGACGAGGTTAGCTTTGGCTATAATAGCTAAGCCACCTCCTCTGGCATTAAGTCTGTCCATTCTAATTAATTGATTATCATCAGGTACAGCTAATGAGAGGGCTGGGCCCGCTGCCTCGTACAGCCAGGATTCCGTAACCGCTAGGAAGTCTAGGTCGTCAGAAGTTAGGATGTCAGCTATTTCTGTGGCATGAGCCACTACAGACCTGGCATTAATCAGCACTCCAGATACTGTTGTTACATTAGGTCGTTTCTGTGGTTCCATAGGAGTTAGTGTATATTGCTTAGGTTTGGCACATGGTGTCTTTAGTGTAGGGGCTTGCTCATGACACAAGATGTTTTGTTTGTAACGGGAACAGGAGTTTAGGTGCTAGTTACTGTTAGTTCTCGGCTCGTAGAGGTAGGATAGTGTCGGGGGGAAATTCTCCCGGGGTCTGCTGGGAACGTCCGCGGACCCCCCGGGCAGGGAGGCCCCAACTCCTCCCGCGTATCCCAAAAATGAGTATGAGGCACACGCAAGAAGCAAGGTGGTTCTGCTGTTTATTAAACAACGGCAGGGATGGGTCAAGGATCGTACGCGTCCGTCCTGACTCTCTCTCAAAATTCGTGGGGCTCGCAGGCCCTTTTAACCTCAGTATGACGCGCTACTTGCGTCACCTGGGAAAGTTAGCAAAAAACCTATCGTCACTCTGGATTGGTTCCTCGAGTGGTAGGGTTAGTATAGCATACGTATAGAGAACGCTGTTAGTGGTTAAGGGTCAGTCAGGTGGTATACTTGGGTTGTCCCTTCTATTAGATACATGAAAATTGTTACATGAATACCCCTGATGATTGGCTAATGTTAATTGCGTCAGTGATAAGTGCCCCATGTTCTGATTGGTCCACTCGCGAGCCCCCCCAGCTTGGGACCATCGTTGTTCCCAGCTCGCGGTGCACCTGCCATTTGCAACAATGTATAACTATGTGTTTGTGCAGACAATGCGTGGATTTGTTCATAAGCTTGAGGGCAGATTACTCCCACCGCTGCAGATGTCCATTGAGTCGCTTCATTGTTGCTGCCTGTGTCTCAAGACGTGGGACCCAGGTGCCTCCTCCCTCCTGGGCCTGGCACCCTGTCAGGTTTGGCTTGGTCACGTGAGGAGAGACCGTAGTTGAGGCAGAATTCTGCACATTTAATGTTGCATTTTCCAGTGTGTGTCTGGCTTAGTTTGCAGGTGTGACCTTGGCCTCGGCTTGTGGTATGCAAGTTTGCAACATTGCTCCCTTGCCTGTCTGTTCTCGCCGGCTCATTCTGCAGGGTCAGCAATTGTACTCTTGCTCGTTCAATGTTCTTGGAGGCTCTTGCTTGCGGCCTACTTGGGCCTGGTGCATAGGTGGGGATGTTTGATGCATGGCGCTTTAAGTTACAGTATCATATTGCTTTATCCCCAGTATCATGTCTTCGTTATATTTCTCATTGCAATGCATGGGTCAGGAGAAGCGTCAGCAAGCATTTTAGATGAGTTCGTTGTACGTCTTGTGTTCCTGCATTTTGAAAAACCTATGTGAAAAGTAATAAAGATGCGCGTCAGTGGGTGTGTCCGTCACCTACGTCATAGCACTGAATATGTTCTTCGTGTGGATTGGTGTGGGAGTGTCCAGTGTGCATGTTTGCACGGGTGCTCTGACCGTTGGTTAGGTCGTCATGGCATCTCTAACGATGTGTTTATTTACTGTTGAATGGTTCAGTCGAGTTCATCCATGCCGCAGGTGTCGGTTTGGGCAGGGCAGGCTGGTGGGCACATCCGTATGTTCCTGTACCAGGGTATTTGGTCGTCTGGTAGATAGGCAAACTCCTCTCGTGGTGGGTGTCTGGGCCGCGATCCTCTAGGCCAGGGGCGTGAGGGGATTGGTGGGAGTCTTTTGTTCCATTCTCCCACTTCAGTCCCCCATCTGGTCGACTTGTCGACCACAAACATATCTTTTTCCTTATCTCCTCTTACTCTCCATATTTTAGTTACTCCTCCCAAGTGTCCATAGTGGTTGACATGGTCTTCAAATGACCAATACATATATACACAGGTTCCTCCAGGTGTGCAGTATACCCATTTCCCTATGTAGCTCCTTGGGTTTCTTGGGTTTTTGAGCTTCACAGATGGTGGGTCCAGGAGGTTGGTGAGGATCTGTTTGCGCAGTTTTTCTCTTTCTTTTATTATTGTGCCTGTGTGCTGGACATCATCTGTCGGCATCAAGGGGTGCATACCAATCATTTCGATCATTTCGTCTGTAGTGCGTGCCTTCCGGGCCTTCCAAAATCTTATTATGATCAGTGCAGCTCCAGCCAGTATTATGCATCCAACTATAATTAATCTTCAGTCCGTCCGACAGCCAAGATGGCATCCATGACCATAACATTGAAAACCAGCTGTCATCCTTCTTCACTCCTTTACTTTCTTCCATCATTTTGGAGTGCATCTGGGCCAGTTGTGATACTGCTTCTGTCAGTGTACCATTGTCAGCATCGTTAGCAGGAATGAATGTGCAGCATGATTGTCCTATCTTTGCGCAAACTCCTCCTTCCATTGCTGTAAGGAGATCTAATACATATCTGTTCTGTAGTGCTACCATCCTCACTGCTCGCAGTTCCTCTTTTATTGCGTTGAATCCATTTACTGTAGAATTAATTGTCATCATTAGCTCCCATCGAGTTATCTGGAGCCATTTTGCGTTTGCGTAAGCTTGTAGTCCCGGATGTATTATTGACGAGAAGAACATTGCTGCTCTGCTGAATAGTCTGTGTTCTGGTAGGATTGAAGTGAGTGCTGTTTCCGACCTTCCCCATAGGTAATTTCCTGTCAGAGGTTCTCCTTGTCTCTTCTTTCTATTCAGGACATTGTTGTTGTTGTTGTTTTCGTTCACTGACCCCTTCTGAGGTTTTACAGATCTCTTCTTCCTCTTGTTTCCTTCATCCATTTTAGGGAAGTTCGCCATGTTCACATGTTTCTGGGGCACCACTAGTGATGATACATTAACGTGTACCATTGTGCATATACCATTCCACACCGGGGGCAGTGTGTCGTACGCCTTGTTTCCGCAGGCCCAGTAATGGTCCATTAATACTGCTGTTCCTGCTCCCCCCTCAGGTAACTCTGTCACGCTTGCACAGTTGGTGTTGTATCCCACGTCCACTTCGCCTCTATGTTGGTAGCATATCTTAGGTGCAGACAGCGGCAGTATGCTTATTGGGTCTTCATCCTTCTCCATCCACGTCATCATGGGTACGTACTTGCCCCAAATCGTCCAACATCTGTTATTGTGTTCATTAATAGTTGTAATATTTTCTCTTGTTACCATGTTGCTGCCAATCACTCCTATGTCCCATTTGTTGTCCATGTACACCTTCCCTGTTATTGTTACCAGTGGTCTTTCCCAACATCCTTGTTTACCAAGAACTTCAGTGGCGTACCAGTCACATGGTAGGTATTGTAGTGTTACTTTCTTTGTTTCTCCCTTTTCAGGACCACTTGTCACGTATCTGAATGCTTCAGCATGCAAACTGCTTTTGTGGTAACTCAAATAAGTCTTGAGGAAGTTGTTTTCGTATGGATACGTGTCTCGCGTTTTCCACACCAATTTCACCACTGTCCCTTGAAATCTCATTTTCGTTTGGAACAGTGCCAGGTATATTATGCATCGTGCTGTCTTTTCATCTATTTCCGTAGCAACGAATGTTCGAGAAGCGCTCATGGCGTATGGGATCAATGAACAGACGTAGCAGCTGTCTTCTGTTGTCTGCTTACCTATTTGGGTCATGTGTTGGTACCACATGTTGTTCGAGACATGTGCTGAATCTGTTATGTAATTATCAATACCTTTATTATCTGAGTATGTGCTGCGTTTAACTCTAGTTCCCTTATGTGAAGGCTTGCTAGTACCACCTGACGTAACACCTGTTGCAGCTGTGGGTGGGGGTACATTAGGTTTGGGTACAGCCAAAATATTGATAGCATAACTTTTCTGCCATACAGAGGCAGCCAAAAACCCAGTGATCATCAAAATCCCTATCATCTTTATTACAGAAGCTAGTCTCACCGGCATTTTGCTCTTACCTTGCTGCAGTCCGGCAGCTTATTCTTGCGACGTTAAAGTTGCCCGCCTGAAAATTCTCAATATGCTTGTTATTAGTGTTAGTTGTTGTTTTCAAGCTCTCCCTATCAAGTAGTCGTTCAGTGCCCAGGCGAAGAGCTGTTCCCACGCCAATCTAAGCGATCTGTCTCTTAGGGCAGGCAAGTGTTGGTGAAGGTGGGGCATTGATTGTTCTATGGCCAAGATAAATGCTGTGTAGTAGACACGTACCCTCCTTCTTTTTAGGTACTTTGGCCTTTTTATGTGATAGACAAATTGGTGTGATAGGGCTTCAGGGTAGTTATTGTCTGAGGGTAGCATCTACTCCTGGGCAATGAACCTTATTAGTTATCAGTTTTCTTAGCAATACAATAATATGCGGTACCTGCATGTGTGAGCAAGAAAAAAGAGAACATTCAAGTGTTTACGTGTGTATATGTGCAAGACAATGTCCTTCAATTGGGTGGTTACTGTAGTGGGTAGGAGGTCGATGGGCAGAGGGTTTGGGGTTCAACTGGCGGAAGTCTCTTTACTCTTTGATCGTGTGACCATGGGGTGGGCGGTATGGGAATTACCAGTTTCTATTTTAGTAGTTGTCTCTGGGGAATCTGAGGGGTGGCAGGGTATGGAGACACTTATGTCGTCAGCTGTGGTAGAATTCCCTTCCTCCGTGGGTGATGCTGTCGCTGTTCTTCCAATGGCCCTGTCGGTGACGCTAGGGCGGGTCTGGAGTTTGCAGATCTTTACGTCGTGTAGGTGATTCCAAGCATGCTTATCCTGCAACTTTACTGCTCTCGTAGATACCTCCTCTACAAGGTGGGGACCAGTGAAGCGTGGGCTGTTCCACTTTCTCTTGAAATTGCGGAGTAGCACGTGGTCACCTTAAGCAATTTTGCACAGTTTTTCCTTTTCCGATCCTTGGTCCTCGTCTTCTTGTTGATAACTCTTAGACCTGCCCCGCGTGCGCTCGAGCTGTTGAGACACAAACACTACACTAGTAATCAAAGAAGACACATATTGGTACATTTCATCACCAAGAACAGTTGCAGTGTTTTCATAGTCTGTGAATGCCCTTGATGTTGGTAGAGGAAGGCGCATTTGACGTCCGGTCACCACCTCATGAGGGGTGAGGTGGTGGTAGGAGCCTGGTCTATTCCTTAGCTCAAATAGAGCTAGCGGGAGGCAATACAACTAACTCTTCTTTGTTGTTTGCTGTATCTTTGCAATTGCCTCCTTCAGTAGGCCATTCAGGCGTTCACATATATCGTTGGCCTGCGGGTGATATGCACATGCAAATTTATGCTTGATGTTCAGTAAGGATGCGATGTGCTGGAACATTTTATTAGCAAAATGCGGGCCGTTATCCGACCGCAGTACCTCGCACACTCCCCACCTGGGGAAAACCTCCCTCACTAGAAATTTAGCTGCTCTAAATGCATCTGGGTGTGAGCAGGGTCCTGCCTCAATCCACCTGGAGAATGGGCATACTACTACAATCATATACCTATTTCCTTGACATACGTTGATCATATCAACGTAGTCAATATGGATGTGCAGGAAAGGTCCCTCTGGCCGGGGTATAGTACCTTTTTATCACTTTCAGTGTGTGACCGGCCGTAAACTGTTGACATGTGAGACAATTGCTGATAAAATTTGTCACATGGGAATTTAACTCGGGACAGAACCAATCTTCCCTAATTCGTGCTGCAATAACTTCCTTGCCTGTGTGGGCTGGGTGGTGGAGTTGGCTCAGGGCGGTGTTCTTTTTACCCATGTTTCTTTTTCTGCCATTGGTGCAGCCGCTTGTAACTCCATTATCTGTGTGGCTGGGAGATGGGTGTACCCTTCTCTCATCAACATCTCTTTAGCTATCCCCCTCCCTCTCCCTCTCTCTGACTCAGGGGGGGTTCCATATCTCACCAAAATATGCGGCATACTTCGCATGTGCGTCTGCTGCTGCATTTCCTTTTGAGATATGGTCTTCTCTGTTAGTGTGTGCGAGACATTTGACCAAAGCTAGTTCTTGGGGATCATTTATTACTTCAATTAACTCAGCTAACAAGAGAGCATGTTGCACTGGGGTGCCGTCAGCTCTCCTAAACCCTCTTCTCCTCCATTTGGACAATCCTGAGTGGACAGTAGACGTGACATATGCGCTGTCAGAATATATAGTCACTCTTTTGTCAAAGCTTTCCTTTAACGCCAAGATCAGTGCAACCAATTCTGCTGTTTGAGCAGAGTAATGTTGTGGTAATTGTACGCATTTCACCGCCACATACACCAATTCCTCTGTCATTTTTACCACTGCTGCCCCAGTTCTCCTTATCCCATCACTTTGGTCTATTGTTGATGACCCATCAATGAACAAGAGCTCTCCTCCATCTAGCGCGTTCTCTTCAACTTTTCTAGTACATGAGTACATTTCGGTAGTCTGCGTACAATCATGTGCATAGTCGCCTTCCTCAATTACTTCCGCTATAAACCTTGCAGGATTAACTGTGCTGCATCTAACAATTGATAGTTCTGGTCTAGATAAGATGATCTCATAACCTGACGCCCTCTGCGTGGTTAGTGTGGACTTAGGCTTGTTCAATATTGCAAATAGTGCATGTTCCACAAATAGTGTGGTTGGGCACCCCATTGTAATTGATGATGCTTTCTCTACCGCGAAGGCAGCTGCGGCGAGACCTTGTCCGCAAGGGAAATGTCCTAACATTACAGGATCCAAGTGACCGCTGTAAAATGCTACTGGTTTGTAACCCATGCTTGTTTTTTGAGCCAACACTGCTTTCATTACTGCTGAGTCGCAATGTGAGAATATAAAGAATTGTCGTTCATAATCTGGGGTGGCCAGTACCGGAGCAGTTGATATTGCATCTTTCAGTTCCTCAAAGGCCTCTTTCATTTCCATTGTCCACCCCAATATTTTCGCCCCTTTGTTAACTTCTCTTAATGCCTCAAGTAGGGGTCCTATGTATGAGCTGTAATCAAATACCCATGCTCTACAGTAGTTGCACAGTCCCAGGAACTGCTGCAGTTCCCTCACTGTTTGTGGCAACGGCGTTTTTGATATGGCCTGTGCTCTTTGTGGTGCAATCTTTTTTCCGTATTGGGATATGAGCTGACCAATGTATATTACCTGTTCCTGACAGTACTGTAACTTTTCTTTGTCCACCTTGTAACCCTTTTCAGCCAATATTGTCAGCATCTTCAATGAGTCCTCTGCATTTTATTTCGCTTGTGCTGCAAATTATTATATCATCAACATACTGCAACACTGTGCTTTCCAATTCAATGTTTCCCAAGTCCATCTGTATTACTCTGTTGAAGATTGAGGGTGACTCGCAGTATCCTTGTGGCAATCTGGTGTGTTTCCATTTTGTGTTTCTGTACGTGAAGCTTGTTAGATCTTGTGAGTCTGGATGCAGGGGTATTGAAAAAAAGGCATTTTTGAGGTCAATCACTGTAAATCGTGATGCCTCTGCTGGAATGCCACACAATATTGTGGCCGGGTTTGCTGCTATGGGGTATTCTGCTTCCACTATGTTGTTCAACGGCCTGAGGTCCTGGATGAAACGCCAAGACCCTCCTTTAGCTTTGCGCACTGGGTATACGGCTGTGTTACATGGTGATTCTGATGGTACCAATATGCCATTATTTATAAGGGCCGTTATTGTTTCATATATGCCCTCATCTGCCTCTTTTGATAGTGGGTATTGCTTCACTCTAGGGAGTATTGCACCTTTTTTCAATTTTATTCTTACTCCCCCTATACTCTTTATGCACCCCACGTCATAGGTACTAGTAGTCAATAATGATGTTGGGACTTTTGCCATATCCTCCTCAAAGAAGGGAACTGGGGTGGATGTTGGTGCTTCAAGTGCCATTGCAATTTTCTGTGCCACTTGTTTGTATGTCACTCTTAGCCATATGTCTACACTCATCATAAATACCATTTCACCTTCTTCCCTTTCTTCTGAAAAGAGGTCCTCGTCTGACACCTGGGTGAGCCTGCATCCCTCAGCTAGGGCTATCACTGCCCTCCATGCTCTTCCTTCCCTGTCTTGGGCATGTACTGCGATATAATCAGCAGTTGCTATAATGCTCTCCATGCTCACTGAAATCACCTTTCCTTCTGGTTCATTGGCTGGTGTTTCTGGTCTAAACAAATAGGCTGTTGGCCTCCTCCAGATCTTTCCTTCTATTCCTGGCATCCATGCGAATGCCATGTCTGTTCCGTACTGGAAAAGTTCGCCATCTACTGGCTCAGCCCTAATCACTGTCTGTCCACAGTATGCTTGCATAATTTGCCATGCAGTGAGCATGTTATTCCGTAATGGAAATTGTCATATTCAACCTGCTCTTTATGTCTCTCCCAAGTATGTTTACTGGTGAGTCCCTAGACTATAAAAGCTGGACGGACATGTCATAATCCCCTATCGATAAGGGAATGCTATCAGTAAAGGGAACCAACCCCCTAGCCCCAGAGAATCCTTGGGTGTTCATGGCCTCACCTGACATCTTAAATTTACCTTCCCTTATGCAAGACCGGGTCGCCCCGGTGTCAACAAGGAATGACAATTTTTTGTCACCTATCGTTACCTCTATGCGTGGTTCCGCCGCACTATTAGGTGTTACCGACAGGATGGGACACACCAAGGCCGTCTGTGGGCTGTCCTATTGTGGGTATAATGATTGACCACTTCCTGTGTAAGGGTTGTGTCCCAGGACCGTCACCCTTCCCAGTTGTGTTTGCTGTAGTTGTGTATTGGTAGAGGTTATTTTATGGTCTTGAATTTGGGCAGGTTGCTGTACTTGCTGCACTTGACGTTGTTGTGTTATCGCCACCTGTTGTTGTGGTAGTGGATATGTCTGTGGCTGTTGTTGTGTTACTAGTTGTTGCTGCACATCTCCCGGTTGCAGTGTCTGCTGTTGTTGGATGCCCTGCTGTTCCCTTGTAGGCCCTTGTTGTCCCTGTTCTCCCCATGATGGTGTGCCGGGTCTCATTCTACATGTGCGCGACATGTGCCCTAGTAATCCACAAATCCAACATACCGGTGGTTCCCTGTTCTGCCATGGGAAGCTCCCTGAATTGTCCTGGTATACTGGTTGCCCGGTGGGGTAGAAATTTCTGAATCCTCCCCCTTGCTGTTGTGTGTTATAGCCGTACCCCCTCCCCCTCATCATTCCTCCCCTTCCCCTGTTATAATTATAATATCCAGCTCCTGGCGTTGAGCATCCTCCTCCCATGTTAGTCGTGTATGGTTGGGGGGGTGGCAGCTGTTGTGCTACAATCTGTGATGATTGTATTTGGGAGGGATCTTGTGCAGCCACTACTTGTGTGGGGTTTTGAGTCATTGTTGCAGGTTTAGTTATTAGTGCACCTTCCATCGTGTATTTATAAGTTTTATCTGTACCAATTTAGCCTCTTCCGCTTTTCTATCCTCTTCCTTTTGTTTCATCTTTTCTTGCCATGTCCTACAATGATGTACTATCGTCAGTTGTATTTCTGGCCATGCTTTTGCTTCCATCCCCACTACCTTCTTCAGTTGTTTCTGAACTGCTTCTGGGAGCCCTTGTATTAGTATATGGTAGAATATTGCGGGTGTTTTGTCCCATTGTTCTCTAGTTTCCATACGCCACTTCTCTTGAATTTCCTGGATATAATCAACAGGATCTTCGTTCTCACGCATCTTGCGTGATGTAATTGCTCCTATGTCTGATGTGTCTGGGTACTGTACCCTCAGCGCTTGCCATAATGCATGTCTGCAGTTTGCGAATGGTGCCCCATCGTGTGATGTGTTTGTTATTGTGACCCCGGGGAAGCCTGCTCTCTTCCAGATGTCATCTGCTGCATCCCCCAATATTGATATTAGAAGGCCCTTTACATCCCCCACTGCCAGTTTCTGTCCTGCGGTGTGTTTTTCCATTTCATATATCCATTTTCCCGCACCTCCACTTAATGATGGGAGCGTGCACTTTATATTTTCCTTGTCTGCATGCTTCCAAGGGACGTATTGTGGTCTAACCCCTCCCCTCTCAAGAAGTGGCATTAAGTTGTGTCCTGTTTGACCCCCTGGGTTCCACAAAATCGAGTCCGTGTACCCCTCCTCTTCTTCCGTGTCGTCTACATCGTCAATTGTGTCCATATTTCCCCTGTTCGTAACTGTTTCTCCTCCATCTCTTCCCCTTCTTTTATCGTTTCCTTTATTTGATGTGGGCGTGTGTATTCGTTCTTCCTGCCTGCGTCCAGGGAGATCTCTAAGCCTTCCTGCATAGGGTCTCAGTTCGTGATGGGCGGGTGCGGGTGTAAGTGGGCATGTTGCACGGGATGAGTGTGGGGTGGTGGAGCATGTTGGACGGGATGATGAGAGTGTAGCTACACGTGTCTGCCTTCCTGCCATTCCTTGCTCTTCCCCCTCACTTCCCTCCAGTTCTTCCTTTCTCCTGCAGGCCCATGGTGATTCTCTATTTGTCCGGGTGATGTATAATTTATCTAGGCTTTCCCTTTCACTATTTCTTCCTTCCTTCTCCATTCCTTCTTTTTCCTCACTACAAAAATCATCCAGGAATGACAACCCCCAATCTGTCTTTTTCCCCCTAATCGTTACTGTTTTTAAGTCTATTAGATCCGTTCCTCCCGTTTCTTCTTTACCAATTGCTCCCCTTTGTGCTGATGTTGTTGCTACTTCTGTGTCTCTGTGTACATACCTCCTTACTTCACTCTCCTCTCTCCTATCTTCTCTTTCCCCTTCATTTTTCTCCGCTATTTCTCTACCAATTTCCTCTCTTTTCTTTTTCAATTCCTCCATTACCTCACTACTCATCTTTTCCAATATCCTTTCTTCTTCTCTCTTCCTTTCCCATCTCGCTCTTTCCCGCTCTAATATACTCTCTATCATCCTCCCTTCTTCGTATTTCTTCGTCGTTTCTGATAGTAATCTCCTCTTCCATATTTCCATTTCTTTTTCTTTCTCTTCTTCCTCTCTTTTCTTGTCACTCAGTGCTGCTCTGGATACCCTTTCTGCTACTGCCTTTACCCTTTCGGCTTCTCTCTTTTGCTCCTCAGTCCGTTCCCTCATTTTTTCCAACTCATTCTTACTTTCTTTCCTTTCCCGTGCTCTCTCTCTTTCCTCTCTCTCAAGCTGCTTGATCAGTGCATTCTGCTCATCCCTTAATTCTGCTAATTGTTCCTCCAAAATCTCTTCCTTTTGTCGTAACAGCTCTTCCTCCTTTCTTTTCCCCTCTTCCCCTTTCATTTCACTCTTTCTGGTATTATCCTCGTCCATTTTCCTTACTACCTCCTTCTCTTCTCCTGTTAATGAACCTCGTAATTTTAATAGTACCTGCGCAGCTCCCCACTCATCATGTCCTATTTCCGCGATCTGCTCTTCGCCAGTCCTCCCCTCCCCTGCGGGCATCTTCCTATGAGCTGATCCCGTCGTACTAGTCCGCTCCCCTCCCGTGTGGCCACCTGTAGCTGTATATGGTGGCGGGCTGTATGCCGGGTTCGAGTACTCCTCAGCCGCCCTTAATTGTTCTCTTACTATTTCTCCTAGTTCTCTTAAAGGATATAACCCCCCTCCCTCCGTTTTCACTACCTTCGCTAGGGGCATATCGTCGCTCTGTTCCTTTTTTATTTCCTTTTCGTTTGAGTTGTTACTCTTTTCTCCTCCCTCTTGTCCGTTCCCCGTGTTCTGTGTGCCTTCACTCTCTTTTTCCCCATTCTCTCCTTCCTCCTTAATCTTTGTTTCTTCCGTTGTCTCCCCCATAGTGAACATTCCGTTTGGTCCTGGTCGGGACCCTTGGAACATCCTCCATAAGTTAAACACCTCCACGTGGTGTGTCAACCTCTTCCCCTTGTATGTGTTATGCAGATGGGTTAATAGTGAATGTTGGGTATATGGATGGAAACTGCCATTAGGCGGCCATGGTGTTGTCATTTTGTTGTCTGTCCCCTGTGTCCATTCTATGCTGTATTTGATCAGTTTCTCCCTATGGGGTGACAGTGTTTTACATATATGCTGTAGCGGGGTAGTGAGGGTGTTCCCCCACCCTCCCGATCCTGTCCCGTATGACATAGTAGCACTTCACTTGTTATCCTACCCCTATTAGGTAGCGGTTATCTTGCTAACAGTGTACGCTATACAGTCTTAGATCTTTACCTGGCCCCGTAATTTTGGGGACTTGCGATTGTCTGCTAAAAAGAAGAAAAAAAAAAATAGTAAAATATAGCATTTGCATTTGTATATTCTTTTCTTTCTTTTCTTCCTTTACCGAACACCTTTACGGCCCCCTACGGCCGAGGCGCACGTAGCCCCCTGCGGCTGTGTGCCCTGTGTGACGTTCTTATACAGCCGTCCCACTTTGTTTTACCCCTCCTCCTCTTTCTTCACTTGTCGTGGCCGGCATTCTCCGTGCGCAGCCACGTCCCCCTTTTCACCTTGCCCCGATCTACTCGTTACCGTTTATCTCCGTCTCCACTCCCTTACCATTATTCTCTTCCCCACCACTCTCCGAAAAATGCCTTGTGTTCGAGATATCCTATGAAAGCCCTACTGGTGACGTCACCGATCTCTTCCAAAACTACTGGTAAGTTCTTTACATGTTTTTAAAAGTTCGAAATACGCTTGCAATCTACCCCCGTTAACCCCACAGCTGTCCTCTTGTCTCGCCTGGAACAAGGTAATCAACAATATAATCAGACTGCACACGCTGCGTCGCCTCGCGTGTGATACGCCCCTCGACAGGAGGGCTTAACCAGCCAATTATCTTCCGTATTAGGCAACCAGCTAGCTACCGCCTACAGGGAAACGTCATCTATCTATCGAGTTTTCTGCTCGATCAATAGGGATCCTCATCTACTCATTGATCAATAATCACCAAATCGTAGGAAACCACACACACACACACCCTTACAGGTGGTCGCGACCTAGGCCAATCAGTGTCTACGAGCGGCCGCACGTGATGTTTTCGTGCTCCGCCCCCTCCTCTTCCGTAACGTAGCGGACTGCTCTCACACTTGTCCAGCTACCATTCACTTCACCCTCAACACTAATTTATCAAACCTTCGCCGCGCACCTGTCTAACACCTCCCACCTCCCGTATTCTATTCCTCCCCCCTCCCTTACAATTTCACATTGCTTGTTGGGCGTGGCATACTCACCAAGTTCTCTTGATGCGGGGCCGCTCGACCGCGTGCACCCCTCCACGCGGCTCGCCACCTCCCCTCGTCTGGACCACGTCTGGACACTCGCCAACCGTGGGCGGGATACTTCTCAACCGGCTCCTGAAGGCCAATATCCGGATTGCGCTGTCCGGTCTTCTCGCAGTTCCGCGATGGTCCTGTAGTCCTCAAAAAGGGGGCAGCGGCAGAGGGGGCCGCGCCGCCGGGCCTCCTCGCAACGAGAGCACTTGAAAAAATAAAATAAAAGCAGATCTTAAACAGATCTCAGCAGTGCCTCCAACTTGTCGGGGGGAAATTCTCCCGGGGTCTGCTGGGCCGTCCGCGGACCCCCCGGGCAGGGAGGCCCCAACTCCTCCCGCGTATCCCAAAAATGAGTATGAGGCACACGCAAGAAGCAAGGTGGTTCTGCTGTTTATTAAACAACGGCAGGGATGGGTCAAGGATCTTACGCGTCCGTCCTGACTCTCTCTCAAAATTCGTGGGGCTCGCAGGCCCTTTTTACCTCAGTATGACGCGCTACTTACGTCACCTGGGAAAGTTAGCAAAAAACCTATCGTCACTCTGGATTGGTTCCTCGAGTGGTAGGGTTAGTATAGCATATGTATAGAGAACGCTGTTAGTGGTTAAGGGTCAGTCAGGTGGTATACTTGGGTTGTCCCTTCTATTAGATACATGAAAATTGTTACATGAAGAACCCTGATGATTGGCTAATGTTAATGGCGTCAGTGATAAGTGCCCCATGTTCTGATTGGTCCACTCGCGAGCCCCCCCAGCTTGGGACCATCGTTGTTCCCAGCTCGCGATGCACCTGCCATTTGCAACAATGTATAACTATGTGTTTGTGCAGACAATGCGTGGATTTGTTCATAAGCTTGAGGGCAGATTACTCCCACCGCTGCAGATGTCCATTGAGTCGCTTCATTGTTGCTGCCTGTGTCTCAAGACGTGGGACCCAGGTGCCTCCTCCCTCCTGGGCCTGGCACCCTGTCAGGTTTGGCTTGGTCATGTGAGGAGAGACCGTAGTTGAGGCAGAATTCTGCACATTTAATGTTGCATTTTCCAGTGTGTGTCTGGCTTAGTTTGCAGGTGTGACCTTGGCCTCGGCTTGTGGTATGCAAGTTTTCAACATTGCTCCCTTGGCTGTCTGTTCTCGCCGGCTCATTCTGCAGGGTCAGCAATTGTACTCTTGCTCGTTTAATGTTCGTGGAGGCTCTTGCTTGCGGCCTACTTGGGCCTGGTGCATAGGTGGGGATGTTTGATGCACAGCGCTTTAAGTTACAGTATCATATTGCTTTATCCCCAGTATCATGTCTTCGTTATATTTCTCATTGCAATGCATGGGTCAGGAGAAGCGTCAGCAAGCATTTTAGATGAGTTTGTTGTGCGTCTTGTGTTTCTGCATTTTGAAAAACCTATGTGAAAAGTAATAAAGATGCGCGTCAGTGGGTGTGTCCGTCACCTACGTCATAGCACTGAATATGTTCTTCGTGTGGATTGGTGTGGGAGTGTCCAGTGTGCATGTTTGCACGGGTGCTCTGACCGTTGGCTAGGTCGTCATGGCATCTCTAACGATGTGTTTATTTACTGTTGAATGGTTCAGTCGAGTTCATCCATGCCGCAGGTGTCGGTTTGGGCAGGGCAGGCTGGTGGGCACATCCGTATGTTCCTGTACCAGGGTATTTGGTCATCTGGTAGATAGGCAAACTCCTCTCGTGGCGGGTGTCTGGGCCGCGATCCTCTAGGCCAGGGGCGTGAGGGGATTGGTGGGAGTCTTTTGCTCCATTCTCCCACTTCAATAGTCTAGCTCGAAGCCTAGCATTTTTATCAGGTGTGGGACAAGGTACCTGCTTAAATTGTCACATAGTTAAGTAGATTATTGGTAAGGTAAACAGCAGCAGAAGTGACACCAGGGTCTTTCTGATGAGCATCGTTTTGAGTCGGAGTGAAGTAGGGTAGTTTAAGTGTGGCAGTGTAATACAGTCTGGGGTGCTAGTTGTTCAGAGTGTAACAGGGTATGCTAATCTGGCCTAGGTAAGGCAGTTTTAACACGAGGTAGGCTAGTCTGACATAGATATAGCGAGTGCAAAATTTAAATAGGCTAGTCTGACATATGTAAGATAGTTGTACATCAAGATAGGCAAGTCTGATATAAGCAGGGTAAATGGACATTTTTAAGTAAGATACTCTGATATAGGTAAGGCCATAAATAACAGAAATAGGCTGAGCTAGCAGAGCTAGTTCTAGTATAGCATAGTCACAGTTAACATATTTGTGTACATTCATATTGTACTAGTTTGAAATAGGCTGGACCAACACAGGTGCACTATATTCAAAGCAGTTAGGTGTAGGCTATGCAGCAGTATGATTTCTAGGCCTTGGTGAGCATATGTAGGCTAATCTGATAATGTACATTTAGTTATAATAGTCAAACAGAGCGAATTATGCATGGGAACACTTAGGCAGGATGGGTTGGCCTAGCAATGATAACATAGTACTGGGAAAGTCCATACAATTAGCTGGTCCATCATAAAATAGTTCCTGCTGCACGTTTAATGCAGCCACGATGAACTGAGCAGCTAGTGAACACTGTGGTGAAGTTGGGGAGTGTTTAGGTTATAGTCATTAGGGATTGATACAACGGGTACATACTACTAATTTAGCATACTTGAAACATAAACAAATAAGTAGATTGCACTCACACACGTGTTGTGCTCGGGATAGGTTCCCTGAAGTTCGAGAGAAGGTTTGGTGTTGAATGGCAAGTTTCACAGGATGGATCAGGCCTGGCGTAGTGCTCCCGGTGCGAACAGGGGCAAACAGGGCCTTATAGTGGCCTTGAAGGTGGCCGCCGGCTCTTCTGCCTGCCGGCGGATGTTGTTGGTAAAAGTAAATGAAGGTGTTGCTTAGCAACAGATCCAAGCCTCGTTTTCGTGCCGTGAGACGCCTGGCTTTTTGTTTTTGCGCTATTAAGGCGAAACAGCTGTTTCAAAGGTAAGAACAGTGTGATGGTGTGGACGCAGGTATTGGGGCGAAAACAGGAAGGATTGAGGCAAAGGTTATAGGATGTGCAGTATAGACCTCACCAAAGACGGTGTCTACTGCTGCTGGTGATCTGCGTCGATCCACCGTGGTCGCTTTGCTCCTGATGATCTCTGTGGCTGCAGGTGAGAGGTTGGTGGGGGCCCCTGTCCTCTCCACCTCGCTGCATGAGTGTGTAGGGGTCGTAGCAAACAGGGCCTTATAGTGGCCTTGAAGGTGGCTGCCGGCTCTTCCTCCTGCCAGCGGATGTTGTCGGTAAAAGTAAACGAAGGCATTGCTTAGCAACAGATCCAAGCCTCGTTTTCATGCCGTGAGATGCCCGGCACTTTGTATTCACACTATTAAGGCAAAATCAGCTGTTTCAAAGGTAAGAACAGCGTGATGGTGTGGAAGCAGGTATTGGGGCAAAAACAGGAAGGATTGAGGCAAAGGTTACAGGATGTGCAGTACAGACCTCACTAAAGACTGTGTCTACTGCTGCTGGTGATCTGCTTCGATCTGCCGTGGTCGCTTTGCTCCTGATGATCTCTGTGGCTGCAGGTGAGGGGTTGGCAGGGGCTCCTGCCCTCTCCAACGTGCTGGATGATTGTGTACAAGTACTAGGATGGAAAGAAAAAAGGGCAAGGTGAGCTTCTCACAGCTGACGAGGCATAGCTTGAGAAGTGCTTATCATGTATATTACCTACATTGAGCAGGGGCTGCGAGTATTGCTTACCAGTAATCTTCATTACTCCTAGTCCCGCTCTTACTCGTCACAGTATCTACTTGTGAGGTACCTTACCTTTAATGCAGGAACCCTCATTTTCTCTCTATTCATTTGTTTATAGATGTCCCACCACCTTCCCTGGGTATATACCTCTCCCTTCGCTGGCTGCCTTCAGTTAAATATCACCTTGCCACAGGCCCATACAATCACAGAGGGGCGGACAATTAGGGACATAAAGAGTAGGAGTCAGAGCAATGAAGATTACCATTAAGAAATCCACACTTCCCGCTTCCTTACATTAAAATCTTCGGTTGCCGGCAATGCTTGGGATGGCTTCTCAACATGGTAGGAGCATTTGGAGTTCTGATTTAGGATGTGTAAATTCGGACGGTGAATGGAGTAGTATATTTGCGGCCCCCTGCAGGTTCAAGGTTGATCTGGAGTTAAGGTACACCCAGCAGAGGGTCTCTCACTGTATTTACTGGTCTCCACGGAAAATGAAGCATTGTAAGCATAGTCTAGATTACATTTGCTGGAAATGTAAGAGGGATGCGGGCACCATTTTTCATACGTTTTGGCTTTGTCAAAAAATGCAGTCCTTTTGGGGGAGATCCTTCGGCGTGCTGATCTTGTATTGGGCTTTTCTCTCCCCCGTCCACCCATGGTTTCAGTGCTGGGCCTGTTCCGGGCTGGTATCAAACTACCTGGTCTCATTCTTTTTTGGGTTTACATGACCCTTTTTGGCCAAGAAACTAATTTTAAAATTTTGGAAGGGTGATCTCAAACCTACTGTTGATGACTGGTTGCATGATTTAGCAATTCTCTCTAGCAGGGAGAAAGTGTCCTTTCACATGAAAAAAAGCAAGACAAATATTCTGATATTTGGGAAACTATTCATGAATTATAGGCTTTCTCACCCGTGCCCCATCAACCCCTTCATTCTTTTTTTTTCTTCTCTCTCTTCTCCCATTTTTTTCTTTTCTCTTCCTTTGTTACACACAGGGCGGCTGATCTGCTGCTGCTAAGATAGTTCTAATTAATTTGTATTTAGTTGCCTGTTTATTGTTGTTTGTATCTGTAATAAAATCAATACAAAAGATTTACCCAAAAAAAAGAAATGCACATATTACCTCCACGTCCCTCTTCCTCGTCCCAGTACTTACTTGCAAGGACTGCCCACTGCAGACGCTGAATGGGCCTAGAAAAAAACATACCCAGACACCGATGTCGAGTTTCAACACTTAACATCCCAGACTCAAGGGCACCTGCTTCTTTATGGTGCAGTTTCAAATTGTAGGGTTGACATAGGTGTTAGGGACTGTGCAAGTAGCAGCCCTAAAAGTCCTGGATTGACAACCCATGCTCTTTAGCACAAAAGGCTGCCATAGCCCTTGTCAATCACCTCTGGACCCTGGTGGAGGGGGAGAGGTACCGGAACCAGAGGAGCCATATTCAAGGGTAACAGCCTCTCTGAGCCAATGGCAACCAGTGGGAACATTGACCTTCGATCCAGGACGAGAACCCCTGAAGGTTACAAAGAGAGTGAAATACTGTTGTCCTGAGACTGCTCCACCAAGCCAAGACGGCCTTCTGTACATCCAGTGTACTCTATTCCGCCCCTTGAGTGGTGGATGGGTTAGGGAAAGAATGATAGAACATCTCCTGACATCTTTGAAACTTGGAACCATTTTGAGTAGGGCAGGTTGAATCTGAGAAACAGGGTGTCTGGACGAATGCATAGATGGGAGCCTTGCAAGACAGCGCACAAATTACCTCCAGCCCCCGGGCGGATGTGATTGACACCAGAAATACTGCTTTAAGGATCAAAATCTCGGGGTGATAGATCCCCATGGTTCAAAAAGAGCCAATTGTAGGGCCCTAAAAACTAGGATTCCACAGAGGAAGCCCAGACACCAGGTCTGGTCTAGACAGGGAAGACTCTTAATAGACTGTTCAGGAAGGTCCAATCCTCTCGATTCCCAACTCCACACCCCCAAAGGTGTGGATGGCAGTCCACTGAGCTCTGAGGGTAGGAACAGGCACCCTAATATTGAAGCCTTCCTGCAAGAACTGGAGGACGGAGGCTGCAGAACCATGGGATGATGACCATCCCTTCATATTACACCAGCCTTGGAGATTAATCCAATGCCTGCCATAGACCATAAGTTTGAAGGTACCTTATGATTCTCAATACAAGTCGCTATTTCAGTAACAGCCTCTAACAAGACGTAACCTGTCCCTCTCCACCTTCAGATGCTCCAAAAGAGCCTTTCGGTCCCTCTTTCCCCAGAACCTGCACCAACGGGTATGAGAGCAGGGGGGGGCACAGGGTCCCCAGCAGGTTCTAGAAGAGAAGGGGACCAGCCCTTGCAGGGCAAAAATTTAGCAATGAGGATCACATCTGGTACATAATCCCTTATTTTTGGGATCACCATTGGAATTATCATGAGAGGAGATAGGCATACAAAAGCTCCCTAGACCAGACAATAGACATTACTTATCTGCGCCAGGCTCTAGAGGAGATGAACCTGGAGTAGAACAGGGGCACGTGGCATTTGACTGTGAGGCAAAAAGATCCACTCAGGTGATCCAAACCCCCTGTAAATGGCGATAAACACATCCACCCTTAAATTCTCCTTCGGCAGAGGGGAAAACCTGCTCAACCTATCGGCCACCAGGCTGTTTACCCCCCTGAAATGCTCTGCCTTTAGAGACTTGAGGTTCAAATTGGCCATTTCTCCAGAACTTAAGCCAGGAGACCAAACCATTTGGAGCAGAAACGTCCCTGTTTATTGATTTGAGACACTGTGGTCGTGTTGTCTGCTCGTAACAGGACTGCTCACCCCCATGAGGAATGGTGAGAGGAACTGCAGGGCTCAAAAGACAGTGACGAATTCCCTCCAACTGGATAAATGGGAGGCATCCCGTGCTGACCGTAATGGTTGGCTGTCTGAGACTCCATCCCAGACCCCACCGTCAAGCAGGCATCTCTGGTCAGAATAATGTATAGGAAGAGAGTGTGCAATTGAAGCTACCACCGTAGCTCCAGTCTTAGAAGTGGTGCAAGGGAAAACAGGGCCTCGAAGACAAGTGACTCCTCTTTCCAGAATATTTGCAGGTGCAGCAACAATGTCCTCATGTAGAGGTGATCCCATACTAATAAAATACACTCAAAGTGTTCTGAAGTTTCAAGGCTCTATCCCCTAGCAGCATTACCTGTCCTCTCCCTGTCCAGAATCATGCTCCAATGATGTGTTAGTGACTACCTAGACTGGCTCTGTTTAAGCACTCATCCAAGTATCAGGACACTTGGATTCCCCCCATGAAGAAGGGAGGCGATGACTGGACCTGCCACTTTGAGAAGACTTGGTACAGACTTCTGGCCAAAGGGGTGGGCTGTAAACTGGAAGTGATCCTTGCCCACAGCAAATCTCAAGAACTATGGATGAGGCTTTCAATGGGCACACAAAGTATGCAACATGGAGATTAAGCGATGGCAGGAGATCCTTGTCCTATAAAAAGGAGATAATATGCGGAAGACATTAATTCCTAGAATGTTGGGAAAGCATGCAGTCATTAGGTATTTCACATTATATGAACAATCTGCATCCTCCAGACGCCAAGTGAACTAGGAATACTATTGAGCATACACCTTTCCATTTAGGTACTTCCCTGATGGTCTTCTGAAGCTGTTCCAGCTCATCCTGGATCATCTCTTTCCTTCTGGCCTCTCTGGGGCTGGAAGTACGAATGGCTTCTGAGGGGATTGGCGGTGAGTTAAGCAGTATCCTTCATCCCCTCCTGACCAGCTGGTTGGCCCAGGGATCTCCCTTGGCAGGTGCAGTTGGACATCTGTTTTGCTGTGCCTTCTTTTTGATTTATTTTCCCAGCATGGTTATTAGGTGTACATACTTAATGAATTCAACAATTCACCAACCAAATGTGTCCTTCAAGGAAACTTACAATGCAAGGAGTGTTAGGAATCAGTATGTAAGTCTTTGATTTGAAGGTGGCAATGATCAACTAAAGTGGACTCCAGTGCCATTGACGATGCCTTGACCCCATCATATGCCAAAGTAGTCAAGAATTCTACCCGTGCATGACAGACTGCATGATAGGCACTGGTCAACCCCTCACACATCGCCTTGGAGATGGATTTTAAGTCCCCAAAGGCAGTTTCACCACACTATGAGGAGAACGTTACTGCTCTAAGAGCTAACCCTCCATCACCTGGGCAATCTCATATGACTTTTACAGGGTCCCATCCACCTTCCTATCCATATGGTCCATGCCATACTCCTTGCTTGTAGCTGTTTCTAATGCTGGAGAAGGATTTCCTTCTGGTAACCCAATAAGAAGCTCCATCTGGATCAAAACAAGCACATCACCTCCTTGACCCACATTAATTCTTTTGATCCCCATGCAGGACCGGTAAACACAGGAAGGTTAGATAGTGGAGGCAGAGGAAGAGGGAGATCTGAGCTTTCTGCTCCTTCCTCCTCCTTCCCTAATGGCCCTTTTTGAAGAGCTCTATCATTTCACCTCATACATTTTGGAAAGCTTCTTCTTTCCCCACGAGGCAGAAGAATCAGCTCCCTGAGTTAGAGTTTCTTTGGGTTTGACCCCATCCATTTAAAGTTCTGCTTTTTTGCTCCTGTCAGTGAGACTCCTCTTTTGAAATTTCTATGCCTCCCCATATTCCATGAGTAGCGGCGATACCAGTGAACACTGTGTCCAGAGATGCTCCCCTTCGTGCAGGTGTCATGTTCTGTGTATATGTAGCCATGGGAACACGCAGCTACCCCGGCAATCACACAAACAGTCAGTGAAAACACGCCTCCTTTCCCTTTCTGCTTACCACTGCCCTGGGTCCGCTCCTTCCGCCTGGGGCTGCGTTGTGGAAGACCGTTGTGCCATCCTGTGGGCCCAATGTCTCCCTTTCATGCCATGCTGAATTCCAACAGGTGCACGGTCTTCATGATTACTGTCATCAAGAGTCCGTGCTGATGCTTTGCATCAGAATGACTCCTTTCCTTCCAGTTCAACTGGCAAGCCCACGCTCGGCTGGGGCATCGGGAGCAAAGTTCATTGATAAGGACCTTGGAGATTGGCGGGGGATACTAACCAGGAACTGCCTTGCGTTGCCCCCTCTAGCCCAGCCAGGGAAGGACTAGAGAGAGATGGCTGAACCGCCAGAAGAATATTTCAACTAAAGCGAGACGGTGAAAGGGAAGTTATATACCCATGGAAGGAGGTGGGACATACAGAGGACAATTCATGAAAAATTAATAAGGGTTCTTGCATGAGAGGTAAGATACCTCACAAGTAAGTGTTGGGATGAGGAAGAGGGGAATCGGGGAAATTACTACATGACCAGTGACCACACAGGACATGCCATACTCGCCATTTCCTAATAAAGTGAACATTTCTTTAAGGAGCTAAATGAATCTCAGAAACTTGTCACAAAGTGGGCATATTGTACCCTTCCTATTAGCTTTGAAAAGAAAACTGCTATCAAGTATAATTTCAAACGTTATGTAGCATTGACAGGCATGATTTGGCCTAGGTAATCAGACAGCGCTACAAAGAACAGAAAAACCTGCAGCCAATAGGTAAACGGGTATCAATCCCAGTGAATAGTATCAAGGACGGTTGTAGTTGATCATAAATCTAAAATTTCATTAAGATAATTGCCAAATGATATGAGTGCCATATGGCTTGCTTAAGTAGGATTAGGCATCGTAAGAGTAAGATGATTTTGATGAATTAAAGGAACAGAGAGGAGGAGGAGGAGAAAAAATAGGAGGAATGGACCCGTGTGAGATTGGACGTGGTGCAGATATGATGATGCAGTACCTTTGAGTTGGGTGTACTATGTACAATGTTTAGGTTGGAAGACCAATGCATATAAGAGTAGTGGGGGTGCAGGCATCCTCACTCATAGGCTCAAAAGATCTCTTGACTGCAATTGTAAATCCCATAACTCTGTTTAACAATGCATGGTTCCCACTAGAGAATTTTCTCTTGAGGCTCTCTTCCAAAGTGAGTGCAGAGCGCATACCAAACCAAATAAAGCACGTCAACCCAGTGGCCTGCTTATTTCCCTTCTACTAACATTGATGCTGACACCTCGTGATCTTCGGATCACACTTCATGCAGCAGGGCAACGAGAGATCAACATAAAACCACTATTGATTTTTTTAACCATAAACATGTTTTAATACATTTTGTAACATACTAACAGCGACAAGCTAATTGATGGGTTACAACTGGAAATAACTATCAGACGCATATTTGGGCAGAAAAAAAACATCTTTTAAATACGCATTTCAAAAATAAATCGGTCTGTTTGTCACACACTACACAATGTTAGTGTTCTTTGTTTCCGAGGAGTTGCAAATTGTGATTTTTACTCTGTATAGAAACCAAGAAGCCAGCAAGTCCAAAGCCTCTCATTGCAGCTGGTCATCCCCCGTCATGGCTGCTGATTTTATATGGGGCTACAAAAGGATTGATCACCCTCACCAAGATGACATGAGAGTCCTCAAAGAACAGCATAAAGTAAGCAAACCCTCAAAACAATACCCACCATAAAAATGCCACGTTTAGAACATTGAGAAATGAGCCCAACGTAATATACACATTGATGTCATTTAAACTCACAGTGCTATTTCAAATATCATTTACATGAACTTAGAACAGCTACTCTACGATTGAAGGGTTTTAGACTCTGATCACCCTGTAGAGGAGCAGCTGAATGCCTCTGCAGGAAGTCCCACCCGTATTCTGCCTGTACATTGGAAACTGGAAATTGCGACATGTGCAATGCCAGTAAGGGTACCTATACCACAAGAAGCCTTTGAGACAAGGTATCCACTGAGAAAACCCTGCATGATGTATCACTGAAGAGATGGACGTCTCCTGAGGGAGATTGCTGAAGAAGTGTGAAGATGTGAAAAGGAGAGGCTGGTGACGTCACAAGAAATAAGCATGACACCCTGAGAAAGATGACCAGAGAAGAGAATTCCTAGACCTTATAGCATCTGATGGTGAAGTAAAGAATCGAGAAGACTTTAATGTGCAGAATGAAAATTGCATGTGTGAAGAAACACTGCAGAAAATGCAAACCGTTTTATAACTGTACAGATGCCGTAACGCAAGTAGACTAAGTATATAAAGGCTGGCTATAAGTAGTGAAAGACTGTAGGCAGTGCCACCAATATGTAGAATCTTGACATTCGATGTCACAATTTTAGTAAGCTCAACCCCTGGAGAAAGGAGGACTGATAGCTGTGTGTGTGTTGCAGCAAAGAAATAAGCTGAGGCTCAAAGATGGATCAAAGAAAGACTGCTTGGCCTGGTGTCAAAGGCTAAAGCATCCAGAACTGGTTATCAGTCCTTGAAGAACAGTAAATGCGAGACGCTGAGGCATCCCTTGTTAAGTTGCAAAGAGAGAACACTAAGAGTGCCAACTTTTGTTATTCAGGGCAATTAAATGCTATATAATAGGCCGGTTCACGGTCTCCTGTCATGTGAGTCCAAGATGGAAATAGATGTGGGCATGTAAGCCTGAACCTTGATAAGAACATGCTTACACTATCTTATATTCCCAGAGAAGAAAAGCTACTACAAGGCCAAGTTCAAAGACAATCTGAATGGCAGAAGGCATGAGAGATGAGAGATGATGGGCTAATTGGGTGGGGAGGTACGGTCAAGTCCATCCACCAACACCTGGGGTACCAGCTTACGTGCTGCTTGAGAATCAAATGTTCCAGAAGGGTACAAGCGTGCCAACCAATTGTAGAGGGCCATATAACAAAGGGCCTTATAGTTTGAGAGCCAATGATATATTGTGTTTCTAATCACTGTCAAAGATGACTTGCACTAAGGGAGGGTATGAGTTGCCCACCTGACTATAGATACCCAATCACAATGTAATCCCTTATAGAAAGTATACTTAGATACTCCCTTTAGTCCAATCACAATCCTGTGTAGGTTTTTGAAGTTTGCCACGTGTTATAATGTCACGTATGACGAGTTTCTGCTGTAAAAGTAATGTGTTTTATTAAATGCTTTGAGACCATGCTGTGTGACGTCAGTGATGCCCTGTTTTAGACAATTGAGAATAAAACAGACATTTTGCCAACTTCCTGAGTCAGTCCTCTTATTTGGGGTTATTCTCCCTCCCATCCATTGTACGATGTGTTACCTTAATTAAAAGGACCACATGGGTTCACCCCAAATATATTTTTCAACTATTTCAGAGGAACTATAAAGGTTGGTGATCTGTACTTACACATGAAAAATGTAATAACACAAAACAGAAATATTTAAAGTATTTCAAAACATGTATCAGAAGTGGATATACATTTGGAAAAGAAGACAGAATAGAGTACAGCTGTAATCTGTAAATTACACTAGTCAAACTGTGGGAATAGCAGACTAGACAGCCTTTTCCAATCATCCACACCTGGGCTGACCAAAATCAGTTGTTAAAGGGTTAATTCACCAAGACATTCCCCACTCGTAACCCTGCACTCCTCCACTGCTATCACTTGTCTTTCCTCATCTTAGTGTCCTTTCCTGAAAACCTTTTGTAACTTCTTTGTTTATATCCCAACTTTTCAAACTTTGAACCAGTTAAGGACCTCTGAGACCCTCTGGGCAAGCCAGCGCTAAACAAAACATCATACAAAATAAAATAACACACGAAAGTGGAAATGCGGGCAATATATTCAAACAAGCAAAACACGATTTAACAGTTAAATTCCCATTTTTTTTTTTTGGCAAGTAATATAGCGCCAACAAATGCATTGTTTCCTGATTTTTGGCCTGTAAATGTTGTAGCATCCTTTTATGATTTTATTTTCTTTGGCGCATCTTTATGTAACACAATGCGTATTTCCAATTTCACCAACATTAACATTAATTTGACAAATAATCGTCTTACTTACATGTTGCTTCAACCGAACTGACAGTTCACCCTCTCCTTCACCTGCTGTGTCCCCTAAAACCACCTCATAAATGCGAGCATTGCTTTTCTTTAAGCGAGAGGCACGATATATTAAAGGAGTCATCCTAGTTAATGACCTGTTGTTCTCGAGCTGGGCATGCACTATAGCAATATTTAATAATAATGATAATAATACAGTTTTCACTTAATAGCGGTTTATTTGATACCAGTTCCCGATGCATGTTTGCAACCAGCAAAGTAGTAAAAATGAAAAAAATATGCTCTGAAGAAACACTTGCCTTCCTGCTGTGGCCTAACAATGCTTACTAATGATTGCATGGCCACAGACATATTAGAAAATGTACTCGTGAATTAAACGCAAGAGACCTATTCAGTGGAGGTCAAATCTGGCGATTCATGGCAATTCCTTCCTTCATTGACTGTGGAGCGGGAGGCAGCAGACTTCTTGAAGGCTTTTTCTCCCGATGCCTCTTACCTAGGGTGTGGTGGAGGGGAGAAATGGCCCAACCCCTTGTCAGAGGAGGAATTGGGCACGAACAAGACTATGCTTCAGCAAAACAGGTCTTTCCATACACTGTTCCATGAACAATTACTAGCACAGACAAGTTTCATAAATTGGTCTTCATTCTTATGTTCCCAAAATGCACTTTGTTTCTATGCAAAGCAGACAGTATCCTATATTAACCACTCAGCAACAAATAACAGCCGTTCAAGGGTTACAACAGGAGCAAGAGTTGGGAATCCGAGAAGGTGGACATTGCTCTTAGAGAGCTCTGTTTTGGGATCTGCCGCTGGCACTGCCTTTGTGACCAGAGATCTCGGAGCCATTGATAGTACCTCTGTCTGGTCCAGCCCTTAAGCCGGGGGTGGCAGTGCCTGGGCTTCCAAGTGGATTGCCCATGATTGCAGCTGTTACATCAGGGACCCACTAAACTCAGTACTATGTACGATGCCCGCGGGTTGTGTGAGCGCTTTAAAAATGCAAATAAATAAAAATAAATAAATATATGTGAGGAGTACATACAAAAATACAAGGGACCGGAGTCGGAGAAGGATAGACACCAAAAGATGCTTGATCACATAACATTTGAGCAATGATGGTGTTTTCCCATGGACGTCTTTTGGGGGTCATCAGACCCCTCTTTACTTCCTTGCAATCCCTAGCACTACCTTTGTGACCCCTGGTCAGCGATTGCAGAGGCAGTGTCAGTGAAAACCAAAATAGAACAGGTTCTTGCATTAGACAAAGCCAAACTTCAGAGGGAAAATACCCATCACAATTCTACAATCTTTCAAGGCCTGCAATGTGCAGCTAGACTACAAGTCTGCAGTAATACAACTATGCACATAAGAACACTGATGTGCCAGACACCAAAATCAAGAAGAACTGCACAGCAGTTTTTTCTTCTGCATCTCTTCCATTTGTCTGAGGGAAAAGCCTGTGCTCTCCACGAATTTTTGCAGGTGATGCAGTGACAACGTTTTGGCCATATGCACTCAAACCCATAGGTAAAATAACGTTTAAAACAGAGAATTGAAAACCACACGAAAATTGCTTTTGTAAAGGTGTTGAAATTGGGCTTTGATGACAATAAACAGAAACAACGAATGTAAAGGATCTTGGCATGCAAGAGTTAATGGTGTACCTGACCATGTCAATGGGACCTCCCACCAAAGCACACCCTCACAGGGTGAACAAGCTGTAAAATAAATGACACCAATGTCTTATATTTGCCTGCAATAATCTTCGGGAAAAAAAATATTTTCGGAAATCACTTAGAAGTTTGGCATTCACTAATGTATAACACATTGGAGAAAGCCAAACTTCAGAGTGATTTCCGAAAATACAACAGGCTCTAAGAATAGCACCGGACAACTTGCAAATCTGTGAACGTTAAAGCAAGCAATACAACAAAGCACAAATTGAAAAATGTATATATATTTGTGACATCTACTAGGCTAACATGCAAAAAAATAAAATGTGCTTTTCTGTGGATAGTCGAATGTTCTTAAAATCATGCATAAGAATGTTTTGGCGTTTGTGATACAGCATCTCCCTATCTAACAGAGTTTATTACATAACTTCTTTCTATTGTGTGTCTTAAAGCACTGAAAATAAAGTGCTTAACTAGATTTTTCAGACATCACTTTACTTTGCTTCCTTGGACTTTTCGTTTTTCGTTCAGGATGTGTAAAATGAAGCTACAGCGATATTGTTTTGGCTTGACATGTTGCCACAAGGATTTACATATTGTCATGCTGATTTCCTATGCAATTTGTGTATTTTTCAAGCAAACTCTATAAGAGAGTATAGTTGTTGGCTTTGGCATCTGAAACTTAAATATGTGCACCAAATGGTCCTTGGAAGGTATGTGGTCAAGTGCCTAAATTGCAGAGTAGGTTGAAATTCCTGATTCACTATTCAGTCAAACCGTGCGATCATGGGCACATAATGTAATCTCAGTCTAACCTAACGGCAAACACTTGAGTGCTTATAAGTGATTAAGTACAGACCTTTAAAATGCGACATATTTGATGAGTTTAGGGACAAAATGGTGTACCCTGCTGCTCCTCTGCTAGTGACCACCAAGGCTTGCCACATAGAACTACATTATTGCTGCACTGTCCACCCTCAGTCCCACATCACTTGCATTGACATAAGATATGGGCCTCATTACAAGTATGGTGGAGCGGGAGAAAAATTGGAAGTAACGGAATTACCGCCAATGTCTCCGCTACGCCATACTACGAGTATGGCCCTGGATTGGAGGATTTACCTCCAGCATCGTGCTGGAGGTGAATCCCCCAACTCTCTGCCAAAAAATCAGCAAATAGGTGTACCCCGCGGGTCCGCTGCTAATGGCCGCCAAGGCTTGTCACTTACCGTCACTTACAGCTACATTATTGTTGCACTGTCCCACCCTCAGTCCCATATCACTTGCATTGACATGAAGATATGGGCCTCCTACAAGTATGGTGGAGCGGGAAATAATTGGCAGTAACGGAATTACCACCAATGTCCCCGCTCCGCCATACTACAAGTATGAATCCTCCAACTCTCTGCCAAAAAATCTGCAAAATCGGCTAAATGACGCAGCGTAATTACCACAGTGGAATTACGCCTCAGTAATTCCACCAAAAATGCCTCATAGAGTCCTATGGACTCATAAAAAATTGGGATTTACACTGCCACCGCCACTCATAATCCGGCGGTAATTCTGCCGGACTAAGTGGTAGTAACGATAATTTAGTTGTGCGGTATTCTGGCAGCTTTACGGCCCAAATACAGCCCAACTCGTAATGAAGCAAGTCTGTGGCAGAAATAAAATAGCATTTTCTTCTCTGTTGCTTCTTTTCCAAGAAGTTACTTGGACCATCCAGAGTACGACCCCACACAAGACCGAATGAAACTCTTTGCCATGCCCTGTTATGCTGTTAGTGTATCTTTTATTGCACACCATCTGCCATTTTCACACTTTCTAGGAGCTTCAGGATCTGCAAGACATAGGGCAGAGGTCTAATGCAGCAGCAGCGGGATGAGGGCATGATTGGTTTGTTACACCATTGATCTGTGCAGATCTGAAAAGATACGGCTTTCTATAGAGTGTAAGATTTAGTTTTGTGAACTGTCTGGAGCAGTGGTCAATGTGCGCCTCATGTTGCTAAGGTCCTTGTTTGTATGAGTTGTGTTCATGTGTATCTGGGGTGGGTTAGTTTGCTGTTTAGGGAAATTGAATGCAGACACGTGCCTCTGGAAGGTGTATTTTCCATGGTGTAACCTGTGTTGTTTCTGCAGATGGGTTGAGCACCCCAAAGTATGGTCAGCTAGGGTGGGGGACAGAATGATTTTTGAAGCAGTTATTGTTACATACATTTTTGTCTCCAATCAATGCCACATTTGATTGCATGGACACACCATGCAAGAGTGGCAATTCAAGGCTTTCCAAGTGCTCTTTAAGCAGCAACAGCACAAAGAACATTGAAGTGTTTTACTTCCGGTCGGTTTTGCCGGTGACTCACCAGGGATCCAAATACTAAAAGAGGGATGGACCAGAGGAGTAACTCTCAAAGGAGCAAAGGACCACCAGAAGACAGCGACTCAAAAGAGCAGCCAAAGAGCACAGGGGCAATGGAGCAGAGCAACCAAGGAACGGATGGCATCTGGTCAAATGGATTTGCTTTTGCCTTAGTTTTACTTGAGTTTAATTGGAGTTTTGGCTACAGCACTGGAATGCAGCTAGGAGGGAGATGACATGTGAGAATGGACCCACAGTTTGAGGGTGTGGTTTAGCTATTTACCAACTCATTGTCTACCCATGGCCATGTTAATACCTATGGCCATTCCCACCCGCTACCTGCCACTCCCTGCCCAAATCCAATCCTTCCTAGATCTCGTGGAGCTAGCTCTATCAAGCAGTCAATTCAAGCTTTGTACTGCCAGTGTTATTTCTGAGTACACCACGCTGGCGTTAAAGGTCATATGACATCACTTCCTGTGTTGTCCTCAGATGTGTAATGTCACTTCCGCTACCCCTGGCATTTTATAGGATCCCCATCACTTAACCCCTTAAGTGCCAAGGACGAGTATGCTCGTCCTTTTTGCATACACTTGCATAATAAGCTGGCACCTTTTTTACTTTGAAGTACTCGGGGAGTGCGCACTTTGGTGCTGTCACATCGTGACTATGCACCCGTTGGATCGCTTACAGGGAACACAAAATGCTGCAGCATGGATCTTACTCTGGGCGGATTTGAACATGTCGCTTCGGCAATCCATGCGCTGCCATGGGTACGATAGTGGGCCAGCATCAAATGTAAAGGTGCATCGAGCCATTCATGGGAAGGGACCCGGCTTCGTCAGAATCAAGATTCTCATCTGCAAATCTCATCGCCTCCTCTTCATCTCCATGTCCTGCCCAAATATATGTGTGCTAGAGAAGGTCACGCATTATCTTACTTTGCTGCTAATCTGTGGAAATACACTCACATTGATGTAAGCCTTGCACAGGAACATATATATACTTTACAAGAACCAAATAAGACGTTTTGCTTGATAATCCTTGATTTGTCTCAGCTATAGGCAGCGACCCTAATTTGTCAAGTAGCTTGCTTGCTCTTAATCTCCAGGAGGCACAATGTGTGGCAACAGTGTGCTCTATAAAACTTTCCTAGCATAACATAAGATAACATACACAGTCTGAAAACTGTTTAGATTAGTAGTACTGTATTTATTTTGCAAGTGATTTGGAAGCAACATCTTTATTTAGCTAGGCATTTAAAAAAAAAAAAACATATCCAACCAATGAGCACTTCCAAAATTAACCAGAAAGGGAAATTGATTCACCACTGGGTGGATAAGAGAGCATGGATTTAGAGCCCAGCATGTGCTCTTCTGGGGTTCCAAACATGGCACGCTCACCACCTCCTATGGCCAGGGCCCAATTACACAACCATGTACCTGCAGGGAGATAGGTCCCTACATGACCTCATGTGGGCACGGGCCCTAGCATACAAAGGAGCCTGCAAGAATATGTGTCCCTGATGGGACAAGTGGGCAAAGCCATGAAGCGCTCTCCCTAACCTACATGTGAAGAGGGAGGCCTATGCATAATGGAGTGGCTCCACCGCAATTGCCGCTAGAAGCAAGACATTTCACCTATTGGCTTAAGGGTTGACACTGTGCACTGTAGATCTGGGCCTTATTCCTGCCTACAGCACTTGATGAACAAGCTTGTGATTCTGGGCAATTTACCTAATGTAATAGGCCTGAAGGGTAAACATGTGTGCGGAGAATATGCAAGCACAAGTCGTAGAGAGTCTAATACCGAAATAATGAAATCTTTATTCATCACCCCAAATCATATTCTCAGTTCAGTTATTAGGTCTCAACTGGACCCACCATTCCAGATGGGTCCATGCGCAGGACTTTATTTATAATTGAGAAGCCTTTCTACAACAAAAAATCTCTCGGAAGTCTTCTGATACTTTTGAACCTAATTCTGCCCTGTTACAACTAATAGTTAAAGTAGCAACTTCTGACAAAGACAAGAGTTTGGGGTTTTTATAATGAAATTGTTTCTCTATTGGCAGGCATTGATATATTATGCAGGGTACTTGCCCAATGTACCAGCTATTGTCTTCATTGGACGGGTACTCAAATCACTTGCTAGGTTTAATTAGTTATTTTTTCGTTATGTATTATTAATTATAAAAGTTACTTGTTATTTTCATTTCGTTATAATCACTGTATACCCAGGATTCCCCATCGAAAGCACAAGTACTCACGCTGTGGCAGGTACTCACACCATATAAAAGGATTATCCATGATATACTCAGCTACTAAAACTATATGAAAGTGGTGGTCATCAAATCCCCATCCACTCACACAGTTTAGCGGGTATTGCCATTAGGTGCCCAGACGTGTACTTCACTAATGCAAGGTACTCACACCATTTATTAGGTATTTCCATCCTCTGCCCAGGTTTTCAAATCATCTGCTAATTACAGCCTTTATATGCACAAGTATTCGCCCCATTTTCCAGGTATTGCTAGCAAATGTTCAGGTCCTCACACCGGTTGCCAGCACTTGCCCGTTTACCAACACCATTTACAAGGTATTGCCATCTTGTGCCCAGGTGCTTTGTCAGTGTTAACCATGAAATGTCCAGGTGCCCCCAGCATGTGCCAGCTATTGTCATCAAATACGAGGTACATCAGATGCAAGGTTTTATCATCAACTGCCTAGGTACTCACACCAGATGTCAGGAATTTCTATCAAGTACCCACATCACCATATTGATTGCCAAATTTAATCATCAGATGATATGCCAAGTATTCTCACCAAATGCCCATTTGCTCACATCATATGCCAAGTGTTTTTATCATATGATAGGTAGAAACTGCAGTAATTTGCCAAGGTAATCCTATCATTTACCAGATATTGCCACCAAATGGCAGGTATTGACATTAAACTACTCTTTCCGGGAGGAATCTGGGGGGTCAGGAGAGATCTGGGAGAGTGCTGCCATAGGGAAAGGGTGTGGCATTTCTGCTATCCTCCTGCCACACCTCGCTCTATGTTCCTCTTGGAAAGACAGCCGGGTTGTGGAGGCAGACGGGACAGTAGGCGAGCTGGTTCAGTGTCCACATATTTCATTGCATTCCACCACCATCAGGAGAGGAGGGCAGTGTCCCTGCTTTCCCGCTACGCCCTCATGTCCATAGGCCACCGTCATATGGTTAAAGTGAAACCTAAAAACCATTGACTTTTTTTTGCACATTCTATTGCTAATAACGTTTGACTCGCTGGATGCATCTGGCTAACATTTTTCCAATACATTTCCTGGCATGGGTCCCAACGAATGGGAACATTCAGGAAAATTCGTCAAACAGTTCAAAAGTTATTAAGCATAGAAAAAACTGTTTTTGGACTGTGCACATTCATTTTACCACAGAGAAAAGGTGCATCCTTTCAACGGGTGCTGAGACAAACCCACTGAACGGATTTGCGCCAAATAGGAAACAAGTTGGGCACAAAGTGATGTAAATAGTCCCATTTTGTGGTTGGGTGTACATTTGATCAGTCGTTTCTTAAAAAGTTATTAGAGACCTAGTTAGTTCCTGCGTTAAGGAAAACTTGTGTATATCTATATCTCCCATGGTGCATTGCAGCACTGAGAATTTCTGAAATAAAAAGCCATCCCACAGGACCAGAAAATATACAAGTGCCCAAAATAATTAATGGAGGAGGGAAGTAAGGGAAAAGGGAGGTTTTACATCAGTGTAGGGGTGGGTGAGAGAAGACCACATGGTAACACTTTGGTGAGATCTATACAGGCCTTTTTCAGTCCGATCATTTGTGTCTTAAAGCAGGAATTTTGCCATATTCCCGTGGGTAAAGAGCGAGATTACATGGGTAACAAAAGTGCGTCACAGGAAAAATTAGGGGGAAACTATATTGGGAGAGGGCTGGTGACAGATTGACTTCAGGGAGAATATGGGTAGACTCAAAGAGGAAGGACAGTCGGGCGTGACCAAGATGGCAAAAGTGTGGGAGCGTCTCTCCCAAGCTACGTACACCCGTCTTTGAGAAAGATATGCAGAAGATAACACATGAAACCTACTTACTGAGCAGCGGATACCCTCAGGAGCAGATTGTGAGCTGCGCCGAGGGGATTGGTGTCCTTGTGCCTGAAGGGTGAGGTGCGCCGGACTGGTAAGTGAGCGGCGCACCTCGGCACGTCCCCGGCGCTGGAGTGGAGAACAGAGGGTTGTGCGAGGGGTTTGATGGCCCAAAGGGATCTGTTAACCCCTGATTAGGTGATGGTCCCCCACTAATGCTCTTACCTGGGGCGCACACATTTTGCGGCTGAAGAAGACTGTAGAGTCTTTTATGGTGAGAGAAGAGCAGCGGCCATCTTTGTTGAGGCCAGTGAACACTATTTGGATATGGCTGCTGAAGCCATAATGAATGTAGCCCTTTTTGTCTGGGCCAATGAGGCTCGAAAGTGAATGGTGTCAACCCCATCACATGGTAATTGAAGAGGATAATAGTCAGTTGGACCCTGCTCTTACAGCCCCTAGTCACATCATCGTGGTGCCCTGGGTAAAGGACTACGGCAACAGGGAAGTGGAAGAAAAGTAAAGGAACAGAGCCAAACCTTTTCGCACCCCAGAGCAGACAATGAAACTAGGGCAAATTCCATCCTGCCTCACCTTCTAGGGACTCGGTAATGGCAGCATCAAGTCATATTGAGAAGCCACTTTCGGGGTCGGATAACAAATTGGATAAATTGAATGAAAAAGTTGCGCAGCTTGATACAAGAACCTCCTAATTTGAACAAAGAGCCATTGACCTTGAACAACAGAGTTCCCAGATGCTCTCGACAAAGCAGCATATGACTAAGGAAGTGGAAGCAGTCATTAAGGGTAATAGACTGATGGAAGCCAAACTTGAACATGTGGAAAATCTTGTAAGGGCTAAGCAGATTAGAGTGATTGGCCTACTTTTGGGAGCAGAAAGAGATGACCTGGCTTCTTTTATCGCCACTTGGCTCCCGGACTTGCTTGCTCTCAATGTGGACGAGGACCCCATATACTCAAACAGATGTTGCAGAATTAAGAAAGAAAATACACACTTTAAACCTTTCAGATAGAGACACTTCTTTGACCCACTGCTACAATGTGTGGGTGCAAAGATTTTCTTAAGGCAATTAGGACACCCATGTCTTTATCTCTGTCTTTGTAGGGTTTCATTAAAAAGAAATGTTGAACATCTATAAAATGAGCAGGAACCTTCCTGTTGTACATTTCGGAATGAAATCTTGCGAGTTAAAAATAAGTTTGACAATGATCTGGGAATCAACTGCTCCCTAAATCCTGTAAAATGTTGATTCCAGGGGAAACATATTCCTGAAAATAGAGGGCAAAAAGGTGAGCACAAGTACGTTCACACTTATAGAGTTTGGATATGACGGGGGTATGTTCCCTTGTTGTTATCGATCTGAGAGGGACGGCCTGGTCAAGAAACCCATCTAGACGCAATAAGGAACAGCAGTGAATGCAGCTGATGCGTCCCAAGGGGCCAGTGCTCCACCTCCTGCGTCATCAGTTTCCCAGCTAAGGTCTTCTAAGATGGCGGTGCCCACCCACTCAGTACTAGGTTGCAGACACAACCTGGCTTTCATATGCTTGACACGTTAGATATGGTTCTAGAAGTAGATCGATTTGCAGGAGCAGGTTGAGGTTTCTTCTGCAGTGAATGACTTATGCCATTTTAATTTCCTTTGGAGCCCTTCCACATTCTAAGGAATCATTCATTAACATTTTCATCCTCTCTGTCACTGGATTTGATTTGGCTAATCCGCTAAAGATCTTAGGCAGCAGTGGTCCAGTGGAGATGCTGTTTGTTAGCCAGTTCTGTTTAGCCTGCCATATTGTTCCATGCTTAAGGTTTCAAGAGGCTAAAGAAGCAGATAAGAGAGTCTATTAGAGCTATTACTAGGAATCAAATCAACATTAATGGGACTGGCAATCTGAATTCCGATGTACGTCACAGATGGCTACAAAAACTCAAGTACACACATCTGAGTTTTAGCTGATTTATTGACAATTTCAAAGGTTCAATGGTTGAATGATGGTAGAAAGTCCAGAATAACGAGATCCCTCATCTTCGCCATGATTTCCCATTGGCTCCCTCTACCATAGCTGAGCCGTCTCTGCTCCTCCTGAACGAGATGTGACGAAAGACTAGAGATAGGTCATCCTTCCTGTTTCACTCTAGCCTGGTCTTTCAGTGAAGGACCTGAGGCCAAGCCAAATCTACCTTGCTCCTGCAAGGGCTTCCTAAGGAGGCCTACTCTATTGATTACTCCCAAGTTGGGCTCCAACGATATCAGTATGATCTCTCTCTCTCTCCCTCTCTCTCTCTCCCTATCTCTCTCTCTGTCTCTGCCTCTCTCTTTGTCTTTTTTCTCTCTCGCTCTTGCTCTCTATCTCTCTCTTTCCCCTCCCTAATATTTCTCTTTACTTCTCTTTCCTAAGCTCCCGTTCTTCTCCTTCCCTCTCTCCCTCTGTCTTCTATCTCTTCCACCTGCTCCCCTTGATCTTCCTTGGTCGTCTATTTCCTTTTCCGCTCTATCTCACTCCTTACTTAACTCGCATCATACTACAACTTCCACCTTCCTGATCCCCAGCCCCCCACTACGCCTACTTCGTCTCTTATACCACCTTCCTCTCCTTCGCACTCTCTCTCTCTCTCTATCTCGAACTGTACCACTCATACCTTCTACTGTCTACCTTCACCTTTCCTCCCCTCCCCTGTCTCTCACTTCCCTCTCTCCTCGCACACATTGACACACAACCCTCATGCTCACTACAGTCTCCCAAACTTAGTACCACTCTCTCTCTCTCTCACACACCATGCCTGCACTTTCATCCACCACTTCCACCAACTCTCCAGTGCTTCTCTCCACTCTCCACTCTCCGCTCTTTGGAACTGGTCTCTCGGTCCACCTCCACACGTTCCGATCCCACCTAAACGCTCATCCTTGACACTGAGTGCAGGGATTTTATACCCCGTCCCGTCATGATAGGGACCTGTGTCCCCTTCCTACTGGCCCTGCCATAACCTGCCTATTCTCATTGGTTAGCATTCTCTCCAGTCTCCTGGTTTGGCACATCTCGGTCTCACCACGGAGTCCGCCCTCTCTCTGCCCGGTTTTCCCCTTTGCAGGTGTCACTGCAGTTGACACTCGACCCTCACTGACCGCCACCCCCGTCTCCCGTTTGGCACGCTCTGCAATTGGTGCAGAGGACACGGAATGTCATGCTTCTGCAAGAAAGAGAAATTACTTATGGGCAGTAAAAAGGGAGGTTGACATGGTGGAAAAGACAGTGGTACCAAGCGTGGTGGTATACAAGACGCACGCAGGGTGGTCTCGGGCGACTAGCCCCCCGCACTCCCCCAACTACCTCACACACCCTCTGGGCTAGGATCAACTCCAGGTTGGGAGGGGTCCCTGCTCCCTCTTGACAGAGACGAGACCATGACCCTGTTACATGTAGTACATTGCAAACAAATGTCTTTATGTATTAGCTTAGTCTTTCCTGGGGGAAGATTCAGCTAGATACTCTCATTCAGGGGTTGCCTCACACTGGGTGATACTCCCTTCTACCAAGGGATATCAACCATATATATAACCAAAGGAAGGAGACAAATAACTCTTTATAGGTGTGATATTCAGAATATATCCAATAGACTAGGTGTCACAACAACATCATTTAAAACCCATGTATATTGCATCATAAATTTCAAACAATATAACATAAAAATCAATTTTTAATTAATTCATTATTTAAAGAAAACACCAAAATATGTTAAAAGCACATTGTACACAATACAAAAATATTGTTTCTCGTAAAATGATTCCACCTCACATCAATCAAAATAATGAATCACTTGTTTCCCCAAACAATGGTGGCAACTCAATTCTTCGTATTCCCCCCCATATTTTAGTAGCCCGATTTATATAAGTTTCTGTCCTTTATGTTACAAATCACTGGACATTCTTCAGGGGCCGAACAGTAATCTTGAGCTTCAAGTGGATCTTTTTCACATTACTTTCACACCAGATTTTAGGATCTATGGACAGATGAATAAACACACATTACCACATGGGCATCTTTGGCCACCAAGTAGACCTAGCCACACCCCAATCACCCCTAGGGTAGGCAGATATACAATTTATTGATATACCTCTCATCCGTCCGAAGAATTAATTGTCTTCTGACTCAAATAGCAAAACCAAGTCTTGCTCTTCACCTTTACAATGGACAAGGCATTCGAAGAGTAAAGTACCTACAACAAATACACATGACATCTTAATCATGGGTCACCTGAAACATTTTAGGTCACACACAACGATCTCAAATAACAACAGCACTCAGGCTTACCCTGCAATCAAGGACTATCGACTCTCAATCCTACACCAGGTCTTCAGTCCACAATAGTTGACACAAATCTGAGTAGGGAAATTAACAAACAAGAAACTGCTGCTATTAATCTGTTTACTCGTCACCTACCTTCACTGATCAACAATGGTGTCTATTAATACAGAAGGACTTCCTTGTAAGCGAATGCTGTGTTAACTGATGTCATCACGTAACGTACCACGTGATGGCATCGTTCGTCGCACTCACCCGGCAACGTCTCAATGCTACAGGCCGAACAAATGGCTGGAACGCTGCGTAGACATTACTCCGGTTATTAATTATATGCAGAGAAAACTCCGCTACACTTGAAAAGTGAAGCCCCTCAGGCATCGGCCAGATTACATAAATCAATAGTACAGAATTATTTACCGGACCAAAACAGAAAATACCAAAACAATCACTCCTGCAGCTAACGTCTGTAACACACAGATCTAAACAAATCTTTACTTGAGAGGTATATCAATAAATTGTATATCTGTCTACCCTAGGGGTGATTGGGGTGTGGCTAGGTCTACTTGGTGGCCAAAGATGCCCATGTGGTAATGTGTGTTTATTCATGTGTCCATAGATCCTAAAATCTGGTGAGAAAGTAATGTGAAAAAGATCCACTTGAAGCTCAAGATTACTGTTCGGCCCCTGAAGAATGTCCAGTGATTTGTAACATAAAGGACAGAAACTTATATAAGTCGGGCTACTAAAATATGGGGGGGAATAAGAAGAATTGAGTTGCCACCATTGTTTGGGGAAACAAGTGATTCATTATTTTGATTGATGTGAGGTGGAATCATTTTATGAGAAATAATATTTTTGTATTGTGTACAATGTGTTTTTAACATATTTTGGTGTTTTCTTTAAAAGAATGAATTAATTAAAAATTGATTTTGATGTTATATTGTTTGAAATTTATGATGCTATATAAATGGGTTTTAAATGATGTTGTTGTGACACCTAGTCTATTGGATATATTCTGAATATCACACCTATAAAGAGTTATTTGTCTCCTTCCTTTTGTTATATATATGGAAGATTCAGCTATCCATCATATAGCGCTTGACTTGAGGGAAAGGTTTTTTTTGTTGCACATTAGGGTTCTGGAGCTCCTAATTAATTTTGTAAACAACTTTCTGAATGGAGAAAAGTCTAATAAATGGTATTTGAAATATTGTTTTTGCCTCCTCCAAATAAGTTTTCATAGGTTTTTGTATATATAGCCTGTGCTATTTTATGGCCAGTCAAACTATTTTGTTGGACTTTTCGGTTCTAGTTTGTAGACACAGAAGCAGCACTTTCACCTTGCACTCGACCCTTAGCCGCCAATCTGAACATGATGCGTTAGGAGAATCAATGCTGTAACCACTCTCAAATGCCCAGATAGAGTCACTGTTATGGCCGTGGGTAGGCCTCGCAGGATTCGTGACGCACTCTAAATCAAACGCGGACACGGAGCGCTTGCATTCACATCTACCTTTATTCAATTCCCTATAACTCTGCCCTTGCCCTGACTCCCCCAGCCTGTCACTTCCCTTATCCCAACCACCCGTCTCCACGTGTCCATGGAGACATCAACGTGACTTCTCCCCCCATTTTAAAGAGTCACCAGTCCTTCACAACAGGTGGTCATATGGTGGGATTTGCTAACCCATCTCTTCAATCCAGCAGCGAGGCTTGTTCCGAGCCCGCTGAGGCCATGAGCTGATGGGCTCTGGAGGACTTCCACTGACTTCGCAGTCCACGTGACTTTCTTGGTCCGAGTCCTCCATGTCTCCTTGATATGGATCATCTGAGGCGTAGTCAATGGGGGCAATCACTTGTCCACTTAGGCGTTGCGACCCTAAGGATGGGATTCCTTTGAAGTGGGATGAATTTCGGGTGATGGGATCTCCCGTGCCTTGCGCCGGATCATAGATCCATTCTTGTGGGTGACTAGCAAAGGTTTCTCCTGGAAGATGGAAGTGTGCTTGTGAGTCTGCGTTGTTTTACAGCTACAACGTCTCCCACCTCGATCTGGGGCACCCTCGCCCCTTTGTGCATGTCTGCCTATGGTTTCATGCGTTCCTTTGCGGCATCATCTCGATCCCTCTTTTCCCTATCCAGGTCAGTTGAGTTGTCGGCCATCTTGGCTTATGGGATTCTTGTTCGGATGTCTCTCCTAAACATCACTTCAGCTGGTGTTCTCCCGGTGGTGCTATGGGGAGTGCCTCGGTAGTCCCTCATCAGTTGGTTCAATACTTGTTCATATGGCTGCCCAGTGAGCTTGGCTATTTGGAGTTCTCTCTTCAAGTTGGCCATGAAGCGCTCTATCATTCCATTTGCCTGAGGCCATAAGGGAGTTACCTTCCGATAGTGAAACCCCATGTAGTTCGCAAATTGTGTGAACTGATGTCCATTGAATGGGGGTCGATTGTCCGTTTTGAACACTCTTGGAATCCCATAGGCGGAAAAGATGCGATCTAACGCTGGTATGACTTGATGAGCTGCCGATCGATGAGATTAGTTGGGCCTCCGGGTACCGGGAGTATTCGTCCATTACTGCTAGCAC
Source organism: Ambystoma mexicanum (assembly GCF_040938575.1). Lineage (NCBI taxonomy): Eukaryota > Metazoa > Chordata > Amphibia > Caudata > Ambystomatidae > Ambystoma > Ambystoma mexicanum. Next base: position 960,624,676 of record NC_090921.1, on the reverse strand, counting down.
ATACGTCTCTCCTTCAATCGGCACAAAGAAATCGGCTGCCACAGCTTCCCATATTCCCTGAGGGAGTTCAGACATATTCAAGGGCTCCGGGTGTCAGTTGGGAGTGATGAGGCTGCACATGGGGCATGGCTTCAGGGTTTCCTCCAACATGAAGTCCATGTTGGGGAACCAGCCATTCCGAAACACATGCGCTTGGTTGACACCAATTCCCTGTGATTTTCATGGGTGAGCTCGATGACTTTCACCCGTAAGGACAGTGGAATCACCACTTTGCAGTCCTTCAGAAGGAGGTGATCATCCGAGAGTGCCAGTTCATCTTTCACCTGCACCAGGCATTTTACCTCTGTGTGTACCGGGTCTCCTGCGGCTCTCCCTCTCTCTCTGGCCCTCCTCCACATGCCAGAGTCGAGTCCCTCGCAGATGATTTGGCAAGCAGTGTCATTTTCTGTCTCCCGAGCTATCACTTCGCTGTCTATTCATTCCGGGGTGGTTTGATGTATGAGGTACCGAAGGTACCTGTCTGCTACTGAGGGTTCTGGTGTTCACCCATCCTGGGTCCTTCTGGAAAGAAAGTCTGCAGGGTTTTCCCCTTTCCCTGGCCGATCTCGAATGCGTAATCCTGCAGCCTTAGCCCCCATCTGGCTATTCGGGGTGGCATCTTTGTCTGTGGATTGCCATATACGAATAGTAGGGCTTGGTGATCCATAATAACCCTAAAGGGCTTGCCATACAGGAAAAGGTGGAAGTGCTCACACGTCTATACCACGGCGAGACTCTCCTTTTCAGCTTGAGAGTAAGCTTGCTCGATGGTGGAGAGGCTCCTGCTGGCTTATGCCACGATATGAGTTTGAGAGGGGTTTCCCGGGTCCACTTGAGCCAGTATAGCCCCCAGTCCCACGAGACTTGCATCCACCGTTAGTTCGGTCTTGCGGATGGGGTAGTAATAGGACATGTTTTCCGCCTTAGTGACTCTCTCCCTGATGACTTTGAAGGCCTTCTGGCCCTTGTCCGTCCAGTGGAAGGTGGCGTCTTGTCTGGTTAGGAGTCTTAGTGGCTCACTCACTGTAGCAAAGTCCTTGATGTAGCGCATGCAGTATCTGGATAGCACCAGGAAGGAGTGCAACTCTGACACGTTTGCTGGGAGTGACGTTTCGTTCAGTGCAGCGACCTTTTCGGGATCTGGTGTCATGCCTGTCTCCGAGAAGATGTGTCCGAAGAATCTCAGCATGCTCTTTCGGAACTCGCACTTGTCGCGGTTTAATGTAAGATTTGCTGCTTCTAATGCTTTACACACCTTCATTAGAGCTTCATCGTGTTTGTTGACATCCGTGCCGAAGATCAAGATATCGTCACTATATTTGAGGCAGTTCGGTATGTGTTTGATAACGTTGTGCACCTCGGCTTGAAATATTTCTGCGTTAGAGGACACTCCGAAACGTAACCTCTTATAGCAGAAGAGACCCAGGTGAGTGACGAATGTAGTGAGGTTCCTGCTTTCAGGGCTCAGTACGAATTGGTTGTAACCTTTTTGCAGGTCTAGTTTGGAGAACACTTTGGCTCCGTTTAATAGGTGGATCATGTCTGTTTGCGCGAAGCCAAGTGTCTCTCTCCCTGTATGGCTTGATTAGTGTGCCTCATAACCACGCATAGCCGAATTGCTTCAGATCCTTTTTTGGGAACAGGCACTATTGGGGACAAAAGTACACACCCACCCACCCACACACCAATCCCCCAATCAACCCCTTGCGGACTCTCAATGCATCCAAACTCAAAGGAACCCTAATAAATGCCCGTTCCCTAACTGAAAAGGCCTTAGAAATATCAGATATTATACTCTCCGAAATCTGGACTTCCTAGCCATTACGGAGTCCTGACTCCACCCAGCTTCTGGACCTGCACTCATGCTAGCCATCCTCGAGGACTTCACCATCCTCCAATCGGACAGAACAGAAGCACGAGGCAGAGGCATAGCCATAATAGTGAAAACTAACCTAGACATGAGATTTACCCCCCTACTGGACGTCGCCTCCTGCGAATCCCTCATTGCTAAACTCCCCATATCTGGATCCAAGACTCTCACCATCACCCTATTATACAGGCCCCAGGCCCCATTGGCTCATTTAAAGAAGACCTCTCTACTATTTTATCTGATAACCTAAAATTTACATCTCAATCCCTAGTGCTAGGTGACTTCAACCTTGCCTACAAAGATCCCAAAGACTTACAAGCCACTTCAATTGCTGACACCCATCGATGAACTTGGTTTCACACAAAGAACATTAAGCCCCACCCATGACAAAGGGCGGCATCCTTGACTTGCTGGCAGACCATAACTGCAATGTCACCATTACCTCCATAACGCCACAAGCCTGGACTGACCCTCACCCCCTTGCCTTCACGCTCGAAGCCATCACACCGCCCACTACTAACAATCTAACTGCCCCGTCAATACCCACCAGGAATAAGGAAAACTTTGCTGCTGACAAACTTATCCCACTTCTGCTACCTATCCTAAACGTCATGCCATAACCCTCCGACCCTGCCACCCTCATTGATATTTACAATGGCACTATGACTAAAGCCCTCGATGCCATTGCTCCCTTAAAGTAAGAAAGAGTAAATCCAAAATGCATTTGAACTCATGGTTCACACCGCATCTCAAATCACTGCGCCTTGATAAAAGAAAATGTGAAACTATCTGGAGACACCAGCCTTCTGAGGACAATAAGGCTAACCTCAACCTCATTTCAGCTCACTACAAAAAAGAAATAATCCACGCTAAACAAGAGTCCCATATTACCAGAATAGCACAAGCTAACTCATGCATAAAATAATTATTTATCATTTTAAAAGAAATTGAAACCCCTATCCCCATACTAGACAACGGCGTGCAGGATAAAGACTGGTGTACAAGCATACAAAAAGCATTAACGGACAAAGTAGCCTCCCTTCAGGTCAAAATTGCTAACAAAAAAACTAACATCCACAACCCCACCTTGCCCCCTAGCACAGCCCCTCACACACACAAACCCTCACACTGCTTTAGCTTTTACAAAGTCACTATCCGTGAAGTGGAAAAAGTAATTCTCACCCTCAAACCCTCAAACTGCCAAGGTGATTCCTGCCCATCGCAAATAATTAAAGACGCTGCTAGAGAATTATCCCCATTCCTCTCCAAACTCATTAATGCATCCTTCTCCTCCGGCACCATCCCCAGCAATCTCAAGGAGTCATGGGTACTCCCCCTCCTAAAAAAACAAACGCAGGACCCTTCCATCCCTACCAATTTCAGACCCATAACCACTGTCTCCTTCCTGCTCAAAATACTAGACAGAATTGCATACCTACAAATTCAACAATACTTGCAAAATAGCAAAACCACCTCCTAGAAGTCCACCAGTCATGCTTCAGACCTTTACACGGAACAGAAACTGCCCGGATAGACCTCAAGGCACAAATTGACACACTAAGGGATCATGGTAAAACTGCCCTGCTCCTGCTACTCAACCTCTCAGCAGCGTTCGATTTGGTAGATCATAAAGTACTATGTAGTCATCTGGACTCTGCGGCACACTTTTCAAACAATGCTATCGGCTGGATTCAATCCTTCCTTAACAATAGGACCATGAGCGTTTTCTCCCCCGTAGCATCCGCGGACCCTATATCCATCACATGTGGAGTACCTCAGGGTTTGTGTGTCTCCCGACTCTGTACAACATTTTCTCCAAGCCCTTTTTCGATGATCTTGATGATCTTGGTATCACCTACACTAATTATGCAGATGATACTTAGATTCTCCTACCATTGACGGTAGATTACGACAATGATTTGGCCTTGGTAAATAGAGTGTACTTCATCATCTAGGCATGGATGGCCACACATGGACTATGCCTGAATGATGACAAAACTGAACTCATCATTCTTGGTACCACCCCCAACAAACTCACCCCAATTACGCCTGCTTCATTATCGAAGGCAACACTATTAATGTCTCCAAATCAGTTAAAACATTAGGTTTCTACCTAGACGAAACTCTCTCTCTCACCAAACAGGTCAGCACCATGTCATCTGCCACAGCTTATACCTGTAAGCTCATCTGAGCAGCAAAGCCCTTCCTTTCGACTCCCAGTTGCATTACCTTAGCTAGAGCGCTGGTTCTCTCAAAACTAGACTAGTGCAACGCCCTCTATTCGGTAGCTAATAAATATGTCATAAAACAAATCCAAATTTTGCACAACAATGCCCTTAGAGCGGCATTAGGCCTAACTAAAAAAGAGCACATCTCAGAGCACAGAAGATCCAACAAATGGCCTACCACCAATGACAAAATCTTATTGAAAATAGCCTCCCTCACCCATAAATGCTTAAATAACGCCGCCCGCTATACCTATCAGACACATTTATAAGACATTCCTCTATTCGTCCTACTAGATCAGCCAACACCAACTCCCTGACCGAACCTAAATTCAGATTGTCCAAAATTGGCGGACACAGCTTCCCAGTTAAGGCTGCAAAGCTGTGGAACTCCTTACCCACAGCCTTCAGAGCAGACCAAAACTATTCCCACTTCCGGCACAACATGATCAACTGGCTTAAAGACACCGATCATTAAAACAGTAAACACACATAACCACATGTACATATTGTATATTGATTGATTGATATTTTATTTCTATCGCGCTCGTACACAAGTGTTTCAGAGCGCGACAAGGCAAGGGAGGGGAACATGGGAGAACAAAACCGCGATCTTACTAAGCCCAGTGACATTGAGAACGTGCAAGTGCATGGGAGAGGGGGAGGGGAAAAGTGCATGGAAGGGGGAGAGGTGGAAAGTGCGAAGCAGAGGAGAAACAGATAAATAGCAATACATAAATAATAAAGGCAACAAACAGTAGTAGTGCAGCCAGCAATTTGCAAGTGCTAGGTTTAAGGCAGCAGACAGGGTAGGTCTGATAAGTGCAGGAAGAAAAAGGAGGGGCTGTATGGGTACAGATACAGACCCCAGTGCAAGGGGTGGCCCAGAGGCAGTGCGGGAGGGTGGCACGGTAAGCAGGTACCTGGGCCCAATGGACAGAGGGTGGCCAGATGCACAGTGCCAAGAGAGAACAGATCAGCAGGGGAGAGGGGGAGCGAAGGCAGAAGAAAAGAGGAAGGTCTTGAGGCGCTTCCGGAACCAGAGATGGTTCTCCTCAAGTTTAAGTTGCATCACACTGCAATTGTAATATGTATCCCTTATCTTCTGCCTTCTCCCATTTCTACATGTCTGTATATATCTCTACTTACCAATGTTTGTTAACCTCCAGCTGTATATATATATTTATTTAGTGTACGGTGCTGTAGCTAACCCGAGAAAATTCTTGATATGTCTTTGCGCCCTGATACCCTCGGGTCTGGTGGGCACTACAAATAATAAAACAAACAAACAAACACCCAGGTGGTGGGGCCGGTGGCAGGTTCGATAATGTCCTGTTCGAGCAATTTGTGCAACTCATCTTCCACCTTCTTGTGGATGTTGACAGGGATCTCTCTGAAGTGTTGTGGTATGGGGCGTATGGATTCATTTATGTGATGCTTTATCTGTCTGTTTTTTAATTTTCCAATGCCGCTGAATATGCGAGGGTAGAGGTTGTTGATTATCTCGCCATGGTCGATATACTTGTGGACCACGATATGGTACAGAATGTGGATGAGTCCCATATCGGCATCTGCCTTGAAACTTAAGACACAACCACTGTCTGTTTCAGTCGCCAGGACATGGATGGGTATCTTCTTATCATGTCCTTGTTTCGGCAAAGACCATCAAATTGTCCTAGGCACTTAAGGGGAGTCTTGGCACCATAAGCGTATATGTCCACTATTGTGGGGCTCAGTTTTGGCTTTTGGGGCAGCTCTTTGAAGATGTTTTCACTGATCACGTTCACTGTGGCCCCGGTATCGATGAGGAACACAGTTGGTTGCTCATTCAACTTGATGATTAGGATGGGACTGTGCGCCATAGTGGTGGGATTGCCCAGTGCATACATGTATGATTTTTTCTTTTGGTCACTTCCCGATGAACTGGGGTCTGAGTCAGAGGCTTATTGTTCCACTAGATAGCGTACGTGGCTTCTTGACCTGTGCTCTGGCCTCGAGCGCATGACGTATCTTCTCCTTTCTCTTCTCTCTCTTCTTTGCCTGTCTTCTCCCGAGTCTCTTTCTCTTTCCGGGTGTGTCTGACTTGATGGCCCTTGTGAAGTGGTGCCAGGGCGGGTCCCTGATGGAGTGTTGGATCCTGCCTTGGATCTGGGTGGCGTGTCTCTAGCTCGGTCCATCCCTTTGTCCCGGAAGAGCCTGCAGACCGATTTGAAGTGACCTTCTTCGCCACATGTAGCACAGCGCTGGCCGATAGCTGGGCAGACGCCATTGTGGGGGTATTTAAATCCGCATTTGTAGCAAAATAGCTCCTCCGACCTCCTCTCTAGCTGGAGTCTATGAATGTTTTCACCTGGTGTGGGGGTGTTAAAGCTCTCCACCTGTGAGTCTATGGCCTCTCAGCTCCGGACAGTGTTAGTATTTCGTCCATGTGTGTGCTTTCTGGCGTCCATGGTCTCAACTTTGATTTACTTGGTGCTGTGAAAGAGATGTCTCTCATAGTCTACATTAGTGTGTGGGGTGAAGTATGCTGCCAAAGCGTCTTTCAGGTCCTGGATGCAGTCGATGGAGTCGGGGGCATCTCATCAATGATGTTGCGTGTAGAGGAGCGCACTGCAAGTTTCAAGAGACATATTTGTTGTGCTTCTGCTATAGGCCCTGTGGCACCCATGTATAGGTCAAAGTCTGTTATCCATCTGGTCCACCTGGGACCCATGTTGCTGGTGTCTGTAACATCAAATGAGCCTGGCATCTGCACTGCCAGCGTGTCGGGCAGTCTGTATGGGACCTGATCCAGCGCCTGTGGACCTGTGGACCTGTGGACCTTGCGCTTGTGGTCCGTGACCCTGGACCTGTGCCCCTTTGATGTCATCTTGACCCAACATATTGTCTGTGTGGTTACTGTAATTTCAGGTGATCCCCTCACTGGTTCCTTCCCTGAGGCCCTCGTGAGAGGATGCCTCTTATCTCTGAGAGCACCTGCTGGCTCACATCTTGATGGGAATGTTGCCTTCCCCAGGCACGAGCACCATCCATTGTGAATGTCAAGATCAGTGGGGCCTACTGCCCTTGGGTGCATCCGCCGTTGTGGCCCTTAATTGCTGCCCACCGTGTGTGTCCTGGCCCTCCGCCGCCATTCGGGACACAGGCTGCCTCGATTCATTGTGTGCGGCTGATTTTAATCACTGCCGCGGGCCGGGGATGAGGACGCGGCTTCCCTGCTACGTGTTGTCACTCACCGCAGCGGCCCGTGCCAGCTCCTCGTCCTCCCTGAGGCAGGCAAAGCAGTCCCACCTAGTGCTCCTGAACCCCGGATGCGCAGGCACGCCCTGCTGTGCTCCGGCGTCAGTGCCGGTGAGCGGTGCCTCCAGGCGACCGCTCATGTCTCTGCTTCATCACGCTCTGCCCTGGCCTCAAGACCGCCCGCCTCTTCGCCAGTGTTATGGCCGTGGGTAGGCCTTGCAGGATTCGTGATGCACTCTAAATCAAACGTGGACACGGAGCGTTTGCATTCACATATACCTTTGATCAATTCCCTATAACTCTGCCCTTGCCCAGCCTCCCCCCAGCCCATCACTTCCCTTATCCCAACCACCCTCATCCCTGTGTCCATGGAGACACCAACGTGACATCCACGGCATCAGATGAGATCAAAAGTGCCTGTCCACAGAATCAGAATGAGAGTTTGCATCAAAGACAGCTTTGACGCTGTGTTAGACAAGTTACAAAATCATACACAATGCAGTTTGCTTTGATCGGACTCACTGGACACATTATGCGGAAGTGAAATAGAAGCATAAGGTTTTGAAGTCAAACAGATCTAATAAAGAAGTCCATCAAACCATTGCTCTACCTTTGCATAATACTTCCAGTTAGAGCAACAAAAGGTATCAAAACCTGCATTTTGTGTGGGTTTGCATCAAATTTACGTTTATTTTTTACAATAACTATATAGAAATTGGGAGCTGAAGAAGACTAAACATGTAGAAACATTTTCCCTTACTCTTCCTAAAGTAACCAGCATCAAATCGTTCCCTCGACCCACACACAACCTAGAGCTGGTGTTGTGTTGCTACACTCTGTAGCAGGGCCATGTTCTGTGGTTACATGGGTGTATCCAATTGTCCTTTGCCATATCTGGCTTCTGGCAGGTGTTTGTTAGTTGTGTGAGTCAGAGTTAAACCCACAAAAATGCTTCATTTCTTTTGTTCCGCTATCTAAGCCTTCTGGTAAATGGACTTTGGTCTTTGCAATAGTAATGATAACATAAACACGGAAAAACTTTACGCAAATGGATTTATTTTCCTTCATGTGCGTTAATTTTAACATTTTATTTTAAACAGGCGCAAGCCCCCTTGTTCTTTGATGTGACCTTTGCATTTCTTGGAGGCTGTGCAGCAAATGATGTGCTGGCCAGCCCCATTGCATGCATTAGTGTCAGTAGCATGCTGCTGTCACTAATGTTTGAATGGCTCCCATCTCGCATGTGGATGCCGGGGCTTCATTTCTATCCCTTTGTGGGCGATAGAAAGGTAAGCACTACAGCGTCCTGGTTGCACAACCGCGGCTGTCACACTTAAAGAAACACATGACAGGGTCAGAAATGACTCTCTCATGTTTTGTGCATGTTCCCAACAGACGAGGGGGGATGCCCCTCATTTCTGCGCATTTGAAAGTGCATCCCATTTGTGAATTTTGGATGTGAATTGAAATGCACAGGAACGCATCCTTATTTGCCCAAATGTGCAAAGAGGGTAGTAAAGGGCATCTGAATGTGCACATCTGCAATGTACACCTTCAGGGTATTTAGTTTGCAAAGGTAGCGGGCGCCCCTCTCTCGACAGAACAAGGCCTGATAACCTGTTCAGTGGTTATTAACCACTTGAGAGTTCGCAGCCACTGCTTTTACTCACTGTGCCTTTCACAGATGGGAAATATCCATTTGCATATCAGTCTTTGTCCTGCCCAGGGGCAGTCCAGCACCGAAATGTAATGGCAATTCCAACCTGAACGAGAGTACCACCAGCAACCCCATACACGTGTTTCACCCTTGTTGGGGATCATCAGTGAGGTGAAGCTGATGCCTCTCTAAGCACAGTGAGAGGGAGACCACGTCTGGTTGCCCCCAGGAGACCTTAGGTGGTACTCTCGTTCAGGTTGGAATTGCCATTGCATTTCGGGGCTGGACTGCCCCTGGGCAGGACAAAGACTGATATGCAAATGGATATTTCCCATCTGTGAAAGGCACAGTGAGTAAAAGCAGTGGCTGCGAACTCTCAAGTGGTTAATAACCACTGAACAGGTTATCAAGTCTGTTCTTTCGAGAGAGGGGCGCCCGCTACCTTTGCAAAACTATTTTGAAGGAACCTGGGATTGGTAACCCTAGGTCTCCTGGGGGCAACCAGACGTGGTCTCCCTCTCACTGTGCTTAGAGAGGCATCAGCTTCACCTCACTGATGATCCCCAACAAGGGTGAAACACGTGTATGGGGTTGCTGGTGGTACTCTCGTTCAGGTTGGAATTGCCATTGCATTTCGGTGCTGGACTGCCCCTGGGCAGGACAAAGACTGATATGCAAATGGATATTTCCCATCTGTGAAAGGCACAGTGAGTAAAAGCAGTGGCTGCGAACTCTCAAGTGGTTAATAACCACTGAACAGGTTATCAAGTCTGTTCTTTCGAGAGAGGGGCGCCCGCTACCTTTGCAAAACTATTTTGAAGGAACCTGGGATTGGTAACCCTAGGTCTCCTGGGGGCAACCAGACGTGGTCTCCCTCTCACTGTGCTTAGAGAGGCATCAGCTTCACCTCACTGATGATCCCCAACAAGGGTGAAACACGTGTATGGGGTTGCTGGTGGTACTCTCATTCAGGTTGGAATTGCCATTGCATTTCGGTGCTGGACTGCCCCTGGGCAGGACAAAGACTGATATGCAAATGGATATTTCCCATCTGTGAAAGGCACAGTGAGTAAAAGCAGTGGCTGCGAACTCTCAAGTGGTTAATAACCACTGAACAAGTTATCAAGTCTGTTCTTTCGAGAGAGGGGCGCCCGCTACCTTTGAAAAACCTTCAGGGTATACCATTCTTTTGCCGCAGGATTTTTCGTCGCGGGACTTTTCATTGCCGTTTTTTTATCGAAAAAAAATCTTTTTTTGGGGGGGGGGAGGTTTAAAAATAAAATAAATATTTGTGGGTGAAAGGGAACAATAAAAAAAGGGGGGTTTGTGGGGTCAACCCCCCCAAAAAAAAAAAACAAGTTTTTTTCTATTAAAAAACGGCGATGAAAAGTCCCGCAACGAAAAATCCTGCAGCAAAATAACGTAGAACCCACATTCAGATGCCCTCTGAGAATAGGGCACAGATTTTTTTGGGCGCTAGTGACGAGTTTCACCTCCAAGCATCTGCTGGGTGTGGGGTGTCAGACAATCACTTGAAACTGGACATGTACGAAAGCATTTCTGATGTACACAGACAAAACGTTTTCTTAGGTGCACAGCTAGGTTTTACTGGGCAGTGAATGGTGAAGTGACTGCATTTGCACAGGTGGCTTTACAAAACATAAATAAATAAATAAACAAAACATTGGATATCACATTAAGTCGAACAAATTGGAGGGCATGTAGCATCTGCTTTCTGCCTATTTTTGTATTTTCTTTGTATTTTGGTTACTTGCCAAGGAACATCTTGTCTAGCAATGCAGTAAATAGGTTGCATAGAAAAGTAGCCCAAAAGAGCTAGAGGCTGATCTGTTCGGGCGGGCGCTTTACTAACTTAGGCACTATTGTGTAATACGGACCTGATCCATTTTGACCAGGCCTGCCTTCTGTTGGTACAGGTAGGTGCATCCACAAATGATGCATGTGGCGTGGGGTTGAAAACCAGGTCCTTAGTGTTGGACGAAATTGTGTGAAGTTAGCCCAGGAAGATGATGTTGGATAAGTACACTTTTCCTGAGCAATTATTCTTGAGGTGGTAGAGTTAGCTCCAGTGACGTGGGAACCAGCACTTCCATTCAGAGGCTGTAAACATAGGGCAGAAAATGGCTATGGCAAAAAGCAACTGCTGCCACTTTCCAAGCAGAGACAAGATTGTGTAAATCCATTACCTATCAATGACGAGACAAATGAAGCAGACGCTGAGGCATTACACCAGGAAAGTAGTTGATTTCAAAGGTGGTGCACTGGAAGCTGCTTATTTATTTATTTATTTGTATATTTATAAAGCAGCGCACAAAGCACATGGGCATCTAGGTGCTGGTTACAGCAGGAATACAGAAGAAACAGATGAAGGGGGAGGGGAAGTAGCGATGCTACAACAGCTAAATTATACAGCTGTTGAAAGTCAGTTGAACAGGAATGTTTTGAGGGTTTTCCTGAAACAGTTGTAGGACGGTTCTTGTCGAAGGTAGGGGGGGAGCGCACCCCAGAGTGTGGATGCACGCACTGGAAAATTGGCGCCCTCTGCATTTTTACGGTGGAATTTTGGGGTGGTTAGATGGTGGGCATAGGCAGATCTGACTGGCCTAGAAGCAGAATGCTTCTTCAGTTTCTGGGACAGGTAGGGGGGAGCGTCATTAGAGAGGCATCGACGGGTGATTGACAGAATCTTGAAATGAATTCTGTCCTTAACCAGATGCCAGTGGGCGGCTTTTCTCGCGTGCATGATATGCTCCGGTCTGCCGATGTCGAGGGCCGCCCGGGGGGCATTGTTTTGTATGATTTATAATTTGTGTACATTTTTTTCTGTGGTGCCACAAAGGAGCAAGTTGCAGTAGTCGAGTTTGGACCCTATGAGGGCACGTGCTACTTCGAGAAGGTTCTTGGGTGAGAGGAACGGTTTTCTTGCCTTAATGAGCTTGGTGGCATAGCCTGATGATGCTGCAATGTGGTTGACTTGATGGGTCATTGTTAGCACAGAATCCAGGTAAGCGCCCAAGGTCTTGACAGGAGTGGCTACCGGGATAGTTTGGCTGTCAATTATGAATTCAGTTTTGAAAGGTGGGCAGGCGGACCGATGAGGAGGAGTTCGGTTTTTTCGTCATTTACACAAAGGCTGTGCTCGGCCATTCAAGCCTGGATAGTTGCGTAAATAATCATATTGTTTTTTCTCACTCTCTCCTGTAATTTTATAACCAGCACTATAATTTGCTTCTGGCTGGCAGCAAACACTTGTTTGATCAGTCTCGAGATAGTGTGGTTTCACTACAGCATGACATTTTCAAAATGCTTCAAGAACTATGCAATTTGCAGATCGCTAGTGCTTCGGTTTATCAGCACACGCAAATGCTTAAGGAAGAAATGTGATACATTTCTGAAGAAATGCAATCTATAACTGGTAGGCATTCTGAGGAATAGGTACGCATTTCTATTTTAGAAGTTCACATGCAAAGCATGCGTCACATGCAACAGGGACTTTTTCAACAATGATTTAGAGGGCAGAAGCAGAAGGATTAATATCCACTTTTTTAGAATTCCTGAAGGAACTGAAGGTGATCATTAATTTGTAGTTATGGACAAATGGAAGCCAACTATCCTTAATCTGTCCATCATGCTACCACTTGAGATCCTGCATGCTCACCTTATTCGGACCACAGTGGTAGCACATAACTACTCCTTTTGCCCAATGACATAAATGTATTCCTAGAATCCAGACCTGCTCTTCAGAATTTGGCCTTCGGTTGTGGTTTATCTGCCCATGCTTCAAGTTTGTGGCAACTCAGTCTGGAGTTTTGAGAAGTTTCTTGAACCTATTTATCTGCATTAGTTTATTGAGTTCATGAATACTTTGTTTCTGGGCATTTCTGTAGACCTACCCAGAGGCATCATCTGGCCTCGCCATAGACACAGCTCTGCCTCTCCATAACATCCAAATTGGCAGCATAGAGGAGGACTAAGTCCCTGTGTGTGGCCTTGCGACATCGCCGGCATACATAAAAGTGAACCAGAGCTCAGTGTTACAGTGGCCTCATCCCCACCCCGGGTAGCTCTAGCCCTTACCCAGTTGGGGTGAATTGCGCGGCTCAGTGCCGGTTGGGGAAAAAGCCACAACCCTCCGTGGTCGCCCTGTTCAGAATCCGTCAACTCCAGGCTTGCTAGCGTCCCCCGCCATCCATGCCGCAATTACTTTGCTGCTGTCATGGCCTAGATAAAAGCCTCAAAGCCCTGCCCGCCAATGTCTCCGCTTTTTACGACAAACCCTGGTCGCCATTGATCCGGTCCAATCGTACATCATGAAGCATTACACCAGGAGTCAACCATGTTAGGATTAGGGAGAGCACCCGACTTCAACAGTTATCCCCTCTTTCCAGTCTCTTATGATCACTCTCGCATGGCCATCTCAATGCTGGCAGTGTGCCCAAGGGCCTGACCCATCACCTTGACTCCCATCACTGCTGTTAACTGCAGGGCACCAGGTCTAAGTAGCACAATGTTGTAAGGGTACAGATCCAGCGTTGCCAAAGGGGATGCACGGACCAGTTACGCATGTAACATGATATGTAAAGGTTATGTGGGAGGTGACGTCAGTCAGGAGTGGTGATGGCATTACGCATGGCGCAGGTTAGCATAGATATGGTGTGTTAAGACACAGGAGCTGGCATAGAGCAAGGGGTCATATGGGGGAATGGAAAGGAGTGTGTGTAACTTGTTTAGTAATGGGATTGATGGTGCAGTACGGGCATATGGGTGGGGGTGCATAGTGCCTTAGGGGGTATTATGGTGGGGGGGGGGCTTTTGAGCAATATGTGAACTTTAGAGAAGTCAAGTTTTGTAGGTCCATGTTAGGAACATATTTTTGCAGACAGCTCATAACAAAGGGCTGCAGGCATTTGTGACAGCATGGTTTATTTTTGAAGACTCGGCAGAAACATTCTACAGTAATGTTGCAATAATTAATTTCCCAGGAGAATGCAGTCTTATTGGAGTCTCTCCAGGAGATCGAGTCAAGGACACAGTGCTGACACCTGGGTGTCCAAAGAGAATTGGCAGGGAAAAAAGAAATCAAATAGAGTTAATTAAATTATATTCACAATGTTAGGTAGGGGTTTTAGACGTATACCTGGCAGCGAGGTGTGAGAATGGAGCTGGGGGTCGGGGGGCTAGAGCGATGGGATAGGGTTGAGGGGCATGCAACAGGGAACCAAACAACGGAGAGAGGTCTTGGTGTTCCGAGGCTGCAACATTGTAAAGTGACCTCACTGATGTCTGTGGGGCACATGTAAATGTTAATGTTAAAGGATATTTGTACTGCTCACTATCACCACTGGAGTGGTCCCCTGGCGCTCTCACATCATTGGTCAGACTCAATGAGAAGGTCTCTCCACGTGCCATCTCAAGATGCAATGTCCATTCAGTGCGCAGCAGGATATCCATTTGTATACTGGATGGTGTCAGCCACTGACAATTAAGTATTTTTGACTAATCAGCACAATTGCGGGGGTGGGGGGGGGGGTTGGGGTGGGAAGGTTTGTGATGTTAGAGGAGTGTTAATGTGATTTTGTTCCAAAAAATGTTTTATACATTAGGGGCCATCTAAGGTAAAGAACACTATAGGGGTCTGCCGTATTTCCACCAATCAGCACTTGTGACCTGCCCCAAAAATGTAACCAAAATGTTGTATGGTAAGATTTTAATTTGTGTATAAAAAGTATAGCCTCAGTGGGTGGCATTGAGCGCTCATTTCATTCAGTTTAATTCCACAGTGCTGTCTGAACCATATCTCCCATCTGTTTGGGTCCCCTAAATCTGTGTTAATTCTTGCATGGTATATGCTCCTTTTGATCGATTACTTTTCTTCCCTGGGATTACTTTTTACAGAGGACCCCTGATGCAACAGTCTGGCCTTGGACCCCTTATTAGCCCCACCAACCCTTACCTCAGAGCCCTTTTTTTCATCCACCCTTTAGCACCAAGCACCTGAAACCAGCAACTGTTTCATGATAATTCTTATCCTCTAATGCTTATAGGAGGGAGGGAACTGCTGACGGGGGAGGGGCCGATTCTGTATACGTTTCCCTGTCAGTTGGGGAGCGTGCCTGTATCTTCGGCGCAGTGGTTGTGATTTACACCCCATTCAAAATGATTCCCTTAATATTCACAATACATTTTTATTTTGGAATTATTTCTCTTTGTATCAATATATCCATTGTAGTTATGTATTGAGTTTTTTGTGGGACATGGCTGCATGGTGTGTGAGATTCCAGATGTATTTATTTATTTATTGGTGCTTAATAAAACTGGAGAAAAGCCATCCTATCATTCAAATCTTAGGGGAGATTCAGAAGAGGTAAGTGTCATGTAACAAAACATAACAGAAAGGAAGTGTCACATAATACAGAAATGTCCTATGCCTACAGGTATACGCCTGTCTAGATTTGGGAACAGGAAGCTTCCATCTTTCATCAGCACCTTGATTTATGGTGTCTCCTGTCTTAAACACAAGTGAGCATTACGACTCTTACGGTGTTACTACCTTTCATGACATGTTAAGGTATTGACTTTGTGTTTTTCTTGCAGCCACCTGTTGTGGCGTTCCGGTCCCGTGGTGTTCCTCCATCTTCCAGTCAATAGATCTCTCACTCTATCCTTTGGTGCAATTGAGAGTTATATTGGCAGAAAGAATCTATCATCTACACGACACGCTCATCTGCCAGTAGGTGCACGCCCCTGTAACAGGGTGTATCTGACAGCGGCTAAATTCAGAGGCAGCAGATACTGAACCAGTACAATGTGTATTGCAATGCCCCTTTCCCTCTTTCTGTAGTCCTCTAGGTTGTGGAGCGGGCTGTAGTGCAGGGCTGGGAGCAAGACGAACAGGCAAACAGAAATTGCCCTTCTTCTCTGCCCTTCACCGGCTGCCTAGGCAAGGCTGTCCTGGGAAGGTCCAAGAAGACTGCTGTTTTGGTCACGTGACCCCCCCAGCAGCACCAATCAGGGCTTGGGGAGAGAGGTCTTGGGAAGAGTCTCAGGTTGGGTGGGGAAGCGGGATTGGGCTTGTTTTTTTCTGTTAAGTAAAGTTAAGAGGAAGGGGTTTGGGGTTAGATTAAGTAAAGTTAAGGGATGGGGGTCGGGTTCAATAAAAAATAAAGTTAGCAGGAAGGGGCTCGAGGTTAGTTTAAATAAAGTTAAGGGGAGAGGGTCAGGTTAAATTAAAATTATAGTTAAGGGGAAGGGGCTTGGGTTAGATTAAATAAAGTTAAGGGAAGGGGGTCGGGTTACATTAAAAATATATTAAGGGGAAGGGGTATGGGGAAGGCGTTACTGGCCTAAGGCCTGGACATACCTGTTGCTCGGCGAGCTTGATGAATCTGTTTTAATCCCACAAAGCACAAAAAACATCAACTTTCATGCCATCACACAGAGTCAAAAATGTGATGCAGTACCAGAAATACTTTTCTACTTTCAGCCAATATTACCTTGCTCACTTCCTGTGGCTTGGACGTATTACCCATTTGAAACGTCCTACCACTAGATATTGTCAAAGCCACCTGGAACAGATTACAGAAACTGTGCACGGGTGTAAGTACAATTTTGCACAGCATTAGCACTGGGGCAAAGATGTGTCCTAGCATAAATTAGCCTATTAAAATAGCCACCAGCGTGTATTACCACACCTCAGCCTGCGCCATCTTAATTAACATGGGCACATATTCCATCAGCAAGCTATTTTCGATATAAAAAGCAAATATATTTCCCCAGAAAAAACAATTTTCTTACCCTCGCATAACACAGAGTGATGTAGATACATTATTTCTAAGTTCTTCCTAAACATATTACGTGGCCCATTCCTGAGGCTTAGGGCATGTTTGCCAGGTAAAATGAGCTTTCTAAAATGGCCAGCAGTCTTTTTACACCACTTTTGGTTTCAAGGAGGGCTCCATTCCTCCCCACTTTATTCGGCTTCCTCTTAATTGGCCTGGCTGCCTAGAGCATCATAAATCCATTTGTAATATCCCAAAATATATACTTTTTACAATAGCAATCACAACATTTAATTTCAAATTAGAATGAGGGTTGGTGTTCTTTTGTTTAAAACGTTTGGGTCAATGGGAGGGAGGGTCATTAATAGCCTCATGTGGGATTGGTTTAGTCATTGTTCAGTGAAGGAGTACTCTCCTCCAGTAAAAGACTCTCAGGATTGGCAGTAGTGGTCTCTGATGGGAAACAGTGAGGGATATAAAAAGGTTTCTAATAGGCCGAGGGAAATATTCCTGATTCTGCAGTGTTTCCGTATTCAGCATTCAGGAAGCTCCTGTGCAATTATGACACAATCCCAACACAGGTAAGTGTAGTATAATTGTTTATCGTATGGACCCCAAAGACAAGCAGCCGCCACCAGAGGATACCGAAACCAACTGGCCCATGTGGAATGTTGATGCCTGAAAACCCATCAACATTCCACACGCGCCTGGACATATTAAAACATATCTTCTTCCCTTACATAACCAATAAAACATGAACAATAATAAATGCAAAATAACAGGAATTAGGCTAAGGGTGAAAAAGGTAAGCAATGGAATACAATATATCGAAAGTAATGTAAACAGAGAATTCAAACAAGTTTGCCCCAGACATGATGCAACTACTAACAAATGTAGTCTCTAAGTTTTATGGGCGGCCCACACCGTCTAGGGAGACGCCCCACATCATGCCCCACTTCAGCTTGCCGAATAGGAACACTCTGAGTCTCCACATTCAAACCGACACAGGTAAGAGTAGTATAATTGTTTATTGTATGGACCCCAAAGACAAGCAGCCGCCACCAGAGGATCCCGAAACCAACTGGCCCATGTGGAATGTTGATGCCTGAAAACCCATCAACATTCCACACGCGCCTGGACATATTACAACAAATTACCATAAAACACTCAGGAACCACAACTTCATTGGTCTTCGGCTGCTTTCATCTGCAACTGTCAGCTATTCATCTCTGGCAAGAGTGAGAGCTGAAGCGGTGGTATTGCCAGGGTCCCAGTGTCCTCGTAGTTTAAAGGAGCAGATACTGGGGTATCTTCAGTAGAAAGAGAAATGAGAGCCACAGAAGAAATGATACTGCACTGAGAGCATAGTGCAAAGTAATGCAGTCCAAAATACATGCAGCTCTTGGGCCACAAAGTTATAGGAGGACTAAAGCAATGGTACTTGAAGTAAAGAGTCTGTTTTCAGAGTCATTATGGGTTGTGGGTGTTTTGGTTCGATTTTCAGAGTATGGTAGGCAGCCCAAGATCTTTAACCTTTGTCAGCTGCATCTCATTACAATACCCTTGTCTCTTTGTGGTCATAGTCAACAAAGTGACCAATCCCAGCAAGCCTTCAGCAGGTTACGGGCATCAATGTGTGCATCAAGACTGGCCCTGTAAAGACAATGGGTGTGAGCCCCATCCTGCTCTCATCCTGGTATCAAGGAATGTATTCCCTTCAGGTCCTGGATAGCATTTTACCTTCAGGTCTTTGAATTGTACATATCTGAAGTATACCACGACACAGGAGGACGTTATTACTTATGTGACTACTTTATTAATTTAAAGATACATCTATAATATAAAGGGGATATGAACAGATCAGATGCAGTGAGACCATCTGCTCCTCCAACCACCAGCTCACTGTCCTCTTCATTCCATTCCCCGCATTACTATTCTAGATCTCTCATCATCATCAGCACCAGCTGTAATATGCAATTCTACACATCCCTCTTCTTCCACAAGACCTCTCTCACTCGCTAAAGTCCATCAGGTGACTTGGTCTTCTATAACTCCTTCCAAAACATGATGTTGCAGGTTGTACTCCACTTTGTATATGTTTTGAATTTGATAAAGGAAAATTATCATTCATCTTCCTACTCACATCTACTTCCACACTTTCATCCTCACCCCCTCTGGACATTAACATTACTCACCCATTATTCCACACTCTCCCATCACAAGTTCTCACAGCATGTTTAAGAACTTCGATCACTTTAATGGGATTTGACCACTTACTTTCTTTCATCCTCAACGCCTCTGGCAATTTAATCCTCACATAACAACCAACATAAGGACAACTATTGGTTCTGAATCTCCTATTATCATGCCATGTTTTATTATTAATCTGTCTCTTCCTGATATTTGTTTCTACATCACTTGTTAACACTTCCATACCTAACACATCACTCATCCATCCTGGGAATAACTTTGTGTTGGCCTTTCTGCCTCTACTCAACTCAGAGGGTGACACTCCTGTAGTGCTATGTGGAGTAAACCTATGTGCTTCAACAGTCATTCTTACCACTTCCTTCCAATTCTTCCCATTTGACCAGGCCCATCTAATTGCTTCCTTGAGTATTCTGTTATACCTCTCCACAAAACCATTTGTCTGGGGGTGATAAACAACAATGGTTTAATGCGTAATAGACTTCCCTTTTAAATACTCCTCCATCTCCTTTGATGTAAATTGAGAACCATTATCAGATAAAATCACCTCTGGATAACCCTCATGGCCACACACTTCTTCCAAAAAGTTAATAACATTTTGATCTCTGCCCACCTGGTAAGCAAATCAATCACCACAACACAAACTGCCTGATTCATGGAACGTTTTCCTATGGGATTGCCCTATTATAAAACACTTCCATGAATCAGGCCCAAAATGTTTGACAACCATCACTCCACACAGGACCCAAAAAATCTATTCCCACTTTCTTCCATGGTCTATCCGGTATATCAGTTACCACCAACGGATACTTCTCACTCACACAACTTTTGTCTGACTTGTTGCAAAGGATACAGTTCAGTTCCTAACACTTCTTTCGATTTGTGCATCACAACCAGACCACCAATATGTGTTCCTTATCCTGTTCTTTGTTTTGGAAATACCTTGATGTCCTTTGTGTCCCAATTGTATTATTTTTTCTCTGATTCCCACAGGTGGGATTAATCTGTCTCCTCTTAGCAGATAATCATTCTGACAACTTAGTTAATCTCTGACACTCCAAAACCCTTTAACTTCTGCTCTTTGGATTTCATTCATAGGAATTGTTTTTCTATCAATACTTTGCATTAACACATCCTTTTTACATCCTTCTTCATCTCTTCTACACATTCCTCTCTGGAGATGGCTCTGTCATGAAGAGCACAAATCATCTCCTGTTGTCCTTTCACTTCATCATTTTCTTCTTCCAAATTTGT
Source organism: Ambystoma mexicanum (assembly GCF_040938575.1). Taxonomy (NCBI): domain Eukaryota; kingdom Metazoa; phylum Chordata; class Amphibia; order Caudata; family Ambystomatidae; genus Ambystoma; species Ambystoma mexicanum. Next base: position 960,604,384 of record NC_090921.1, on the reverse strand, counting down.
CAACCTAGAAAGGCAATCCACAGCATAGTTCTTCACACCAGCAATATATTTCACCACTAGATCAAATTCTTGCATTCGAGTAACCCATCGTCTAATTCTTCCTGATACTTTAGCCAATCCTTTAGTCATGAACACCTCCACAAGCGATTTGTGGTCAGTGTGTAGTTCAAATCTCGTTACCCATACAAAACCTCTGAATTTATAAACTGCCCGCACAATGAACAATGCTTCCTTCTCTATAGTTGCATATGACTTCTCTGCTCCTTTTAATAAACGGGAGGCAAATGCTATTATCTGTTCCTTTCCATCATATATTTGTGTTAACACTGCCCCTAAACCAACATTGCTCGCATCAGTCATGATCATTGTCATTGGCCTTGCACATAATTCTTCAGGACCAGTGCTGTTCCTACGGCACTCTTGATATACTTGAATTTTTTCTCACACTCTTCATTCCACTCAAATTTCATGTTAATTTTGGTTAGATCTCTCAATACTGCTGTGTGATCTGAAAATCTCCTTACATACTTTGAATAATATTCGGCCATGCCCAAAAATGTCCTTAACTGCTCTTTGTTGCTTGGAGTGACCATTTCCTCTGTGGCAGACATTAATTCTCGTCTGGGTGCAATACCATCTTTCGATATGACATGACCCAAATATTCAATTTCTTTTCTATTAATCTTCAATTTTTCCTTACTCAGAGTCATACCAGCTTTATACAGTTTCCTTAGGACTTACTCCAGCCTTCTATTGTGTTCTTGCTCAGTATCTGCATATATGAACATATCATCTTGAAAAAAATTACACCTTCATCTCCATCGAATATACGATGCATAATTTTCTGGAATACGGAGGCTGCCGAGATGAGTCCAAATGGCATTCTCTGGTACTGATATAGCCCTTCTGGCATGATGAATGCAGTTAGATGTTTTGAATATTTATGTAATTGAACTTGATGGTGCGCAGATGTAAGATCTAATGTAGAAAATATTTCGGCCGATCCAAAAGTCGATAGCAATTCCTGAAAATTTGGCAATAGGTGTCTTTCTGGAATGACACACTTGTTCAGCTCCCTTTAATCAATACATACTCTGACCTTTCCTGAACTCTTCCCCACAATTACTAATGGTGACATCCATTCCGCAGCATCTATTTTCCCAATGATCCCTTGCTCTTCTAACTTTTTTAGTTCTCTTTTTACTTCTTCTCTCATGGCCAAGGGAACACTTCTCAATTTTTGGGCAACTGGTTTGCACTTTTCTTTGAGTTGTATGCGGTGCGTAATGCCTTTCACACACCCTATTCCATCTCTGAACACATCCATTTTTATCTTCTCTGCATTGTTTTCCATGGACTCAACTGCATATATGTATTCTTCCACACTTGCATATAGCCGTACCATCAGCCATGCCTGATGCATCCAACTAAGCAACATTGATGCACCTCTTTTTGACACATAGACTTTCCCTATTGCTGTCCTGTGTTTGAAGCCCAAAATGGCCCTGAACCATCCTAAAATATAAATGTTCACCCCTCCATAGGCACTGGGATTGATGTCAGCTTCATTCAGCCACTCAGGACCTATTTTTCCCGATATTGCTTCTAATAATAGCATATATTTCGCTCCAGAACCTGTCATCATCCTGATCGGATTACCATTTACAATGATAATGGTCTTTGGACTTTCCAATTCCACCTCATTGTCATTGCCCATGATTGCAAAGACACATTCTTCTCCCTCATCACTTCCTTCACTGCTAATCCAATTCATGTTGCTCTTTGTTATCTTGCAACATTTAGCCATGTGACCTTTCCCATTACAGTTTCTACATAGTATGTGTAGAGCAGGACAGTCGGGTCTAATAGCCCAGTGTGATGGGCTGTCACATCTGACACAAGTTCTGTTCCTCCCTCTGCCTCTTTGACTAGTTTGAGGCCTACGACTTGCCACAAAGCGTCCACGGTTATATCCACTGTAATCACGTCCATAACCTCGACCTCTTACATCTCCATTATATCTGGACGTGCTTTGAACATTGAATTCTTCCTTCTTCCTCATAGCGTAATTATTGTGATTGTTTCCATTGTCTGACTGTGTGGCTTGAAGAACATTAATAGTCGATTCCGTTTTTATCGAACTGTCCTTCACCCTATCTTCCAATGTTTTAACACAGTTTTCCATGTGTTCCACTTCTTTCGCAATGCCCAATACTTCATCGAGAGGTGGATCATCATCAGCCCACAATTTCTCTCTGATTTTGGCGCTACCACATTCTAACATAAATTGATCTCTCAATCTTTCTTCCAATTGCTGTCCAAATTTGCAATTCTTTGCTAGCTTTCTCAGAACTGTTATATACTGTTCAACACTTTCTCCTGTTTCTTGTGACCGTTTTCCGAATCTGTATCTTTCCAGCACAGTACTTCATAGTGTTTGTTCATTTTGGCAATATACTTCTCATATTCGTTCATATCCCCTCCTTCCGCTGCTGGCAGATCTGGTAGATATTCATATTTCTCTTGGCCTGCTGGGCCTAAGCAATGTAAGAGTAGTGATGTCTTCCTTTCTACACTGTAGTTCGTGCCGCACACCACAGTAGCATAATGTTCAAATGACTTCAGCCATCCTTTCCACGGTAAAACTGGTTCACCTGCCTCTGGTAAGAACATGGCTGGTGGTGGAACACCATGCATAGACATGTTTTCTATGTGAGTATGGTCTCCTGCTCCACTTTGCTCAATGATGTTACTATTCTAATTGTTCTGATTGTCACACTGCAATTTCCAATTCTTTCCTCTTTTTTTTTTAAACTCTTGCAAATCTCAATTCTTTCCTTTTGTTTCAGACCCTTTTTATTGCTCGGTGTGCAATATGGTTTACGTCTTTCACCTTGCTTTATTATTATTTTTTTTTAACTGGGACGAGGAGGAGGTGATCAATCCACATGCGTTATGCTCACACAGTGTAAGGCAGTATTTTAGCCTCTTGTTCGCTCTAACGCACTCAATGCGTACATAACAGATCCCTGCTGTAGGGCCGCAATTCTCCTCTGCACTGTCTACACAGTCATTATGGAGACGTTTGTATACATAGATTCAATATGGCTGCACGCAATGGATGCAAGCAATGTCGCGTAGGGTCCTTTTTTTCTAAATAAGCTTGCACATTCGCTCGCAAAGTACTTTCATAAGATGCGAGCGTGCGGCCTTGAAAACGGATACATTAGTAAGTCCACTGTACAATTACTATTATGCCTACGGTACCTTTAACACTGCAGTCCTCTCCCTTTAACACTGCAGTCTTCTTTGCAGGAAACCTCCGTCAGTCAATGCCAGTTGCTAGTACTTCCGCGCTGCTATTCTTGATCTTTGGTCTCATATAGTGCAGGGGTAGACCAAAGATCCTCGTCACCACTTGAAGTATACCGCGACACAGGAGGAAGTTATTACTTATGTGACTACTTTATTCATTTAAAGATACATCTATGATAGAAAGGGGATATGAACAGATCAGATGCAGTGAGACCTTCTGCTCCTCCAACCGCCAGCTCACTGTCCTCTTCATTCCATTCCCCGCATTCCTATTCTAGATCTCTCATCATCATCAGCACCAGCTGTAATATGCAATATTACAATATCCTATGTCTTCCCCATATCCTGTCTTCAGCAGCTTCTTAAAATTGTAGTTCTTCCACTCCATAACCCGGGCTGACCATTTACAGTTATGGAGAAATCAATGCTTGGCTAAGAGTACAAAACCCAATCACTAGGTTTCAGTCATTCAAATATTTTAGCAATTCCTCAAGCAGTGGAAGCCACCACGTTCAAACTTTTGCCTCCTTGTAGGCCAAGCTCCTCAGAATTGGATTCAAAATTGAATCCAGATATCCATTCAAAGCTGTCTTATATAGTCAAGTCCTCTCAAGTTGGTAGACCATAATGGCCATCACGGAGTGCATCAGTGAGTACAGTAAGGCACCTCTAACTCACCCGATGCCTTCTGGAGCCTTTTCTGCTGTTGGAAGAGCTTTATTTATTATTTATTTTAGATGGCTTTTTTGAACTATTTTGAGAAAGCTTGTTGGCCATGTCCCCCACTGCCTAATCTTTTAAAAGCTGCCTCTCACACACATCAGAGCACGTACATCACAGAGTGCATCAGTGAGTGCAGTTCGGCACCTCTACCTCACCCGTTGCCTTCTGGAGCTTTTTCTGCTGCTGGCAGAGGTACGCTGAATGGGGTCCTTTAAATGTATTGCTATGTGGATTTTCCAACTTCTGGACCTGACTGAACTTATTTTATTTATTTGCAGCTTTATTTATTATTTATTTTGAACAGCTTTTTCAAACATTTTTGAGAACGCTTGTTGGCCAGACCCCCCCGCCGTCAATTCTTTGAAAAGCTGCCTCTCGCGTGCATCATGCACGTGCACCATGGAGTGCATCAGTGAGTGCAGCTAGGCAGGTGGGCGGTTGGGTGGCGGCGGGGGCGTGAATGGCAATATTGTGATTGTTAATTTGTTAAATTATTTCTTCTTCATTCTGTTCGACCGACATTACAATCAATCATGGATTGTTAATTGTTATCATTGTAGACTTTGTTGGTATATTGGTTCATTTATACAGCAATTACCTATGCTTACATCTCAAGTCAAATGCCTAATATATGTGCGAAGGACAGGGTCTCCTCACGAAGTACCCGTCCTTCGCAACATTTGCATACAAAGTCTTTAACATCAGATATCAGGGGTTTCTGGGCTACTTTTAAAACACCTTGTGTAGCAGACCCCAATCAGATCTCGGAGGTGGCGAAACCAGGTCCTCAGCCGAGTAATCTTCCTTCTAGGACTCAAAAACTTCTGATAGATTTCACTGAGATATCTGACTCTGCTTTGGTGGCAGAGCTTCCGCACATAGAGTTGGAGGCAAAATCGCAGAGAAGACCACCAGTGTTTCTACCCTTACCTTCCCGAACGGTGACCTGGACACTCCACTTACAGCTCTCTCAGTGGAACGGCAGACCGGCCATACTGTCGCCACCCAGGTTTACATGGGGGCGCAATATATGCCATGCTCCCCCTGCTTACCTCCTGGAGACAGTCCGATGGCAAAGGACCACGTTCAGATACCAATGGACTTATTGCCTTCTAATGAGGAAATAGGTTTACTTCATCAGTCAGAATTATGAAGGCAGGTATCAGTGGAAAGAGTCCTTGTTCAGGATATGCAACCTCCACTAATCTTTTCACTTCTCCCTTTACATTTTTATCAATCTCATATACTGTATCCAGAATCCTTGAATACATCATCTAGCTTTCTCTTTTGTTTTTTGTTAATCCTACCACCCGAAGTTTTCTTGGCCAGAACCAGGGGCACTGAACTTATGGTTCTTTAGTATTGTGCATGAAATGGATGGGGTTCGCAGAATAACTCTGAGTCCAAATAATCGAACCAACTCAGGAAGATGGCAAAGGTTGCTGTTTTATAAACAATTATCTAAAACAGGGAGGTCACAAAGGACATCAGTGGTTGTTGATGTCATACTATGTGGCAAATAAGAAAAACCTACGAGAGATTTTGATACGTTCAAGGGGAACATCTGAGTATACTTTCTATAAGGGCTGGGATTGTGATTGGCTATCTATTGTCAGGTGGACAATTTATGCCTACCTCTAAAAATGTCATCTTCAACAATGTAAAGTACACTGTATATCATTGGCTCTCAATCTATAATGCCCTTCATTATATGGCCTTCTACAATTGGTTGGCAAGCTTGTGCCATTTCTGGAACATGCGGTTCACTTAGCAGCACATAAGCTTATACCCAGGTGCCAGGAGGTGGATTTGACTTTACCTCCCCTCCCAATAAGCCCACAATCTCTCATCACCCATGCCTTCTGCCATGTAGATTGTCTTTGAACTTGGCCTTACAAGGTATCCTTGTCTGTGTGAATATATGGGAGTACAGGCTTTCATTATCGTTGTTCTAGGTCTCCAAACTCATCTCACGTCACAAGAGACCATGATTCTGGTCTATTCTGCAGCATTTTAATGTCTTACATAAATAAAACTTAGCACTCTTGGTATTCTTTCTTTGCCCCTCGATAAGGGATGATTCATCCTTCTAACATTTATTACTTTCGAGACTAGATAACCAACCTTGGCTACTTCTGTTTTGATGCTAGGCCAGACATCCCTGCCAGGCTCTTCTAGGATTTCAAATTATTTCTGCTGCAACACAATTCTCAGACTTTCTTCTTCATGGATATCAGCTTACTAAAATTCATGACAGCGATGTCCAGCTTCTATACAATGGTGGCTTAGCCTGCAGTCTATTCACTACATATAGCCAGCTTCTATGATCACTTCGTCTACTTGCGTTTCAGGGGCAGTGAGAGTATTATACTCCAAGATCCGGCTGATGTAGTTGGTGAGTCTGCACAATTATTGCCGGAACCAATTTTTAAAATCTTTACTATGAGGAAAAGGGCACTGAAATTGACTCAAATGGGGAAAAAAGACTAAAAATCAGAGATCACCCTCAAGATCAAACTTATTTGGTTCAAGGAAAGTCCTCTTGATGCTAACTCCGCCCCCAAAAGAAATCGGCCGAACCAAGGAGTTAGCAAAAAAAAACAAGTCTCAGAGTAAAAAAGAAAAGTTGGTCATGATTGTTGATGACATTTTATCTTGTAAATCTTTCCATAACCCAGAGGAAATAGATTAATTATTACAGGAGGCTGATCTTCTGAACCTTACCGTTCATACAGATAGAGATTATTCTCCCGTAGAAGCTGTTGGTACAAAATAGTATAATTGTTATAGGAATAAGGTTCCCAATAGGTCTCACGCCCATTTTGATGACATGGCTAACCTAAGTAACTCTTCGTTTAGGGGTGAATTTATTTTATTAGTACAGAAAAGGAAACATTTTCTAAAAAACAGAAAAGGACCAAATAGGACCCATCATAACCGCTCTATATCTAGGGAAGATCGAACGCAATATACAGGAAATCATTTGATGATTAATGGACAATCTGACCTGTATGTGGGGCGGAATGACAAGGGTCAAAAGGAATTAAGATACGAGCCACTACCCCCTTCCAGTCAGAAACGCCAATAGGACCCTAACTCCCATCCCCAAAATGGCCTTAATAAGTACTATAGCCTTATATTAGAATGCAGAGGAGGAACCTATGAAGAGTTTATGCTAAATACATCGAGCATTTTAAGTCTGTTTTTCGACATCCCTGGTTTGGAGGAGATTCACTCTTCAGATATTGCCCAGGTCAAATTCCTTAGTGACTACGACCTGGGCAAAGTAAGGCTGTTGATTCATTTTCTGCTTGTTACAAAGGTATTATTGAGAGAAACAAAATACTATTTCCACCAAGGATTTATATTGAGAGAGGAGAATAATCTCCAAACTCCAAATATTAGGAGCCAGGATGATGTGCTTTCACAGCACAGAGAGAAGAGAGCCTCTAGACAACTCTTGAGGATCTCTTGTTCCCAGGGGTAGTCTAGAAGCCCACGTCAGATTAAGATCTTGCGACCCTTGCACTCTTAGAGATACTATAAGCGCCCTGGGTTGCAGGTGAATCCAACATGGAATAATACACACTCACAGAATTAACTCTTGCCTAAGACAGGAATACAAACCCTGAATATTGCAGTTTGGAACACTAGAGGTTTCAAGCATTTATTGACTAATGAAGGCAACCCATTGCGAGGTCGGGATAAAGTCATGTTAGAGGAAACTTGGTTTTTAAAACCTCTGGTCTGGGAGGGATACGCTTTGTTTTTGATCTCAGCGGTCAAAGCTAATAAAGGAAGGCACTCAGCCGGATTATTGACCACTAATAGGAAGTGTGCAGGCTTTACACTGGAGCAAAGGCCCTCTCCTAATCCATTTACACAACTCACAAAATTGATTTTGTCCAACGGGTCACTTTGTCCTTTTAAATTTGTACTGGAATCATGCAGTAATTATGGATGCTTCATTTTGGAGGGTGTAGATCGAATGTAATGTTGGACTTAAATATGCTAGATTCCACCATAATGTCTATCTTGATAGGGGTGACCTAAAATTACAACATACAGGTGTAAACTCGGATTCATTAACTAATTTAGCAAAAAGATGGCTAACTTTAATAAGCCATGCTATAAAACTGCAAAATCAATATTGGTCAAATTAAAAATAAGGACCTAATTCACAGAAGTGTTTTATGATGGTAAACTCGCATTGGAAAACGTTCTCTGAATCAGGGCCTGAATATTTTACCTTTGCTGAGCTTTAAAGCACATTGGCATGGAAATGTACGTTCTGTAAAAATTGGGGGGAAAACGTTAAGCACTTTGGGCCTCATTACACGGAATGCAGTAAGAGTTTACCGGTACCGGTAAGGGCACCGGTACCGGTAAACCCTTACCACCTTACTACGAGGTCCCTTTGCGGGACCCAACCTTAACGGCTGGTTTTACCAGCCGTTAAGGAACAGGCCCGCAAAGGGTCCTTGGTGCTAATTGCGGTACCGTAATTAGCTCCTTCCCCATTCCCATTGAGCCCTATGGGGGCAAAAATGGGAATGGGGAAGTGCCTTGGTGAATGGGGAATTACCGCCCCCGCTCACCTTGGAGTAGGGCAGTAATTCCGCCATCCACCAAGGCGGAACACAGTAAAATACCGGCGGCAACCATGGCGCTAATAGCGCCATGGTTACCGCATACCGTGTAATGAGGCCCTATGTCTTTGCCCACTGCCCAATGGAGAGAGAAAACAATATTTGCAACCGTTGTTCAACAAATATAAAATAAGTACAAAGGAGGATGGTCCTTGGATAATCAAATGGGCTTATAGGAATCTGATGTAATTGCTATACTCAATTATCTTGAGAAATCTTGGAAAATAGGTCTGAACATTTTCAATGAGAACTGATTTGCAACTTAATACTGTTGAATACGTCAAATATGCTGCTATCTTTCAATTTAGTTATTTGCCCTGTTTATTAGTGGTTTTAATTGTGTAATGGTCTATGTAATGTTATAGTGGTATGTAAAATTGAATGTGAATAAAGTTGATTAAAGTTGATGGCTTGTCCGAAATAAAGTATACATGATGACAAAAGAAAAACCCAGGTTTAATGATTCCATACAGTCTGTTGTTGTTAGACCATTTAATCAGTTTAAATGCAGGTGATTCCAACTTCACAATAAAAGGGAAATCATCATAATCACTACAGGTGTGTATCCAGGCAGTCATGATACGCAGAGATTGCTATGCAGCCTGATGAGTTTTTGTCACAATGAATCAACCATGAGAAGCAGAAATTATATCAAGTCTTTAAATAGACATCCAAACATAAGTGGCTTTTCAAAATAATGCATTCATAATCATTTTGCTCACTCTAATGACAAGAAGAACAATTATTAAAGTATTTACTTGAAATCTAGTTCCTTCAAACCTAGAAAACATGTTATCAACTCAATATTGGCAAATCATTTTGGTCATATACTTGGAAAAAGTGAATATTTTGGAACCAATTCACATTCATGTTCTGTGGTGGTTATGAAAATAGGAACAATTATTCCAAGTTGATCTGGAAGTAAACATTTAATTCTAAGGGAGCAATTGGGAAATGGCAATTCTAGTTATATTTATTTCACCAGGGACGACTGAAAGGTTTAATTTAAATGATATTTATTGCAAAAGGGATGAGTAAATAGGTGCAGTCACAATTAATTTGAATCACTGTATTCCTGAAAAAAGTATACCCTGAATCTCCAGATATTAGAAAGAGTGGCACATGGGGCAAGTTCATCAAACGCACATTTTCAAAGGAAGAAGGTCTGAATATATAACCATTACTGAGAGATCCAGATATAATTTTGTTTGTGCAAAAAACAGGGACATTTATTTACTAATTTCTATCTACACAGCAAAAGAATCTCCCACAATATAGTAATTCTAAGAGATAATGCATGTATATACTTGAAGGGGGCATTGGTTCACTTACTATTGATATGGTTTAGTGCAACATTGGACTGGTGTTCAGCATCAGTGGATAGATGTTTTGGAATTGTAGGCTACTGCTCCCCTTCTATTCTGGATGGAACGCTACAAGACTCTGGGGAAACATGCACTGGTTTTCCAATCCACCTTTTAAGCCCTAGATTGAAGAAACGGTATATTCATTTGACAGTTCACCTCGTGGTTTTTAGATTGGATTAAGCCTTCCCTGTAGATATGCCCCAATTCCATTTTTTTGCAAGTTGGCATGTCATTTTACTGTCAACTAGTCTGAGCTGTCTGAATGCAATACACAAGGTCTTCCATTGTCTCATAAGGTTTATCTATGATAGACAGTTCATTCCTCACACATCAGAGGAAGGCTTATGTAGTGTAATTCCATAGGAAAAGCTCTGTGGTGGCTATATAGTTCTATGAATATTATCTAAGTCCAACTACCAAACCTGAATGACTGCAGATGAGAGATGATCATTCTGTAGTAGGGCACAATTTATATATTTATTTTATGTATATTTATTTTATTTATACCATGCACAAGATTAAGCCCGGAGGCATAGGGGCACCAACAATACATGACAATACAAAAAGAGAATCAATAGGAATGTGGAGGGCAGGGAGAGTGAAGGATGAGGGTGGTCAAAGGTTCCTCTCCTCCCTGTGACATCACTACTTGTTATTTGTGATTAAGATCTATTTTCTCTCAAAGTTTTGTGTGTATCTCATATTGTGACAAAATAGCACCACTGTATTTGTAAAAAAAAGATGGTGTTTTAGATGTACCATCTCTGGATTCTTTGGAATCCAAAATTCTTATTTTATCAAACCTTTTGATTAATTGTAAAAACTATTCTCAGAACTACATACAAAATACGTTAGAAAATAAGAAGTCATGACAATTTATATATCATTATTCTTGGACAAGAAATAAGGTTCTAGGCATGTTCATATTTAATTGTAAGATGTATACGTTTTTGTGCATTTAAACACAGAAACGTCATCACTTTTTTAAATATCTGACTTTGCCATGTGAGTCCAAGGATCCTATCTCATCAGTCCTATGTTTGAAAATACTATTAATCATATTCACCAACGATTATATGGCATGTGTTTTGAGCAAGAGGTAACAGTTCCCTTGATTATGTGTTGCTTTCCATTTCATTTATCAAGAGTTAGTTCCTAACTTGCAATAGTAAGTCCAAAATGTATTAAATGGGCTGCCTTGATAGATGTTTTAATGTGTTTCACATAACTTTATTTGCTTTAAAACCATAAAAGGATCTTATCATCACGATTGTTATAGAACATATTAATACCAACTATCCGTAACATACAAATCCATGTGCCACCCAGCAATTTTATTATACAACATTTTTTTGCGTGTTTTTTGTGTTTAAAGGTTTTTATTTAAACCAAATCATAAAAGGTGAAAAAGAAGCATGTTATATCTTACATCTTTCCTTAGTGCAAAGGAGTAACAATACAAAGCTTAACTATTGAGATATAAGAGAGCCTTGCATGAATACTTATTCATTGATCATTAAAAACATTTTTTTATTTTAGAAGGGAGGTGGGGATATCATATAAATGTATGGACAAGAACGTGACATAACAGGTACAGAACATACAGAGGAGGAGTGAGGAGTTTAAGGAGGGTTCGGGAACAAAGGGCGGAGAAGAGTGTGCAACAAGTATCAGATGAGTAACTATAAACCACCGGTGAAAGTGCAAGAAATTCAATAAAGGTTTCCATTTTCGTTCAGGTTTATGTAATAGAGATACAGTAGAGGCATTACACTTTTCTAGTTTATGAGTATTACATAATGAGTTCCAGCACATTTTGAAATGGAGTTTATCTTAATTCTTCCAATTAGATGAAATTATTCTAATAGCCAACATAATAAATAAATCAAACAAAAAGCTCTCATGTACACATGTAATATCCTAAACAATAGAACTTCCAGCAAAGAGAACTTGAGGATAAAAGTCAATTGAGATATTGAAAATAATTTGGATGATTTTCCAAATGTGAAGACAAAAGGATGAGACAAATGTGCATTCAAGGACCATATGTTTAAATGATCCAGGAGAATGATGATAGCTCCTGAAAAGAAGGAAAAGGAGTAATACATATTCTGTGATGAAAAGAATACATAGTTTGTAGTATGTTAGCCAAAGTAGTGGCCTTACATATGTGGTTCCAAACTTTAGGCCATTCCAGTTGATTATCCATTAGTGTACAGTCTTGTTGACAGACTGAGAAACAATCCTGTAAACTGCATACTGAAGAGTTTTGCAGAAGAATGTTAGAATATGAAGAGGCAGATATAAACGACTTGTAGAGAGACTGTAGTCTATAGGTGTTAGGAGCCATGGTTTTGTTGATGAGAGAATCATAATTTTCAACGATTGCATCAACAATGGACAAGAATTGTTGCAGAAAAGAGAGTGGACTATTGAATCTATTAACAAGTTCATTAAAGTTAACTGGAATACCTTGAACAAAAAGCTGATCTAGATATTTGATACCCAGAGCGAGCCATGGCCTCCAAAACATTTTTTTTTAAATTCTTATTAAAGGATTAAGCCAAATATACAATGAGATGTAATGATGAGATTTGGGGATTGGGGAGAATAAGTACATTCTGAGGTAGTGGGCAGATAAAATAATACTTGTACATTTAATAAACCTAGTCTTAGCTTTAACGTGAAAGCAGTCAGCAAGACTCAAGGGGTATACCATCACTCTCTCTAGGCATAGCCATTGGGTTACATCATTAGAGCATTCAGGAGTGAGCCATAACTGAACTTGCTTCAACACAAAGGCCATGTGATAATTCTGAAAATCAGCAAATTCAACCCCTCCAGCTGTCCATGGTTATTTGAGTTTACTGAGAGATAATCTGTTTCTTTTTCCCTAAAGAAATGTAGCTAAACATGTATCAGTGGATTTAAAGAAAGAGGAGGGAAGACTAATGAGCAACATAAATACAAGATACAAGATAATTGCTCAAATCATCATCTTAATGGATTCTAATCTACCCCACCATGACAGGAAAAGAGTGGACCCGGAGTTTGTTTGTTCTTCTATCCTAGAGAGAAGGTAAGCGGTTTTGTGTTTAATGATGTCTTTGATAGAGGATAACATATGTACACCAAGCTATTTAAAGCCATTTGGACATCATCTCATAACTGAGGCTAATATTTGATGTTTCGTACAATGCAACTTAAGAAGTAACATTTCCGATGTGTCTGAATTCAGTTTGTATCCAGAGACAACAGAAAATTGTGATATGATATCTATATGTGGTAGGGAGGTATCAGGACCTTTAAGTAGTAATAGGACATCATCAACATATGCTGCCTATTAAATTTGTAGATCACCACAATTTATAACTTTTTACATTTATATTTTGCCTTATTTTTTCTAAGAAGGGCTCTAGGGCTAGGATAAATAGGAGAGGAGACAAGGGGCAGCCGTGGTTTGTGCCTCTAAATAAAGGGAAAGAAGTGGATATATGTCCATTAATGAAAATAGAGGTCCTTGAATTGGAATAAAGAACTTTAACCATTCCTAAAAATGGGGATTCAAGACCATGCCATTTGAGGGCCTCAAACATATAGTTCCATTCGACCTGGTCGAATGCATTCTCAGCGTCTAGGGCAGCCACTGCATATGGAACCTTTGAACCAGAAATAGCATCTAAACAGTCTAGAACCAATTTTATGTTTGAAGAGGATAATCTACTTTTAATATAGCCTACTTGATCCTGTTTAACAGGTTTGAGCATTACCAATAGAAGTCTGTTGGCTAAAATGTTTACAGAGATTTTACAATCAGTGTTAGAAGGGGAGATGGGCCTATCGCTTCGGAGAAGTTCAGGATCCTTACCAGGTTTACGAAACACTGTGAGCAAAGCTTCTAAAAATTATCCCCTAGCCTCACCATCTTGTATGAATTGGGAAAAGAGTTTGTTAAGTTTGGGTTCTAAAAATGTCTTTGAAATGTGCATAGAAATCACTTGGAAATCCGTTGGGACCAGGGGCCTTGCCTTTCTTGAGGTCTTTGATAGCCTTATAAATTTCACAGATGGATATGGGAGCATCAAGCAATTGAAGATTTGTTAATGGATATGAAGAGTGCGGTGTATCCTGAAGAAACCTCAGAATAAGCTCTTTATTAGGAGACGCCTCAGAAGTATGTAGTTTCTTATAGAAATCAGAGAAGACTTTAATAATTTTGTTGTCTGAAAACTTTCTATTGCCTAAGCCATCTTTAATGACTGTAATTGTAGATTTCCCTTTTTAAATTTTTAGGTACAACGCCAGGGACTTACTGATTCTATTAGAAAGTTGGTAAATTTTAGCTTTGTATTTTAAAAGGTTGTCACAGGGGTATTGGGTTACTATTTTACTGTACTGAATTCTAAGTTTGATGATGGAATTTAGGATTATTTTGGAGTTAGAATGAGAGTATTGAGATTCAAGGGCTTTAAGTTCTTTCAAAATGTTCTCCAACTCCTGTTTAAGCGCTTTTTTTAAATTGGCTACAAAGGAGATTATGTGTGCTCGGAGGACCGCTTTGTAGCAGTCCCATTTGTTAGAGATTGAGGTGTCTTGGCTTACATTTTCGAAGAAGTATTGATTATGTTGTTGGATTATGAAGGGGGGAAATAATTCAACTTTGAGTAGGGTTGGGATAAATCTCCATCTGTTAGAGTTTCTAAATTTCTGTGCAGAGGATAACTGTGTGTGGACAGGTGCATGATCAGATAGTCCTATACAATCAATTTTGGCATCCAAAAGGCAGCTTGCAAGGGGTTTAGATATACAAATATAGTCTAATCTAGATAGAATTTGGTGCGGGCTCAAGAAAAACGTGAATTCAGAATCGGAAGGATGAATAATCCGCCATGTGTCAATAAGGCCTAAGTCTGCAATATTTGATGAATTGCATATGGAATTTGGTAAGTTTATAATGAACATTAGATGTCCTATCCATGTATGGGTCCATGATTTCATTACAGTCCCCACAAACAATCAGGTTATTAGGATTAGAGAGGAAGACATGGTTTTTAAGTTGCACCCTGAAGGAGGGATCCGCTGATGTAGGTCCATAGATGTTAAGGACAGTCAATTCAGTGGAATCAGCTAAAAGTTTTACCATAACCCATCTACCTATATCATCAGATTCATTTGCTAGTATTTTACAATTACATTTCTTATTAATTAGGGTTATAACGCCATTTTTCTACCCATTGGCAGCACTTGAAAAGTCTTAACCAACCCAATGATCCTTAAGTTTAGCCACTTCTGCATTAGAAAGGTGAGATTCCTGAATGCAGGCAATAGAGGGTTTAGCTCTGTTAAAATGGAAGATAATTTTATGCCTTTTAATAGGGTTATATAACACTTTAACATTCCATGTTGTTACATTGAATGTATGAGGTTACATCAGGGTAATAAGCATGAAATAAAACAGGAATGTAATAGCTATGAGCAGCAAACGAGATATTGTGTAAGTTGTATCAAACCAAGAACTGGATGTTACTTTCAAGAAGGTGGTAAACTTCATGAGCGCACTTGACCAGGACACATGAGGGAGGACACATAAAGGGAGTGGGAGGACCAACAAAATCAACATGGATAACATGAAATGATAGAAAAACATCAAAAGCAGTTGTGGCTAACTGGAAGTGGCCACTCCAAACCATGTTGAGTACGGAGAAGAAAATGGGGGTGTGGGAGCCTCTGGAGAGATGTCCATCCTCACACCCCGCTCAAATGAGGAAACTTAATGGTGAGAGTTTGTAGTGATTAAAGAAACATTGGTAATAACATTCAAGTAAGTGGTCTTGAAGTATCCATATCATCTCTCCTCTTACTTTGGAAGAATTGTCTTAAGGAAATAGGTTCATGAAAAGTAGATGTGTGACCATTGAGAGTTACTTTAAGAATAGCCAGATGAATGATGCCATATTTCGCATTGAGCTGTTTAGAGCAGGTCTGAGAGCGAGTAACTCTTTCCTTCTAGCAGCTGTAGCATAAGATACATCCCGGGTAATAAAAATCCTTCTACCATTCCATGCCAGTTGTTTTATTGATTTAGCTTTCTCCAAGATCAGGAGTACATGAGTGAAGTCCAGTAGAGCAAATATGAAGGTTCTGCATGAATTATTACTGGTACTGCTGGAGGGTTCTATTGAGTTCATAGGTCCAATCCGGTGATCCCTCTGGATTTTTAATTGAACTGATGACGGGAGTTCTTGGAACCTTATTAGAAGAGTATTAAGGAACAGAATTGGATTACCTCCCTCAATACCGTCAGGCAGGCCAACAATTCATAAATTGTTCCTTCTGTTGCGATTTTCATATTTTCTGTGTGCCTCTGCATGGATTTTACAGTATTCTCAAGCACCTGAACTCTGCCTGTGATGTCTTCAGTATTGCTAACCCTCTGGTCAATTTCAGAGATTCCAGCTTCAAAGGCAGACCATTTGTCATCAATTTGCTGTAGCTTAGTATTGGTTGCCTCCATAAAGGGTTTCAGGGCTGTTATTTCCATAAGAATGGATTGCATGGTAGAGTCATGAGCGTCTTCATTAGGTGTCAGCGATTCACTTTTATGTCTCTTGTTTGATGACGAAATGGGTATTTCTTTGGCCTGGCTTTTCTTTGATGCCATATTAAGAAGGTAGATCTGATGGCACACCCACAAACGATTGCATACACTTTGCTTTGCTTCTGCTTTTTCTCCCCCTATCCCCTGCTGAATTCCTGACAGAAACTGCACTGGTTACCTGGCCACCCCTTCTGATCTCGGGCCCAGGCCCCGCCAGTTGCCCACCTGCACTGCCTCCCTGGCAACCCCTGCATCTGTGAGACTGTTTCTGTATCCCTACAGTCCCCCTACCAGCATGTATGTCTGCACTTACCTTGCACTTGCCACAAGCTGGCTGTTTTATTTATCTTATTTATTCTACTATCCCGTGAACTGCACTTTCCCCTCTCCCTTCCCCCTCGAAATTTTGCTTTTCCCCCTTCCCATGCACTTGCGCGATCTGAATGACACCTGGCCTAGTAGGATCATTGTCTGTCTTCCCTTTTATTCCCCTTCCCTTGCCTCGTCGCGCCTTGAAACACTTGTGTATAGTTGAGTTATAAATGCCATATCATATCATATCATATCATACTCTCCTTGCCTTTTGATACAATTCTTTTTCAAGCAGGCACTAGTATGTTATGGCAAAACGCTCAGCGAGGGGATAATGGCATCTGGTTTCAGCAGTTAAAACATGTCTCCATCAATTGTCTGTGTAACCTTGATGGATGGTTCCAGTTATAGGAAAAATAGACTTGTAGTATTTAATGATGAGATTTCCACTTTTCAAGGGGATCTTGATGACTGCGCAGATTTATATTCATCTATGAGTTCTTGAAGACATTCAATTACCACACATTTAAATAGAATGATAACTAAACTGCCATGTGGCCTGGCAATAATTGTCCAGTTGCTCATCAGAATGAGATGGTTAAGTTTTAATTCTGAGTGTGACCTTGGTGTCTGCTCTGAGGTGTTAGACCAACAAGCCAGGTAGAAATGAGCCACACAAGTATTTAAATTGTTGTATAATAAATATGCAATTGTGCTTTAATATGAGGAGTTAATATTTCATTTGTTGCACTTTAAACAGCTGTGTACACCTTTAAATCTCTTGAAAATGTGAAGCAGTGCTGGTGTTGTGAGGAAAAGAGCATTCCGCTTATTCAGTGTGTCTCGACTGACACGCGTACCCAGCAGCTGACAGGAATGTCGGCTCTCAGAGTCATGGGACCTCGCTGCTTGTAGGCCCGGCCCACCGACGTGTGCAGTACTCAAAGTGCAGCTCCAGCACGGCAAACAGGATACTCCAAGGACCACCAGGGAACTTTAATAAGGTATTAGAAGCATTGTATGAAAGAACTCATACGCCGATATGAGGGCTCAGATATTATAAAATTATATCGGAGCGGGAGTGCTGGGATTAGGCGGACATCTTATTCCGTGCTCGACCACGCCCCCTCCTTTTTAGCGTGGTTTTACTTTACACTTTTTCTCTTTGGAGACACGCTCGGTGAAGGTACTTGGATATTAAGTATACTGAGTTTATATCAAAGTTGCTTTTACAGAATGTAACTGCTGTTTCGCTCGATGTAATGTCCGCAAGGCAAAAAAACAGCAGCAAATACCATCTCCTCAGCCCAGTATACCATGGGCAAAATATCAGGAACTGTTTTATTGATTCCTCTATATTCCCACAAACTTTACATTGTGTTTCTGTTTTACTTGACCATCTTGCTGTAAACACTGCCACCTTGAGAGTATTAGTACGTAGATGAAGGAATAGGGCTCGAGTGTAGGCACTCTGCAATCTAAGTAGGGTTCAAACCCTCTACTTGCCTAGTCATTATATATGGGGCACCCATTCTCAATGCATCTTCCTAATAGTGGCTTCATAACACGTTATCTTAAACATCACCTTGGAACTGGGTAGTATACCGACTGGGGTGGCCCAGTCCAATTCTTCAAAACGTTTGTGGATTAACCTAAACCATGTAAGTGAACCAAAACCAGCTCCATTCCGTAAGCTAGTGAGCACTTCTCTATACTTTACAAGTTCTGGTGTACTCCACAGTCTGATCCAGTATAACAATGGCACGTTTGCTAGTACTTCACTAATGGGCTTCCGATCGCATTCCCAGCTTAAGCTAGACATGGGGGCACCATTAGGTTGCATTAGCAAACACTGCAAAAATTGTTATGAACTGCATTGATCTATGTTGTTTTACTATGACCCCACAGCTTGGCCCCAAATGAAGATGCCACCCATCCCTGGGTTTTATACAGTTTTAGGGCTGGGGAAACAGCACCGCTAACATACCTGTTGTAAAAGGAGTGAACGCTGCCACTATACTTTTCCAGCGTTGCTGTCAGTATCATCTGCATAAAACAGTGCTGGAAATTTCGCTTTGCCCATCTTAGGCAGATCTAGACTGGCTGCCAACAGTTCCTCTATTATAATATTAATGTACATACTGAATAGGAGGGGAGCCAACACACCCCTGTCAAAACCCCTCTCTACAGTAAAGGAATCTGTGGTCTCACCTCTAACCCCACCGCACTGTCACCCTATTATCTGTGTAAAGTGCCTGGATAGTGACCAATAGCGGTCGTTGGGGTCCCTTCACTCTTAGCACAGACCACAGCTTGCTGCGAGAGACACTATCAAACGCTGTGCGAAGATCTATGAATATTGCATAGATTCTAACATGCTGCAAAGATACACATTTAGCCAATATTGTATTCAACCTGACAAATTGGTCCACCGTACTTACGGGTGAAAACCCAGCTTGAAGATGATTAAGAATGCTATTCACCTATGAATCCCTATATTAGTCACCCCCCTTAATGCAATTCTCTATCTCAACATGGGACGTATCGTGATAGACATTTCTAAGAAACAATAGTGTCTCTAATCATATTGTATTCTCTACCTTAGTGTCACCTATGTTCATCTATGCGTATACCTGTGTGTGCCTGTGACGTAAGACAAAAAAGCACACATATACATTTGTTTACCCTCACTTGAACCACCTTTTTCATAGGTTTACACCTACCTCATTGTGTCTTTCTTAGTGCCGTGCTAAAATCAAACGTCATCTCCAAACTCCTCTTTTAAGTGAAAAAGGAAACATTTCTTCTCTATCCTTGATAGAACTTTTTTAACCGTGGCTTCTTATTTTTCACACTACTGGATTTAAACTATCCCCTTCTTTATAATAAAAATAATAAAAGACAAAACAGACAACATAAAAACGCCAAAGACAATTTTTTTTTTTAAAAGGGTGTCTTCTTCTTTAGCCACTCCTCTTCTTTCTTCTTGGCACATTCATGGATAACATTGTTCTTTGCTTCCTTCCGAAAACAAATAGAGGCAATAGGCCATGGTAAGCTAATAAAAACTGTACTTCCCTGAAACAGGCCTTGTTGTTTGGGCATTTCCTTCATGTGATGGGTCTGGGGTCATCTTTTTATGTCCATTGTTAGATAGGACACAAACTCCTTTTTTCTTAAGTAAAGCGATGGTGCATGTTGAAGGAAGGACAGTAAACCACAGAAATAAGGGAGGAAGTTAATTTGGTCCTTAAATTATCTGACTGTATTCTCAATGAAACTGAACTGAGGGTTTTGAATAGTGGTCTGTCCTTCGCACCAACAAAGGAATGTGACCATACTAATATACAGACTGATATTTATAAATAAATCAGGAATCTGAAACTCAAGAAGTTCTGCCATAATTCAACATTATGCCGCGGAGTAGCGGCAGAGTAGCAGTCTTTGGCAGTGACGGCAGGCTACTCTCTTCCAAGTCTGCCTACAGTGTCTACAGCTTTGTTTCCAGACCAGACCAGCTAAAATCACCAGGACTCCGTGGAGCGGCCGCGGAGTAGCGGCAGAGTAGCAGTCTTTGGCAGTGACTGCTGGCTACTCTCATTCAAGTCTGTCTACAGTGTCTAGAGCTTTGTTTCCGGACCAGACCAGCTAAAACCACCAGGACTTCGCGGAGCCGCCGCGGAGTAGCGGCAGAGTAGCAGTCTTTGGCAGTCATGGACGCCGTGGACGCTACTCTGTTCTCTACACCTCATCCCCCGGAGTGTGAAAAAGACCCACACCAAAGGAGCTCCCGCTCTCGCACTCGAGCTGAAGTGGGGAGAAAACAGCCTCTGAGTGCTGAGACAATGTCAACCTACCCCAAACAGACCAAACTGTCTAATAAGGACATACTGACAAAGAAGAGTGGGGTAGTTGAATTTTCGAATCAAGATGGCATAACAACGGGCACTGGGAGCCATGGAGGCTCGTGTCACAAAACAACATGGGCCAAGGAACAGGTGGCGGCGCCGAATAAAATGTCATCTGCCCCGGGTGCTCAGTGTAAAACAACAAACTCCAACAACTATAATAATGAGGACCCACGGAGCGAGGCAAACGCTGACACACTGCTCGCTCGTAGAAAAATGGAGTCTACAATTCTCGGCTTACCGGAGGCCGTGACTGTGTGTAGCGGCACCAGCGTCTCATGTGTGCTCCGTTCCACTGGCGGAGGCCGCGGCGTTGCTGGCTGGTGGTGGCGGTCTTCCCCGCATGAGGGGTTCTGTCCCGTCGGCTGTGGACTCTCCGTCGCCCGTCGGAGGACGGACGGCGCTGACTCCTGGGGTGACGGGGGGACTGCCCTGCGGGAGCGAGCTGGCGAGGGTGAGACGCTTTCGGCGAGTGTCTGGGATGCTCCTGCCGTGCGCCCTGTGATGGGGACGCTTGGGATGGCAGCCGCGGAGGACGTTGCCAATCAAACAGAGGCGGAAACCCGTGAGGATCTCCTGCTGGGCGATCTGAACGAAGCACGAACGCAGAGCGAACAATCTGGAAGTCTGATTACAGCTCCTTTTTTGGGGGGTAATTTGGGGGGAATACTGGAGAGGGTGGATGCGGACATTCACCTGCAGCCTCCCGCAATACCATTTGCAACAGGCCCCAAACAAAAAGTTCAAAATACAGACAATGTGCATATGAGTCTGTATTGTGACTCGACAGCATCCTCACTCATTGGACTTTTGGTTCCACAAACTGAAGAAGGCCCGTGGCCAAAAAAATTTAAAACAGTTCAAAATAACACCAAGATAAATATGATACCTACCACTATTCCAAGCAAATCTGCACACTCATCCAAGTTATTAAGGTTTAAAGGAGCAGATCTAAACAACGCTGATAAACGTAGAGCTAAAAGGATAATAAGCCGAACTCCGAAAACCACAAATAAATGCAATTCAGAAAATAACATCTTCTCTACCCAAAATTTAGAGGAATTATTTGTAAAGCGTGGTAAAAGAAAGTTTTAAAACACATGCAAAATAAGCAACAGCGAGATGCTGGAAGTTGTTCATAGCTCTGAAGATCTGACGGCTGAGAAATTTGGTGCACTTCCAGTTACAAGTGGGCCTAGCTTAGAGGCCCTAAAGAATCTATTGACCAGCCAAACGGATGAAATTGAAGAACACGATCCTTTGAATATGCCTGGAGTCGATCCCCAGCCAGATGAAACTCCTTTAGCGACCTCAGAAAAGGAGATTTGGATTAATAGTTTTGAAACCTCCACATCAACAACAGACAAAATGCAAAATGACAAAAATACAGACGAGGCAATTAATAAAAGCCTTATGATACACAACGACCCGGTTGTCTTGAGTCCGATATCGGAGGCGAACACCTTAGTGGCCAAGGACATATACATACCTGTAACTACCACACCAACTAAGGAAAAGGGTGATAGTCCTTGTCCAAAATCTACGCCTGGGCAAACGCCTGAATAAAAAACAGACATGGTGATGTTGATGTGTGCAGTTGTGGTAGCCAATGGCGCCGTTTACCAAATTATACGAGGCCATAAATGACTCAATAAAGGACCATAGTTCTTTATTGTCAACAATGCATGCAAAGTTCCTGTTTTTGGAAGGTTATGTCACTGCGGCGGAAAAAGAAAAATTAAAGGCTATGTATATGCCATCAACGACCAACTGTGCCAAAGGAAATCGTGAAAACATCTGCAAATGGAAATGTCGAAAAGGGGTGCCAAACTCCTTACACTGTGTCAAAGAAAATTCAATCTCCACCGATTGTGATGAAGATTACAGACAGGCCTACAATCAAGTTAAATTCGACCGCTCGTCAGCCAACTAGCAAGGACAAGTCAACCTGCTTGTTGCAGAGCAACGTGGAAAAGAAAGGCAGCGCCAGTAGCCTCTGGGACCTGAAGGCGGTCCATGACTGCACACAAGGAAAAAAGGCACTACAATGGCGCCTGATTCTGCAAACCATCAAACAAAGGCCACCAACGCTATGACAAACAAAGACTTTCCTATCTTTGTGGACAGTCGATCGACAAACGCACCGGTCAGTAACCTCCAGAAACAACAGGTTTTCTGTCTACCGTTTGAGGAAAGGAGTTTCAGCGATAGAAAGAAGATACAGAAGGGTGGACCAACCCTAGATGCAAAATCAAACTGTTCAACCATAATCGACTTAGAGGAAGCTTCTACTCCTATCTGTATTGACCTGATGGAAACGTCTAAGGCTTCAAATACCTCAAAATCTACAGAAGACCTTTTGATGGATGAGGTCCTTGATAATCTAAATCAATCTTGTAAGGAACCTGCCTCTGATCCTATTGAACGAAAAAGGGACAACAAGAAATTACGTGAACATAATTCCGAACTGGTTCCGGATCAAGGTATAACAGACGAAGAATTTTGTCCCATTTTTCTATCACTGGAAGATCGATGTAGGAAGCTATCTCAAATTGAAAATAGGGGCTCTGTGAAATTGCTTGATAAGAACTGTAAAAACTCCACCCAAGAATCGCAAAAGTATCACCACACCAAGGTCACTAACCCAGACAGTGGCAGTAGGGAAAATCCTGCGTGTTATGTAAGTGAAAAAAGAAAGCCAGTGAATTGGGGCCCTGTGAAACGGCTTGACAAGGACTGTAACAATTCCATCCATGGATCGCAAAAGCACCACTATACTAAGGCTATAAATCCTGACAGCGGCAGCAATGAAACTGAAAAAAGAAAGCAAACAAAGGAAAATTACAAGAAAGATGAAAGGCGAGAAAAGAGCAAAGAGAGTAGAAGATCAAATAGACGTGCGAGAGACCCTTGCGAAAGAGACACCAGATCCAAAAAACAACTTTACTCGATGAAGATGGGTTCTCCCGCTTTCAAATTGGAACAAATTGGAAACTGTCGAGATTATGTGATTCTCAACAGAAGAATGGTGATGGAATTGCTACATAACATCCCCAAATTGAGATATGTGGAATCGAGGGATCTGTTAATAGTGGAACGGTTCCATGAGGGTCAACAAGCAACTGCATACCTATTTATCGCCTCATGATCTGTAAAACAGAAGTTACGTGACTCTCTAAAGCATCTCTTGAAATTGGGTTACGACCTAAACGAAATTGATGACATGGGAAGAAAACAACTGCTGGAATGCTCAAAATCTAGCCCCTCTCAGAATAACCCAAGGAAAAGAGTAGACTTTTCACCAAGGATTCTGGATTTCTTAAGGATATGATCCAAAAACACACTCCGGAGCAGCAAAATAATACAAAGCCTCGACCATCAGTGACAGAGAGGTCGAGTAGTGTGGATGGAGACGATCTCGTCAAGAAATCATAAGCAACCCAGAAACACCTCGATTGTCTAAAAAAAACTGGGAAGAAAGATCAGAAGGGTCGGTGACGAAATACGAAAGATTTCCACGAGGACTACTTTCACAAATTAAAAGGACATGTACGCAGAAGGTGACAACCCTGCAAAGGCTGAGCGAGGATAAAGAAAAACTAAACCCTTTACAAAATCTCTGGGCATGGCTTCCGTTTTGCTCAACGTATTCAATAAACCAAGACTGAAAAATAGAACATCCTTAACTAAATCAGTACATACCTATGATCAAGTTTTGGTTACTAGAAGACGACTACTCAGGAAAGTAAAGAGAAGATGGACCAAATTCAGTTCAAATGCCAACAAACAAGCTTGGATTACTGAGTTAAGGGCCTATAAGTCCTGGCTGATAGAGCACTGACACGCCTTGTATCAAAAAGACTGTGAAGATATGTTACGATGTGTGTCAAGCAAAAATTCTAGGGATTTTTGGCCCTTGATAAATGCGACTGAACGGATAAACTCATACGCCCTGATCAATGGAATTGCGGAGAAAAATTGGATACTACATTTTAAAAATCTTTTCTTTGATGCTGCGGCTAAAAATTTCACACAGGGCCAAAAAACATCTCCCTGGGTGGAGCTCCACGATCCAGAAGATATTTTGTATATCTTGAAAAAACTGAAAAACTCAAGAGCCCCTGGGGCGGATGGCCTGACTAACGTGCATCTAAAAGAACATCCGGAGGCCTGGTCAAAGTTCATTAGCGCAGTCTTCCAACAGGTCACTACAGCAAAAGCCCTACCGGAATCGTGGACAAATGCTGTGATCGTCCCTATCTATAAGAAAGGGACGAGAGACGATCCGAGGAACTTTCGGCCAATTGCCTTGCTAAACGTAATTGGCAAGGTCTATGGATCTTTACTTCTCCAACACTTCCAAAACTGGGCGGAGGATGCGCCATGCAACTACCCATTTCAATCTGGGTTTAAAAAGAACGTGGGAACATCTGCAAAAATTCTTATGGTTAACATCCTAAAAAGCAAGTCCCTTGCTGGTGGCCCGCGAACCTACATGGCTTTCATTGATCTAAGCCAAGCTTTTGACCAAGTCAATCGATCGAAGCTTTGGGAAAAGCTAAGGGCTTGGAAGTGTCCGGTTGGCATTCTACATCCCATCATTGCTCTCCATACAGCGATTAGGATTCAAGTGAGGCTTGATCATCAAGGAACACTCTCTGAGGAGATTGCAACAAATTGGGGGGTTAAGCAAGGATGCCCGCTGGCCCTGGCGCTCTTTCTGAGCTTTGTAGGGGACTATAAAGAAACAGAGCATATGGTCCGTTCTTTCCCGCCACAAATTGGTAACATGAAAATCTCAAGAATCTTGTATGCGGATGATATCATCATAGCAGATCGGACAGCAATAGGGTTACAAAGACAACTAACCAATTTTGCTGTATATATCAGCACAAATGGCCTGGAAATAAATAAACCAAAGAATAAAATTCTGTTCTTCGGAAAAGGAAGACAAAAAAGCGACTCGTTTACATGGTCTATGGAAGGAGAGCATATTGAGAAGGTTACAGAATTTAAATACCTGGGTATTATGCTGGATAACACACCAAAGGAAAATGCCATGCAAAAACAGCTCCTGGAAAAAACAAAGAGCCTAATATCCCAGGCCAAAGCGATAGACAAGAAATATGGTCGCTTTTCCCTCATACCAGTCGTGGACTTTTATAAAGCCAAGGTCATCCAGACACTTGTCTATGGAGCAGAAGCCATGCCTGGGCTACCAAAAAAAATCCGGTCCACACTAGAAAGCCAATACTGGAGAAGTGTCCTAAATCTACCTAGTTCAACACCTTTGGTCTTAATAAGACGCGAAATGAGTCAACTTTCAATGGCTGCGATAGTAGAAAGGAACACCTTGATGCTGTTTAGAAAATTATTGCTGGAGAAACGTCCGAAACTATTAGAAGCGATAAACATCGAGGCTGAAGGAGGTCGTTCCGCCATCTTGAACGAGTGGTACAGGGACCAAGAAATGAAACTGGATAAAATCCAGTGTTCAAAAAAAGAGCTGGTGGACAATCCCATGAAAATCCCCAAAAAATTCAACAAGCTTGATTGGATTAACACCATGGAACAGGCTGCCACATACAAACTAGTGGCTCACCTACCTCTGATGACCTACAAACTGCACGAACTCCAACCTTATGTGAAAAAATATCCTGATTGCAGGCTGAGGAATACTTTTTTAAGAGCTTGTCTTAATTTACTCCACACCAACGAAATTGGTGTGGAGTAAACTAAGACAAGCTCTTAAAAAAAGATTCTGTAAAGATCCATTGGTGGTGGAAACCACGAAACACCTACTTGTAGCATGCCCAGGAGTGGAGTCTATCAGAAATGCTTATCTGAAGACGATGCTAGCAGCGTCATATATTTTTGATGAGGAGACCTGGTGTGCCAGGTTAATTGGAGGGCGCACAACGTGGGTCACCGCCACTGCCAACATTTTGGATGCAATACTTCTGACTGTAGACAAAGAAAATGAGTTAAACAAACTGTAAAACTGTAAACTGTAGACATGAAGAACTTCAACATTAAATCTTTTAAAAACCTTTTTTTTTGGGTTAAACAAAGTCTAAAAAAAAAATAAAAAAAATAATTCAACATGGAAAAACAAAGAGAAGAGTTATCGTCCAGAATTGAGCACTCTCATGATTAAAGATGTTCAGAACACTGCACTTGCTATGTCTCTCTCAGACAATTCTGATACATGTCCTGAAGTCATCTTGAATGGTCTACAGATTGAAAGCACCGTACTGATCGAAACTTATTTGAAACCTATGTCGTTTTTTTATGCCACCGACCGAGTACAATTGCTTATCACCTCATTTCCTCTTTGGAACTACAGTTCCCATTGATTCTGTAGTTCTCCATGCTCAACGTATTCATTGAACAGGCGTTAGAGTGCCGGCGCAAGAGCAACAACCCGGTCTGTGCCAGTATTTATTTATTTATTTAATTATTTATTTATTAGCATTTATAGAGCATGCATCAGCACTTAGGCATTGTTGCACTGTTACAGAAATACTTGCTGGTTACATAGGAAAAGACATATCACTTATTGTTAACAAGGTATGCAAAAGTACAGCAGTACAGCACTTAGTTGCATGATCCTGCTGTTTCACAGAGTATGCATAGACCTAGCTTAGTAACAAGAGTCGGAGGCTGGGTGTAAGGAGGCAGGTGGATAGAGATAGGGGTAGGGAGTTCGGGAGTGGGGCTGAGAACAGAGTGGTTTTGAGGGTTTTGCGGAAGGTGGAGAGTGCTGGTTCAGCTCTGAGTGCATTGGGTAAGGCATTCCATAGCTTGGGAGCTATGTGAGGGAAGCTGATGCCTCCTGCGATGGCTCTTTTGATGAGAAGTACTCAAAGTTGATTGGCATGATTACTTCTTTTGGGGCGTGTGGATGGGTCTGGTGTCCACTAAGTAAGATGGGGCAGTGCGATTGATGCATTTATATGTTACGGTAAGTATCTTGAAGTTTATTCTTTCCTTAACTGGAAGCCAGTGGGCGGCTCGCCTAGCCTGGGTGATGTGTTCCCTTTTGGGGATGCTGAGTGCTGTGCGAAGTGCGTTGTTTTGTACTATTTGCAGTCTGTGGAGATGTTGGTTTGAGGTGCCTGCAAGGAGAGCATTATAGTAGTCTAGTTTTGCTCCTATCGTGGCCCGGGCGATGGAGAGGCAGTTTTGAGTGGTCAGGAATGGATTTATGGCATTTATGAGTTTAATGGTGTAAGAAGATGCCGAGGCAATGGTGCTGACTTGACGGGTCATTGAGAGGGTTGAGTCCAGATAGACTCCTAGGGTTTTTACGGTAGTGGAGACAGGTATGATGGAGTTGTCAATGGTGAAATTGTTGTAATTCTGATCATGTTTGGGTAGTATTTCTTTGGGTCCTAGGAGGATGATCTCGGTTTTGTCCCCATTTATTATGGGGACAAAACATCTCAGGCTCTCAGTCCCTTTGGCTGTTTCTGACCTTGTTGCCATATCTTAGAGAGTTATTTGTGCACTTTGCTGCTATATTGCAAAATGCTATTTTGTTAATTATCTTTTAGAAATGTGTGATTGTATAAATTGACTGCATTCACCTTTTAGACAGTTTTAATTTGTAAATCTTTATTCCTTAGTGTTCTATAGTACCGCTTGCATTGCCGCCTTTTAGAGACGTGCTAGTGCTATCATCGCTAGAGGCTGTGGAAAACACACACATCAACTAATTTCCTCTTTGGAACTACAGTTCCCATCGATTCTGTAGTTCTTCATGCTCAATGTATTCATTGGACAGGCACGAGAGCACCAGCGCGAGAGCAACAAGCCTGTCTGTGCCGATCCGTGAAGGTTCGGGAACTGAGGCTTGAATCTTTTACTTTAATTCTGCTGTTCCACTATGGGCATTACAGATGTTTTAGCAGCTATTAATGCCGCTAGAGTGAGTTTGGACTCTTCTAAGTATAGTATGAGTCCACATAGGAATGAAAATCTTGGCCGTATTTCATTTCAGAGCACAATCATCAAAGCCTCTCAGACTCTCATGGATGATAGCTCTATCATGGACACTAGGTGTTCCAATGCCTTACTCGAGCATGGGCAAGTCAAGTCAACTCCCTCACTTTTAACTGAGCCTGTTGGCTTGAGTGGGGAGGTGATTTTGGTTGGTAGGAATAGTGAGTGGGATCATGCCAGCACCCGGGCCTCATGGGGCTCTGAAGGCATGAGGAAGGAGGAGCAACTGGTTTTGGAGGAGGACAGCTTGGCTAGCGAGGTGGCTCAGGGGGCCGAGTCCATTCCGGCCAGCCCTTTTAGTCATTCTGCTGGCTTGGTCAAACTACCAACCTTAAAACTAAGATTTTTGCTCTTGCACACCAGGTCTCTAATCAAGCATGCCTTGGAAGTCGCCACTTACATTGTAGAATGTAATGTGGATGTCTGTGCACTCACTGAAACATGGGGCTATGATGCAGCAGGTCTCTCATTGGGGCTTGCTATACCGGAGGGCTACAGTACGTTGCAGCAAGATAGAATAGAAGGAAGAGGAAGTGGGGTCGCCCTGATATTTAAATCTAATTTGGACATTTGGGAGGTAAATAGTCAAGAAATTGCGGGTACAGAATTGAAGTTTATTAAAATTGGGATTAATGCAGAAACACCTATTAATATGCTACTATTATACAGATCTCCTGCCCTAGGGACTGACCTCCCTGCCTCATTGACTAATCTCCTATTACCCCTCCTTAAACCCAACACAAAATGTACAGTTCTGGGTGATTTCAACTTCTGGTTGCGGCATGAGATGGACACATTAGCTACGGTGATGGAAGATTCACTGAGCCACCTCGACTTTGAGCAGGAAGTCAGGAGTCCAACTCATTGTAAGAGGCATAACCTGGATTGGGTGACTACCCACAATATTCAAACAAGTGATCTTCAAGTTCTTTCTTGTCCCTGGTCTGATCATTCTTTTGTCCACTTCACTATGAACAGTGCATTACGCATAAGATATAAAGGGAAAGGAAAATACCCAATCTTAGCTAGAAATTTTGAGAAACTTACCCAAGAGGCGCTTAAACCTTGGCTGTCCTCCCTGATCCCAAAATTCACTAAATCGGAAACAGCAGAAGAGATGACAAACCTCTTCTTACATTCTTTTCAGGATATCACAGAAACCCTGGCACCCTTAAAAAAGAAACAGCTTAAGCACATACGTAAAAATATTTCTTGGTTCACCCCTGAATTGCAAAAACTCAAAACATCTAAAAATAGATATTTCTACGCTTCAAGATCAATTCAGGATATAAGTAGTTTGGATGCTTATAAATCAGCAGCAGAGGAATATAAAATAGCAATTGTAGCTGCCAAGAAGAACATGCTTAATGATAGGATAGCTAACGCTCAATCCAAAGTTAATGCACTCTTTAAGATTTTAAAATTGCAGGAAAATCCACATGAACAAAATAGTGACATCCGGCTGAAAGATGCGGGATGGTGCACATTGATCCAGGATGCCATATTGGGCAAATTAGAGACAATTAAGGATGATATTATACACAAAAAGTTAATACCTAATACGCCAATTGAAGTTTGTGAATCAGAGACATCAGTAGGGAAAGTCTTAATGTACCAGGTTCATTTCTCCCCAACATCAGTGTCTGAACTGTCGTAACATTATAGAACATCTAAAAACCACAAGATGTAACGGTGATCCTTGTTCAGCAATGATAATAAAATCTTGTTCTTCCACTACAATAAATGCCCTATGCAAATTTGTCAATGCTTTCTTTTTGCAAAATCTCGTCCCGATGGGGATAAAAAAGGCCTGGATAACCCCTGTTCTGAAGAAACCAGGTTTATGTCCCAATATGGCTTTGAAATATCGGCCTATTACAAGCACCCCATTCCTCTTGAAAATCCTGGAGCATGTCGCCTATGTTCGAATTGCGGCCCACTGAACAAATATCCAATCTTAATAAATTCCCATCTGGTTTTAGACAGGCTCATGGGATTGAAACAGCGCTTCTGGAACTGACATCTAAGCTATTAGATGGTATGGATAAGGGCCAGGCTTCACTCCGTATGCTTCAAAGAGTTATTCGCAGCCATTGGCCTGGTTGAACACTCCATTCTGATAACCAGGTTGAAGGAAGTGAGGAATTTCTCGGATAGCGCTGCAGATTGGATCTTCTCCTTTCTCAGTGATAGACAATGCAGAGTGTTTAGTGGAGAGGCTGCAGCGATTACAGTTATTTTAGCCTACGACTTCCCCAAGGGTGCCTGCGTGTCCCCTTCCCTATATAATATCTTTACAGTTCCCTTCTTCCATCTCTTGGAGCAGAATGGCGTAGCCTTTACAAACTATGCGGATGACACGCAATGTGTCAACCCCTTGACAGGATTTCATGAAGAGGATGAACTCATTATAAATAAGGTATACAACCTTATACAAACCTGGTTGCTGCAGAATGGTCTGGCTTTAAATACAGAAAAGACAGAACTCATGGTGGTCGGCACACAAATTAAAATAAAGAAATTAGGTCCTACATACAATTGCTTTTCAATTGTGGATTACAATATCGCTACTAAAAAGAAATTGAAAACTTTAGGTGCAGTACTTGACCAGAACCTAAATATGAAGGCGCATTTTAGTAGTTTGGTCTCCTCATCCTACTTCATAAAATTACTCGCCCATCTTCAGCCTTTTATCTCTCAGAAGAATGCTGAAACTATTGCAAGGGCCATTGTAGGCTTGAAGATTGATTATTGTTGTAGTCTGTTGATTGGTATTCCGAAATCCAAATATAAACATCTCCAGGTGATCCGGAACAGTGCGGTTAGAGTGGTCAAATGCCTCAGTTGGAGAAATCACATGTACGAGGCCAGAAGGAGTTTGCATTGGCTTCCGGTGGAATCCAGGGTACAGTATCGCCTGCTTCTGATCACACACAAATGTTGTGAAGGACTCATGCCAGCTTATTTGAAGGAATGGCTTTCTGAGAAATCTAATGTTAGATCTCTCAGATCCAACAACACGTTCCAACTAAAGATACCCACTTGCAACACTAGTAAAGCAATCAAAGGAGTTTTGGTGAAAGGTGCTACTAGAGCTTGGAATGCCCTTCCGCTGCACCTAAGGGATATCAATTCAACAGTTGTCTTCAGGAAAACATTGAAAGCGCTCCTATTCTATTAGTCCTCCCTCCATAAATTGGCTATGCTCCTAGGTTAGGCTGGTCAATCCCTATTCCAAAATTTCTCTCTGCCCTGTATGTTTTTTTAGTCGATCACCTTGACCTTTGATGGGCCAGATTGTTTCTCATAACTACTTGTCTTAAATGTTTGTCTGTCTCCTCTGTATGTGCGCTTAGGCCTATGGGTCCTTGGTTGCGTGTTACAAATGTTATAAAGTAAAGTTGATAGATACATTCCATCAAGCAGTAATTAAAAAAATCTAGAGCGGTATCCCATCTGGGGGCAACTTAAGTTATAAAGAACAAGCATCTGTTAAGAAACTATGTAGCTATGATGATGTGATTGTTAAGGAGACCGACAAAGGCAGCAACATAATCAATCTCAATAGAAGGGACTATATCAAAATGGGAGATAAACATGTATGCCAACCGGGGTGTTATGAGAAAATCTAGATTTTGTTATAAAGAATTTATTGACAAATGGAACAGAGTGAGCTTGATTACGGAGGAGGAAAAGAGTATTCTGGCTTGTGAGTCACCTCTTATTCCTACTATATATTTTTTAATGAAAGTGCACAAGACATACTCAGAGTTGCCTGACGCACAACCAATTGTGAGCAGAAATGGTTGGATAACTGCAAATCTGTCTAAATGTATTGATATTTTGTTGATACCTGTATGCACGTATTAGTGATCCTAAGAGGCATTGAATGGAACACAAATCTGAATCTGGCTACAATGGATGTTAAGGCTCTGTACACGTCTATAGATCATCAATTAGCACTGTCAACTATTGATTATTTTTATAATACCATATCTACATCCTCCATGAAATCAGTTACAATGTTGAAACTGTTTGTTGCCTTTACTTTGCATCACAACATTTTCTTATTTGACCAAGTTTTGTACAAACAGATCAAGAGTGTGGCAATGGGGACATGCTACCCACCTTCCCTGACAAATTTGTTCATGTGTAATTTGAATACACACATGTGATGAAATATCCATATGTGACTGATAAGGTATGTACATGGATGAGATATATTGATGATATTCTGTTGCTATGAAATGGTACCGATGATGAACATACAGATTTTAATGAATATCTTAATATCAATGAGTTTGGCATTGAACTAACCTTGGAAAAATTACTAAAGATGTAACATTTTTGGGTTTACACATTATGATTGAGGGTGGTAATCTACACTCCTGTATGTTTAGGAAGGATACAGAAGTAAACTCAATTGGAGATTCCAGATATGTAAATTGATTTACGGATATTTCAGTCGTGTAAATTGATCTATTATAAATTGTCAACCACAGCACATTAGTGTCTTGATTTTTTCTTTTCATTGTTGTTCACAATGGTTGTTTGTAGTGTTTCAACCACCAGACACTGTTGCTGCAGGGGTTACTTTATGTTGGGCACCATTAGGTGGGCCTATTTTAGAATGAAATATACTTTTTACATTAATAATTTCTAGTTAGGGGGTGCAGCGTCCTGTTTAATTAACACTTCACATTTAGAGTACTTCTTACACGGGATATGGGAGTATGCATATGCCGGCCAGTGACCACTTTGTGAGGTGACAAATGGTGTTCTTTGCTTGGCTGCATGCATAAACTGAAGAGGGCCAGGGGCATACAGTACACCCAGTTTTTCTTCAATGTGGTACACAGTATGGGTAACTTACTTTTAAGGAGCCCATTTATTCTTTCCACAATGCCATTGGCCTGTGGGTGATAAATTGAACACATCCGGTGCTTGATGCCAAGTAGTGCTGTAACATGTTGAAATAACGCATTGAAGAAATGTGTGCTGTTGTCTGACCTTAAAATCTCGCACTCACCCCATCACAGGAAGACTTCCCGCACTAAAAACCTTGCAACACACTTGGCATCCGGGTGTGCACATGGCCCTTTCTTCCACCCACTTTGAGAAAGGACAGACCACCACAACTAGATCCATTACAACGCTCGCCCATATCAGCGTAATCTATGAGTAATTCATGAAATGGCCCAGTAGGGTGGGGAAAGGTGTGGTGCAATGTATGGCTATTTCTGTAATGCTTTCCTGAATGTTTGGTATAAAGCAGTCCTCCTGTACATCTGCTGCTATGTGTTGCTTCGAGCTCTGAGATGGATAATGCAGCCATACAAAGGCTACTGCTAGCAGCTCCTGGAGCATTGCTGTCTTCCCATAGCTCACTTCACTCCATAAAAGATCTGTCAGGGATTGCTTGCAACATCTCCGTAACCACAACTCTCTCTCCCTTCAAGGTGCTTTTCTGTGTAGCTGCATCCCCCATTGATATTTCATCTGTCCCTTTAGTGTGGGTGGCGCACTTAATGACTCCCACAACAGATGGCTGTGATACCGCTTCTATCAGGATTTCTAACAATGCTGAATGCTGCACTGGGGATCCATCTGCCCTCCGAAACCCCTTCTCTTCCAGAGGGATAGACCGGCATGTACTGTTGTTTTAACATACGCAGAATCAGAATATATTTTTACATGGCACCCTTGTGATGCTCTCAGTGCTTTGATGAGTGCCACAACTTCTGTCACCTGTGAACAATAATGTGTAGGCAACCTTTTCATGACCACCATCTTGTACTCCCCTTCCTCAAGTCATACTACTGCCGCTCCTGTCCGTCTCTGCCCACCCTCCTGATCAATTGTGGAACACCTGTCAACAAAAAGTATCTCACCCTCTGTCAATGCCCAGTCCCTTTCTTTGTATGTGGCACAGTCGTGCACCATCAAATCCTCTGTAGTAGTCAGTCCATCAAAAAGGTAGCAGGGTTCACTGTTCACTGTTTTACACATAACAAGAAGAATATGGGGTTAAGAAATAATGATCTCATATGCCGAATACCTTTGCGTAGTCATGGTAGACTTTGACCTTTCTAGAAGGGCAAACAAAGAATTTTCCACATACAACGTTACTGAACACCCCATTATGATCATAGTACTTTTCTCTATTGCAAAGGCAGCTGCTGCTAAAGCTTGTTTGCATGCAAACTGCCCTTGATTCACTGCATCCAAAGTACCACTACAATAGGCCAATGGCTTATAGCCCATAGTGCTTTTCTGCGTCAACACCACTGTCATAAACTGTCCATCCGAATGTGAAAACAAATACAATTCCTGTGTATAATCTGGGGTGGCCAGTACAGGTGCCAAACTAATGACTTATTTTAAGTCGTCAAACTGTTTGATCATATCTTCCGTCCTCTCTAACTTATGGTCCTTTGTATTTTGCACTTCCCTAAGGGCCTGTAAAAGTGGCCTTGTATGTGCCGTGTAATCTAGAATCCAGGCCCTACAGTAATTACAGAGGACCAGGAACTTCTGCATTTCTTTTGCTCAGGCAGGTCTGGGGGTGGCAGGTTCTGATAGTATTCTCTTACCATTCACTGATATGAACTGTCCCAAATAGATTACTTCCTGTTGGCAATATTGCAATTTGGCCTTGTCATCCTTGTACCCCTTACAGGCCAACAACTATAGTTGTGCAACAGAGGCCCTTCGGCAGTGTTGTTCACTGTCACTACAGGCTAGCAGATCGTCCAAGTACTGGATAATTGTGCTAGGTACATGAATATTCCCTAGATCGGCATGCAGTATTCTGTTAAATGTGCTTGGCCTCTCGCTATACCCCTGAGGTAATCTAGCGTGTTCAAACTGCATCTGGCCCTCTGTAAATGTCTCGACTCAGGATGGGGTGGAATCGGGAAAAATGTATTTTTCTAATCCACTACAGTAAAATATGTGCCTTCTTTGGGGATGCTGCATAAAAATGTCACAGGATTGGGAACGACTGGACACTTTCGTACCACGGCATTTAGGGAGTGCAAGTCCTGAATCATTCTCCAGTTGCCCCCTGTTGATTTTTTGACCGGGTATATTGCTGTGTTACACAGAGACGTAGATGGCACGATAATCCCCTGATCCAGTAGGGCATGTATTGTTTTTCCAATACCCTCCTTCGCAATCTCTCGATAGTTGATATGTGCGGGTTGCTGCCAGACCCATAATATTTTACCGGACTACCCCGTGCCAGCAGTAGATTATAACTCTGGCAGCCTGGGAAGTCAGGCGTTGGTAAAATGTAAGTCCCCATTCCCATGGACTCCCATAGGACTCTATGGGAGTGGGGACATGGAAGCACCGGCACCATTGATAAAGGTGCCGGTGCTTCTGTGACCGGTCTGCCTACCATGGCCACTGTACACGGCAGGGTCAGACCTGTTGGGCACAGCGGCTCTGGCAGGCAGACCCAGAGTTTGCTGATCCAGAAACAAGGGTGCCAGTGAGCTTACTGGCATCCTTGTTTCCGGACTGGCAAACTCCTAATGAGGCCCACT
The DNA here is from genome assembly GCF_040938575.1 of Ambystoma mexicanum. Classification (NCBI taxonomy): domain Eukaryota; kingdom Metazoa; phylum Chordata; class Amphibia; order Caudata; family Ambystomatidae; genus Ambystoma; species Ambystoma mexicanum. Next base: position 960,567,958 of record NC_090921.1, on the reverse strand, counting down.
GTCTTACTCTGGGCAGCAGTGCACCTGGCTTCAGTGTTATATGCACAGGTGTTATGTCTTTCAGTAATCCTACATCATGTGGATTTGCAGTCCACAACTGTGAAGGCACGTGCTGTAAATCTTCATCAAAAAATGGAGAGGGAGTTAATGCTGCCATTAAGGGACACTGCTCTTCGGTACAGTAACATTATGTCACATGGGATGCATATCTTTAGGATTATTTCACCCTCTTTGTCGTTATCTTCAAACAATTCATCATCCATCATCTCCTTTAGCTGCACTATTAGATCTACACAGAGCAGTGTGTGCCAATCACACCAATCCCTGCCCATTCCCAATAGGACAACTCTCTTGTTCGAAACCAACAATCCCTGTAAATCCGGCTATAATATCGTTCCCACCACCACCTCTGGTGACACCGCTGGACAAAAGATAAAATCAGTGTGCATTCACCAACACTGTTTGGCAATCAATCTGGGGCACCGCCTCTGCAAGCACCGTAATACCATAAATGAACAAGTCTGGGTCTACAGGAATCCTGCAGACTATGACCCCCCCCTTATCATTGCGTGTATTATCAACATTGCCCTTAGAGTGCACATCCCAGGTGTGTAACAGACTACCCCCTGATCTGTAAAGGAGATAGTCATGTTTAACTTGCTGAGCAGGTCTCTAACCAGTAAATTGACTGGGGAACTCTTGGAATATAGTAATGACACCCATACTACCTTCCCTCCCACCTTTACGTCTAACTCCTCCGTGTAGTGAACCTTGGAAATAGCCCCAGAGAATCCCTGCACATCAAGATACTTTCCTGATAGTGGAAAGTTTCCTTCCATGATACATGATTTAGTTGCACCAATGTCCACCAAGAATATGAACTACTTATTTCCTATCTTCGCCCCCATCAAATGTTCTTCTTCAAGGTGGGTAGTCGTCGAAAAGACCGGACACGCAAGTGCTCTCTGTGGGCTGTCCTAATCAGGATATGTGTTTGTTCCAGGGAACGAGAAGGGGCTACCTCCTACCACTGCTGCTCCCCAAAGGAAGCCGCACCCCCACCTGGTACCCTGTTCACAGGGGCAGGTACCGCTCTTGTGTGTCCGATGCTTGGGGCTGCTGAATATAGGTTTGGTATTGCCCCCATGTATACACTTGATTCTGATGCTCTTGACCTTGTTGCGTGCTCCCTAGTCCGTTGGGTCCTTGGGGCCATTGGCCCTGTTGCTGTGGCCTATAATTATACCTCACTGTAGACCTGCTCCTGCATTCCCTTGCGAAATGCCCCCACCTTAAACAATTTCAACATTGAGACTGTCCGAAACCCACCCCCCAGATCAAAACCCTCCTCCTCTTGCTCCTTGAAAATCCCCCTCTTCCTCGCTGCAGCCCTCCTTGCTGCCATTCTGGGCTGGTGTACCGTTTACCCCCACCCCACTGTCCTTGTCCTACTTCAGCCCAGAGCACCGCAATAGTGGCACACACGACTTGCTGGGTACTCTCTGTGACCTCCACTTGTACTGACGTTGATACAGGCACCTGGACTGCTACCGTTACCAATTTTTTCTCCACCAATTCCGCTTCTTCCCCCTGATGCCTTTGGACTGTTTCCCTCTCCCACTCCTTAATCCTCTTACAATGATGCACTCTGTATTTCCGGCCACCTCTTCACCTCAATACCCACAATCTCATCCAACACCTTCTGAAATTCCTTCGGCAAGCCCCTCTTCACAATAAAATAAAAAAATGTTATTGACATGATCCTATGGCCATCACGTCTCAGCTCTCCACTTCTCTTGCATTTTATTTAAATGCACCTAATACCATACCGGAGTGCGATATCAAAGCGCGGATCCGGGATTCCAACCTCTGAGGCTCTGTGTGGTCAAGACCACGTGTTGCCCCTTTGCTATCCTACGTTCACTAAAAGAATAAATCTAGCTGGGTCCTTATCATCACCCATAACATACTGCATCAAAGACTGTAAATCAGGGGTGTACAGGGACATGCACCCCCTCCCCCTCAAACTGAATTTAATGGAGATAACTTGTTGGGGTTATCAATGACTCTAAATGTTGTAGAAATTAGAAATGTAGTGCTTTGGAGAAAAGCTCTTTGGAGGATGATCTATTTGATGGGGTCAGAATGTCTAGAAATGTATTGTGCGATAGAAGGTATGTTAAGTAGTACCTGCTTATCATGATTTACTAGAAAAATAGATTCAAATCGGAGCATGTACCATGTTTTAAGCAAAGATTGGGTTGGTCAGGCATTTCATAAGGGATCAGCCATTTTGGATTTGGGACAAAGTTAGGCACTCTAAAATGGATGCTGGGCATACAAATAAGTGAATTTCTGTAAAACCATGCTGAAATAATGAAAGAATTACCTCATGGTAGTTCAGTAAGAGTTCAGTAGTCAATGATATGGTGTCTGGGCTTCCTATCTCTAATCTTGACAGTTATGAGCCGTGGGAGCGAGGTATCATTCAAGGGAGGATAGTGAGTGTTGCATGCAGCTGTTTCAATTAGCAGAGGCGGCACTGCGGAAGCCCATATTCTCTGTAACAGGAAAACATGATGCTCATGCTAAGATTATCTCAGGATTGACGTCTGTTATGTTCCCATTTTATAGGTCAGGTACAGCACACACAATTTTAATCAGTTATAGATGTAGGTATGACATGGGAGCTTTTGTGAATTGGCAGCCCAGTCAGCCAACCATAGAGGAGGAAGGGGCTTGTCTTGGAGTGCCTGAACCGATGAGAGTGTTTTGCATCATAAATAGGGAGCTGAGCCAACCAAGAAGTGTATAAAAGGTAGAGTCTTACTCAGAGATTTTAGTAGAGTCCCAGAGATGTCGTGGAAGCTGTATGATGTGTCCTGCCTCGAAGAAAATAAACTTGATGTCTTTTGGAAACCAGTCTGAGTGTCCTGCTTTACTCCAGAGTGCCTTCCTTACCCAGAGATGCCAATGCCCAGAGAGAGAGAGAGAGAGGGTGATGGGACCCTCCTCTACACTTGACGAGCCAAGCCAGCAGTCCTGAACTGATGTCTCCAGGACTATGCACTGAAACTGGAAGACAAGGTAAATCATGCTATGAGGCCTGAAAAAGGGGGAGAGAGAAAGAGAGATAGGCGGCAAACTGCAGTTGCCCCCGCGCATCGCTAAAAGAGAAGGGTCTTGCAGGCCTGATAGCATGGGAGAGGGCCTTGGCACCTGGGGGTTGGATAGGTCATTTTGTTTTGGCAGACTTGCAAGAAAAATTATTTCAAAGTTATTTTTGGAAATCTTCCCAAAAAATATTTAAATTAGGGGGTTTTCTGGGGGCTCATTTTTGGGGCCCACTTTTTGGGGCCTATTTTTGGGGGCCCATTTTTAGGGGGCCATATTTAGGGGCCCATTTTTAAGGACCCATTTTTAAGGGGTCTATTTTCAGAGGCCCATTTGTGGTGGGACATTTTTGGAGGCCCTTTTTAGAAAAGTTTGGAAGAACCCATTTAGAAAAATTATTTATTTTTTGAAGGGTTATTTTGGTAGGCCTTTTAGAAAAATGTTTTATTTTTTATTTTTATTTTGGGAAGATCAAGGGCTTTGGAGTGTAATATAAGTAGCTTAGATGTAACCGGAAGTTGGGGTAAACGCAACTTGAGAAATTGACTTCTGAGAGGCCAATCAATTGAGGTATTGAAAAATTGACCTGTGTGAGGCCAAGCAATTAAGAGGTATCGTGAGGAGAGTGTCACGATAACAGACTACGCCCTGTGCCTGCGTTTTAAAGAACGTAACAGAAGAAATCTCAATTTGTTTCCCTGGGCAGTCTCAAAGCAATGATTCTGTGCTTGTGCGGACAACCTTCAAACCTTGAAATATGTGGTGTCATATATCAACCAATGAAATTGCTTTGATCGCTATGGATATGCTGAGAGGTGTTCATCAGAAATGCAAAGTTCTGGTTAGTTTGATATCACCTCATGCTGCGATGTTCATTTGAGACAACACACGGCATCAGTGTTGCAATATTTGCGTATTATAAGCAACTTTGGACTTGTTTTATTTTGTCCAGAGTCCCTTTTTTGATTTGATTTGATTTTGATTGTATATCTGTATATCTTCGCCTAACACTCACCCATATTTGACTGTCCAACTGTGCCTTGGCTATGTTCCCCCCGCATGTAACTGGTTTCGCAACAACGGCCTAATGCTGAGGGTTGAGGCGCTTTACAAATGCAAAGAAATAAAAAAAATATAATAAATAAATATATAACATGCTTCCGACAGAAAAGACCTGATCCAAGCACAGATGTTACTAATTTCTAATGCCCACCTGTATAACTGATCAGGGGTGTTGCTAGGTCTCGAAAAGATCAAGGGCTACGCTCATGTCGGTACTTTTAGGACTCGGGACTAGCTAGCATTTTGGTTGTAGCCCCTGAGCTTCTTTCTGGGGCTATAACCAAATGACCCAGGACTACAGACCTCTGTGCACCCCTAGCATTCCCTCTGTAACTGACACTCATAGCCAGAGGAAGAATGACAAGCCGAATGGCTAAGTAAATAATGTATGTCTTTAAAGCTTTCCAGTAGGGAGCCAGTGATGTAATACTTTGAATACCCCATAGCTGTGAGTTCCACTGTCTAGGTCTATATGTTGAGAAATGTCTGTCGCTCCTACACACAAATCTAGCAGGCAGGACCACTAATAAAGGCTTGTCGAGGGATCGTAACAGGCGCCTTGGCTTGTAGTAGGCTGTATCAGGGCTGTTAAGTGGGCAGAGACCTGGATTCCCTCACAAACTATTCTAGAGCTGAGGCACTTCGAGGGATCACTCAGTCACCCCAGAGTAATCACCCGGCACGGTTTTTCCTGAGAACGAGTTCAGAGCGGGAGAGCTGCATATAGGAAACATGTGCTCAGGGATGGATCCACGGTCTCAATGCAAGTTGTCAAATGTATACATGCAGGGAAACAGGAAGCCATCATTACCGCGCAAGCAGGACAGCCAGCACCTCATGCTTGAATACTGAGGCTGTCCAAATGAGTACGCATGGCCAGTGGGTTGGTAGACATTGTAGTGTCATGGTGCTATCATAAATGAAATGAGCAGCAAGGCCAGAGTGCATTATTTGCTCAGAAAAGTTGAATGCTTGAATCACCGTCACAGACATATTTGGCTGCTATAAATCAAGGGTGGTCATTCATATTGAATGCTCTTTGACCTTATGGCAAACCATAGCATACATTTGTACTATGTGCCACCCTCCCCTTACGCATGCAGAAGGTTCCTGGGGGTGCATTTCAAAATGATGCGCGTGGGTCCCTCTGCGGTAGCCGTGTGGTGCATAGATCATAATGAAGACGTTTCCCAAGGCAACCGCTAATGGGTGATTTCCCCCGGTTTATCACTGAGGGTGCATAACTTGAGCCCCTCCTTGAACCTCTTGTTTCCCCAAGTTTATTTGCTGCCCCACACTAATGACCTGAAATCAGGTTACACATTTATTTTTTTTCATTTATTTTTTTTTGTTGCATTTGTTAATACTCCCAAACCTGGAGGTATCATGGCATAGGTTACAGGATTGTAGAAGTGCTTGCTGGTTACAGAGAAGGAAGTTGGTATTTAATGCAAGAGAATGGCATTACAGTTGCAGAGACAAAGGATGGCAGAAGTTTGAGTACATACAGGTACAGAGTTATACATTTAAAGATACAGAAAAACAGTTACATCCGCCTTGTGGTTATGGGCCAGTCTGAATACACATAAGTTAAAATTTGTTAAATAGACAGGTTTTTAGGAGTTTCTTGAAGTGGTTACGGGAGAGCTCATTGCTTATGTTTGCGGGGGGTGAATTCCATAATCTGGGTGCTCCTAGCGGGAAACTAGAATCTCTTTTTCTAGGCTTCTTGAAGCGGGGGGTGAGTAGGTTGGGTACTAATGTTCGACCTGAGGAGTCTGGTAGCTGTTTTTCGAGTAAGGCAATCATTAAGGTAGGTAGGGGCGTTTAGGGTGATGCATTTGTGTGTGGTTGTGAGAGTTTGGTACAGTATTCTAGCTTGTATGGGTAGCCAGTGTACCTCTCTCCTGGACTGTGATACATGGTCCCTTTTTTGATCCCTAAGGCTGCTCTGAGAGCTTTATTTTGCAGTAATTGCAGTTTGGCCAGATTTCTCTTGGTGGTGCATAGCAAGAGTATGTTGCAATAATCTAACTTAGACAAAATGGGAGCTCTTGCAAGTGTGATACAATTCTGTGTAGTAGGAAATTGTCCACTGAGTGAAATGAGTTTTGATGTGTAAGTTCTGGAAGAGGTGAGTACGTTGATGTGTTTATTCATGGTTAAGCTAGAATCAAGGTAGACCCCCAGGGTCTTAGCTTGGTTGGAGATGGGAACGGGGGTACCATCTATGACGATAGAAGTATAATCTTGATGCAACTGATAAATGTAAGTGATAAGTTAACACTTTCTAAAGAGGTCTATTTTTTGCCATCAGACTCACATTTTAAGTGACACAATCTTTAGTTTGTGATGACTGATGATACCTTAGGCAATATGGCATACCAAACTGCACATTACATGAGCTCCCTTTTTACCATGCCTAGAGGTTGTTTGGTTCAAAAGGGTGTGCCAATCGGCCACTTTAGAAGGAGGCCAAGTGAAGCATTTTAGATATGGCTTAAAGCCAAGGCCATTACATGTTGTCTGGTTGCCTTATGTGATTTGTGTACTTTGCAAGTAAACTCTGTAAGACTGTAATATTGAAAGCCAACTCAAATAGTTGAACTATCTTGGGTTTGGCAGGGCTGGGGTCATGTGTCTGACTTGCAGCATGGGTCAAAATGCCTGTCTTCATAGCTTAGCCAAGGGATGTGATCCTGGGCAAATTAATGAATCTCACTGTGCCTTATCTACATTTGTCCTCCTTAGAAGTGACTCACACTATTCGTAAGAAATTTCCCTTACAGTGGGGCAGATTTAATGCAAATGGTGTGAGTCGTGCTCATCGTTTGGTGGCTCAAATGGATGATGACTAGAAATGTGCTATTGTAACAATGGCCTTCCCTCAGTCCGACATGATTATATTAGACAGATATCTACATTGTAACCGGCCCTCCAGTGCACAAGGGATTCTAGTCTAGGCGGCTGTCGGCAGCAGAAGCAATATTAATTCCCAACCACCAGAGATACATGGCCCTGCCACAGCGCTGCCTCACAGGAGAAGGAGCAAAGGTCTTAACTTTACCCTGTCATGCTATGTCATTGAGTTTTATGTGGCACACATGTTACTATGTTCAGTTTCTTGGACCTACAGGATCTGCAAGAGGTAGGTTATAGGACTAAAGTAAGTAGCAGGGCAATGTGGCTATATTGCATTGTTGCTGTGTGCAGATCTGGAAATTATGGGCTTTCAGTGGTAAATGTGTGATCTAAATTGCTAACATAAATTGTTGTCTGTGGAGAGTGACTCACCCGGGAGCCAAGGACCAGAGGGGCAATGAATCAGAGGCGAAACGCACAAGGGAATAGCTGGCAAGTGAATCCATGTCATGCATGACACAGTGAACCAGTCCTGGCTTTTCACTGTACATGCTGGGACTTGCAACTCCACACATACAATGGCCAGATCAAAACTACCATGCAATGGGAAAAGCCCAGATTGGCTCACAGTGTCATGCTTAACATGGGGCAACTTCCCAGCTATGCAAGGGCGCCAAGGACCAGAGGAGCCAAACACCCGAGGAGACCTACTCATGACAGAGCCATGGACCTGTGTGGTGACGAAGCAGAGGAGCTAAGGACTAGAAAAGCCAACGACTCACTTTGACTAATCACATGCAACATATGAGAACTGAAGACAAGGGACACTCATTTCTAGAAAAATGGAACTACAATAAATGCATTTTGTTCTAACATATGCATATGTGTTCTTTCTATGCATGTTTATTCTTCTCTATTACGTTTGTTAAATGTCTATCTGCAGCGTTTTATGCGTGTGCTATTTTTTGTCTGCTTGTTTGCATTGCATGAGAGCCAGCTTATTTTGGGCTTGCTTGAAACAGGCAGTCTGTTTATGTTCTGCTTCCGACCTGGCAGCACTGATCATGATACTCGCTGGCACCATCGGACGAGCCGAGGCATGTCGTTTAAAAGAGATTAATTATTTGGTTTGTGGTTAGATTTGTGATTTGAATTATGAACGAGCATTGGGGTGGCACACCGCAAATTCGTGTGTTCAGTAGTGTGCTTCGACACACATCGAGATGTTCTCTGTATGTAGTATATTTGCACAGGTCGCGGTGGGCACCGAGATGTTGGCAGAATGGGCACGCTTGTTCATGGGAGTCCTAACACAGGGGTGTAGGGTGCTGGTGACGCTACTGAATTACAGGGAAAAGAAACAAAGGTTAAGAAGGAGACGGAAAAGGAAGAAGGATGCACAGGAATTATTCAGAGATCACTCCAGAAGCACATGGGCATAGGTTTGACCATCTAGGTCCAGATTCCAGAAACATTGCACCAATGCAAGTGCAATGTTTCACCATAGTAGCACTTTTGCCCTAGTGCAAAAAAACATGCACTTTCAATGCGTTTTTCGGCAAGGCATAGTTCGCCCTACATCTGTTATCATTCCATTGTGGCACTATGGCAAACTGAGCCCTGGTGCAAACATGCATTGAAAGTGCATATTTCTTTGCACTTAGCCAATTTTTGCCGTAGTACTTATGCAATGAAAAATTGCACTTGCCATCGTGCAGATGTTTTCGAATACGGCCCCAATGTTTATTGCACTAGCCAAAACTTTGCTCTAGTGCTATTATGCTGCAACTTGCACTTTCACCGGTTCAACGTTTCTCTAATCTAGCCCCTGGATGTCACTGCAAACTGTTTGGATTAATAATCTTGAGTCCAGAACCAGGAAGTGGGTCCAGAATCCCAATCCAGCAATCCATCCAGGCCCAACGAACGAGAACGACCCGAGGAGATCCAATAATACAGGCAATATGTGACCAAAACATTGTATATACCAAAGTATAAATCTAGACTTTGGCGAAGTTCGAGCAGAGTTGAGCAGTCTTTGCAGGAGACTCCAGGCTGCCTCTCTCTGTGCTCCATTCTGCTGCCTACCATTTTGTGGGAGGACCTACAAAAACTCACAAAGCACCGCACAGCGGTCGCGGAGTTCGAGCAGAGTTGAGCAATCTTTGCAGTCCTTGTCAGGACTGGAAGGCTGCTAGAAAATGAATATGCAATGTTCGCCGGTGAAACCAGCAAAGGAAGCCGAAGATGCCGAGAAAAGACGCCTGAGAAGCTTGCGTCCGACGTCTCAAACAACCGGCCATCTGCCTCCAAAGCAAATCGCCAGATCACGCCTGTCCGGACTATCAAACACAGGCTTGAAGCCCCCCTTCACAAAGTTCACCGCACCCATTGGTAACATGTATGACATCATTAATATGGAAACAATGGAAACAACGGACAAAGAAACATCATTGGGTCAGGATTTCCAAAGCAAGCAGTTGCCGCTTCCAGAACCAGCCCGCAAGGCAAAGCCGCAAAAGCTCAACATCCAGGCGCAAAGCGAAACACGCTGCGATGAAGCACCAAAGGAACTGTTGGCAGATTCGGTCCCACGACAACACCCATCTGTTAGCAGCAGCCCAGTGCAGCCGGTCGAAGGACAGGCTGCGAGGGTTCTTGCTCTAACGGGAGGAGCGAGTGTCTGCGAGCCAACCCACAACACAAAACAACGATCGGGAGACGCCCAAGGGATCTCACCTGAAAGAAGCAGCACCGCACAGTCAGCAAGGGCTCCTCCCCAAGCCGACGCAGAGTTCCGTTGTTTGGAGAAGTCGACAGGCCAGCTACACGACTGTGAGGGGTTGGAGGGGGAGCGGCAGCCTCGGGTCTTGCCTGAGGGCCAGCCGGTCCCGTTGGCCACGGAGGGGCTGGCTAGCTCCAGGGCCGTGTGTGACACAGTTGTTGCACAGGTCCACGTGGCGGAATGTGAAGGGGAGGCGGAGCCCTGCACAGGGATGGCTGAGCAAAACACGGCTTCACCGTTTACTGCTCCAGAGCACCTGACAGCCTGGAAGAGCGCCCCCAGTGGAGCGCGAGGCGTCGCAGTCAACCAGCAACTCAGTTGAACCTCCTACAGGCAACAAAGGTGCTCAGGAAATAATGTATGAGGAAAGAACAAACAATGATGGCACCCAACAAACAAAAAAGACCGTGGGACATAATGGATCAAAATCCCACAAAATTACGTCTATAAACTGCTCGCTAGAAAAAAGAAAATCACAAAAAAATCGAAAGCAATGTAAACTCAAACAAGCCAAGCAAGACCCAACAAAAGAAGCCCTGCTAAAAACAACATTCTGCAACTCTTTGAAAGACTTTTTTTCAAGACAAGGCAAAAGGAAACACAAAGTCCTCACCGAATTAACAGATGATGAGATACTAGAGGCGCTAATAGACCCCGTGCCAGCACCAAAAGCTTGTAAAACAGCACCCAAAAGCACCAAATACATTAAAAAACCGACCAACAGCACAAAGCCGGGCAACCGGCTCAGACAAAATCTCAACAAATCCTCTTCTGAAACCTCTGCACCAACTGACACAACCCAGTCGAATCCAACAGAAGCACAGGACACGACCTCAGTAGCTCAATTGCTGCTCATCACCGGCCCTCCACCTCAGGAAGAACTCACGACGCCCCGGAGGAGACATCCCCTGCTCAAGCAGAGACAAAGGAGACGGAGAAAGAGCAAATCAACATTCCGCAGCATTTGCCCCCGCTGGCTCCCACACTCAATGAAGAACTCTACAAGGATAAAGACCAACCCCATGGCCACCCTGTTCCTGAAGCAGAAGATGACTGGCAGAGCCCAACAATGCTAAGGCCCTCAATAACAAGCTCTTCAACGCGGGCCCAAAGAGAAACCCACCCTGCCCGCAACCAGTCCTCAGAAAGACTAAGACCAGAACAAATCCAAACTATGCCAGCAAGACACCTCTGGAAAAGTCACCCAATTCCAATTGAAACCCCTTCAAGAAAACCCGACATGATGACCATAATGTCGGCCATAACAACCCCCAGAGCTGAAAGGGGAGAAAAAAAAACCCAGTCAACCACAGAAACACAAACAGAACTGTTGCCAAGTCCCCCGCTCTTTAGATTCACCAGCAAATCACAAGACGGACCAACAACAAAGAAAAACCCAGAAAACAAAGAAAAAGAAGTACAAAAGAAACAAAAAGCGATCAACCAAGACTGCATTACAATAGGATCACCGCCAAAGACCGGCCTCTGTCACAGGACCCAGCATGCCCAAAAGAACATCCCAGTCGAAAAAAAAAGCAAATCGACCAAAGAGACAAAACGGCCAACTGTCAGGAAGGCAGCCTCAGCGAAGGCTCAATTCAGCAACCCGTTCTCTTTCGCTAACCAATGAACAAGCGCACTGACAACTCAAAAGGCACCCCAACACCAAACACAAACATCTCCATGATCAATAGAAGACTTCATGGCTGACAAAACCTCAATGAATCTCACCATGCATTCGACGCCTGAACCAGATGCAAAAAAGGACACAGTAATCAATCTAGAATCCCAGCCAACAAAACTGAACTGGAAAACGTCACCAAAAGAACGAAGACAAAACAGCTCAACGACACAACTTCCAAATTCGAGAGAGCGCTCGAGATACCCAAAAGGGCCTGCCACCGCGAGCCAACATGAAACAGGCACTCCAGCCCATCAACCAAGACAAGCAGCACACCCAGACAAGAGACGAGATGTCAAAAGCAAAGACAACAGCTGGACAAAAAGAACCACTCCAAAAAGATTCAAGGAAAGAGTGCCCGCTCGTAGAACGACAAGTCGATCCCTATCAAGCCCTCAGGACTTTCCGACCAGACCCAGAAAAACGTGGATCTCTCAAGTGCAAAAGAAGAAATGGCACCAATCAAAAACTTTTAAAATGGAACAAACAGATCAAAATTCTGAAGCAGTTACTCTAAACAGAGGGACGCTAATGAAGATCTTTAGAAACATCAGGGCCCTCAAACATCTGAGACCAGAGGACATCACCCTTGTAGAACCGTACCACAAAGTCCGTAAGGCAAAAGCCTATATACACATAAAAGAAACCCTAGCAATAAATCAGTCCAACGAGACCAACGAGGACCTACGTCAAAGAGGCTACTTCCTCACGGAGCTTCAGGTGAATCACCAAATCACTGTCCAGCGGACACTTCGCATACCAGATCGCTTCCTGTCGACTCACCAAAGGTCAAAAACCGAAGTAAACCACAGCCGGAAAACAACCCACGAAGCCCAGATAATCTCCCCTCCAGACTTGGACCCTTAGACAAGAAAAAAAGGAACAAACCCTAAAACAGGGTGGTAAAGAAAAAGAAAACGACAACACAGACAAAGAAAAAAAAATGCCAAAAAAAGTTTCAAATAACGAAAGGCCCACATGAAGCAAAAGAAAAGACAAAGCAAACCGGACTCTCCTTCGCACCAATAAAACAACTATTGGCATGGCCACCTAAAGCAACCTCAGACCCATCCACCTAATAGCAAGGACCAACGAGAGCAGAAAAGCAAACATCTCCGAAAAACACTATAGGACTGCTCTCGACCCTGTCAACATTGAAAATGGCCTTGTGGTATACACAAGGGTTCAAACACTTGATGAGAACAGGAAAAACAAACCTCTGAGACTTTGACATTTTAGCACTACAAGAGACCTGGCTCACAGCCACGCCGGCCATGGACGGATACGAAATAACAGCTTCCCCAGCCTCAAGAGGTACGACCGGCCGCCCTTCAGCTGGTCTTCTGATCGCAGTCCGGTCAGGTAGCGGTCTGTCACTAGAAAAGCAACTATCCGCCTGCAGAGCCATCTATCGGTACTGGTGAGGTGGGCTTGTCAAGATCAAAAAACGAACAAAATCTGTGAATCCCCAATCGCAATAATAACAACCTATTGGAACCCTGACAAAATTCCAGATGACAAATTCCTACGAATAATTGAATCTGAAATAGACGAGATACAAGCAAACTCCGAAACCACGCTGATAGTCATCTGTGGCGATCTAAACGCCAAATGCCCGAGCATAAATCCTCACCCGTCAACAACCAGCACCACCCCCAGAGGTGACTCAAGAGGACAGCAATGGCTAAAACTAATGGACTCAAGAAACATCCACAACACTGCACAGCTCTCATCAACAAAACTTCAAATCCCAACTTGGGAACGAGCGATTCAAACGGCAACCATTGACTACATATTTGTCTCTGAAGAAATGTTAAACCTCATAACCTCGTTCAAGGTTCTACGAACAGAGGCAAGTGACCACAATATTTTACAAATAGCATGGACCACACAACATCTTGAAAAGTCCACAATGAACGAAAAGGTGGAAGTGCCAAATCAAGGGAACCGCCTAAGACTCCCAGCAGAAAGGATAGCCGATTTGACATCCAACTATAAAAAGAAACTTGAAAAAAGACCTGACAGGAGCAGGGCCGAAAGCGACTATCAACCCCTCTTGATTCAGTACCAGGCGAAACCCTTAAAGCACCAGAAAAAAAGGCAGACATCAAGGTTTCCACCAGTATGACAAATTACTCGTGGACAGGCACCGTGTGATAAGAAAATTAAAGCGTCAAGGATCAAAATCCAGATCAGTCTCCACCAAAAAAAGATTGAAAGAAGAAGTAAAAAATTACAGAACTTGGCTGAAATTTCACTGCCTGAAACTTTACCAATAGAACTCGGAGGAGATGCTCAAAAAGGTCATCGTAATAAACTCCAGGGAATTTTGGTCACTCATAAAAACGGTGGACAGGAAACAGGATCACAAGCTATCTAACACGGTGAGCGTAGAAAGAGGGAAGAGCAACTTTTCTGCCCTGTTTCAGTCTCCTCAAGGATCACTCGCACTGAACAATTCCATCTGCCCTTCGGCCTGGGAAGACCTCTCTAACACTGAAAATATAGAAGGAGCAATTCGTAAAGTAAAGTAAAGCCGAGCACCTGGCCCAGACGGAATAACAAATATCGACTTGAAAACCAATCCCAAGGAATGGGCAGAGTTCATCAGTCTCGCCTTTGAAGCAACAACAAAGACAATACCTTGATCTTGGACAGCGGCGAGGGTGGTGCCAATCTTTAAAAAGGGAGACAGATCCGACCCCAGCAACTATCGTCCGATAGCATTGCTGGACACAATTGGGAAGATCTACGGCTCACTGTTACTAAAAGGATTCCAAAGATGGGCAAAAAATTCCCCCAGTTGGGACCCATTCCAAGCGGCTTCACGAAGAACATCGGAACATCAGTAAATATTATGCTCTTGAACATCATAAAGAACAAAACCTGCGCACATAACGATCCAAGGTCTTCGTAGCCTTTGTCGACCTAAGACAGGCTTTCGTCAAGATTGATCGCGCCTTGCTTTGGTCCAAACTAGAAGACTGGAAATGCCCAAATCAACTCTCGGAACCCATTAAAGCGCTACACCGGGAAACGTCAATGAGAGTGAAACTAAACCAAATCGGAGCTCGATCAGAAGAAATCTTAATCAACAGAGGTGTGAAGCAAGGATGCCAGTTAGTGCCAGCACTTTTTACAGCGTTCCTCAGCGACTACAAAGACTCCGGCAAAGAGCTCAGAACCTTTGCACCGAAACTGGGGGAAACCACAGTCCCTAGGCTCCTCTATGCAGATGACATCATCTTCCTCGATCAAACCCCTATCAGGCTGCAGCGTCAACTAAACAACCTAGCCAGTTACATTTCAGAGAACAACCTTGAAATAAACATAGAAAAAACAAAAATCCTGATTCTTGAAAAAACAGCAACATGGAAGAAAAAACACCATTGGAACATCAAGAACATCAAAATTGAAGTCGTAAAGGACTTCAGATAGCTAGGCGTGATGATTGACAGTACGGGGAATGAGGAAAAAATGCAGAACAATCTGTGGGAAAAAACCAGGAATCTCGCTGCTCAGGCACAAGCCATAGACAGGAAATTTGGCCGCTTCTCGTTGCTTCCCGTAATCAAGTTCTACAAAGCCAAAGTGGTCCCTTCCTTGACATATGGAGGTGGAGCTTTCCTCACAATCCCATCGGGCATCTGGGAAAAGCTGGAGGGCCACTTCTGGAGAGAAGTGATGCGCCTTCCAAAATCAACAGCCATTGTGGTAATCAGAAGAGAACTAGGACTGTCTTCACTGAAAGCGACAGTAGACACAAACGAAATGTCGCTATACAGAAAAGTAATCATCCCAGAAGTCCCTCCTCAATACAAACTGATCGAGCAAGAAATTCAAAAGGGACAATGTAAATTACTATCAGCCTGTGCAGCAGAAAAAGAGAAAATACTGGAAGAAATTGGCTGTACCAAAGAAGACCTATTCCTAAATCCAATGAAAGTCAAGAAGAAGATGGATGTACGCAATTGGATACACACGCAAGACAAATCAGAAGCCAATAAACTTCTTGCCCACCTCCCGCAGCAAAGCAAGAAACTAAACGACACCACCTTAGTCATCAGAAGATTTCCAGACAAAAGCTTAAGGCAAACCTTCATAAGGGCAAGACTAATTCTCCTGCCAACAAACGAAATAAGAGCACTAAGAGGTCTATCCAATTCTAACATCTGTAGATTGTGCAATGACTCCACACAAATTGAAACAGTGCACCACCTTCTGATAAAATGTTAGAAAACTTTCGCCCTGAGAAAAGCTTACCTAATTCCGCTTCTGAAGACGTTGGAACTGCGGGAAGAAGAAACCTGCTGGAACCGACTCATAAGCGGGAACAAAACCAGCTGGACAATCGCGGCAGTCAAGATTCTCGAATCGGCCTTGGCAGAATGCCTTAAAATAGAAACACCACCAGCGAGGCCGGAAGATGAATAATCACCTTCAACATCTGAAGGATAAACGGACTCAACCACAGAAATGAAGATTTCCTCATCCATCACTTTTGTAAAATCAAAGAAAATTTGATAAACACAAAAAAAAGAAAAAAAAAAGCATCTGTGCGCAGACCTGTAAACCTTTGGCAGTGTGATTTAAGTGCCTATTTTTTAGTTGATAGTTCCCCCTTGGTATGCAAAGAATCCAAGATTGTTGATGCTTGACAGGATGAAATACCATGCCTTGGTTGGAAATATGTGCATAGTGATTTTACCAATGTAGGCCAGTATGCTCACGTAAAATCCATCATCATGCTGATTGATTTTTCTGAAAGTGTCAATAGGAAGTGTGAAGCAACCGTAAGGCCATGTGCTTGGTGTATGACGATGATGGTAAAAGTGCATCTTGGAAGAGAATAGTATAAGTAAACCTATCCTGGTAAAATGTAAATATCAAGATCCTACTTTTTACAACCTCTTTGACAAACAGCATGAATAAGGTCATTTTCATGAATACATTATTTTCAAATGTTCTGCTGAGTTTCTTCTTAAGTAGCGCATGAATGAGTCTTCTGGGAGAACTGGACTTCATGTAGATTCCTTCAAATACGTTCAGTTATTTCTTAACGTCAATGGTATCAATTACAGTGCTATGCTCATGGGTTTTTGTTACTTTTGCAGATCTGAAAAAGAAAAAGTTAAAATCAGTGTAAAGGCAAAGAAACATTTTTTGGGATTCGGGATAATTGAATGTCGTATGATTGTGAAGTACATTTTAAATTAGATTTTTGGCACATATTTATTATTAATTAACTAGTGATATTAGTTGTGTGCTGAAACATTTTATTTAGGTGTACATCTACTATTGATTGATGGAACTGTGGCATCATAAGTGAGACAGAACACATAGTTAGTAAAACAGATTAAAAGAAAACATATGGTAAAAGATTTCCACATTTTCTCATCCTATTCTTCTATCTAAAATCATGTATACATATGTAAACCTAACATTGCAAACTCTGACATTTACACATGTGTGCCATATGTTTTACATCAGCCACCAGCGCAATCTCCATTTGTTTTTGGCATTATGTAGGAACAGCTGTACTAAGAATTAAATTGTAGCACACAGACATAAAATGTACGCAGTATACAGAAAATTATAAAGGTACTTTATTAATACTGCATCTACTTTTGGAAAGGTCCCTGTTCTAACTAAAAAGTTAATCCCAAAAGGCTTCTGAGGAACAAGTGTACCCAACTCTTAATTAAATGTTTTAAAAAAAGAGGTCCGGGAGCCCCTCTATTGAGAACAAATATGGCCAAATAACAACCTGTTCTCTGGGAATGTGCCCACTTAGAATGGTCTACAACCACGTTTAGCTCATTGTACCTTTCACAGAGAACAAATATCTATTTGCATATCAGTCTGGTCCCACCCACCGAGGCAGTTCAGCACCAAAATGCTAGGCAATTCTCCACTGAACAAGAGTACCAACAGCAACCCCATACATGTGTTTGAGCCTAGTCGAGCCTTATCAGTGAGGTGGAGCTGTGTCTTTGTATAATTTTGTAATGCTTGGGATTTAACCCTAAATCACCCAGAGTAATTCAGACGTGGACCCCTTGCTCACTGTGCTTATAGAGGCACAGCTTCACCTCACTGAAGATGCCCAACCAGGCCGAAACATATGTCTGGGGTTGCTGTTGGTATGATGATCTACGGACAAAAATAATGTAATAAGAACATCAAAACACAACCTAAATGTGTACAGGGAAACCTTTTTCAGATGTACAATTGATTTATGTTAAAAGAGTGAAACTAAAGATTACAGAATGTTTCTTTACAAATATGTTTCATAGCATGGTCATTTCCTCTCTTCCTCCCTGGTACAGCATTGTGAATCACTATGAATATTAAAGAAGGGCGTATGCTTCAAAGTGCTCACGAACTTAATCTCAAGTAATTACACCAGTGGGTGCCCTCTGCAGGCCACATACACACCAGGCATATAAAAATATTAGAATATATTCATAGGTACACATGAATATGCGCTTAGTGTATACACATTATTATCTAGTAAAAGCTATTATTTCTCTGCAAACCTAATTTTATCAAGTGCTCTTGTTTACTTAGTCTCGGGAGGATAGCTCAGTGGCAATGTGCTCACCTTGGAAGCATGAAGACACGCAGCAACACTGGTTTGATCCCCGGGTCCGCGCTTAGAAACCTCTGGGTATTAAGCGCGTTATAAATAACCTATCATATCATATTATATCATACTGGCACCATATTCAAAACGTAGCTTCCAGTAAAAGTAGATAAACATTCCTTACATTCAGTTTAGACTATATGAGTATGAAACCAAAGATTCATTGCACACAAGCCAATTTGATTCTCTTCACAGCCAAAATATATAACGAACACTGTGTGTAGTATCTCCCTCGTGGAATGTAATGTCAACCGTTTTAAAAATCCTCTGGGAAATGGATACCTAACTGTGCACAAAGTTCAGAATGTGTGTATTGATCTTTGTTTCATCAGTCCAGTATCTTTTCAACATCCACATCAAATACTTTTGACACCGAATGTTCCTCAGTGAGGACTGGTGATAATCACCACAGTGATTGCAGATTGCGTCCTGGTATGCGTTGGTACCATCTTAGAAACTTGCATATTTTCTTAGTCTGCTGCCAAACGATACACACATTGATTGTTCCAAAGCGTCTCTTGACACAATCTAATGCTGACAGCCCAAACAAACATGGTGCCTGACACTCGTGAAATAGACCATGCTGAGTAGGCTTGTGCACTGGTTGGGCACACTTCTGCTCGTGACAAGCTTACTCCGTTTCAAGAGGGACTTTGACTTATTTTTTTAGTGTACTTTCAAATTGTTTTTTTAATTATTTGAATTTTAAAGGAGAAGTCTTTCAGGCTGAGGCAATAGTCTAAGAGGAGGAATATGCAGCACGCAAAGATGGTTGTGTTCAGCGGCACCTGCATCATCATTGGGAGCCCTTTTCTCCTCAAAAGCAATTAAGTATAGCCCTGATAAACTTCCTGAATGGAACAGCGCCACCTATGACATCCAAACTCAGCCCCTGGGACTTGAAGACTACAAAATAGCCCCATAGACATTTTTGACGCTACAAGTAAGATTTTAGCATCTGTTTTTTTTAGAGTTGGACACATGGGTCGATAAATGAAACATATTGACCAAATTGAGCACTCTCAATGGCACCATTATGGCTCACATACAGGCCTCAGTTAGAAAAAGTACTAGCGGTACAGTTTATATAGCAACCATGGATATGTCAAATGTCTTTGCTCGTGTTCATCATTGGAAACTCTGGAATAAACGTATAAGCTGGGGAGTTCCCGGAGACTTGGTTCATCTATTATCCCTATTACACGAAAACACACAAGTAAGGATTAGAATGTCGAAGGATGGCTATCTATCGAGACTTATATAAACCTTTATTGGGCGTAGGCAGGGTTTTTTCCTTGCTCTGTTACTTTTTAATTTATATATCTCGGACATTGATACCTAATGGGACTCTGCAAATGCTTTTCTGCTAAAGGTTGGAGTTGCCAGACTACATTGGTTAGCATGTGCAGATGACTTGTTGTTTTTTTATTTAATTCCAATCAGACTACAAAGAAACCGATCAAATGTTCTACTCATGCAATAGATAACCTGTTGGTAAATAGGGCTAAATCCAAAATGATTATGTAAACAAATAAAAGAAAGCCAAAAACTATGTATTGGTTAGTTGGAGATTCGAAATTGGAAAGAATATATTCTATCAAATATCTGGGTTTTATAATCTCCAATTGCGATTCGACAAGTATTACTAGAGAACGTTTGAGAGCGAGGATGCTGCCCTCACAAGCCCAATTAAAAAGGGTTTATGTGAGTTTAAGTACGTTTTCCCTTATCCCGGTGTTGAGATTCTAGCTGGCAAAAACTGTACCTGCATTGACATATTGCCTAGATGTGATCCTTGCAGATCTGGGACCCTACACGAACTCTCTACAAGGGACTATCTGGAAAACACTATAGACCTAGCCCTTTCCATTCCAAACTGTGTCATCAGACACAAATTGGGGGGTTATTTCTCTTGAATCCATTGTACTCCGGAGGAAATTATGCATGTATTCCAAAATGATTGCCCCTCCGACCAAATCTCTATAGGTAGATCTTAATGTAGCCTCAATGGATAAGACTATTCTGTCTCTTGATAACGTTAAGGAAAATATGTGCAAACGTTTGCATAAAATAGGCTCTAACAAGGAAGAGCTGATTA